>NC_135235.1:667881650-668499832 GCF_051348905.1 Ranitomeya variabilis | reverse complement strand
TTACTCACTGCCTTCTTCATCTTGGTTGACTGATAAAGATAAGCAGAAAAGTACTAACGGCTTTGTGTGCTTATTCCTGAGCAACTCCTCCTAACAGGTATAAGAAACACTAATTTTCTAAAGTGTGGACTAGACTTTAATATGAGCTAATGTGGCCTACACAAATGTAAAGTGATGTAACTGGTGTGTTTGGTGAACTTTATTATTTATTTATTTTTTGGGGGCTGAACTGATAACGGATAGAGCTGCAGTCACACGGAGACCGTGCAGACAGACGTAAACGGCGCTGCAAGGCCCAAAAACCCTCCTCTACGTTATCCTATGTAGTGTTTTTCCACAAGTTAGCTGGAGACGGGTGGAAAGACACTAATAGGATTTTTTTGAAAAAATGTGCAGCAGCCTGCACTACTTAAAACAAAATGAAAATTGATTTGGCGGTATGACGCAGTGACGAACCCTGAGCTGGAGACAACCAGGCTATGGCTGCTCACAGACTACAGGGCGAGCTGCAGTCACACGGAGACCGTGCAGACAGCCGTAAACGGCGCTGCAAGGCCCAAAAACCCTCCTCTACGTTATCCTATGTAGTGTTTTTCCACAAATTAGCTGGAGACGGGTGGAAAGACACTAATAGGAATTTTTTGAAAAAATGTGCAGCAGCCTGCACTACTTAAAACAAAATGAAAATTGATTTGGCGGTATGACGCAGTGAACAACCCTGAGCTGGAGACAACCAGGCTATGGCTGCTCACAGACTACAGGGCGAGCTGCAGTCACACGGAGACCGTGCAGACAGCCGTAAACGGCACTGCAAGGCCCAAAAACCCTCCTCTACGTTATCCTATGTAGTGTTTTTCCACAAATTAGCTGGAGACGGGTGGAAAGACACTAATAGGATTTTTTTGAATAAATTAGCAGCAGACTACACTACTTGAAAAAAAAAAAAAAAAGAACAGTATGAGGCAATGAACCACCCTCCCTGAACTGAATACAACCAGCTATGGATGGCCTATGTGGCTGCACTCAGACTAGAGAGTGGGCTGCACTCACACACACACACACACACAGACCTTGCAGATCGCTGTGAAAACAGCGCTACAAGGCAAAAGCAAGGTGAATAGTAGGTGAACACAGCGGTTGCTAAATTAGCCTTTGGAAAGCACAAAGAAGCAAATCGCTATCTCTAAACTGTCCCTCAGTCAGCAAACAGCGTCCTGTCACTAACTGAATTCACAGCAGAGTGATCGCAAAATGGCGCCAGCGACTTTTAAACTGCATCATGACATCATTTCAGCAGCCAATCACAGCCTTGCCAGTAGTTTCATGCCCTCCATGCTAAACAGGATGTGCCCACACTTGGAATCATTCTCATTGGCTGAATTTCTGCATTTTGAATCTTGGAACTTCCGATTCCGGTATCCGATACGCGGCAAGTATCGGAATCCCGGTATCGGAATTCCGATACGGCAAGTATCGGCCGATACCCGATACTTGCGGTATCGGAATGCTCAACACTAATCAGCATCATACAGGAAGAAGAAGTGCAAGTTATTGATAATACCCAACTGGACTTAACAAAGATTTACTCATTAGGTACTAAATACTTTGATTGCTAATATCTCCACAACGGAAAGGCAAAATAAAAAATATATACCGTATATACTCGAGTATAAGCTGAGATTTTCAGCCCATTTTTTAGGCTATAAATGCCCCTCTCGGCTTATACTCGAGTCATTGTCCCAGGGAGTCGGCAGGGGAGGGGATGCGGCAGGAGTGGTAGCTGTCATATCATACTCACCTGCTCCCGGTGCGGTCTTTGCACTTGCCTGCTTCTATGATGGTCTCCGGTGCCTGCAGCTCTTCCTCTGCTCAACGGTCGCATGGTACTGCTCATTAAAGTAATGAATATGGACGCAACTCCACTCCCATAGAAGTGGAGCGCATATTCATTACTTTAATGAGCGGTACCATGTGACCGATGAACACAAGAGCAAGCTGCTGGCGCATGCTGGAGACCAGCGGAAAAGCAGGGACATACAGAGAAATCATGCCAGGAGTGGATGAGTATGATGGGAGAGGGTGAGCCATGCGATATTCACCTGTCCCCATTCCACCGCAGGGCTCTGTCTTCCACTTCCTCTAGCTGTGACGTTCAGGTCAGAGGGTACGATAACATGGTTAGTGTGCGCCCTCTGCCTGAACAGTCACTGTAGAGACCTAGAAGACACAGCGACGTACGGTGGTGGAACGGGGACAGGTGAATAAAGCAAGTGCCGGGGTCCTGAGCCAGGACACTGGCACCAGACCCTGTCATGGTTCTCAATGGCAAGAGACCGTAGTAAAGCATACAAAAGGACTAGCTCTTGGAAGATGGGAACTCGAGCTGACTGTGAGCTAAACCTACCGCACAACTAACAGTGGCCGGGTAGCGTGCCTACGTTTTATCCCTAGACGCCCAGCGCCAGCCGGAGGACTGACTGACCCTAGCAGAGGAAAATACAGACCTGGCTTACCTCTAGAGAAATTTTCCCCAAAAGGCAGACAGCAGCCCCCACATATATTGTCGGTGATTTTAGAGGAAATTGACATACGAAGTATGAAGATAGGTTTAGCAAATTGAGGTCCGCTTACTAGATAGTAGGAAGACAGAAAAGGGAACTTCACAGTCAGCTGAAAACCCTTTCAAAACACCATCCTGAAATTACTTTAAGACTCTAATATCAACTCATGACACCAGAGTGGCAATTTCAGCTCACAAGAGCTTCCAGCCTCAGAAATATTCAAACACAGAGAACTGGAACAAAAATGCAAAACAATCTTAGGACTACAAGTCCAACTTAGCTGATAGTAGTCTAGGAGCAGGAACATGCAACAGAAAGGCTTCTGGTAACATTGTTGGCCGGCATAGAAATGACTGAGGGGCAAGGCTAAATAGAAACTCCCACATCCTGATGGAAACAGGTGAACAGAGGAGATGAAGCACACAAGTTCAGTACCACCAGTGACCACCGGGGGAGCCCAGAAACCAAATTCACAACAGTACCCCCCCCTCAAGGAGGGGGCACCGAACCCTCACCAGAACCACCAGGGCGATCAGGATGAGCCCTATGAAAGGCACGGACCAAATCGGAGGCATGAACATCAGAGGCTGTAACCCAAGAATTATCCTCCTGACCATAGCCCTTCCACTTGACCAGATACTGAAGTCTCCGTCTGGAAACACGGGAGTCCAAGATCTTCTCGACAACGTACTCCAACTCACCCTCAACCAACACCGGAGCAGGAGGCTCAACGGAAGGCACAACCGGTACCTCATACCTGCGCAACAATGACCGATGGAAGACATTATGAATAGAAAAAGATGCAGGGAGGTCCAAACGAAAGGACACAGGGTTAAGAATCTCCAATATCTTGTACGGGCCGATGAACCGAGGCTTAAACTTAGGAGAAGAAACCTTCATAGGGACAAAACAAGAAGACAACCACACCAAGTCCCCAACACAAAGACGAGGACCAACACGACGACGGCGGTTGGCAAACTGCTGAGTCTTCTCCTGGGACAACTTCAAATTGTCCACCACATGCCCCCAAATCTGATGCAACCTCTCCACCACAGCATCCACTCCAGGACAATCCGAAGACTCCACCTGACCGGAAGAGAAACGAGGATGAAACCCCGAATTACAGAAGAAAGGAGAAACCAAGGTGGCAGAACTAGCCCGATTATTGAGGGCAAACTCCGCCAAGGGCAAAAAGGCAACCCAATCATCCTGATCCGCAGACACAAAACACCTCAAATAAGTCTCCAAGGTCTGATTAGTTCGCTCGGTCTGGCCATTAGTCTGAGGATGGAAAGCAGACGAAAAAGACAAATCAATGCCCATCCTAGCACAGAACGCTCGCCAAAATCTAGACACGAATTGGGTTCCCCTGTCAGAAACGATATTCTCCGGAATACCATGCAAGCGAACCACATTTTGAAAAAACAGAGGAACCAGCTCGGATGAGGAAGGCAATTTAGGCAAGGGGACCAAATGGACCATCTTAGAAAAACGGTCACACACCACCCAGATGACAGACATCTTCTGAGAAACAGGGAGATCAGAAATAAAATCCATGGAGATGTGAGTCCAAGGCCTCTTCGGAATAGGCAAAGATAACAACAATCCACTAGCCCGAGAACAACAAGGCTTGGCCCGAGCACAAACATCACAAGACTGCACAAAACCTCGCACATCTCGCGACAGGGAAGGCTACCAGAAGGACCTAGCCACCAAATCCCTGGTACCAAAGATTCCAGGATGACCAGCTAACGCAGAAAAATGGACCTCCGAGAAGACTCTACTGGTCCAATCATCCGGAACAAACAGTCTACCAGGCGGGCAACGATCAGGTCTATCCGCCTGAAACTCCTGCAAGACCCGTCGCAAGTCTGGGGAAACAGCAGATAATATCACTCCATCCTTAAGGATACCTGTAGGTTCAGAATTACCAGGGGAATCAGGCTCAAAACTCCTAGAAAGGGCATCCGCCTTCACATTTTTAGAACCCGGTAGGTAAGAAACCACAAAATTAAACCGAGAGAAAAATAACGACCAGCGCGCCTGTCTAGGATTCAGGCGCCTGGCAGACTCAAGATAAATCAAATTCTTGTGGTCGGTCAACACCACCACCTGATGTCTAGCCCCCTCAAGCCAATGACGCCACTCCTCAAAAGCCCACTTCATAGCCAAGAGCTCCCGATTACCAATATCATAATTTCGCTCAGCGGGCGAAAATTTACGAGAAAAGAACGCGCAAGGTCTCATCACGGAGCAGTCGGAACTTTTCTGCGACAAAACCGCCCCAGCTCCGATTTCTGAAGCGTCGACCTCAACCTGAAAAGGAAGAGTAACATCAGGCTGACGCAATACAGGGGCGGAAGAAAAGCGGCGCTTAAGCTCCCGAAAGGCCTCCACAGCAGCAGGGGACCAATCAGCAACATCAGCACCCTTCTTAGTCAAATCAGTCAACGGCTTAGCAACATCAGAAAAACCAGTTATAAATCGACGATAAAAATTAGCAAAGCCCAAAAACTTCTGAAGGCTCTTAAGAGAAGATGGTTGCGTCCAATCACAAATAGCCTGAACCTTGACAGGGTCCATCTCAATGGAAGAGGGGGAAAAAATGTACCCCAAAAACGAAATCTTTTGAACCCCAAAAACACACTTAGAACCCTTTACACACAAGGAATTAGAGCGCAAAACCTGAAAAACCCTCCTGACCTGTTGGACATGAGAGTCCCAGTCATCCGAAAAAATCAAAATATCATCCAGATACACAATCATAAATTTATCCAAATATTCACGGAAAATGTCATGCATAAAAGGCTGAAAGACTGAAGGGGCATTTGAAAGACCAAAAGGCATTACTAAATACTCAAAATGGCCCTCAGGCGTATTAAATGCGGTTTTCCACTCATCCCCCTGCTTAATTCGCACTAAATTATACGCCCCACGAAGATCAATCTTAGAGAACCACTTGGCCCCCTTTATTCGAGCAAACAAATCAGTAAGCAGTGGCAAAGGATACTGATATTTAACCGTGATTTTATTCAAAAGCCGATAATCAATATACGGCCTCAAAGAGCCATCTTTTTTAGATACAAAGAAAAAAACGGCTCCTAAGGGAGATGACGAAGGACGAATATGTCCCTTTTCCAAGGACTCCTTAACATATTCCCGCATAGCAGCATGTTCAGGCACAGACAGATTAAATAAACGACCCTTTGGAAACTTACTGCCCGGAATCAGATCTATAGAACAATCGCAATCTCTGTGCGGAGGTAGTGAACCAAGTTTAGGCTCCTCAAAAACGTCACGATAATCAGATAAAAATTCCGGAATCTCAGAGGGAATAGATGACGAAATGGAAACCAAAGGTACGTCCCCATGAGTCCCCTGACATCCCCAGCTTAACACAGACATTGCTTTCCAGTCGAGGACTGGGTTATGAGATTGCAGCCATGGCAATCCAAGCACCAACACATCATGTAGATTATACAACACAAGGAAGCGAATAATCTCCTGGTGATCCGGATTAATACGCATAGTTACTTGTGTCCAGTATTGTGGTTTATTACTAGCCAATGGCGTGGAGTCAATACCCTTCAGAGGTATAGGAACTTCCAGAGGCTCTAAATTAAACCCACAGCGTTTGGCAAAGGACCAATCCATAAGACTCAAAGCGGCGCCAGAGTCGACATAGGCGTCCGCGGTAATAGACGATAAAGAGCAAATCAGGGTCACAGATAGAATAAACTTAGACTGTAAAGTGCCAATTGAAACAGACTTATCAACCTTCTTAGTACGTTTAGAGCATGCTGATATAACATGAGTTGAATCACCACAATAGAAGCATAACCCATTTTTTCGCCTAAAATTCTGTCGTTCGCTTCTGGACAGAATTCTATCACATTGCATAATCTCTGGCGCCTTCTCAGTAGACACCGCCAAATGGTGCACAGGTTTGCGCTCCCGCAAACGCCGATCAATCTGAATAGCCATTGTCATGGACTCATTCAGACCTGTAGGCACAGGGAACCCCACCATAACATCTTTAATGGCATCAGAGAGACCCTCTCTGAAATTCGCCGCCAGGGCGCACTCATTCCACTGAGTAAGCACAGACCACTTACGAAATTTTTGGCAGTATATTTCAGCCTCATCTTGCCCTTGAGACAGGGCCATCAAGGCTTTTTCAGCCTGAATCTCTAAATGAGGTTCCTCATAAAGCAACCCCAAAGCCAGGAAAAACGCATCCACATTGAGCAACGCAGGATCCCCTGGTGCCAAAGCAAATGCCCAATCCTGAGGGTCGCCCCGGAGCAAGGAAATTACAATCCTGACCTGCTGTGCAGGATCTCCAGCGGAGCGAGATCTCAGAGACAAAAATAATTTACAATTATGTTTGAAATTCTGGAAGCGAGATCTATCCCCGGAGAAAAATTCAGGTAAAGGAATTCTAGGTTCAGATATAGGAGCATGAATTACAAAATCCTGTAAACTTTGAACCTTCATAGCGAGATTATTCAAACCTGTAGCTAAACTCTGAGGATCCATTTTAATCAGGTGAAATCAGAACCATTCAAGGATTAGAAGGAGAGAGAGACGAAGGCTGCAGTAAGCAGAGATGCAAGTGAATCAACTAATGAGCAAACTCAGAAAAAAAAAAAAAAAAATTCTCTGCAGACTTCTTTTCTCTCCTTTCTTCTGCCAATTATTTTAACCCTAGGCCGGCCAAACTGTCATGGTTCTCAATGGCAAGAGACCGTAGTAAAGCATACAAAAGGACTAGCTCTTGGAAGATGGGAACTCGAGCTGACTGTGAGCTAAACCTACCGCACAACTAACAGTGGCCGGGTAGCGTGCCTACGTTTTATCCCTAGATGCCCAGCGCCACCCGGAGGACTGACTGACCCTAGCAGAGGAAAATACAGACCTGGCTTACCTCTAGAGAAATTTTCCCCAAAAGGCAGACAGTAGCCCCCACATATATTGTCGGTGATTTTAGAGGAAATTGACATACGAAGTATGAAGATAGGTTTAGCAAATTGAGGTCCGCTTACTAGATAGTAGGAAGACAGAAAAGGGAACTTCACAGTCAGCTGAAAACCCTTTCAAAACACCATCCTGAAATTACTTTAAGACTCTAATATCAACTCATGACACCAGAGTGGCAATTTCAGCTCACAAGAGCTTCCAGCCTCAGAAATATTCAAACACAGAGAACTGGAACAAAAATGCAAAACAATCTTAGGACTACAAGTCCAACTTAGCTGATAGTAGTCTAGGAGCAGGAACATGCAACAGAAAGGCTTCTGGTAACATTGTTGGCCGGCATAGAAATGACTGAGGAGCAAGGCTAAATAGAAACTCCCACATCCTGATGGAAACAGGTGAACAGAGGAGATGAAGCACACAAGTTCAGTACCACCAGTGACCACCGGGGGAGCCCAGAAACCAAATTCACAACAAGACCCCCAGCGACGAGAGAGGAGTATGTCATTTTTTTTTTAATTGCAGCAGCAGCAGCACATGGGGCATATTATTCTGTGGAACATCTTATGGGGCCATCAACCTTTGTGCAGCATTATATGGGGCATAATATTCTATGGAGCATCTTATGGGCCATCAACCTTTGTGCAGCATTATATGGAGCATAATATCCTATGGACATCTTATGGGGCCATCAACCTTTATGGAGCAGCATATGGGGCATAATATTCTATTGAGCATCTTATGGGGCCATCAACCATTGTGCAGTATTATATGGGGCATAATATTCTATTAAGCATATTATGGGGCCATCAACCTTTGTGAAGCATTATATGGAGCATAGTATTCTATGGAGCATCTTATGGGGCCATCATTAACCTTTTATGCAGAATTACATGGGGCATATTTTAATATGGAGCTTCTGTAATACTATTGTAGGAACTAGAGGATTCTGGTAGCGTGGGGCAATGAACAGACAGAGATGGATTTCTTTAGTGCAAATAGTGTATTTGTACCACAGCAATAACACACAAAACAATATACTGATAACCCGCAATGAAACAAGTCCCTTAACCATATACAGCAAATCAGCAGAGTTCTTAGGGCAGAGTCCTCGGCAAGGTGAGTGTGACAGGTGAGGGGGTGCAGATCCAAAGCACTGTCGGTGCAGAAAGAGTCAAATCCAGGTATGTAGTAAACACAGGGAAGTCCAGAACAAGTCCTCAGGTTAATCCCAGGGGTGGCATGAACACGGGTAAGTCCAGAAACAAGTTCTCAAGTTGATCTCAGTTGTGGTATAAACACGGGTAAGTCCAGAACAAGTTCATATTAAAGTATTTTTACTGGTGTAGATTCCAGTAGCTCCCACTGGGGGGAGTAAATGAAGGATTAACTAACAAAAACATAATCCAGCTACATAGTTCCAAAACACAGTGCAGAAACAGAGTTCTTACCAGGAGGAGTGAACCAAGGGTTAACTTCCAAAGTCAACAGACTAAAGATAACTGAGAGTGTAGCTTACATAGGCAGAGAATGTCCAGAGCCAGAGGTAGAAGCACAGTAGAACAAGCAGCTTAGCTGAAGGGGAAACGGAAGCAGAATACTCCAGCAAGGAGGCTGACACCTGAGCCGGGTTTTAAACAAACGAACAGGAAGTAGGGCAGACAAAAACAGCAAACTCCATCTTAACAAAGGGCAAGATCATTCACAAGGTGACTTGGAAAACCCGGAATGCTGACAGCATCTTATGGGGCCCATCATGAACTATATGGAGCATTATATGGGGCTCCTGATTCAAAATCTCTTAACCTACTGATGTCTCAATTAATTTTACTTTTATTGGTATCTATTTTTATTTTTGAAATTTACCAGGAGCTGCTGCATTTCCCACCCTAGGCTTATATGTAGCGCCCCCACTGCCGCAGGGCCGAGGGGTACCCGGTACCGGGCCTCTGAGTCTCTGTCCTGGGGTTGTCACGGTGGCTAGACCCAGTCCGTGACCCTGCTGAGGGGCGTCCAATGAAAGGTGTGGATGGTGATGATGTTATGGTGTGGTGCAGGTCACAGTAAATAACACGGACACCAGGTTGCAGTCTCTTTACCTTTTAACTGAAGGTTTGGAGGTACCCAATCCAGAGCACTGTTAACAGGGCTGGCTGAGACCGGCCGGTCCAACAGCACATCCGGAGTTCCCTTTGCAGGTGGGAATCAGTGTCTACCTTCTAGCGCCTGTGTGTGTTGTAGTCCTTCCTTGCTGAGCACCCCAGGATAGTCCTCACAACTGATTCTGTCTGTCTCTGATGTTCGTTCTCTCCGTCCCCCAGATGATATGGTTAGGACGCACCCGTATGACGGGGTAGGCCTGGAGTTCTTCCGGGACTCTAGAGTCGCCCCTCTCCCACAGCTGCCTCCGTTGTCTGCTTAGGTGTTTATGTGAGACAGCCAACCTATAATTGGCTGCCCTGCCGTGGTTTGAAGTAATGCTTGAAGTCTCTTACTTTCTCGGCGTTCCGGCCACCGACTGTTTGCGCCTCAGAAGGATGTTGCCTCGATCTTACAGCACGACTCCTTCTGGTCTTATCGCCTCCTTGCTGTATTCCCGTTTTCTCACTTTTTGTCCTTTCTTAGGGCTCTGTCAGGATCCCATCCCTGACAGGTCCTCTCTCTAGCTCTTCCCAGTTATTTCTCCCTGTCTTCCTGTCCAACCCCCAGTTTTACCAGAGTGTGAGGAGTGGCCTACTAGATAGAACCACTCCCCCTGGTGGCCGGAGTGTGAAATGTAGTGTGTGTGTTACCTGGTCAGGTGAACTCCTTTAGTGCAATCAGACGTAACATCACTCCCCTTAGTGGCAGAGCGACGTTACTGCAATGACCAGGACTCTGGGGCGCTGCACTCCCCCCCGGTTAAATCCAGTACTCCCGGACTGGGAAAACAAGAACAACAATACATGTTAACAGGAAACACACAACAATTTGAAATATCATAAACAATTAAACATAACAGTGCTTCCCTTTATGGGAGGTGAGGACTCTTGAACGTTGCGAAAGTTAGGTCATGCACAGTTTATGACTCTCAGTTCAATGGTTGAAACAGCGGGGACCCCGGGTAAACAAAGGGGTCCCCTTTAGAAGTTTTTGGAGCAATTCACTGTCCATTACTCCGTTTGTCCATGTTAAAACCTGTAACAAAAGATATGCACACAAACATTTTCAACTAAATAGCAGCCCTCACTAATACCTCTGTTGTGAACTCCGTTTTCAGGCCCCCTCTTGTGGTCACAGATAGTATTGTGTGACTTTGGTTTTTGGGCTCCCCCTGGTGGTTTGGTTTATTATCCTGTGGGTCTGGCTGGATCAGCTGCCTCGTTATCCACCAGGGAGGCTCTTATTTAGCTCTGCTTCACTTCCACTTGTCGCCGGCTGTCAATGTATTCAGTGCTATTCTGATTGCTCTTGATCATCTTGTTTTCTGCCTCTTCAGGATAAGCTAAGTTCTGTTTGAATATTTTTGCTCATCTGCCTGCAATATGATTTCTGTGTATGATGAGTCTAGTCCAGCTTGCTAATATATGATTTCTTTTTGCTGGTATTCTCTGGGGTACGGAGTTGCTTCCCCCGCACCGTTAGTCGGTGCGGGGGCTCGAGCAATCTCTGCGTGGATATTTTGAATAGGGTTTTGTATTGACCGCACAGTTCCCTTCCTATTTTCTGCTATTTAGTATTAGCGGGCCTCGTTTGCTAAATCTAATTTCATCTCTGCGTTTGTGCTTTCCCCTTAACTAACCGTTAATATTTGTGGGGGGCTATTCTATTTCTTTGGAGTCATTTCACTGAGGCAAGCGAGGACTTTCTTTCCCTCTAGGATTAGTCAGTTTCTCCGGCTGTGACGAGACGTCTAGGAATTTTTTAGGTAACGTTCCACGTAGGGTTGAGCGACTTTCATTTTTTTAAGATCGAGTAGGGTTTTGGGAAACCCGATTTTGTCCAGAGTCGAGTCGAGTGCAGTCGGCCGATTATCGCTAAAAGTCGGGGATCGACCGAAACACGAAACCCAATGCAAGTCAATGGGGAAGCATAGTCGGCAGTGAGTGGAGGCCAGGAAAACACCTACAGTGCCCATTTTAATGCCAAAAACATCCATTCTTGTTTCTGAAGCTTGCCAATCTTAATTAACTGTATAATAATAGTTGGGCATAGGGAATTGGGGGAAAGTTGTGGGGGGAGTAGGGCTGGCTCAAGTTTTTCGTGGGCCCAGGAAATGCGGACTACGTCACGGCGGTGTTGCAGGGAAAGGTAAGTATTTAAAAGTTGCAAGTGCTGTGATCCTGAGCAAGCAGGGGGGGGGCCCACTCGTTCGCATTGCCACTGGCACAGGGCCCCTCAAAGTACGGCGGTGTGTTTGCATGGCGGGGGCGCCTCCCACCAGCAGCGACACTTTTGCGTACTCTGAGGGGCCCTGTGCCAGTGACGTCGCCAACGAGTATGCCCCCCCACCTGATGAAGGAACCTGCACTTTCATCTGCACCTTCCTCTTTGTCCCTGTGTAAGGTGGTATAACATGCGGGAAGGGGAACCTTACTTTCAGCAGGGACAGATTCTGGCTGTGTAGAGTACAAGGGGAATGTAGTGGTCTAGGTCAATGTACCAGCAGACTCATTTAGCAGTGGCTGGGCAATGGGCAGGATGAGGAGGAAACAGATATAGGGCCAAAGAATAAAGTAGGCTACATGCAGTTCAAAATTGGTAACAGGACTAAACAGGCGGCATTGCTTTGTTCAGTGGAGTAGCAAACCCAAGAGCAGCAGACACTGTTTCAAGGGCCTAACCACACTAGTAGGCCAAATGCAGTTTAATATCTGATAGTATAGGGCGAAAGCCAGAATGTGGAAGCTCAGCTTTGTTCAGTTGAGGACAACACCAGGGAGGGGCAGACACCTTTAGTAGGCCGGAAAAGCCTATTGCATTTTTTAAAATGGTAATTTGGAGCAGAAGGTTGAAGCTCAGCTTTATTTAGTTGAGGGCAACACCAGGCAGGGGCACACAGACAGACACCTTTAGTAGGCCGGAAAAGCCTATTGCATTTTTCAAAATGGTAATTTGGAGCAGAAGGTTGAAGCTCAGCTTTATTTAGTTGAGGGCAACACCAGGGAGGGGCAGAAGCCGTTAGTAGGCCCTAACCACCATTTTTTTTTTAAAACCACTTAATGAGAGCCGGAAGGTTGAAGCTCAGCTTTATTTAGTTGAGGACAACACCAGGGAGGGGCAGAAGCCGTTAGTAGGCCCTAACCACCATTTTTTTTTTTTAAAACCACTTAATGAGAGCCGGAAGGTTGAAGCTCAGCTTTATTTAGTTGAGGACAACACCAGGGAGGGGCAGAAGCCGTTAGTAGGCCCTAACCACCATTTTTTTTTTTAAAACCACATAATGAGAGCCGGAAGGTTGAAGCTCAGCTTTATTTAGTTGAGGACAACACCAGGGAGGGGCAGAAGCCGTTAGTAGGCCCTAACCACCATTTTTTTTTTTAAAACCACATAATGAGAGCCGGAAGGTTGAAGCTCAGCTTTATTTAGTTGAGGACAACACCAGGGAGGGGCACACAGACAGACACCTTTTGTAGGCCTGAAAAGCCTATTGCATTTTTCAAAATGGTAATTTGGAGCAGAAGGTTGAAGCTCAGCTTTATTTAGTTGAGGGCAACACCAGGGAGGGGCAGAAGCCGTTAGTAGGCCCTAACCACCATTTTTTTTTTTAAAACCACATAATGAGAGCTGGAAGGTTGAAGCTCAGCTTTATTTAGTTGAGGACAACACCAGGGAGGGGCAGAAGCCGTTAGTAGGCCCTAACCACCATTTTTTTTTTTAAAACCACATAATGAGAGCCGGAAGGTTGAAGCTCAGCTTTATTTAGTTGAGGACAACACCAGGGAGGGGCAGAAGCCGTTAGTAGGCCCTAACCACCATTTTTTTTTTAAAACCACATAATGAGAGCCGGAAGGTTGAAGCTCAGCTTTATTTAGTTGAGGACAACACCAGGGAGGGGCACACAGACAGACACCTTTAGTAGGCCTGAAAAGCCTATTGCATTTTTCAAAATGGTAATTTGGAGCAGAAGGTTGAAGCTCAGCTTTATTTAGTTGAGGGCAACACCAGGGAGGGGCAGAAGCCGTTAGTAGGCCCTAACCACCATTTTTTTTTTTTAAAACCACTTAATGAGAGCCGGAAGGTTGAAGCTCAGCTTTATTTAGTTGAGGACAACACCAGGCAGGGGCACACAGACAGACACCTTTAGTAGGCCTGAAAAGCCTATTGCATTTTTCAAAATGGTAATTTGGAGCAGAAGGTTGAAGCTCAGCTTTATTTAGTTGAGGGCAACACCAGGGAGGGGCAGAAGCCGTTAGTAGGCCCTAACCACCATTTTTTTTTTTAAAACCACATAATGAGAGCCGGAAGGTTGAAGCTCAGCTTTATTTAGTTGAGGACAACACCAGGGAGGGGCAGAAGCCGTTAGTAGGCCCTAACCACCATTTTTTTTTTAAAACCACATAATGAGAGCCGGAAGGTTGAAGCTCAGCTTTATTTAGTTGAGGACAACACCAGGGAGGGGCACACAGACAGACACCTTTAGTAGGCCTGAAAAGCCTATTGCATTTTTCAAAATGGTAATTTGGAGCAGAAGGTTGAAGCTCAGCTTTATTTAGTTGAGGGCAACACCAGGGAGGGGCAGAAGCCGTTAGTAGGCCCTAACCACCATTTTTTTTTTTTAAAACCACTTAATGAGAGCCGGAAGGTTGAAGCTCAGCTTTATTTAGTTGAGGACAACACCAGGCAGGGGCACACAGACAGACACCTTTAGTAGGCCTGAAAAGCCTATTGCATTTTTCAAAATGGTAATTTGGAGCAGAAGGTTGAAGCTCAGCTTTATTTAGTTGAGGGCAACACCAGGGAGGGGCAGAAGCCGTTAGTAGGCCCTAACCACCATTTTTTTTTTTAAAACCACATAATGAGAGCCGGAAGGTTGAAGCTCAGCTTTATTTAGTTGAGGACAACACCAGGGAGGGGCAGAAGCCGTTAGTAGGCCCTAACCACCATTTTTTTTTTTAAAACCACATAATGAGAGCCGGAAGGTTGAAGCTCAGCTTTATTTAGTTGAGGACAACACCAGGGAGGGGCACACAGACAGACACCTTTAGTAGGCCGGAAAAGCCTATTGCATTTTTCAAAATGGTAATTTGGAGCAGAAGGTTGAAGCTCAGCTTTATTTAGTTGAGGGCAACACCAGGGAGGGGCAGAAGCCGTTAGTAGGCCCTAACCACCATTTTTTTTTTTTAAAACCACTTAATGAGAGCCGGAAGGTTGAAGCTCAGCTTTATTTAGTTGAGGACAACACCAGGCAGGGGCACACAGACAGACACCTTTAGTAGGCCTGAAAAGCCTATTGCATTTTTCAAAATGGTAATTTGGAGCAGAAGGTTGAAGCTCAGCTTTATTTAGTTGAGGGCAACACCAGGGAGGGGCAGAAGCCGTTAGTAGGCCCTAACCAAAGTTGAAGGCCAAATGCAGTTTAATTTCTGATACTATAGGCCGAAAGCCAGAAGGTGGAAGTTCCGATTTAGACAGTGGAGGACAATTTGAATTAGGGACTGCAGACAGACTTAGTAGGCTGTCCCCTGTGGACCATGCATCCACCACATTAACCCATTGCGCCGTAATGGACACGTAATCTTCCGTGGCCATGCCTACAGGTCCATGCGTCTGTTGTCAGGTGCACCTTTGTACTCACAGATTGCCAGAGTGCATGGACAATGCGGTCTTCTACATGCTGGTGGAGGGTTGGGATGGCTTTTCTCGCAAAAGAAGTGTCGACTGGTTAGCTTGTAGCGTGGTACAGCGTAGTCCATCATGGCCTTATTAATAGTAAATAAAATATATAACTAGGCTCTATGAACTTTTAAATAGGTTCCAGGGGTACACGGGCAGCATTGGTGTGGTCAGTGGAGGAGTATTGCAAGTAGGGGCTGCAGACAGGCTATCAAAGGCCTAAAATAACAAACAGTAGGCAGTCATGGCAGTTTTACATCGGTTACATGGATACACAGGCAGGCACTCCAGGCAGCATTGTGGTCAGTGGAGGAGTATTGCAAGTAGGGGCCGCAGACAGGCTATCAAAGGCCTAAAATAACAAACAATAGGCTCATGGCAGTTTTACAGCGGTTACATGGATACACGGGCAGGCAGCTTGGTGGTCAGTGGAGGAGTATTGCAAGTAGGGGCCGCAGACAGGCTATCAAAGGCCTAAAATAACAAACAATAGGCTCATGGCAGTTTTACAGCGGTTACATGGATACACGGGCAGGCAGCTTGGTGGTCAGTGGAGGAGTATTTAAAGTAGGGACCGCAGACAGGCTTCAAAGGCCTAACATAAGAAAATGGGCTGGCTGTAGGCACTTTATAATTGGTTCCAGGGGTACACGGGCAGCAGTGGTCTGGTCAGTGGAGGAGTATTTAAAGTAGGGACCGCAGACAGGCTTCAAAGGCCTAACATAAGAAAATGGGCTGGCTGTAGGCACTTTATAATTGGTTCCAGGGGTACACGGGCAGCAGTGGTCTGGTCAGTGGAGGAGTATTTAAAGTAGGGACCGCAGACAGGCTATCAAAGGCCTAACATAACAAACAATAGGCTCATGGCAGTTTCACAGCGGTTACATGGATACACGGGCAGGCAGCTTGGTGGTCAGTGGAGGAGTATTTAAAGTAGGGACCGCAGACAGGCTATCAAAGGCCTAAAATAACAAACAATAGGCTCATGGCAGTTTTACAGCGGTTACATGGATACACGGGCAGGCAGCTTGGTGGTCAGTGGAGGAGTATTGCAAGTAGGGGCCGCAGACAGGCTATCAAAGGCCTAAAATAACAAACAATAGGCTCATGGCAGTTTTACAGCGGTTACATGGATACACGGGCAGGCAGCTTGGTGGTCAGTGGAGGAGTATTTAAAGTAGGGACCGCAGACAGGCTATCAAAGGCCTAAAATAACAAACAATAGGCTCATGGCAGTTTTACAGCGGTTACATGGATACACGGGCAGGCAGCTTGGTGGTCAGTGGAGGAGTATTTAAAGTAGGGACCGCAGACAGGCTTCAAAGGCCTAACATAAGAAAATGGGCTGGCTGTAGGCACTTTATAATTGGTTCCAGGGGTACACGGGCAGCAGTGGTCTGGTCAGTGGAGGAGTATTTAAAGTAGGGACCGCAGACAGGCTTCAAAGGCCTAACATAAGAAAATGGGCTGGCTGTAGGCACTTTATAATTGGTTCCAGGGGTACACGGGCAGCAGTGGTCTGGTCAGTGGAGGAGTATTTAAAGTAGGGACCGCAGACAGGCTATCAAAGGCCTAACATAACAAACAATAGGCTCATGGCAGTTTCACAGCGGTTACATGGATACACGGGCAGGCAGCTTGGTGGTGGTGAGTGGAGGAGTATTTAAAGTAGGGACCGCAGACAGGCTTCAAAGGCCTAACATAAGAAAATGGGCTGGCTGTAGGCACTTTATAATTGGTTCCAGGGGTACACGGGCAGCAGTGGTCTGGTCAGTGGAGGAGTATTTAAAGTAGGGACCGCAGACAGGCTTCAAAGGCCTAACATAAGAAAATGGGCTGGCTGTAGGCACTTTATAATTGGTTCCAGGGGTACACGGGCAGCAGTGGTCTGGTCAGTGGAGGGGTATTTAAAGTAGGGACCGCAGACAGGCTATCAAAGGCCTAACATAACAAACAATAGGCTCATGGCAGTTTCACAGCGGTTACATGGATACACGGGCAGGCAGCTTGGTGGTGGTGAGTGGAGGAGTATTTAAAGTAGGGACCGCAGACAGGCTTCAAAGGCCTAACATAAGAAAATGGGCTGGCTGTAGGCACTTTATAATTGGTTCCAGGGGTACACGGGCAGCAGTGGTCTGGTCAGTGGAGGAGTATTTAAAGTAGGGACCGCAGACAGGCTTCAAAGGCCTAACATAAGAAAATGGGCTGGCTGTAGGCACTTTATAATTGGTTCCAGGGGTACACGGGCAGCAGTGGTCTGGTCAGTGGAGGAGTATTTAAAGTAGGGACCGCAGACAGGCTATCAAAGGCCTAACATAACAAACAATAGGCTCATGGCAGTTTCACAGCGGTTACATGGATACACGGGCAGGCAGCTTGGTGGTCAGTGGAGGAGTATTTAAAGTAGGGACCGCAGACAGGCTATCAAAGGCCTAAAATAACAAACAATAGGCTCATGGCAGTTTTACAGCGGTTACATGGATACACGGGCAGGCAGCTTGGTGGTCAGTGGAGGAGTATTGCAAGTAGGGGCCGCAGACAGGCTATCAAAGGCCTAAAATAACAAACAATAGGCTCATGGCAGTTTTACAGCGGTTACATGGATACACAGGCAGCTTGGTGGTGAGTGGAGGAGTAGTGCAAGGAGTGTCTGTCCCAGTACTCCCAAAATATAAATAGATGTTAATGTCTCGCAAAACAACCAAAACAAAAAAAAAAGGTGGCATACTTAGGTACAGGGGTGGGCTCATCTACTGAGTTTCTGACATAGTAATTTGGCAGTAACTATTTAATGGTGCCAATATAGGACACAGACACAGACTACTTTAAGTTGCATCATAGATGTCTACAAATTTGTATTGTCAGTGCCAGACATTGAATGATGTCAGCGAATAGACTAAAGATTGGTGGAGCTGTGCGACATAATTTTGCACGTGGTAGAGCACATTTTGAGCTGGGGTAGGGGGGAACTCTCTTGAGGCCGGCGGGACCGCCCCAGGGCCCCTCATGTTACAACGGTGTGTCTGACGTTGGGTGCGCACCACCACCGCCAGAGACACTACATTGTACTATGAGGGACCCAGTAGCAATGCCGTCAACCAAAAGCGAGCACACCCACCTCTTCAGACAAACAGCAGTCTCACGGGTGCTTGCGCCAAGTCGCGATACCACGGCCCCGTGTGGGGAGTTTTGCCATTTAGGGAGGTGTAAACATGTCGTATGCTGTACAATCAGCTGCAGCAAATTAGACATTAGAAAAGTAATTCACAGGCAAGAGCTTTTCATAGGAAAGCTAGGTGTCGGCCGGGCAAGGTGGGGCAAAAGATTTCGAAATCCAGTTGTGGTTCATTTTAATGAATGTTAGATCGTCAACATTTTGGGTAGCCAGACGAGTCCTTTTTTCGGTTAATATTGAACCTGCAGCACTGAATACTCTTTCTGATAGGACACTTGCTGCCGGGCAAGCAAGCTCCTGCAATGCATATTCTGCCAATTCTGGCCAGGTGTCTAATTTGGAGGCCCAGTAATCAAATGGGAATGACGGTTGAGGGAGAACATCGATAAGGGATGAAAAATAGTTAGTAACCATACTGGACAAATGTTGTCTCCTGTCACTTTCAATTGATGCAGCAGTACCTGTCCTGTCTGCGGTCATAGCAAAATCACTCCACAACCTGGTCAGAAAACCCCTCTGTCCAACGCCACTTCTGATGTGTGCACCCCTAACACTCCTAGTCTGCTGCCCCCTGGAGCTCGTGTGAGAACGATCACGTGCGCTGTGTGCTGGGAATGCCTGAAGCAAACGGTCAACAAGAGTTGATTGTTTGGTTGCTAATATTAGTTCCAAGTTCTCATGTGGCATAATATTTTGCAATTTGCCTTTATAGCGTGGATCAAGGAGGCAGGCCAACCAGTAATCGTCATCGTTCATCATTTTCGTAATGCGTGTGTCCCTTTTTAGGATACGTAAGGCATAATCCGCCATGTGGGCCAAAGTTCCAGTTGTCAAATCTCCGGTTGTGATTGGTTGAGGGGCAGTTGCAGGCAAATCTACGTCACTTGTGTCCCTCAAAAAACCAGAACCCGGCCGTGACACGCAACCAAATTCCTGTGCCCCCGGGAAAGGTTCGGCATTAAAAATATACTCATCCCCATCATCCTCCTCGTCCTCCACCTCCTCTTCGCCCGCTACCTCGTCCTGTACACTGCCCTGACCAGACAATGGCTGACTGTCATCAAGGCTTTCCTCTTCCTCTGGTGCAGACGCCTGCTCCTTTATGTGCGTCAAACTTTGCATCAGCAGACGCATTAGGGGGATGCTCATGCTTATTACGGCGTTGTCTGCACTAACCAGCCGTGTGCATTCCTCAAAGCACTGAAGGACTTGACACATGTCTTGTATCTTAGACCACTGCACACCTGACAACTCCATGTCTGCCATCCTACTGCCTGCCCGTGTATCCTCCCACAAATAAATAACAGCACGCCTCTGTTCGCACAGTCTCTGAAGCATGTGCAGTGTTGAGTTCCACCTTGTTGCAACGTCTATGATTAGGCGATGCTGGGGAAGGTTCAAAGACCGCTGATAGGTCTGCATACGGCTGGCGTGTACAGGCGAACGTCGGATATGTGAGCAAAGTGCACGCACTTTGAGGAGCAGGTCGGAGAACCCAGGATAAGTTTTCAATAAGCACTGCACCGCCAGGTTTAAGGTGTGAGCCAGGCAAGGAATGTGTTTCAGTTGGGAAAGGGAGATGGCAGCCATGAAATTCCTTCCGTTATCACTCACTACCTTGCCTGCCTCAAGATCTACTGTGCCCAGCCACGACTGCGTTTCTTGTTGCAAGAACTCGGACAGAACTTCCGCGGTGTGTCTATTGTCGCCCAAGCACTTCATAGCCAATACAGCCTGCTGACGCTTGGCAGTAGCTGGCCCATAATGGGACAACTGGTGTGCAACAGTGTCATCTGCCGATGGAGTGGTTGGCAGACTGCGTTCTGTGGAAGAGCTGTAGCTTCTGCAGGAGGACGAGGAGGAGGAGGAGGAGGGGGTGCGAACGCCTACAGCCAACTGTTTCCTAGACCGTGGGCTAGGCACAACTGTCCCTAAATTGATGTCGCCTGTGGACCCTGCATCCACCACATTCACCCAGTGTGCCGTGATGGACACATAACGTCCCTGGCCATGCCTACTGGTCCATGCATCTGTAGTCAGGTGCACCTTTGTACTCACAGATTGCCTGAGTGCATGGACGATGCGCTGTTTAACATGCTGGTGCAGGGCTGGGATGGCTTTTCTGGAAAAAAAGTGTCGACTGGGTAGCTCGTATCGTGGTTCAGCGTACTCCATCAGGGCTTTGAAAGCTTCGCTTTCAACTAACCGGTAGGGCATCATCTCTAACGAGATTAGTCTAGCTATGTGGGCGTTAAAACACTGTGTACGCGGATGCGAGGATAAGTACTTCCTTTTTCTAACCAGAGTCTCATGTAGGGTGAGCTGGACTGGAGAGCTGGAGATCGTGGAACTTTCGGGTGTGCCGGTGTACATGGCAGACTGAGAGACGGTTGGAGACGGTATTGTTTCCGCCGGTGCCCTAGATGCAATATTTCCTCCTACAAAACTGGTGATTCCCTGACCCTGACTGCTTTTGGCTGGCAAAGAAACCTGCACAGATACTGCCGGTGGTGCGGAAAATGGTGGCCTTACAGTGACGGAAGGGATGTTGCGTTGCTGACTAGCTTCATTGGCCGAGGGTGCTACAACCTTGAGGGACGTTTGGTAGTTAGTCCAGGCTTGAAAATGCATGGTGGTTAAGTGTCTATGCATGCAACTAGTATTTAGACTTTTCAGATTCTGACCTCTGCTTAAGCTAGTTGAACATTTTTGACAGATGACTTTGCGCTGATCAGTTGGATGTTGTTTAAAAAAATGCCAGACTGCACTCTTCCTAGACTCGGATCCCTTTTCAGGGATTGCAGACTGAGCTTTAACCGGATGGCAACGCTGTGCTCCAACAGGTTTTGGCTTTGACACGCGTTTTGGTCCAGATACGGGCCCGGCAGATGGAACCTGTTGCGATGTTGATGCCTGCTGCGGCCCCTCCTCCACCTCCGCTTCTGAACTACTGCCGCCTGCACCCTGTTCCCCCAATGGCTGCCAATCGGGGTCAATAACTGGGTCATCTATTACCTCCTCTTCGAGCTCGTGTGCAACTTCGTCTGTGTCACTGTGTCGGTCGGTGGTATAGCGTTCGTGGCGGGGCAACATAGTCTCATCAGGGTCTGATTGTGGATCTGTACCCTGAGAGGGCAATGTGGTGGTCTGAGTCAAAGGAGCAGCATAGTACTCTGGCTGTGGCTGTGCATCAGTGCACTCCATGTCAGAATATACTTGTAATGGGCATGGCCTGTTAAATGTTTCACTTTCTAAGCCAGGGACGGTATGTGTAAAGAGCTCCATGGAGTGACCCGTTGTGTCGCCTGCTGCATCCTTCTCTCTTGTTGTAGTTTTTGCTGAGGAGGACAAGGAAGCGACTTGTCCCTGACCGTGAACATCCACAAGCGACGCGCTGCTTTTACATTTACCAGTTTCGGAAGAGGAGGCAAAAGAGCTAGAGGCTGAGTCTGCAATGTAAGCCAAAACTTGCTGTTGCTGCTCCGCCTTTAAAAGCGGTTTTCCTACTCCCAGAAAAGAGAGCGTTCGAGGCCTTGTGTAGCCTGACGACGAAACTGGCTCCACAGCTCCAGACTTAGGTGGAATATTTTTATCCCCACGACCACCTGATGCTCCACTACCACTACCATCATTACCAGCTGACAATGAACGCCCACGACGACCTCTTGCACCAGACTTCCTCATTGTTTTAAAATCTTAACCAAAGTAACTTTATTTGTTGCTGTCAAACAACTTACACGGTGAGCTATAACTTCAGTATGATTTCAATATCCCTTAACAGGTTGGTGAGACCACAAGGAAAATCAGGCACAATGTTACACACTCTGTTTTCTGTGGCACAAAATCACAGAGATGACACACACGCAGGACTGTCACTCAAGCACTAATGTCAATATTAATCTCCCACCTAATTTATTTATTTTTTTTTCTCAGGGAGACTTTAGAAACCAAATAATATTAAAAAAAAAAAAAAAAAAAGGCTTTCTATGGCCCACAATTAGAGAGAGAGAGGTGGCACAACCAGGAGTCAAGACTGGCGCACAAGCTGAAAGGGCAATATTACTCTCCCACTGTTTTTTATGTTTTTTTTGTTTTTTTCAGGGAGACTTTAGAAACCAAATAATATTAAAAAAACCAAAAAAAAAAAAGGCTTTCTATGGCCCACTGAATGAGAGGGAGAGAGGTGGCACACCCAGGAGTCAAGACTGGCACACAAGCTGAAAGGGCAATATTACTCTCCCACTGTTTTTTTAGGTTTTTTTTTTTTTTTCAGGGAGACTTTAGAAACCAAATAATATTAAAAAAAAAAAAAAAAAAAAAAAAAAATAGGCTTGCTATAGCCCACTGAATGAGAGATAGCACACACAGCAGTGGCACACAAGCCCTGACTGAGGCCAATATTTTTCTCCCACTGATTGATGTAGTGTTTTTGTGTTGAGGTAGAATTTAGAACACAAATCACGGAAAAAATAAATAGGCTTTCTATGGCCCACTGAATGAAAGGGAGAGAGGTGGCACACCCAGGAGTCAAGACTGGCACACAAGCTGAAAGGGCAATATTACTCTCCCACTGTTTTTTTATGTATTTTTTGTTTTTTCAGGGAGACTTTAGAAACCCAATAATATTTAAAAAAATAAATAAATAGGCTTTCTATGGCCCACTGAATGAGAGGGAGAGAGGTGGCACACCCAGGAGTCAAGACTGGCACACAAGCTGAAAGGGCAATATTATTCTCCCACTGTTTTTTTAGGTTTTTTTTTTTTTTTCAGGGAGAATTAGAAACCAAATAATATTAAAAAAAAAAAATAAATAGGCTTTCTATGGCCCACTGAATGAGAGGGAGAGAGGTGGCACACCCAGGAGTCAAGACTGGCACACAAGCTGAAAGGGCAATATTACTCTCCCACTGTTTTTTTAGGTTTTTTTTTTTTTTCAGGGAGACTTTAGAAACCAAATAATATTAAAAAAAAAAAAAAAAAAAAAAAATAGGCTTGCTATAGCCCACTGAATGAGAGATAGCACACACAGCAGTGGCACACAAGCCCTGACTGAGGCCAATATTTTTCTCCCACTGATTGATGTAGTGTTTTTGTGTTGAGGTAGAATTTAGAACACAAATCACGGAAAAAATAAATAGGCTTTCTATGGCCCACTGAATGAAAGGGAGAGAGGTGGCACACCCAGGAGTCAAGACTGGCACACAAGCTGAAAGGGCAATATTACTCTCCCACTGTTTTTTTATGTATTTTTTGTTTTTTCAGGGAGACTTTAGAAACCCAATAATATTTAAAAAAATAAATAAATAGGCTTTCTATGGCCCACTGAATGAGAGGGAGAGAGGTGGCACACCCAGGAGTCAAGACTGGCACACAAGCTGAAAGGGCAATATTATTCTCCCACTGTTTTTTTAGGTTTTTTTTTTTTTTTTCAGGGAGAATTAGAAACCAAATAATATTAAAAAAAATAAATAAATAGGCTTTCTATGGCCCACTGAATGAGAGGGAGAGAGGTGGCACACCCAGGAGTCAAGACTGGCACACAAGCTGAAAGGGCAATATTACTCTCCCACTGTTTTTTTAGGTTTTTTTTTTTTTTTCAGGGAGACTTTAGAAACCAAATAATATAAAAAAAAAAAAAAAAAAAAAAAAATAGGCTTGCTATAGCCCACTGAATGAGAGATAGCACACACAGCAGTGGCACACAAGCCCTGACTGAGGCCAATATTTTTCTCCCACTGATTGATGTAGTGTTTTTGTGTTGAGGTAGAATTTAGAACACAAATCACGGAAAAAATAAATAGGCTTTCTATGGCCCACTGAATGAAAGGGAGAGAGGTGGCACACCCAGGAGTCAAGACTGGCACACAAGCTGAAAGGGCAATATTACTCTCCCACTGTTTTTTTATGTATTTTTTGTTTTTTCAGGGAGACTTTAGAAACCCAATAATATTTAAAAAAAAAAATAAATAGGCTTTCTATGGCCCACTGAATGAGAGGGAGAGAGGTGGCACACCCAGGAGTCAAGACTGGCACACAAGCTGAAAGGGCAATATTATTCTCCCACTGTTTTTTTAGGTTTTTTTTTTTTTTTTCAGGGAGAATTAGAAACCAAATAATATTAAAAAAAATAAATAAATAGGCTTTCTATGGCCCACTGAATGAGAGGGAGAGAGGTGGCACACCCAGGAGTCAAGACTGGCACACAAGCTGAAAGGGCAATATTACTCTCCCACTGTTTTTTTAGGTTTTTTTTTTTTTTTCAGGGAGACTTTAGAAACCAAATAATATTAAAAAAAAAAAAAAAAAAAAAAAAAAAATAGGCTTGCTATAGCCCACTGAATGAGAGATAGCACACACAGCAGTGGCACACAAGCCCTGACTGAGGCCAATATTTTTCTCCCACTGATTGATGTAGTGTTTTTGTGTTGAGGTAGATTTTAGAACACAAATCACGGAAAAAATAAATAGGCTTTCTATGGCCCACTCAGTGAGAGATGGCACACACAGGGATGGCACTGTAGCAGAAATGCCAATCTTAATCTCCCACAAAAAAAAAACAAAAAAAAAAAAAAAACTGTCCTACAATTACTATCTCCCTGCAGTAATGTAAGCCAGGTATGGCAGGCAGCAATAGGAGTGGACTGATGCACAAATTAAATAAAAAGTGTGGACAAACAAAAAAGATAGCTGTGCAGAAAGGAAGGAACAAGAGGATATGTGCTTTGAAAAAAGCAGTTGGTTTCCACAGTGGCGTACACACAGCAATACAGCTATCACGGAGCCTTCTAGGGCAGCCCAATGAGCTACAGCGCTGAGGGGAAAAAAAAAAAAAAATAGCTTCCACAGTCCCTGCACACCGAAGGTGGTGTTGGACAGTGGAAATCGCTGCAGCACAAGCGGTTTGGTGGTTAGTGGACCCTGCCTAACGCTCTCCCTGCTTCTGACGAAGCGGCAGCAACCTGTCCCTAAGCTCAGATCAGCAGCAGTAAGATGGCGGTCGGCGGGAACGCCCCTTTATAGCCCCTGTGACGCCGCAGACAGCAAGCCAATCACTGCAATGCCCTTCTCTAAGATGGTGGGGACCAGGATCTATGTCATCACGCTGCCCACACTCTGCGTTCACCTTCATTGGCTGAGAAATGGCGCTTTTCGCGTCATTGAAACGCGACTTTGGCGCGAAAGTCGCGTACCGCATGGCCGACAAGCACAGGGGTCGGATCGGGTTTCATGAGACGCCGACTTAGCCAAAAGTCGGCGACTTTTGAAAATGATCGACCCGTTTCGCTCAACCCTAGTTCCACGGCTACTTTTAGTTGGTTGCGGATAGGATCAGGTTGCGGTCAATCTAGCTACCACTTCCCCAGAGCTAGTTGTCCGTTAGTACTTAGCTTGTCAGACCTGCGATCCTTGCCACTGGGATCATAACATACCTCCAAGTTTTGTAGCGGAGGGGAGTTTGATTTTGAGTGCTGCGCGTAGATCTTCGCAGCGCAGGGGTTGCTACTGGCCTAACAGAGCCCAATATGCTTGCTACCGCTGGTGTAGTGCGCTGCCTTCTAGCTACACTTCTAGTGAGTCTGGGTAGCACTGGCAGGCTGGAGCTCTCAGGGCTGCTGCCAGCAACAGTGGGTACGGCAGGCTCGCCGATAGCAGAGGGAGGATTTGCCAGTTCAACGGTCGACACAGCATCTTCAGGTAGGGCTTGTTGAGGCTGCGGGGCCGGATGATCTGGTACCCCCATTGTTTCTGGTGGGTTCGGCTGGGGGAACGTTAGAACGGGTACCACGATGGCCTGATTTATCTGAGTCCAGGACTGGGGAAAGTCACCAAGGACAGTGTGGATCATCTTCTCCTTTTCTACAGGTGGGGGGTTTCCTGGATCCATTTTCCTCGCTCTCAGCTTATCAGGGCAGGCTTTAAGGTGGTCCCTGGATATCACCGTCGAGGTCTCCCCCCCATCCTTGCTGATGAGGCAAACCTTCGTGTTGTCAAAATCGGATGGCAGGACGGTATACGGTTCTGCTTCCCATTGGTCGTCAAGTTTGTGTAGCCTCCTCTTTCGTTTGAGTTCGTGCTCATCAGGTGGCAAAGGAATTGCAGGGGCATGCTGGTTGTAGTCCCATTCCTGTTTTTGCCTGGCCTGAGCAAGGCTTCTTTCCACGCATTCTTGTACCTTGCGGTACCTTTGCCGCCTCTCGGTATCCCAATCGGCATCCGGCGATGTATCTTCGGGGGCTAGGACCCCCATGTCCAGATCAACGGGTAACTTGCTAGACCTTCCCCGCATTAGGTATGCTGGAGTGCAGTTGGTGGAATTTACTGGGATGTGATTATATATGTCTACCAAGTCAGGCAACTTCGTTGGCCACAGGCTCCGTTCCTCTACGGGCAAGGTCTTTAGTAAGTCGATCACCACCTGGTTCATCTTTTCGCACATCCCATTGGTTTGGGGATGGTACGGTGTGGTTCTGATCTTCTTACACCCGTGCAGTTGGCAGAACTCTTGGAACACCTCCGCTTCGAATGCTGGTCCCTGATCGGTCAGTACCTTCTCCGGGTAGCCATGGGGCCTACAAAAGTACTGCTGGAAAGCCCTGGCGGCCGTCCTGGCCATTAGATCCTTGACAGGCACAACCACCAAAAATCTGGAGTAGTGATCCACAATGGTAAGAGCGTAGACATAGCTTGACCGGCTAGGTGTCAGCTTCACATGGTCCAGCGCGACCAGTTCAAGCGGCCGCTTGGTGATGATAGGCTGCAAGGGAGCCCGTTGGCTGCCACGGTCCCTCCTGCGTAGGCTACATGGACCGCACTCTCGACACCACTTCTCAATGGCTCTCTTCATGCCAATACAATATAACCTCCCTCGGAGTAGCTTCTCCAGCTTCTTCCATCCGAAGTGCCCGGCTCCCAGAACCATGGGCGCATCTCGCCTTGGCACCACTATCTGCCATACCAATTCGTGAGTACGTGGGTCGATGCTTCTCCGGCACAGCTTGCTATCATGGATAAACAGTTTGCTTCTCCCCTTCCACAGCTGTTGGGTCTCCTGTGGATCATCTGGGCCGGGATGCAACCCTGCCTGCGTCAAGAGCTCTTTCACCCGACGGACTGCGGGGTCACCATCCTGGGTTTCCGCCCATCCGTGATGGGGCAGGGGATTCAGCGTGGCATCCGGTTGGTTCTTGTGCCTGTTCTTCACATGATGGGAGTTCTGAGTGGCTTTGGGGCGATGGAATGCAGGCAGCTCCACCTCTTCAAGTGCCTCTGGGTCTTCCCCCGTTTCTGGCAAATTGGGCATTCGAGACAAGGCATCGGCATTTGCATTCTTGTGTCCTGCCCGGTACTTGATGGTGAAGTCGTAGTTGGACAGCCGGGCCATCCACCGCTGTTCCAAGCCCCCGAGTTTGGCGGTATCCAGATGCGTTAGCGGATTGTTATCCGTGAAGACGGTGAATTTCGCTGAGGCCAGGTAGTGTTTGAACCTCTCTGTCACTGCCCAGACGATGGCAAGGAATTCCATCTTAAAGGAACTGTAGTTGTCAGGGTTCCTTTCCGTGAGACGAAGTTTCCTGCTGGCGTAAGCGATTACCCTCTCCTTGCCTTTCTGGACCTGGGACAGCACGGCTCCCAATCCTACATTGCTGGCATCCGTGTACAGCACAAACGGTTGGTCGTATTCGGGGTAGGCCAGTACCTCTTCTCCCGTCAGTGCCGACTTTAAGCAAGTGAAGGATTCCTCCAGCCCCTCGTTCCAATCAAATGGGGTGTTCCTCCCTTTGGTCTTCTTTGATTGGCCCACCAACAGGTTTTGCAAGAGCGCGGCCTTCTTGGTGAAGTCCTTAACCCCTTCCCGACATGTGACGGAATAGTACGTCACATGTCGGGACCCCCGCTTTGATGTGCGCTCCGGCGGTGAGCGCACATCAAAGTCGCGACATGTCAGCTGTTTTTTACAGCTGACATGTGCGCGCAATAGCGGCGGGTGAAATCGCGATCACCCGCCGCTATTAACTAGTTAAATGCCGCTGTCAAACGCAGACAGCGGCATTTAACTACCGCATCCGGCCGTGCGGCCGGATATGAGCGCATCGCTGACCCCTGTCACATGATCGGGGGTCGGCGATGCTCCTCCATTGTAACCATAGAGGTCCTTGAGACCTCTATGGTTACTGATTGCCGGTGGCTGTGAGCGCCCCCCTGTGGTCGGCGCTCACAGCACACCTGCATTTTAGCTACATAACAGCGATCTGATGATCGCTGTTATGTAGCAGAGCCGATCGGGCTGTGCCTGCTTCTAGCCTCCCATGGAGGCTATAGAAGCATGGCAAAAGTAAAAAAAAAAAGTTTTTAAAAATGTGAAAAAAATAAAAAAAATATAAAAGTTTAAATCACCCCCCTTTCGCCCCAATCAAAATAAATCAATAAAAAAAAACCCCAACCTACACATATTTGGTATCGCCGCGTTCAGAATCGCCCGATCTATCAATAAAAAAAAAGCATTAACCTGATCGCTAAATGGCGTAATGAGAAAAAAATTCGAAACGCCAGATTTACGTTTTTTTGGTCGCCACGACATTGCATTAAAATGCAATAACGGGCGATCAAAAGAACGTATCTACACCAAAATGCTATCATTAAAAACGCCAGCTCGGCACGCAAAAAATAAGCCCTCACCTGACCCCAGATCACGAAAAATGGAGACGCTACGGGTATCGGAAAATGGCGCAATTTTGTTTTGTTTTGTTTTTTGCAAAGTTTGGAATTTTTTTTCACCACTTAGGTGAAAAATAACCTAGTCATGTTAGGTGTCTATGAACTCGTAGTGACCTGGAGAATCATAATGGCAGGTCAGTTTTAGCATTTAGTGAACCTAGCAAAATAGGCAAGCAAAAAACAAGTGTGGGATTGCACTTTTTTTGCAATTTCACTGCACTTGGAATTTTTTTCCCGTTTTCTAGTACACGACATGCTAAAACCAATGATGTCGTTCAAAAGTACAACTCGTCCCGCAAAAAATAAGCCCTCACATGGTCAAATTGACGGAAAAATAAAAAAGTTATGGCTCTGGGAAGGAGGGGAGCGAAAAACGAAAACGGAAAAACGGAAAAAGCTCCGGGGTGAAGGGGTTAATGAACCTCCGGTAATAGCCTACCAGCCCGAGGAACTGCCGGACTTCGTGGAGGTTGCTGGGCTTTGGCCAGTCCTGGATCACCGTGACCTTGTCGGGGTCTGGGGCCACTCCTTCGGCGCTCACCACATAGCCCAGGTACTGCACTTTTGGTTTCAGCAGATGACATTTGGACGGTTTCACCTTTAAGCCAAAGTTGGACAGGGCTTCAAACACCTCAGCCAGGTGCTTCAGATGGTCTTCGTAGGTCTTAGAGAAGACAATGACATCATCCAAATACAGCAGTACGGTTTGAAAGTTCTTGTGCCCCAGGCAGCACTCCATCATCCTCTGGAACGTCCCTGGTGCATTGCACAATCCGAAGGGCATGTAGTTAAATTCGCAGAGACCCATCGGTGTCGTGAAGGCTGTCTTCTCTTTGTCCGCCTCCACCATGGGAACCTGCCAGTACCCACTGGTGAGATCTAAGGTAGAGAAGTAGTTAGCAGATTTTAAGGCAGCCAGAGACTCCTCTATCCTGGGCAGTGGGTATGCGTCCTTATGTGTAATGCGATTCAACTGCCTGTAATCAACACACATCCTCATGGTACCATCCTTCTTTTTAACAAGGACTAATGGGGCTGCCCAGGGGCTACAACTGTCTCTCACCACCCCAGCCTCCTTCATTTCTCGCAACATGTCCTTGGCACACTGGTAATGAGCTGGGGGTACAGGACGATATCTCTCTTTTATGGGTCGGTGATCTCCCGTGGGGATGTGATGTTGGATCCCTTTCACCTGTCCAAAATCTAAGGGGTGTTTGCTGAATACCTGCTCGTACTCGTGAACCACCCTGTAGGCCCCCTGTTTCTGATGGGATGGGGTAGAGTCCGTGCCCACATGCAATTCCTGACACCAATCTTTCGAGTGCCCTGCGGAACCGTTGTCCTCCGCCACATTTGACGGGACCAAGGGTTCCGGTGTCTGTATCACACTATTATTGACAACGAACAGTTTGGCGAGCGTGGCATACTTGGTGAGGTGAACCTCTTCCTCCCCACAATTGAGGACATGTATGGGCACCCTCCCCTGGCGGACGTCGACCACCCCCCGGGCTGTCAGGATAGTAGGCCTATTGTCTGAATATACGGGTTCTACCAAGGCCTGGTAGTCCTTACCCCTGAGGCCTATGGCTGCCCGACACCATATTAACATCTCACTCCTGGGGGGTATCGCGATGGGGTTTGAATCACTCACAGTGACACGACCAATCTCACCACCAGTCAGCTCTTCCTGCTGTCTCTGCATCAGAGCTCTGATTTCTCTTTGCAGGGCACGTTGTTCACTGTGGCCAGCGGTTTCTGCTACCTGTTGCAACAAAACAATAACTTCTGCAAGACAATTTTCTATAACATTAGTACCGATAGTCATCATGGGATTACATTCTCGGCGGTCAATATCAACAATTACAATCCCTTGGGCTTTCAATTCCACCCGCCCCACCTTGATGGTGACCTCTTTATACCCCACTTGTGGCAATGGCTGACCATTACTGGCTATTATGGTGAAATCGTCATCGGGGCCACGAGTAATATCGGTGTCCTCCCAATACCGTTTTTAAAGCACGTAAGGCATAGTCGTCACCTGAGAATCGGTGTCCAGCAAAGCGTTCATGGGGATACCGTCAACCACTACAGGTAGAACTGGTCGCCCTCCAATGTATTTGGCTCTCCAATGCTGTGGGCCTGATCGTCCTACTCCTGGGGGTTGGCCCTTTGCCCCAGGGGTTGCTCGTTTAAAGGACAGTACCTTGCAAGGTGGCCCACCTGATGACAGCGGCGGCAGATGGGTCGTCCGTCCTGATGGAAGCGATCGTTGTCCCGGCCTCTGGTCGGTGGAGTCCTCCTCTGTCGCATCCAGGGGGCATCTTCTGGTCTGGAGGCCAGCTGGATCTTTTCCTTGGGGGCCTCCTGTAGGGACTGCACCATCCGGGCTAGGGCAGCAACGCTCTTGGTCAGCTCCTGCATCTGGAGGCGGAGTCCTGCAGGGGAGTCGTCCTCTAGGGTCTGGGCGTCGGCCTCGGCGGTGACTGGGGCATCCGACGCCACCTCCTGGTGGTATGTGAGAGCGGGACGCCTGGGTGGTATTGCGCGGCTGGGTTGTCGCTCCTGCAGCGCCTGGATAGCTTTATCCTTGAATTGCGCAAAAGTCAAGTCTGGATTCTGCATGGCCAGAAAGTGTAGTTGGCCCCTTTGGTGACTGCACAGGAGCCCCTCAATGAACCGCTCCTTCAGGAGTTTATCCTCATCTTGCATGCTGCCGGGGTCACTCTGCTTAATGGCCCGCAGCGCCTCCTGGAGATTAAGGGCATAGTCCCGTAAGCTATCCTGCGGTCTCTGTTTGCATCCATAGAAAGTCAATTTAATTTCTGTAGCAGTACGGGTATCGAAGGGGGCTTTGAGCTTTGCAAAAACCTGCTGTGCCGTTCCCTTATCCGCGGTGGGCCAGGACTTCACTTCTCTCAGAGCCGCCCCAAAGAGTTGGCCGATTATCATATGAACCTTCTGAGGCTCTGTCAGGGGATAGAACTCGAGCAGGCTGCAGATCCCTTCTTTAAAGTCAGTGAATGTATGCGACTCCCCGGAGTATCGTGGGAGCCAGGCCGCTCCGGGCAGGTACGGCATAGAGAAGGGCATTATGGCTTTTGTGGTAGAGACAGCGTCTGACTGGCTGAGGGGGGCAGCGGGTTCTGCGGCAACCGGTGGTGGTATTAGGGCCGCGGCTTCGCCCGCTGCGGGGACCGGAGCTGCCCCTGCGTCCACGGCTGCGACCGCCACCTCCGCTCCTCCCGACTCGGACATGGCTGTCCCTTCCTCCCACTAACCTGCTGGAGGTCGGAGTTCCTCTTCCGGGGTTGGCACTTTACCGCTTTTTCTCGCTCCGCGCTTCTTTTTGACTGGTTCCGCCCACAAAGCTAAGGCTCCTCCCTCCGTGAGCGGCGATGGCGAATTGTGGCGTGAACTCTTGGCACAATAACAACGCACAGTCTTTACAATAAGTCACAGTCCAAGCACAATAAATCACAGTTCCAAGGCACACATGACCTGATTCTTCAGGCTTAAGTAGATCCTGTTCGTGACGCCAAGTTGTAGCGCCCCCACTGCCGCAGGGCCGAGGGGTACCCGGTACCGGGCCTCTGAGTCTCTGTCCTGGGGTTGTCACGGTGGCTAGACCCGGTCTGTGACCCTGCTGAGGGGCGTCCAATGAAAGGTGTGGATGGTGATGATGTTATGGTGCGGTGCAGGTCACAGTAAATAACACGGACACCAGGTTGCAGTCTCTTTACCTTTTTACTGAAGGTTTGGAGGTACCCAATCCAGAGCACTGTTAACAGGGCTGGCTGAGACCAGCCGGTCCAACAGCACATCCGGAGTTCCCTTTGCAGGTGGGAATCAGTGTCTACCTTCTAGCGCCTGTGTGTGTTGTAGTCCTTCTTTGCTGAGCACCCCAGGATAGTCCTCACAACTGATTCTGTCTGTCTCTGATGTTCGTTCTCTCCGTCCCCCAGATGATATGGTTAGGACGCACCCGTATGACGGGGTAGGCCTGGAGTTCTTCAGGGACTCTAGAGTCGCCCCTCTCCCACAGCTGCCTCCGTTGTCTGCTTAGGTGTTTATGTGAGACAGCCAACCTATAATTGGCTGCCCTGCCGTGGTTTGAAGTAATGCTTGAAGTCTCTTACTTTCTCGGCGTTCCGGCCACCGACTGTCTGCGCCTCAGAAGGATGTTGCCTCGATCTTACAGCACGACTCCTTCTGGTCTTATCGCCTCTCTGCTGTATTCCCGTTTTCTCACTTTTTGTCCTTTCTTAGGGCTCTGTCAGGATCCCATCCCTGACAGGTCCTCTCTCTAGCTCTTCCCAGTTATTTCTCCCTGTCTTCCTGTCCAACCCCCAGTTTTACCAGAGTGTGAGGAGTGGCCTACTAGATAGAACCACTCCCCCTGGTGGCCGGAGTGTGAAGTGTAGTGTGTGTGTTACCTGGTCAGGTGAACTCCTTTAGTGCAATCAGACGTAACATCACTCCCCTTAGTGGCAGAGCGACATTACTGCAACGACCAGGACTCTGGGGCGCTGCATATACTCGAGTCATTAAGTTTTTCCAGTTTTTTGTGGCAAAATTAGGGGTCTCGGCTTATACTCGGGTCGGCTTATACTCAAGTATATACGGTATATTTTATTACTCTTTGCAGCCGCTATTACATAGTGTGTCCAGCCCTAGGTGAAAAATTTGGTAGAAAGTCCACTTTAAATACAACAATAATATTTGTATTACACTTTTCTCATAATGGAGTCAAAGTGCAGATAATTGTATAAGAGTCAGGAAAAAGCATTAATAATTATATGTATAAAATATGTATAAACTAATATATCCAGTTGTTTCAATAACAACTAAATAAATGATCTAAAAAACAATTATTCTGTAGTTTATAATTAATTGCACTTACCAGAAGTGTCTGATGGATTGGGGCGGAGAAGTGTATATATATAGTATATACAGCAGCAATGCAGGTTCTGGGCAGAAGATCCGCTGCACTCACTGACCAAAGAGAAGGGATCCTGGTGGAGAAGAAAGGAAGGTAATGATATCTATCTATCTATCTATCTATCTATCTATCTATCTATCTATCTATCTATCTATCTATCTATCATCTGTCTATTATCTATCTTTCATTATAATTTTCTTACAGACCAGCAGTTTATTATAACAGTAATTTGCTCCTTATGGAATTTTCTTTCTTATAGGGAATCTGTTGGCACAATTCTCCCAACCCCCAAACTGTGTATATGGCCGTGTTGTGTCTTCTCAGTATGGTCACAGAGGAACACGACCATATAAACAGTTGGGGAGAGGATTGTGCTGAAAGATTCCCATGAGGCATCTCCAGAAGATTTTGCCCTGGTTTGGGTGTTATATCTCGTGTGATGAGAGATAATGATAAATCTGTAAGACGTCATTCCACAGCAGATAATGGTGTCTTTATCAGTGGTGGGATCTAACTTTGTTAATGACCGGTTCCTTTTCTTGGAGACCTGTTTAATGCCCACAATATACTTAGATTTGTGGTAAATTGTCCCTGCCCTCCATATAAAATAAGAAAATATTAATATTCCACACATTTTCAAATCTTTCCCAGCACCAATATTTTTGGATCCTGGTCCCATGAACTATAACTATACAGCGTGCAGCTCATCTTACTCCAGCCGCCTTTATATAAATCCCCCATAGTGTAAGCTGGAGACATGTGTGATTACAGGAGCCTCCGATGTGGTTATTGTCCCCCGTTAGCAATCAGTAATGTGTGTAGAGTGTATTCCAATACTTACCAGCCGCCGTCATCTGCCGTTTCCAGCGCTGCTCCAGTCTACTGCGGCTCCACTCCACTTCTCTGTGGCCGGAGGTCACTTTTCAGTGTTAGTCTATGAGACACAGAACGAGGCAAAGAAAGCTGGAAACGGCAAAAGACGGTGACTGGTCAGTAATGTAATACAGTCATGGCCAAAAATTTTGAGAATGAGACAAATATTAATTTTTCCAAAGTCTACTGCTTCATTTTTTCTAATGGCAATTTGCAAATACTCCTGAATGTCAGAGTGATCAGCTTAACAGCAATTACTGTACTTGCAAAGTCAATATTTGCCCAGAAAATGAACTTTAACCCCCAAAACACATTTCAACATCATTGCAGTCCTGCCTTAAAAGGAGCAACTAACATCGTTTTAGTGATTGATCCATTAACACAGGTGTGGGTGTTGATGAGGACAGGGCTGGCGATCAATCAGTCATGATTAAGTAAGAATGACATCACTGGACACTTTAAAAGGAGGCTGGTGCTTGGTATCATTGTTTCTCTTCAGTTAACCATGGTTATCTCTAAAGAAACACGTGCAGCCATCATTGCACTGCACAAAAATGGCCTAACAGGGAAGAGTATCGCAGCTACAAAGATTGCACCTCAGTCAACAATCTATCGCATCATCAAGAACTTCAAGGAGAGAGCTTCCATTGTTGTCAAAAAGGCTCCAGGGCGCCCAAGAAAGACCAGCAAGCTCCAGGACCGTATCTTAAAACTGTTTCAGCTGCGGGATCGGACTACCAGCAGTGCCGAGCTTGCTCAGGAATGGCAGCAGGCTGGTGTGAGTGCTTCTGCACGCACTGTGAGGCGGAGACTCTTTGAGCAAGGCCTGGTTTCAAGGAGGGCAGCAAAGAAGCCACTTCTCTCCAGAAAAAACATCAGGGACCGACTGATATTCTGCAAAAGGTACAGGGAGTGGACTGCTGAGGACTGGGGCAAAGTCATTTTCTCTGATTAATCCCCTTTTCGATTGTTTGGGACATCTGGAAAACAGCTTATTCGGAGAAGAAGAGGTGAGCGCTACCACCAGTCTTGTCTCATGCCAACTGTAAAGCATCCTGAAACCATTCATGTGTGGGGTTGCTTCTCAACCAAGGGAATCAGCTCACTCACAGTCTTGCCTAAAAACACATCCATGAATAAAGAATGGTACCAGAATGTCCTCCAAGAGCAACTTCTCCCAACCGTCCAAGAGCAGTTTGGCGCCCAACAATGCCTTTTCCAGCATGATGGAGCACCTAGCCATAAAGCAAAGGTGATAACTAAATGGCTCATGGAACAAAACATAGAGATTTTGGGTCCATGGCCTGGAAACTCCCCAGATCTTAATCCCATTGAGAACTTGTGGTCAATCATCAAGAGACGGGTGGACAAACAAAAAAAACAAATTCAGGCAAAATGCAAGCATTGATTATGCAAGAATGGACTGCTATCAGTCAGGATTTGGTCCAGAAGTTGATTGAGAGCATGCCAGGGAGAATTGCAGAGGTCTTGAAGAAGAAGGGTCAACACTGCAAATATTGACTTGCTGCATTAACTCATTCTAACTGTCAATATAACCTATTGGTACTCATAATATGATTGCAATTATATTTCTGTATGTGATATAAACATCAGACAAACACTAATAAAAACAAGAGGGCAGCAGATCATGTGAAAATATAATTTTGGTGTCATTCTCAAAAATTTTGGCCATGACTGTACACTCGCTACACACATTACTGATTACTAACAGGGGGACAATGAGGAAACAATGGCTGGAGAGCTCCTTTACCACAGGAATCCTACTGATACGGTGATTACATGGTCTGTTGTATTATTATTATTACTATAGGCAGTGTCGGACTGGGGTGCCAAGGGCCCACCAGTAACATTGACTTTTCACCAGCATAGAAATATTACACTAACATCATTCACAAATGTATCTATATCTCTATATAATAATAATAAACTGCGTACTGTAGTTTGGTTAATGACTGATGAGATGCTGCTTTGTTTCTGTACAGAGTGAATCAAGAGAATTATTGCCAAGTACTGCCAATACAGGGGGATTTAAGGCCCACCGGGGGATTGCCCTGTTACCCTATTGGCCAGTCCGAGCCTGACTGTAGGTGAATCTTCAGAATGGACGATGCTGATGATAATGGAAATTATTATTATTATGATAATCTGACCACATCTAATACAACTCTGGACTACTACTACCGGTAAGTTTATATTCCTAATTCTGTATTTCTCAAGTCATGAGACATAAGTGCAGACTCCATTCTTATCTATATCTGAGCCTCCGCCCCGATTACATCCATATTCATGGGGACAAATCAGCTCTACCTGCAGCGATAATTCCTCCCATAATGATGGAAACTCTGGAGAACCCATCAAGCCCCTTTGCCCTCAGTGTCGCCCATCAGGGGTCAGTGGTGTCTGTGGGGCAGAGGATTCGTCTCTGAGCTGTGGCTCCTGTATAATAACAGGTGTGACCAGAGCCGGACATAGAGAACCGCACTGCAATCATTTATTAGTGACAGAAACAAGCCCCCAAACCGCAGAGACAGATGTAAGTGCTGTATATACATGATAGGAGGCTGAGTGCTGTATATACATGATAGGAGGCCGAGTGCTGTATATACATGATAGAAGGCTGAGTGCTCTATATACATGATAGAAGGCTGAGTGCTGTATATACAGGATAGGAGGCCGAGTGCTGTATATACATGATAGGAGGCTGAGTGCTCTATATACATGATAGAAGGCTGAGTGCTGTATATACAGGATAGGAGGCCGAGTGCTGTATATACATGATAGGAGGCTGAGTGCTGTATATACATGATAGAAGGCTGAGTGCGGTATATACAGGATAGGAGGCTGAGTGCTGTATATACATGATAGGAGGCTGAGTGCTGTATATACATGATAGGAGGCTGAGTGCTGTATATACATGATAGGAGGCCGAGTGCTGTATATACATGATAGGAGGCCGAGTGCTGTATATACATGGTAGGAGGCTGAGTGCTGTATATATACATGATAGAGGCTGAGTGCTGTATATACATGATAGGAGGCCGAGTGCTGTATACACATGATAGGAGGCTGAGTGCTGTATATACATGATAGGAGGCCGAGTGCTGTATATACATGATAGGAGGCCGAGTGCTGTATATACATGGTAGGAGGCTGAGTGCTGTATATATAGATGATAGAGGCTGAGTGCTGTATATACATGATAGGAGGCCAAGTGCTGTATATACATGATAGGAGGCTGAGTGCTGTATATATATGATAGGAGGCTGAGTGCTGTATATACATGATAGGAGGCCAAGTGCTGTATATACATGATAGGAGGCTGAGTGCTGTATATACATGATAGGAGGCTGAGTGCTGTATATACATGATAGGAGGCCGAGTACTGTATATACATGATAGGAGGCCGAGTGCTGTATATACATGATAGGAGGCCGAGTGCTGTATATACATGATAGGAGGCCGAGTGCTGTATATACATGATAGGAGGCCGAGTGCTGTATATACATGATAGGAGGCCGAGTGCTGTATATACATGATAGGAGACTGAGTGCTGTATATACATGATAGGAGGCTGAGTAATGTATATACATGGTAGGAGGCTGAGTGCTGTATATACATGATAGGAGGCTGAGTGCTGTATATACATGATAGGAGGCCGAGTGCTGTATATACATGATAGGAGGCCGAGTGCTGTATATATATGATAGGAGGCTGAGTGCTGTATATACATGGTAGGAGGCTGAGTGCTGTATATACATGATAGGAGGCTGAGTGCTGTATATATATGATAGGAGGCTGAGTGCTGTATATACATGGTAGGAGGCTGAGTGCTGTATATACATGATAGGAGGCCGAGTGCTGTATATACATGATAGGAGGCTGAGTGCTGTATATACATGATAGGAGGCCGAGTACTGTATATACATGATAGGAGGCCGAGTGCTGTATATACATGATAGGAGGCCGAGTGCTGTATATACATGATAGGAGGCCGAGTGCTGTATATACATGATAGGAGGCCGAGTGCTGTATATACATGATAGGAGGCCGAGTGCTGTATATACATGATAGGAGACTGAGTGCTGTATATACATGATAGGAGGCTGAGTAATGTATATACATGGTAGGAGGCTGAGTGCTGTATATACATGATAGGAGGCTGAGTGCTGTATATACATGATAGGAGGCCGAGTGCTGTATATACATGATAGGAGGCCGAGTGCTGTATATATATGATAGGAGGCTGAGTGCTGTATATACATGGTAGGAGGCTGAGTGCTGTATATACATGATAGGAGGCTGAGTGCTGTATATATATGATAGGAGGCTGAGTGCTGTATATACATGGTAGGAGGCTGAGTGCTGTATATACATGATAGGAGGCCGAGTGCTGTATATACATGATAGGAGGCTGAGTGCTGTATATATATGATAGGAGGCTGAGTGCTGTATATACATGATAGGAGGCTGAGTGCTGTATATACATGGTAGGAGGCTGAGTGCTGTATATACATGATAGGAGGCTGAGTGCTGTATATACATGATAGGAGGCTGAGTGCTGTATATACACGATAGGAGGCTGAGTGCTGTATATACATGATAGGAGGCTGAGTGCTGTATATACATGATAGGAGGCCGAGTGCTGTATATATACATGATAGGAGGCTGAGTGCTGTATATACATGATAGGAGGCCGAGTGCTGTATATATATCATAGGAGGCTGAGTGCTGTATACATGATAGGAGGCTGAGTGCTATATATATATACATGATAGGAGGCTGAGTGCTGTATATACATGATAGGAGGCCGAGTACTGTATATACATGATAGGAGGCCGAGTGCTGTATACACATGATAGGAGGCTGAGTGCTGTATACACATGATAGGAGGCTGAGTGCTGTATACACATGATAGAGGCTGAGTACTGTATATACATGATAGGAGGCCGAGTGCTGTATACACATGATAGAGGCTGAGTGCTGTATATACATGATAGGAGGCCGAGTGCTGTATATACATGATAGGAGGCTGAGTGCTGTATATACAGTACATGATAGGAGGCCGAGAGCTGTATATACATGATAGGAGGCTGAGTGCTGTATATACACGATAGGAGGCTGAGTGCTGTATATACATGATAGGAGGCTGAGTGCTGTATATACACGATAGGAGGCCGAGTACTGTATATACATGATAGGAGGCCGAGTGCTGTATATACATGATAGGAGACTGAGTGCTGTATATACATGATAGGAGGCTGAGTGCTGTATATACATGATAGGAAGCTGAGTGCTGTATATGCATGATAGGGGGCTGAGTGCTGTATATACATGATAGGAAGCTGAGTGCTGTATATATATGATAGGAGGCTGAGTGCTGTATATACATGATAGAAGGCCGAGTGCTGTATATACATGATAGGAGGCTGAGTGCTGTATATACATGATAGGAGGCTGAGTGCTGTATATACATGATAGGAGGCTGAGTGCTGTATATACATGATAGAATGCTGAGTGCTGTATATACATGATAGGAGGCTGAGTGCTGTATATACATGATAGGAGGCCGAGTGCTGTATATACATGATAGGAGGCTGAGTGCTGTATATACATGATAGGAGGCTGAGTGCTGTATATGCATGATAGGAGGCTGAGTGCTGTATATACATGATAGGAGGCCGAGTGCTGCATATACATGATAGGGGGCCGAGTGCTGTATATACATGATAGGAGGCCGAGTGCTGTATATATGCAGCGCCCCAGAGTCCTGGTCGTTGCAGTACTGTGGCTCCGCCACTATGGGGAGCCATGGTGCGTCCGATGGCACTGAAGGAGTTCAACTGATCAGGTATCACAGACACCAATACATTTCACAGCCGGGCCCCCGGGGGGAGCTAAGGGTGCTATTCATTAGGCCACTCCCCACCATAGTGGGTAAACCGGGGGTCAGGCAGGAAGTTAGATGAGAAAGCTGACTGGATTGGACGAAGCAACACCTAGTGGCAGAGGGTGTTGTGGAGGAAGAGACAGTAGGGTCTCTGTCAGGGGTGGGATCCTGACAGAGGCTTGGCATTGGAAAGAACGTAACGGGTCCGCGCCAGCTCCGGGAAGCGGCGGGGCCCAAGAAAGGACTAGAAGCGAGATAGATTGTGCTGAGTGAGAAACGAGATCAAGCAATAGGAGAATTCCAGTAGGGGTCGTGCTGTAAGACCGGAGCAACACCCTACTGAGGCGCACTACCGGTGGCCGGAACGCCGAGGGAGTATTATAACATTCAGCTTCAAGCAATACTCTAAACAGCGGCAGGACAGTCAGTCTAAGGCGGGCTGTCTAACACATATCACCTATGAAGTCTTGGGAGGCAATTGCGGGAGAGGGGCGTCTCTAGGGTCCCGGAAGAACTCCAGGCCTACCCGACAAACGGGTGCCGTTCTAACTGTAACATCAGGAAGGGACGGACGATTAGAAGAACATCATTTAATCGAGTTGTGAGGGAACTTAAGAAACAGACACAACAGTTGTGGGGTACTTTCCGTAAGCACAGCAGGGAAGGACTACAACACATAGCGCTAAGAAGGAAGGCACCGATTTCCACCTGTGAAGTGAACTCTGGAGGTGCCATTGGACCGGCCGGACTTGCGCAGCCTGGTGAACCGTATTCTGGACTGAGGACTCAGAGATCTCCAGTAAAGAGGTAAAGAGACTGCAACCTGGTGTCCTCGTTATTTACCGCGACCTGCACCCCACAACTGCACCACCAACATCTACACCTATCATTCACTGTGCGCCCCACGGCAGGGTCACGGACCGGGGTCTAGCCGCCGTGACAACCCCCAGAAGCAGAGACTCGTAGGCCCGGTACCGGGTACCCCTCGGCCCTGCGACAGTGGGGGCGCTACAATTTGGCGTCACGAACAGGATCTACTTAAGCCTGAAGAATCAGGTCATGTGTGCCTTGGAACTGTGATTTATCGTGCTTGGACTGTGCTTTATTACAAGGACTGTGTGTTGCCACTTGCCGCCAGAAGTTCCCGCCAAAACCGCCGCCATTACAGCGCTAAGGAGAGCGCAGGAGAAGAAGAAGGGCGTGGAAGTGGGCGTGAACAAGCTGAAGAGCGCGAAAGACAATGGCCGCCCAGTCTAAATATCTCGACCCCTTGAGGACGTGTCCGTCAGCAGCCGAGATCCGCCTCCTGATCCTTAATGGTGGGCAGAGACAACGAAAACGAAACCGCCCACGAAGAAGAGAGCGGGAAAAGGACCAGGAAGAAGAAGCGAGCAACATGGAGGACGCCATGGCCAGTTGCTCGGAGCCGGAGTGTGGGGTCGGAGCCGAGGACTCCCCCAGCTACCCGGAGAGGCACCGCAGCCGGACCTCCACAGTTGACGCTGACCTCCTGCAGACCGGAGCGGATGAGCTGATCCACCAACCCCGGCGGATGCAGCTGAGCACTGAGGCCGGGTGGAAGAAGACCATCATCGGGAGCCTCGCCAGACGTCTGTCGGCAGCCTCGTCTGGTCCGGAGCAAGAAAGAAGTCCCAGCGCTCCGAAGCCAGAAAGCAGGGCCCTGCTGGAAAGCGAGATGCTGCAAGCAGAGATGACAACGCCGCAGCACAAGGCCCCGCAACCAGCGTTCCAGACCCCAGCGGAGGCGGAGCAGACCGGCACCGGAGGGACCGCATCTGAAGCAGGTATGAAGGACGACCCTGCCCTGACGACCGACACCACTCCAGCGACTGCTAGTGCCACAGCTGCTGACTCCATTCCAGTGACTGATCTTGCAGCAGCCGCTACCTCTGCTGCAGCAAATGCCCATACTCAAGCTGCGCAGACCTCCATCGCTGCGCATGATTTAACTGTACATGAGAGACGGATTAACGGCGTGTGTCCAGCACTAGGTACAACCCTGGGCTTCACCCTTCCCGGGCCAAGAGGGGTTAAGTGCCAGGTGCAGCCCTGGAAGCCGTCCAACTAAGCCTCGGAAACCTGAAACTGTAAATAGTTAACTGTTTATTTCCTTGCTGTTTTGCTGCTAAGACCCGTCCTGGGTTAACTCTTAAAGGGATCCCTTTGTTTACCCGGGATCCCTATTGCTTTTTATTTTTGCTTTCACTTTCATTTTTGCTTTTTTGTTCCACAATGTTATAAAAACTGCTGAATCATGAACAGTGCATGATACAAACTTTTTGTACATAGTTTACACCTTCTTAAGGGTGTCTCCTACTGGTTCTACTTAAAGACTCTTTGCGAAGATACCATACCGGAGCTTTTGCTGAGTATGGACTGGTAGCTAGAGAACAAATGCTACCTCCTAAAGACTTGGTCCCCTCTTAAAGGGGATGTTCACGTGTTGCACTTAAAGAAATGGTATTGCTTTAAGACTGATAGATAGCAATGATGTTTGATAAGAGAAAATGATGATGCTTACATGTAAAAGTTATATGTATCCAACTGGTTAACTGTAAAGAAATGCTGATAATGTTCTCTGAAAGAAAAAGTAAAAGGGAGTAATGAGAAAGTTTAATGTTGTGAAAAGAAGATAGTTGATAATGTTGATAAGAAAAGGGGGGGGATAGAAGGTAAACCCTGCGTCCCCCATCGACAGTTAGTAATGTGTTATTAAGGACAGAAAGTGAACCCGTAAGGGTTAGTGGGTGAGTCCTTATAGGAGCCAAGTAGAGCCGGCTCAGTGTTCTCAAACTGAAAGAAAAGTTATGTTCTATACTGTGTATAGTAGTTGAAAAGGCAGTAGGCCCTGGCTGAACGGGGCGGTCCTGTAACAGAAAGGAGAGGCAGTAGGTCTGGTGCCGATAGGACAGGCGGTCCTGCAGATCCAAAGTAGGAGAATGAAAAAGTTAAAATACCTTGTAATGTGATTATAGGAAGGTCTTTAGCGGACTAAGAGTGTATATCCTTAAAGGCAATGTTAAATTATTGTTCAACAATTTTGCACTTAAGTAGAATGCCCGGTTGGGTAACAGAAGTAAATTATAGCATGTAGCTATGATATTTTTGCCATGTTTGTAACGTTCAAGTGTCCTTACCTCCCATAAAGGGAAGCCTGTTCAAGTATACTTATTGTCATTGCACTCAACAAAATTGTATGTCTTTTTGCTAACTTGTATTGTTGTTTTCTTCCCAGTCCCGGAGTACTGTGTTTAACCAGGGGGGAGTGCAGCGCCCCAGAGTCCTGGTCGTTGCAGTACTGTGGCTCCGCCACTATGGGGAGCCATGGTGCGTCCGATGGCACTGAAGGAGTTCAACTGATCAGGTATCACAGACACCAATACATTTCACAGCCGGGCCTCCGGGGGGAGCTAAGGGTGCTATTCATTAGGCCACTCCCCACCATAGTGGGTAAACCGGGGGTCAGGCAGGAAGTTAGATGAGAAAGCTGACTGGATTGGATGAAGCAACACCTAGTGGCAGAGGGTGTTGTGGAGGAAGAGACAGTAGGGTCTCTGTCAGGGGTGCGATCCTGACAGAGGCTTGGCATTGGAAAGAACGTAACGGGTCCGCGCCAGCTCCGGGAAGCGGCGGGGCCCAAGAAAGGACTAGAAGCGAGATAGATTGTGCTGAGTGAGAAACGAGATCAAGCAATAGGAGAATTCCAGTAGGGGTCGTGCTGTAAGACCGGAGCAACACCCTACTGAGGCGCACTACCGGTGGCCGGAACGCCGAGGGAGTATTATAACATTCAGCTTCAAGCAATACTCTAAACAGCGGCAGGACAGTCAGTCTAAGGCGGGCTGTCTAACACATATCACCTATGAAGTCTTGGGAGGCAATTGCGGGAGAGGGGCGTCTCTAGGGTCCCGGAAGAACTCCAGGCCTACCCGACAAACGGGTGCCGTTCTAACTGTAACATCAGGAAGGGACGGATGATTAGAAGAACATCATTTAATCGAGTTGTGAGGGAACTTAAGAAACAGACACAACAGTTGTGGGGTACTTTCCGTAAGCACAGCAGGGAAGGACTACAACACATAGCGCTAATAAGGAAGGCACCGATTTCCACCTGTGAAGTGAACTCTGGAGGTGCCATTGGACCGGCCGGACTTGCGCAGCCTGGTGAACCGTATTCTGGACTGAGGACTCAGAGATCTCCAGTAAAGAGGTAAAGAGACTGCAACCTGGTGTCCTCGTTATTTACCGCGACCTGCACCCCACAACTGCACCACCAACATCTACACCTATCATTCACTGTGCGCCCCACGGCAGGGTCACGGACCGGGGTCTAGCCGCCGTGACAACCCCCAGAAGCAGAGACTCGTAGGCCCGGTACCGGGTACCCCTCGGCCCTGCGACAGTGGGGGCGCTACATATACATGATAGGAGGCCGAGTGCTGTATATACATGATAGGGGGCCGAGTGCTGTATATACATGATAGGAGGCTGAGTGCTGTATATACATGATAGGAGGCCGAGTGCTGTATATACATGATAGGAGGCTGAGTGCTGTATATACATGATAGGAGGCCGAGTGCTGTATATACATGATAGGAGGCCGAGTGCTGTATATACATGATAGGAGGCCGAGTGCTGTATATACATGATAGGGGGCCGAGTGCTGTATATACATGATAGGAGGCTAAGTGCTGTATATACATGATAGGAGGCCGAGTGCTGTATATACATGATGGGAGGCCGAGTGCTGTATATACATGATGGGAGGCCGAGTGCTGTATATACATGATAGGAGGCCGAGTGCTGTATATACATGATGGGAGGCCGAGTGCTGTATATACATGATAGGAGGCCGAGTGCTGTATATACATGATAGGAGGCCGAGTGCTGTATATACATGATAGGAGGCCGAGTGCTGTATATACATGATAGGAGGCCGAGTGCTGTATATACATGATAGGAGGCCGAGTGCTGTATATACATGATAGGAGGCTGAGTGCTGTATATACATGATAGGAGGCTGAGTGCTGTATATACATGATAGGAGGCTGAGTGCTGTATATACATGATAGGAGGCTGAGTGCTGTATATACATGATAGGAGGCCGAGTGCTGTATATACATGATAGGAGGCCGAGTGCTGTATATACATGATAGGAGGCCGAGTGCTGTATATACATGATAGGAGGCCGAGTGCTGTATATACATGATAGGAGGCCGAGTGCTGTATATACATGATAGGAGGCCGAGTGCTGTATATACATGATAGGAGGCCGAGTGCTGTATATACATGATAGGAGGCCGAGTGCTGTATATACATGATAGGAGGCCGAGTGCTGTATATACATGATAGGAGGCTGAGTGCTGTATATACATGATAGGAGGCCGAGTGCTGTATATACATGATAGGAGGCTGAGTGCTATATATACATGATAGGAGGCTGAGTGCTGTATATACATGATAGGAGGCCGAGTGCTGTATATACATGATAGGAGGCTGAGTGCTGTATATACATGATAGGAGGCCGAGTGCTGTATATACATGATAGGAGGCCGAGTGCTGTATATACATGATAGGAGGCCGAGTGCTGTATATACACGATAGGAGGCCGAGTGCTGTATATACACGATAGGAGGCCGATTGCTGTATATACACGATAGGAGGCCGAGTGCTGTATATACACGATAGGAGGCCGAGTGCTGTATATACACGATAGGAGGCCGAGTGCTGTATATACACGATAGGAGGCCGAGTGCTGTATATACACGATAGGAGGCCGAGTGCTGTATATACACGATAGGAGGCCGAGTGCTGTATATACACGATAGGAGGCCGAGTGCTGTATATACACGATAGGAGGCCGAGTGCTGTATATACACGATAGGAGGCCGAGTGCTGTATATACACGATAGGAGGCCGAGTGCTGTATATACACGATAGGAGGCCGATTGCTGTATATACACGATAGGAGGCCGAGTGCTGTATATACACGGTAGGAGGCCGAGTGCTGTATATACACGGTAGGAGGCCGAGTGCTGTATATACACGTTAGGAGGCCGAGTGCTGTATATACACGATAGGAGGCCGAGTGCTGTATATACACGATAGGAGGCCGAGTGCTGTATATACACGATAGGAGGCCGAGTGCTGTATATACACGATAGGAGGCCGAGTGCTGTATATACACGGTAGGAGGCCGAGTGCTGTATATACACGGTAGGAGGCCGAGTGCTGTATATACACGGTAGGAGGCCGAGTGCTGTATATACACGATAGGAGGCCGAGTGCTGTATATACACGATAGGAGGCCGAGTGCTGTATATACACGATAGGAGGCCGATTGCTGTATATACACGATAGGAGGCCGAGTGCTGTATATACACGATAGGAGGCCGATTGCTGTATATACACGATAGGAGGCCGAGTGCTGTATATACACGGTAGGAGGCCGAGTGCTGTATATACACGGTAGGAGGCCGAGTGCTGTATATACACGGTAGGAGGCCGAGTGCTGTATATACACGGTAGGAGGCCGAGTGCTGTATATACACGATAGGAGGCCGAGTGCTGTATATACACGATAGGAGGCCGAGTGCTGTATATACACGATAGGAGGCCGAGTGCTGTATATACACGATAGGAGGCCGATTGCTGTATATACACGATAGGAGGCCGAGTGCTGTATATACACGATAGGAGGCCGAGTGCTGTATATACACGATAGGAGGCCGAGTGCTGTATATACACGATAGGAGGCCGAGTGCTGTATATACACGATAGGAGGCCGAGTGCTGTATATACACGGTAGGAGGCCGAGTGCTGTATATACACGGTAGGAGGCCGAGTGCTGTATATACACGGTAGGAGGCCGAGTGCTGTATATACACGGTAGGAGGCCGAGTGCTGTATATACACGATAGGAGGCCGAGTGCTGTATATACACGGTAGGAGGCCGAGTGCTGTATATACACGGTAGGAGGCCGAGTGCTGTATATACACGGTAGGAGGCCGAGTGCTGTATATACACGATAGGAGGCAGAGTGCTGTATATACACGATAGGAGGCCGAGTGCTGTATATACACGATAGGAGGCCGAGTGCTGTATATACACGATAGGAGGCCGAGTGCCGTATATACACGATAGGAGGCCGAGTGCTGTATATACACGATAGGAGGCCGAGTGCTGTATATACACGATAGGAGGCCGAGTGCTGTATATACACGATAGGAGGCCGAGTGCTGTATATACACGATAGGAGGCCGAGTGCTGTATATACACGATAGGAGGCCGAGTGCTGTATATACACGATAGGAGGCCGAGTGCTGTATATACACGGTAGGAGGCCGAGTGCTGTATATACACGGTAGGAGGCCGAGTGCTGTATATACACGATAGGAGGCCGAGTGCTGTATATACACGATAGGAGGCCGAGTGCTGTATATACACGGTAGGAGGCCGAGTGCTGTATATACACGGTAGGAGGCCGAGTGCTGTATATACACGGTAGGAGGCCGAGTGCTGTATATACACGATAGGAGGCCGAGTGCTGTATATACACGGTAGGAGGCCGAGTGCTGTATATACACGATAGGAGGCCGAGTGCTGTATATACACGATAGGAGGCCGAGTGCTGTATATACACGATAGGAGGCCGAGTGCTGTATATACACGATAGGAGGCCGAGTGCTGTATATACACGGTAGGAGGCCGAGTGCTGTATATACACGATAGGAGGCCGAGTGCTGTATATACACGATAGGAGGCCGAGTGCTGTATATACACGATAGGAGGCCGAGTGCTGTATATACACGGTAGGAGGCCGAGTGCTGTATATACACGATAGGAGGCCGAGTGCTGTATATACACGATAGGAGGCCGAGTGCTGTATATACACGATAGGAGGCCGAGTGCTGTATATACACGATAGGAGGCCGAGTGCTGTATATACACGATAGGAGGCCGAGTGCTGTATATACACGATAGGAGGCCGAGTGCTGTATATACACGATAGGAGGCCGAGTGCTGTATATACACGATAGGAGGCCGAGTGCTGTATATACACGATAGGAGGCCGAGTGCTGTATATACACGATAGGAGGCCGAGTGCTGTATATACACGATAGGAGGCCGAGTGCTGTATATACATGATAGGAGGCCGAGTGCTGTATATACATGATAGGAGGCCGAGTGCTGTATATACATGATAGGCTGAGTGCTGTATATACATGATAGGAGGCCGAGTGCTGTATATACACGATAGGAGGCCGAGTGCTGTATATACACGATAGGAGGCCGAGTGCTGTATATACACGATAGGAGGCCGAGTGCTGTATATACACGATAGGAGGCCGAGTGCTGTATATACACGATAGGAGGCCGAGTGCTGTATATACACGATAGGAGGCCGAGTGCTGTATATACACGATAGGAGGCCGAGTGCTGTATATACATGATAGGAGGCCGAGTGCTGTATATACATGATAGGAGGCCGAGTGCTGTATATACATGATAGGAGGCCGAGTGCTGTATATACATGATAGGCTGAGTGCTGTATATACATGATAGGAGGCCGAGTGCTGTATATACATGATAGGCTGAGTGCTGTATATACATGATAGGAGGCCGAGTGCTGTATATACATGATAGGAGGCTGAGTGCTGTATATACATGGTAGGAGGCTGAGTGCTGTATATACATGATAGAAGGCAGAGTGCTGTATATACATGATAGGAGGCCGAGTGCTGTATATACATGATAGGAGGCTGAGTGCTGTATATACATGGTAGGAGGCTGAGTGCTGTATATACATGATAGAAGGCAGAGTGCTGTATATACATGATAGGAGGCCGAGTGCTGTATATACATGATAGGAGGCTGAGTGCTGTATATACATGATAGGAGGCAGAGTGCTGTATATACATGATAGAAGGCAGAGTGCTGTATATACATGATAGGGGGCCGAGTGCTGTATATACATGATAGAAGATAAACACCTTATATGACAGACATACATGGTAACAATATTTTTCCCTAAATAAATAATAGGGCCATGTATAATGATCTGGAAGTACACAGACCCATCATCCAAATGATATGCAAAAAACCAAAGAACTTAATGATACACAGGTCCAAAAATTAGAAAAAGTACAAATTTTATTAGATAAAAACAGAGAACAAAAGAAAAAGGGGGATACGTAATAAAGAAATACAACACATATGGTGCAGAAAAATGGGCCACACAGAGACCAAGACCATGGCACATTAAGATGTTAAATATGATGTAATATTAATATGTTCTGCCAACCAAACACTAATTTTAATAGTAAGGGGTTAAATTTAACCACCATACCAATAACCTCAAAATTGAGGCCCAAGGCTAAGGGGAGTATTCAGATCGGTTAGCAAACATGAAGTACACTAGTACAAATCATGGTAGTAATAGCAGATAGCCGCAAGAGTAGCTGACAGTATCTAAAATAGGGTGTACTGAACACATGGATAATAGCCTACAACCTGCAGTAACCACCGATCAACCAACCGCTGCACGATCAGCTCTATCCTCACCTACTGTATTCTCACCCATCCCTTGTAGATTGTGAGCCCTCGCGGGCAGGGTCCTCACTCCTCCTGTACCAGTTATGACTTGTATTGTTCAAGATTATTGTACTTGTTTTTATTATGTATACCCCTCCTCACTTGTAAAGCGCCATGGAATAAATGGCGCTATAACAATAAATAATAATAATAATAATAATAGCCCACGATACAATATGACAATTACGGCATTACCGGTAGTGCAGCGTATTCAGGTGTGGTCTGGTCCCTGCGCGTCCGCCCCGACGCGCGTTTCGGACCTTCCTTCTTCGGGGGGCCTGCATTCTGACCACAATAGCTCGAATATATACCATCCCAAGGTATCCTGATAATCCCGCGTGACCGGAAGTGACGTTCATGGCAGGAAATGACGCGCGCGTCTCCAAAGCAACAGCGACGCCAGACGGCGTCGGCATCACATGACCGCGGTGCAGCTGATCATGGGAAGATGCCGAGGGCCATCAGGGGTAGCCGAGAAAATAGACGACGGTGCGTGCATGCCAAGAAAGTGACCACACAGACCATACCTACTCCAACCTCATATCGAATCATAATAAGACACAAATAGAAAAGGAAAAAGTCTTAGTACATAATATACATTGCATTAATAGTGAAATACAACGTCCATGTCCACTTTGCTTCAATAAATAGAGGGATGGTTCCGTGTTAGGGGATATATCCTTACAGTCATTATAATGGTTGATGACTGCCTCCAATTTAAAGATGATGTGACACATGCGGTGGTACAGGCGTACTGCATAAAAATACGCAGGGATGTGATGGTAGATATTCAGAACACAGAAACAACTAAAGAAGTAAACAAGATTAAAAATAATTAAAAACAATTAAAAACAACACCATAGTGATAGACATTCCAATATATAAACAGCGAGATATCAAACAAGGATAGGATCATAGAAATGGGACAAAGGATAGATTTTCATTTAATCCAGATGGATGAACCGTGTGAAGGGTCCAAATCCATCTGGATTCCATTTGAGCAAGTCTTTTGGAAATGTTGCCACCACGAATACCAGGTTCTAATTTATCAATCCCTCGGAATTGTTATCATATACATGATAGGAGGCTGAGTGCTGTATATACATGATAGAAGGCTGAGTGCTGTATATACATGATAGGAGGCCGAGTGCTGTATATACATGATAGGAGGCTGAGTGCTGTATATACATGATAGGAGGCTGAGTGCTGTATATACATGATAGGAGGCTGAGTGCTGTATACACATGATAGGAGGCTGAGTGCTGTATATACATGATAGAAGGCTGAGTGCTGTATATACATGATAGGAGGCTGAGTGCTGTATATACATGATAGGAGGCTGAGTGCTGTATATACATGATAGGAGGCCGAGTACTGTATATACATGATAGGAGGCCGAGTACTGTATATACATGATAGGAGGCTGAGTGCTGTATATACATGATAGAAGGCTGAGTGCTGTATATACATGATAGAAGGCTGAGTGCTGTATATACATGATAGGAGGCTGAGTGCTGTATATACATGATAGGAGGCTGAGTGCTGTATATACATGATAGGAGGCTGAGTGCTGTATATACATGATAGGAGGCCGAGTACTGTATATACATGATAGGAGGCTGAGTGCTGTATACACATGATAGGAGGCTGAGTGCTGTATATACATGATAGAAGGCTGAGTGCTGTATATACATGATAGGAGGCTGAGTGCTGTATATACATGATAGGAGACCGAGTGCTGTATATACATGATAAGAGGCTGAGTGCTGTATATACATGATAGGAGGCCGAGTGCTGTATATACATGATAGGAGGCTGAGTGCTGTATATACATGATAGGAGGCTGAGTGCTGTATATACATGATAGGAGGCTGAGTGCTGTATACACATGATAGGAGGCTGAGTGCTGTATATACATGATAGAAGGCTGAGTGCTGTATATACATGATAGGAGGCTGAGTGCTGTATATACATGATAGGAGGCAGAGTGCTGTATATACATGATAGGAGGCCGAGTACTGTATATACATGATAGGAGGCTGAGTGCTGTATATACATGATAGAAGGCTGAGTGCTGTATATACATGATAGAAGGCTGAGTGCTGTATATACATGATAGGAGGCTGAGTGCTGTATATACATGATAGGAGGCTGAGTGCTGTATATACATGATAGGAGGCTGAGTGCTGTATATACATGATAGGAGGCCGAGTACTGTATATATATGATAGGAGGCTGAGTGCTGTATACACATGATAGGAGGCTGAGTGCTGTATATACATGATAGAAGGCTGAGTGCTGTATATACATGATAGGAGGCCGAGTGCTGTATATACATGATAGGAGGCTGAGTGCTGTATATACATGATAGGAGGCCGAGTGCTGTATATACATGATAGGAGGCTGAGTGCTGTATATACATGATAGGAGGCTGAGTGCTGTATATACATGATAGAAGGCAGAGTGCTGTATATACATGATAGGAGGCCGAGTGCTGTATATACATGATAGGGGGCCGAGTGCTGTATATACATGATAGAAGGCAGAGTGCTGTATATACATGATAGGAGGCCGAGTGCTGTATATACATGATAGGAGGCTGAGTGCTGTATATACATGATAGGAGGCTGAGTGCTGTATATATACATGATAGGGGGCAGAGTGCTGTATATACATGATAGGAGGCTGAGTGCTGTATATATGCAGCGCCCCAGGGTCTTGGTTGCTGCAGTAATATTATTCTCCTCTAGGGGGGGTGATATTACGTCTGAAGGCAATGAAGGAGATCTTCTCACCAGGTAAACACAATGCATGCAACATGTTCACACTCCAGACCAGAAGGGGGAGCTCTAAGCCTGTTTAAGGTGAACTCCCCTATATAACATTCTGATCTGGAGGGAAAAGGGGTTCAGAGTTAAAATCCTGTCAGGAAGACAGAGGGAGAGGAACTCTGCTGGCATGAAGTGCTGTAACTCCTGGGAAAAGACACTAAAAAGTGAACCTTTTGGAGAGAGTGTGCAGGAAAGCAGAGCACAGGAGAGGAACATCAGAGGGAGATCAGCCAGGAACAAGCTGCTCCTTTCTGAGGCGCAGAAGCCGGTAGCCAGGAACACCGAGGGAGCAACTGTCTCTAAGTCTTGCTCCAGAGACCGGCAGGACAGTCAATTCCACCTTGGCTGCCTGACCCAGGAGGCACAGTGGCAACTTGTGGGGGCCGGGGCTTCTCTAGGGTCCCTGTAAAAAGCCCCAGGACATCAGTCATACAGGTTTGTCCTATCCATACCATCTGGGGGACAGAGAGGAAGAAATGACATCTAGAACATCTTCAATAGTTGTGAGGACCTTACCGAGAAGCTCAGTAGGGAGGTACCTCAACACACAGGTGCTAGAGGGTATATTCTGGCCTAGGCCACTGTAACCTCGGGTATATTCTGGGCGGGGGGTATAATCTGGCCTAGGCCACTGTAACCCCGGGTATATTCTGGGCAGGGGGTATAATCTGGACTAGTCCACTGTAACCCCGGATATATACTGGGCGGGGGGTAATCTGGCCTAGGCTGCTGTTACCCTGGGTATATTCTGGGGGGGTATAATCTGGCCTAGCCCGCTGTAACCTCGGGTATATTCTGGGCGAGGGGTATAATCTGGCCTAGGCCACTGTAACCTCGGGTATATTCAGGGCAGGGGGTATAATCTGGCATAGGCCACTGTAACCTCAGGTATATTCTGGGCAGGGGGCATAATCTGGCCTAGGCCACTGTAACCCCGGGTATATTCTGGGCAAGGGGGTATAATCTGGCCTAGTCCACTGTATCCCCGGGTATATACTGGGTGGGGGGGTAATCTGGTCTAGGCCGCTGTAACCCCGGGTATATTCTGAGCGGGGGGTATAATCTGGCCTAGGCTACTGTAACCCCGGGTATATTCTGGGCGGGGGGTGTAATCTGGCCTATGCCACTGTAACCCCGGGTATATTCTGGGCAGGAGGTATAATCTGGCCTAGGCCACTGTAACCCCAGGTATATTCTGGGCGGGGGTATAATCTGGCCTAGGCTACTGTAACCCCGGGTATATTCTGGGCGGGGGGTGTAATCTGGCCTATGCCACTGTAACCCCGGGTATAGTCTGGGCAGGAGGTATAATCTGGCCTAGGCCACTGTAACCCCAGGTATATTCTGGGTGGGGGTATAATCTGGCCTAGGCCGCTGTAACCCCCGGGTATATTTTAGGTGGGGGTATAATCTGGCCTAGGCCGCTGTAACCCCGGGTATATTCTGGGCGGGGGGTATAATCTGGGCTAGGCCACTGTAACCCCGGGTATATTCTGGGCGGGGGGGTTAATCTGGCCTAGGCCGCTGTAACCCAGGGTATATTCTGGGCGGGGGGTATAATCTGGCCTAGGCCACTGTAACCTCGGGTATATTCTGGGCGGGGGGTATAATCTGGCCTAGGCCACTGTAACCCCGGGTATATTCTGGGCGGGGGGTATAATCTGGCCTAGGGCACTGTAACCCTGGGTATATTCTGGGCGGGGGTAATCTGGCTGGTTACACCAGGATCCATCTCTAGTCCCACCTGTGCCGGATACAGCGGATATGAAGGAACAGATAATTGGCATCGGGGAGACCAAAACATCCAACACCGCGGAGACACCATCACGTGTTTCTCAACGCAGTGATCCAGAACACTGCCCCCATCCCTTATGGGAAATATGAAAATGCATGTAGGATAGCTGCGGAGACACCATCACGTGTTTCTCAACGCAAGCAGTGAATAGCCAGACCTTTCCCCGGGAAGGAACAACCACGGGAAGGGCAGCATCCAGTAAAGGAAAACATCCAATACAGGAAATCCACCTATGCCAAGCATGGTATCCATCCACAGACAGCTGTTTCGGGGTGTTTGCCCCTCATCAGTGTGGAGTAGGAATCTGGCTATTAGGAGCAGTGCCTAGTAAAAGGCTGTGAAGGAACAGATAATTGGCCTCGGGGAGACCAAAACATCCAACACCGCGGAGACACCATCACGTGTTTCTCAACGCAGTGATCCAGAAATCCAGTGAATCCAGTGATCACTGGGTTGAGAAACACGTGATGGTGTCTCCGCGGTGTTGGATGTTTTGGTCTCCCCGAGGCCAATTATCTGTTCCTTCACAGCCTTTTACTTGGCACTGCTCCTAATAGCCAGATTCCTACTCCACACTGATGAGGGGCAAACACCCCGAAACAGCTGTCTGTGGATGGATACCATGCTTGGCATAGGTGGTTTTCCTGTATTGGATGTTTTCCTTTACTGGATGCTGCCCTTCCCGTGGTTGTTCCTTCCCGGGGAAAGGTCTGGCTATTCACTGCTTGCGTTGAGAAACACGTGATGGTGTCTCCGCAGCTATCCTACATGGATACAGCGGATAGTCCTGGATTTTGGTATTTCCCCGGCAGTCTCAGGTGTCTGCTGAATGTCCCTCACTGCCAGCACCCCTCTGACAACTCCTCCTGCCAGGGAGAAAGAAATGGGCGTGGCCAGGGGCGTGGCCAGAATGTGCATGGTCCATCCCTCTACCTGGGAGGAGTCTGGATGTACGGCCATATGTATTACAGATTAGCCTTATTACCTTCCTACAGTGTGACCCCACTGTGATGTCAGCCCGTCCTCCAGGTACAAGGGAGAAACTGATGGAACTATAAACTCTCCATTCCCCTAATCTCTGCCCTGTTCTGTCTCCTCAGGTCATCTGGCGAATACGACGAGATAGATTATTATTATCTTAACATTCTACAGAAGACGTCCATTACATTATACAGCATTGTTTTTGCTCTCGGGATTATCGGTAATGGATTAGTCATCTGGATTGCCGGATTCAGGATGAAGAACACAATCAGTGCCGTGTGGTTCCTCCACCTGGCCATCGCGGACTTCCTGTGCTGCTCATCTCTCCCCCTGAGAATTGCTGACTGGGCTGAAGATTCCTCAGACCCCCCACATTTTGCACGTTGTATAGTGAACATGGTTCTGTTTAATGTGAACATGAGCGCCAGTGTTCTCCTCCTGACGGCCATGAGTACTGAGCGCTGGGTGTCCGTCATGTGGCCATTCTGGGCCAAAGTCCATAGATCTCGTAACCTGGTGAGAATCAGTGCAGCGATCATCTGGGGGCTGAGCTTCACTGTGGCCGGTGCTGTGTATTATGTATATGACTACCATGTAGGTGATCTATATGAATGGTGTCTATATTATTATCCCATATCTCCTTATAACCGAAAGTTACATGAGACCATTCAGTGGATCAGATTGGTTATAATGTGTGTGATCCCGTTTCTCATCATCGTCGCCTCTTATGTCACCATTTTCTACAAACTTAGAAAAAGTAAGAGATCCCAGAGATCTCAGAGATCCTCCAGGATCATCACCGCTGTTATATCGTGTTTCTTCATCTGCTGGTTTCCATATTACATCTGGCCACTAATATACTGGTATTATGGAAATTACATAGCATCCTATTATACAGATTACATAACATACCATATAGCACAAGCTATCATTACCAGCCTGGCTTGTCTGAACAGCTGCCTGAATCCGATCATTTATGTGTTCCTGACAGCAGATTTCCAACACGGTTTCCTCAGCTCCATCCCCTCCAGGCTAGAAAGAGCCTTCGGTGACCATCCTAATGACCTGAGGAGAGAGCGAGGAGATGCAGGAGACACTCGCCCTGCTGCTGTGTAATGGATATTCCTGGGATCTCCTCTATGTCATACCCCTTAACCCCTTGGAGACTGGGACATTTGTCTAATTTCTTCCTTTTTCCTTTCCCAAAATCATAAAGCATTATTTTCCCATGAAGGATTGATTGTTGCAGGATGAAAAATAATAATGAAAGTCTCCCTTCATGTTACCACATAATGTGCTGAAAAATGGGAGAAAAATAATCCCAAGTGAAGTGAAATGGTGAAAAACAAATTGTAATTCCACCATAATAATAAAGTGACCCAGTAGATCACATCAGTTAACCCCTTCACCACCTTGGGTGTTTCTGTTTTTTGCTCCCATAACTTTGTTATTTTCCAGCACTATGGCCGTGTGAGGGCTTGTCTTTTGCGGGACGAGTTACACTTTTGATTGACGCCATTGATTTTGCCATATAATGTACTGAAAAATGGGGGAAAAATCAAACTGTGGCGAAATTGCAAAAAAAGTGTAATTCCACAATTGTTTTTTATTTATTTTTTACCATGTTCCACAAATGCTAAAACTGACCTGCCATGATGATTCTCCAGGTCAACATGAGCATGCAGATACCAAACATGTATACCAGGCCGGACTGGCCCACCGGAAGATTCTCCTGCGGGCTCAGGCACTGATACTGTATCTGCTGGCATACAGGGCTGGCAGCTACCTAGGGCCCCCACTGCCTCAGGGGCCCCAGCCAGTGGTGTGTCACTAATAGCGGCACACCACACAGGGCCTGTCCAGCGCCAGCAAGCTACAGCGGAGGAGCAGCGGGTGACAGGAAGCAGGTGCCGGCTGCTGGCTAAAGCTTGTGCCAACTGCTAAAGAGAAATGAACTCATGGGCGTGGAGAGCAGTGAATATTCATTTCACTTTAATAGCTGGCAGTGTTGGGTTAGAATGTGATAGTGAAGGGGAGGGGCCGTCGCACAGCACAGTTTAGATGGCGTGGGGGTCAGGAAGATGTCTGCAGCCCTGTCTGTCGGTGTCCCCTTCTACTCATCATGGCTGCTCCTAAATCACTGTCAGCATAAGTGAATCAGCAGGACCTGGTAAGTATATGTATATATGTGTATCTGTGTGTATATGTGCAGTATACAGTGTGTGTGTCTGTATATGTGTATATTGTATGTGTGTACATATATATTGTATATAGTATGATTGTGTATATCTGCGATGTGTAAATATATCTATATATATATAATCGTCTAAGGTCCACTTCCGTCTGTCTGTTTGTCTGTCACGGAAATCCTGTGTCGCTGGCTGGGTGCGACCAATCAGCGACAGGCACAGTCCGGCTGTGAATTGGCCCCTCCCTACTCCCCTCCAGTCAGTGCCCCCTCCAAACTCCCCTCCAGTCAGCGCCCACATAGCGTTTTAGCAGTCCGTTAAACGGACTGCGTTACACCGCAGTATAACGCGGTGTAATGCAGTCTTTTAATGCTCCCATTAACCCTGTTACCGGGCGCATTGCCAACGCATGCCATACTGGGCATTTGCTAGCGATGTGCCGTCATTCTGTGACGTACCCGGAAACGCTGCCTGCAGCACTTCTGAGTCCATCACCTCTTTTAAAGTGTGACCAACTTTTTACTATTGATGCTGCTTATGCAGCATCAATAGTAAAAACATATAATGTTAAAAATAATTTTAAAAAATTGTGATATTCTCACCTTCCGGCATCCCCGGCAGCTTTCCCCGCTCCTTGCGATGCTCCAGTCCCAGTAATGCTTTGCGGTAATGACCCCAGATGATGTAGCGGTCTTGCGCGACCACTACATCATCACGGGTTATTGCCACAAAGCATCACTGGGAACGGACCTGGCGGGATCATCGCTAAAGGCCTGGGCTGGATCTGGGGGCTGCCAGAAGGTGAGTATATAACTATTTTTTATTTTAATTATTTTTTAACAGGGATATGGTGCCCACACTGCAATACACTACATGGCTGTGTTATATACTATGTGGGCTGTGTTATATACTGCGTGGGCTGTGCTATATACTATTTGGGCTGTGCTATATACTATGTGGGCTGTGCTATATACTACGTGGGCTGTGCTATATACTCCATGGGCTGTGTTATATACTATGTGGGCTGTGTTATATACTGCGTGGGCTGTTCTATATACTGCGTGGGCTCTGCTATATACTACATGGGCTGTGCTATATACTACTTGGGCTGTGTTATATACTATGTGGTCTGTGCTATATACTACGTGGGCTGTGCTATATACTATGTTGCTGTGCTATATACTGTGTGGGCTGTTCTATATACTGCGTGGTCTGTGCTATATACTACATGGGCTGTGTTATACTAGTTGGTCTGTGCTATATACTATGTGGGCTATGCTATATACTATGTTGCTCTGCTATATACGATGTGGGCTGTGTTAAATACTATGTGGCTGTGCAATGTACTACATGGGCTGTGTAATATACTACGTGGGCTGTGCTACGTACTACGTGGGCTGTTTTATATACTACGTGGGATATACTATATGCTACGTGGCTGTGCAATGTACGACGTTACTGCTATATACTACGTGGCTGTGCTATATACTATGTGGGATGTGTTATATGGTACGTGGGTTGTGTTATATACAATGTGGGGTGTGCTATATACTACGTGGCTGTGCAGTACACTAAGTGGCTGTGCAATATACTATGTGACTGTACAATATACTACGTGGCTGTGCTGTATGCTATGTGGCTGTGCTATATGCTAGGTGGGCTGTTATATGCTACATGGGCTGTGTTATATGCTATGTGGGCTGTGTTATATACTACGTGGGCTGTGTTATATACTACGTGGGCTGTGCTATATACTACGTGGCTGTGCAATATACTACGTGGCTGTGTCATATACTACTACTATATGCTATGTGGGCTGTGCTATATACTATGTGGGCTGTGTTATATGCTACGTGGCTGTGCTATATGCTAAGTGGGCTGTGTTATATACTACATGGGCTGTGTTTTATGCTACATGGCTGTGCTATATTTCTCTGCTGTATCTGTGCATCATGAATCATGGCCCACTAAGACTCTTTCGCCTGGTGCGCTCAAAAACCTGGAGCCGGCACTTGCTTCAGTAACCAATCAATCAGCGTCAGGCACAGTCCGGCCGCGAATTGGCGCGGGATTTGAACCACGCTTCGCTGATTTGTCGCGCCCGGCCGGCTGGCCGAATCCTGTGTAATCATTGCATTATTCTTAAATCTTCATTAATAAACTACATACAGATTCTAGAATACCCGATGCATTAGAATCGGGCCACCATCTAGTATATGTATAGTTGTGCTTAAAAGTTTACATACCCCAGCAAAATTTTTGCTTTCTTGGCCTTTTTTCAGAGCATATGAATGATAACCCCAAAACTTTTCCTCCACTCATGGTTAGTGATTGGGTGAAGCCATTTATTGTCAAACTACTATGTTTTCTTTTTTTAAATCATAATGACAACCCAAAACACCCAAATGACCCTGATCAAAAGTTCACATACCCCATTTCTTAATACCGTGTATTCCCCCCTCTAACATCAATGACAGCTTGAAGTACTGTATATGCATGTACATACAGTATACAGTGTGTGTATTTATTATATATGTATACTGTAAGTGTGCATGTGTGCAGTATATTGTGTAAATATATATGTATAAACCATATATGTATGTGAGCATACTGTATATAAACTGAATGTTTCTGTGTGTATATACTTTATATATGTGTATGTGTCTGTATACTGTATATACAATATATAGTGTATGTTTCTATATTTATAAAGTATACATAATGTGTACATGTATACTGTATATCTGTGTATATGTGCTGCATATATAGTTCTGTAATTGTAGAGTCGCCATAATAGGGATCAGCAGTTAATGTCTAATGCCTGTGCTTTACATTAGGGCCTGTTCACATTGTCTTTACTGCACCCGGTGGGTTCTGCCTGAATCCTGTATAGAGCCATAGATTGCAATGACAGTAATGGAGTTCAAATTCATTCCACATGTGATTTTTTTTTTATCTGAACATGTCCGTCTGTCCCAACAGCTACAGAATAGTGGACACTAGAAGAAAAAGACAAACTGAGACTCTAAGAAAATACATCAGACAGTCAATTTCAGAAAAAACAAACAAATGGAATTCATTTATGTGAATCCTATTTTAGGGGGATTCAGGCAGAGCCTCCGGACACACTGCAGAAGCGCAGTGTGAACAGGGCCTAATATACTATTGTGTGGAATAGTGCAGTCTACGCTATTCCGCACTGTTCCAGTACAGCAGCCAGACACAGAAGCCGGATAGACACGGACGCCGGCCAGACACGGACACCAGCTAGATACGGACACCAGGCAGAGACAGACACCGGCCAGAGACAGACACCGGCCAGACACGGACACCAGCCAGAGACAGACACCGGCCAGACATGGACACCAGCCAGACACGGACACAGGCCAGACACGGACACCAGCCAGACATGGACACCAGCCAGACACAAACACCGGCCAGACACAGACACTGGCCATAAAGGACACTGGACAGACGCGTACACCGGCCAGACACGGACACCGGCAAGACACGGACAGCGGCCAGACACGTACACTGGCCAGAGACAGACACCAGCCAGATACGGACACCGGCCAGACACGCACACCGGCCAGACACGCACACCGGCCAGACACGCACACTGGCCAGACACGCACACTGGCCAGACACGCACACTGGCCAGACACAGACACCAGTCAGACAGGGACACCAGCTAGACACGGACACCGGCCAGACACAGGTCAGAAACAGACATCAGACAGACACAGACACCTGCCAGACACGGACACCGGCCAGACACAGACACCAGCCAGATACGGACTCCAGCCAGACACGTACATTGGCCAGAGACAGACACCGGCCAGACACGGACATCGGCCAGAAACGGACACCGGCCAGAAGACACTTTTTTTTAATTAATCTGTTGCTGTCTTCTTTCACCATTTCTGCAGCTTTTTTTCCCTATTCAAATGAACGGGACACAAAAATGCAAGAGAAAAGGCTGCAAAAAAGCAGAATATTTCCTGTCAACACTGTAGATCAATCCGCAGCAAAAATGGTGTATGTGAACAGTGTCTACAGGGGTTTTCTGAGAATGTAAAAATAATTATCATGAAATGATAAATCCTACGCGGCACCAGCACTGATGCTCAGTTGGTCTCTGCCAGTTTAAGCACTGGGCTGCAGTGGTCTTGTGGCTCTGGGGGTCTCTGCCAGTCTTAGCACTGGGTTGCAGTGGTCTTGTTGCTCCGTCGATCTCCGCCAGTCGTAGCACTGGGCTGCAGTGGTCTTGTGGCTCTGGGGGTCTGTGACAGTCTTAGCACTGGGATGCAATGGTCTTGTGACTGCACCTTATAGTATATAAGAGTCCCAAAAGCTCCCACCTGCTGTAATCGTTCGGACTTTAAGATTACACTCATCATTCTCCTCTATTTGCGCCAATCGCCGGCAGATCAGGGGAGAATGATGAGAGCCGGCTTCTGCACCAGCCGCCAGGGAACAGCTCTTATTGTAGTGCTTCTTCCCCAAAACAGCTGTCCGTGTGATACTGATGCATCACACGGATGGCATCCGTGTGTGGTAAGTGTTTACACGGACCCATTGACTTGAATGGGTCCATGTGATCCATGCAGCTGCACAAAAACGAACATGTCTACGTGTGGGTCACTCGGACATGGTCCGTGAAAAAACACAGACATGTGCATAGACCCATTCATTTGAATGGGACTACATGTGTCAGTGTCTCCGTTACGTGTCAAAACTGTCATCACTAGTGTTGAGCGATACCGTCCGATACTTGAAAGTATCGGTATCGGAAAGTATCGGCCGATACCGGCAAAGTATCGGATCTGATCCGATACCGATACCCGATACCAATACAAGTCAATGGGACTCAAGTATTGGAAGGTATCCCTGATGGTTCCCAGGGTCTGAAGGAGAGGAAACTCTCCTTCAGGCCCTGGGATCCATATTAATGTGTAAAATAAAGAATTAAAATAAAAAATATTGATATACTCACCTCTCCGACGCAGCCTGGACCTTACCGCTGTTAACCGGCAGCCTTCTTTGCTTAAAATGAGCGCGTTTAGGGCCTTCCATGACGTCACGGCTTCTGATTGGTCGCGTGCCGCTCATGTGACCTAGATAGGAATTTAGGACCTGAGGGATGACGTCGCGGCTTGTGATTGGTTGCGTGGCGGTCACATGAGCGGCACGCGACCAATCAGAAGCCGTGACGTCATGGAAGGCCCTAAACGCGCTCATTTTAAGCAAAGAAGGCTGCCGGTTCACAGCGGTAAGGTCCAGGCTGCGTCGGAGAGGTGAGTATATCAATATTTTTTATTTTAATTCTTTATTTTACACTTTATTATCGATCCCGATACCGATTCCCGATATCACAAAAGTATCGGATCTCGGTATCGGAATTCCGATAAAGCAAGTATCGGCCGATACCCGATACTTGCGGTATCGGAATGCTCAACACTAGTCATCACATGTACTGGAGACACTGACATGTGAAAGAAACCAAAACATGCCATCCGTATGCTATAAGTGTGCCATCCTTTGTGCTGTACGTGTGCCATCCGTGTGCTGTACATGTTTAACATGTAAAGTATGTGAGAAGCTTTGTAATTTCATTTTCAGTATCCATACTGGAAAAACACGGATGGCACACGGAGGACACAATGATTGAACAAACTGGTGTTGTTGGTGGAATATTTCAGGATTGGGAGCCCCACTTTGAGCCACACAGCGCAGGAGCTCTGGAATGCCATCAAGCAGGAGAGCGATGTGTAGTTTGCCCCAGCGAATCTCCAGCCAGTCATGGTAGTGTTTGACAATGGCCGAAATCTGGTGGCAACTCTGGGCCTCGGCAACCTCACTCACATCCCATGTCTGGCACATGTGCTCAACTTGGTCGTGCAGAGTTTTTTGAGGGACTATCCGGATCTTGATGCACTGCTGCACAAGGTCCGCCTAGAGTGTGCTCACTTGCGGCGTTCCAGCACGGCAAGATCACGCATTGCGGCTCTGCAGCGCCGATTCCGCCTTCCGGAACATCGCATCATATGTGACCTACCTACCAGGTGGATTTCCACGTTACATATGTTGGAGCGGTTGTGTGAGCAGCAGCAAGCAGTAATGGAGTACCAGCTGCATCAGGCGCAAAGAAGTCGCTCTCCGCGCCGTTCAGACTTCACAACCACAGAGTGGGCCACTATGAAGGACGTCTGCCAGGTTTTGCATCCCTTCGATTATTCCACGCGGATGGCGAGTGCAGATGATGCACTAGTCAGCATGACTGTCCCCTTATCTGCCTGCTTCAACAAACACTGCAAGCGCTAAGGGATGATGTTGTGGAAGAGGTGAAGGATGAGGAGTCACCATTTCTATCAGCTTCTGGACAGTCAGCGCCACGTGGATCCTCACAAACGCGTAGGCAGGGGACACTTTGTGAGGAGGATGAGGAGGAGTCAATGGGGGAGGAAGACATCCGTCCAGAGGAGGGAGTTACACAATTGTCCAGTAGTCAGGTGTACAGCGAGGGTGGGGTGATGACGAGCGGGCAGAGATCACGCCTCAAGCAGGGGACAGCGTTTCTTGGCCAGTTGGCAGTCTGCAGCACATGCTGCAGTGCCTGAGAAACGACCGGCGCATCGCCCACATTCTCAACATGGCTGATTATTGGGTGTACACCCTCCTCGATCCTCGCTACCGTGACAACATACAAAGCCTCATCACACCGTTGAACCGGGAGCGTAAAATGCGGGAGTACCAACAAACACTGGTGAATTCCATCATCTTCTCCAGTCCAACTGAGAGAAGTGCTGCTAGTGCTTTACAAAGCAGCTCAGTGCATCCAGGCAGGGGAGGAGGCTCTGCACAAAGAGGGAGCAGAAGCAGTGCCTCTGCCCAAGGCAAGACCAGTATGGCCCAACTGTGGCACAGTTTTGTGTGCCCGCCACAAATGTCTACACCATCACAGACGGCTCCAGTCAGCAGGAGGCAATGGTTCCGTCAGATGGTGACAGACTACATGTCTTGCCCTCTTACTGTACTCCCAGACGGCTCTTCCCCTTTCAAGTTTTGGGTCTCTAAGCTGGATACATGGCCAGAGCTAAGCCAGTATGCATTAGAGGTGCTGGCTTGCCCTGCGGCTAGTGTATTATCGGAACGCGTCTTTAGTGCTGCAGGTGGTGTACTAACAGACCATCACATGCGACTATCCTCCGATAACATTGACCGGCTTACTTTCCTGAAAATGAACCAGGCCTGGATCTCAAAGGAATTTGCCACTCCTCTTCCTGATTAAATAATTGGGTGACTGTCAACAGTATCCAGGTCTCCTGTTGTGTTCATCTTTCTACCACCTGAACTGTAATTCCTGGGCTCCAACACCGCCAGTTGAGGCTCAGAAGTGCCGTCTGCACAGTCAAAACATACGACCCAGTGTTATTGGGTTTCAGTAACGTCAGCTGATCCCCAGCTGTGTAGCCGGCAATGTGTCCTGCGACCGATACGCTGACACAACAACTGAAATGTAAGGGAACCTGTCCCCCCCCCAGGCGTTTGTTACTGAAATAGCCACCTTGTGCAGCAGTAATGCTGCACAAGGAAAAGGTAACTAATTTTGTTTAGCTCCTTGCACACGCAGAACTTAACACTTTTAAAATGTGTCCACTGATACCGTGAGACCGTCCCGGAGCTGGGACTTTCCTTTGTAATGTGACGCAGCACAGCCGTCATTCCTACCCCCTTGGCGCCGTGCGCCGCCTCCTCAGCGTTGTTTAATTCTGTCCCGGAGCCTGCGCTGTTATGTTATCCCTTGGCCAGGCACACTTAGCGCTGCCCGTCTTCTGACATCATTTGGTGTCAGGCTGGCTGCGCCTGTGCGGCCGCGCTGGCCGAGATCCCGCCTCGCAGTGTCTTTTGATTTAATCACACTGCGGGCCTGGGATCCATGGGCATGCACAGTGCATATCTTCACCTCAGGCTGTCACTCATCTCCCTCCGCCTTCTTCAGACTGTGCGCGTCAGCTGATCCCTAATAGCATGCCACGGCCGTGACGCCGCACAGTCTGAAGAAGCCGGAGGGAGGGGAGTGAGAGGCGAGGATATGCACTGCGCATGGGCACGGATCCCAGGCTTGCGGTGGGATTACATTAGACGACATTGCGAGGCGGGATCTCGGCCAGCGCGGCCGCACAGGCGCAGCCAGCCTGACACCAAATGATGTCAGAAGACGGGCAGCGCTAAGTGCGCCTGGCCAAGGGATAACATAACAGCGCAGGCTCCGGGACAGAATCAAACAACGCTGAGGAGGCGGCGCACAACACCAAGGGGGTAGGAATGACGGCTGTGCTGCGTCACATTATGAAGGAAAGTTCCACCTCCGGGACGGTCTCATGGTATCAGGGGACACATTTTATAAGTGTTTAGTTCTGTGTTTGCAAGGAGCATAATGAAAAGAGCCACCTTTTCCTTTTGCATCCTTTGTGATGCAAAAGCTGGCTCTTTCAGCTACAAACGCCTTGGGGGGGTTAAAGGTTCCCTTTCGACTTTCAACAGTCGCTCCTCTGTTATTGGGGTTCAGTAACGTCAGCTGTTCCCCTGCTGTGTGTGCGGCAATACCTCCTATCTGCTCCTCCTGCTGTCCCTGGGTTCTAACACCGCCAGTTGGTGTCTGGAAGTGCTGGATGCACAGTTAACAATTGCTGCCGTGTTATTGGGGTTCAGTAACGTCAGCTGCTCCCCTGCTGTGTGTGCGGCAATACCTCCTATCTGCTCCTCCTGCTGTCCCTGGGCTCTAACACCGCCAGTTGGTGCCTAGAAGTGCTGTCCGCACAGTCAACAGTCGCTCCTCTGTTATTGGGGTTCAGTAATGTCAGCTGTTCCCCTGCTGTGTGTGCGGCAATACCTCCTATCTGCTCCTCCTGCTGTCCCTGGACTCTAACACCGCCAGTTGGTGCCTGGAAGTGCTGGATGCACAGTTAACACTTGCTGCCGTGTTATTGGGGTTCAGTAACGTCAGCTGCTCCCCTGCTGTGTGTGCGGCAATACCTCCTATCTGCTCCTCCTGCTGTCCCTGGGCTCTAACACTGCCAGTTGGTGCCTGGAAGTGCTCTCCTCACAGTCAACAGTCGCTCCTCTGTTATTGGGGTTCAGTAACGTCAGCTTCTCCCCTGCTGTGTATCCGGCAACGTGTCATGCGACCGCCACGCTGGCACACTAACAGTCATTTACATGCCTCCAGTGCAGGCTTCGGCCTACACTCTGCTCCTCCTGCTGTCCCTGGGCTCCAACACTGCTGGTTGCTGCCCAGAAGTGCTGTTTGCACAGAGCCAAACACCTCGCCAGTGTGTTAGTGGGGTTCAGTAACGCCTGCTGCTCCCCTGCTGTGTATCCGGCAACGTGTCATGCGACCACCACGCTGGCACAATTAAATAATTAAAAGAGCCACCTTTTCCTTTTGCAGCATTAGTGCTGTACAAGGCTCTTTCAGCAACAAACGCCTGGGGTGGGGGTTAAAGGTTCCCTTTCAACTTGCTCCAGTGCAGGCTTCGGCCTACACTCTGCTCCTCCTGCTGACCCTGGGCTCTAACACCGCCAGTTGGTGCCTGATAGTGCTGGATGCACAGAGAAAAACACCCGCCAATGTGTCAGTGGGGTTCAGCAACGCCAGCTGTTCCCCCGCTGTATAGCCGGCAATGTGTCCTGCAAACGCCACGCAGACACAAAGCTGCCACCAGTGCAGGCTTCGGCCTACACTCTGCTCCTCTGCTCCTCCTGCTGACCCTGGTGTTGTGAATTCTGCTCTTGGGTTCCCTCCGGTGGTTTAAGCCTCGGTTTATTGGTGCTTATAGGATTATTAATCCGGTGTCTTTTCGATTGGCCCTTCCGGCCTCTTTTGGTATCCATAATGTCTTCCATAGATCTTTATTGCGGAAATATGTGGTGCCCGTTGTTCCCTCTGTTGATCCTCCGGCCCCTGTGTTGGTTGATGGGGAGTTGGAGTATGTGGTTGAGAAGATTTTGGATTCTCGCTTTTCGAGGCGGAGGCTTCAGTACCTTGTCAAATGGAAGGGTTATGGCCAGGAGGATAATTCTTGGGTTTTTGCCTCGGATGTTCATGCTGCTGATTTGGTCCGTGCCTTTCATCTGGCTCGTCCTGATCGGCCTGGGGGCTCTGGTGAGGGTTCGGTGACCCCTTCTCAAGGGGGGGGGGTACTGTTGTGAATTCTGCTCTTGGGTTCCCTCCGGTGGTTGTTGGTGGTAATGCAGTTGTCTCTGGGTTGCAAATCCTGGGCAGGTGTTCCTGCTGATTCAGCTCTGCTGGGGTATTTAGGTGTGCAGGATTCATTAGCCCTTGCCAGTTGTCCATTGTTCTTGGAGGTTTTGCATCTCTGTCTGGTTCCTCCTGCCCTGCTGCCAATTCAGCCAAGATAAGTGTCTGGTTTATTTTTCTGCAGCACACATGCTGTGTGCTTTGCAATTCAGGGCTATTCATTGTTTTTTCTTGTCCAGCTTAGACTGTGTTTGGATTTTTTCAGTCATGTTGGATTCTCTGGAGATGCAGATATACATTCCATGTCTTTAGTTAGATGTGGAATTTTGTATTATCTGCTGTGGATATTTTTAGGGTTTTAATACTGACCGCTTAGTACTCTGTCCTATCCTTTACTATTTAGCTAGAAGTGCCTCTTTTGCTAAATCCTGTTTTCTGCCTGCGTGTGTCTTTACTCTAATATTCACAGGCAATATTTGTGGGGGGCTGCCTATGCTTTGGGGTTCTGCTCTGAGGCAAGTTATAATTCCCATTTCCATCTATAGGGGTATTTAGTCCTCTGGCTGTGTCGAGGTGTCTAGGATGTGTTAGGTACACCCCATGGCTACTTCTAGTTGCGGTGTCAGTTTAGGGTTTGTGGTCAGTACAGGTTCCACCTTCTCCAGAGAAAGTCTCATGCGGCTCCAAGGTCACCGGATCATAACACCCTGGGCTCCAACCCTGCCAGTTGGTACCCGGAAGTGCTAGCTGCACAGAGAAAAACACCCGCCAATGTGTCAGTGGGGTTCAGTAACGCCAGCTGTTCCCCTGCTGTGTAGCCGGCAACGTGTCCTGCAAACGCCACGCAGACACAAGAACTGAAATTGAAGGGAACCTGTCCACCCCCCCCTCAGGCGTTGGCATGTATAACAGCCACCTTGTACAGCAGTAATGCTGCATTTGTACAAGGTTGCTCATGAAGTTATTCTCCTTGCACACGTCAAACTCAACACACGTATGAAATGTGTCCCCTGACACCATTAAACCGTCCCTGAGGTGTGACTTTCCTTTGTAATGACACGCAGCAACCCCCTTGGTAGCGCTGCCCGTCTTCTGACATCATTGTTTGGCTGGCTACGCCTATTCGGCCGCCCTGCCCGACACAACGCCCCTCGGTGTCTTAATTTTTTTGACTGCGAGGGTGTGATTGACGGGCATGAGCAGTGCATATCTTCGCCTTTCACTCATCTCCTTCCGCCTTCTTCAGACTGTGCGGCTTCATGGCCATGGCATGCGATAAGGGATCAGCTGACGCCGCACAGTCTGCAGCAGGTGTAAGGACACGAGTGAGAGGCGAACATATGGACTGCGCAAGGCCACGAATCCCAGCCCCGCAGTGTGAATTAATGAAAATACACTGCGGAGCTGGGATTCATGGGCATCGCGAACCGCACCGGCCGACATGAAATGATGTCAGAAGACGGGCAGCGCTAACAGCACATGGCCAAGGGATAACACGACAGCGCAGACTCCTGTACAGCAAATAACGATGCTCAGGAGGCTGCGCCCAGCACCAAGGTGGGATTTTTGACAGCTGTGCTGTGTCTCATTACGAAGGGAACTCCTGCCTCCAAGACAGTTTGACTGTATAAGGGCCTCAATGTTGTACGTGTTTCATTCAGCGTGTGCAAGGAACAAAATTAAAAGAGCAACCTTTGACTTGTGCAGCACTACTGCTGCACAAGGCGTGGCTCTTCTAGTTTGTAACACCTGAGGGGGGGATAAAGGTTACCTTTAAAATTGGTTCAATTAGGCTTCAGCCTACACTCCTCCTGCAGACCCTGGACTCTAACACCGCCAGTTGGTGCCCGGAAGTGCTAGCTGCACAGAGAAAAACACCCACCAATGTGTCAGTGGGGTTCAGCAACGCCAGCTGTTCCCCTGCTGTGTAGCTGGCAATGTGTCCTGCAAACGCCACGCAGACACAAAGCTGCCGCCAGTGCAGGCTTCGGCCTACACTCTGCTCCCTCTGCTCCTCCTGCTGACCCTGGGCTCTAATACTGCCAGTTGGTGCCCAGAAGTGCTGGCTGCACAGAGAAAAACACCCACCAATGTGTCAGTGGGGTTCAGCAACACCAGCTGTTCCCCTGCTGTGTAGCCGGCAACGTGTCCTGCAAACGCCACGCAGACACAAAGCTGCCGCCAGTGCAGGCTTCGGCCTACACTCTGCTCCCTCTGCTCCTCCTGCTGAACCTGGGCTGTAACACCGCCAGTTGGTGCCCGGAAGTGCTAGCTGCACAGAGAAAAGCACCCACCAATGTGTCAGTGGGGTTCAGCAACGCCAGCTGTCCCCCTGCTGTTTAGCCGGCAATGTGTCCTGCAAACGCCACGCAGACACAAAGCTGCCGCCAGTGCAGGCTTCATCCTACACTCTGCTCCCTCTGCTCCTCCTGCTGACCCTGGGCTCTAACACTGCCAGTTGGTGCCCGGAAGTGCTAGCTGCACAGAGTAAAACACCCGCCAATGTGTCAGTGGGGTTCAGCAACGCAAGCTGTTCCCCTGCTGTGTAGCCGGCATCGTGTCCTGCAAACGCCACGCAGACACAACAACTGAAATTGAAGGGAACCTGTCCCCCCCAGGCATTTGTATGTATAACAGCCACCTTGTACAGCAGTAATGCTGCATTTGTGCAAGGTGGCTCATTCAGTTTTTGTCCTTGCACACGTCGAACTCAACACGTATTAAATGAGTCCCCTGAGACCATTAAACCGTCCCTGAGGTGTGACTTTCCTTTGTAATGACACGCTGCAACCCCTTGGTAGCGCTGCCCGTCTTCTGACATCATTGGTTGGCTGGCTGCGCCTCTGCGGCCACCCTGCCCGACACAACGCCCCTCGGTGTCTTATTTATTTTGACTACGAGGGTGTGATTGATGGGCATGAGCAGTGCATAAGCTATCTTTTTTTTTTTTTCTTCTTTTGTCCAACTGCTTTATGGCCTTCCTCAGCATTGGTTGTTTACCATGCATAGTAATGCCTGCTCTGGCCTTATGCTAATTGGTTGATTTCTGATTGTGGCCATTTGGTTCCTGATGCTAGCAGTCACTCCATTCATATATATTTAGTATGTCTGGGATAGGACGCGTGCAGGTTCGCGTGTGCAACAGATTTTAAGTGCAACAGTTTAAAGTGCTTGGCAGTTAGAAAATGGCAGTTGGACAGGGCAGGAGACAGGTAAGGTGCATAAGTTCTATAAACAATCATGCTTTTTGGTCAGTCATACTACATTTTGCATTAATCATATCTATCTGCTTCTTATTTGTTTTTACTTCTGCTTTCTCACAACTCGCCCGCCCTTTAACACATTCTGGGCAATCTCTCTATATCCACCCCTACCTCCTCCCCTCTCCCATGTATAACTCTGAGGCCCTACTGACATTTCTTACCCACTCCAAACCAGCCACTACCGCCATGCAGCACTCAAAACGTTCACACAAATCATCCCTCCACCTGCCCTTTCTGTTTTTTCTCCTTCTACTAGTTGCAGGTGACATCTCCCCGAACCCTGGCCCCCCCTCCACCAGCATACATTACTCCTCTCCAGCTGCATATAGAAACCCTGCTAATCTTATTAACATTCAGTGCATGCCTTCTCCTATCGCTTTCCACTGTGCTCTCTGGAATGCATGGTCTGTGTGCAACAAACTAACTTACATTCACGATCTTTTCCTCTCTAATTCCCTTAACCTTCTGGCTATTACAGAAACCTGGATCCAGGACTCAGACACCACCGCCGCTGCCGCTCTATCATTTGGTGGGCTGAAATTTTCACATACCACCAGACCTGAGAACAGACAGGGTGGAGGTGTTGGTTTGCTCCTCTCATCACAATGTGCTTTCCAGGTCATCCCCCCGGTACCCTCACTCACATTTCCTTCCTTTGAAGTCCACGCCGTTAGACTCTTTAAGCCCTTCTCCTTGCGAGTGGCGGTTATTTATCGCCCTCCAGGCTCCTCCCACCAGTTTCTAGACCACTTTGCCACCTGGCTTACTCACTTTCTATCCTGTGACATCCCCGCCCTCATCATGGGAGACTTTAACATCCCTATCAATGATCCCCTCTCCCAATCTGCCGCTCAACTGCTTTCTCTAACTTCTTCATTCGGCCTCTCACAGTTTACTAATTCTCCTACGCATGAGGATGGGAATACTCTGGACCTGGTCTTCTCCCGTCCCAGCTTGCTGCACGACTTTATGAACTCCCCTCTCCCGCTCTCAGACCACAACCTTCTTTCCTTCTCTGTCAAGAATTGTCTCCTCACCCCCACTTACCACACTTATCGGAATACACGTACCATTAATACCCAGCAGCTTATGGACAATCTCCACACATCTCTAGCCCCCATCTCCTCCCTCTCCTGTCCAGACTTAGCATTGTCACACTTCAATAATACACTGAAGAATGCCCTAGATGAAGCAGCACCTTCTACACGCAGAAAGACACGACACAGACAATGGCAGCCCTGGCACACTATGCAAACACTCTTCCTGAAGTGTTGCTCAAGGTGTGCAGAGCGGCAGTGGAGAAAATCTCTCTTAGCAGAAGACTTCATCCACTATAAGTTTATGCTCAAAACCTACAACTCTGCCCTTTATCTGGCCAAACAATCCTACTTCACCACCCTCATCACCTCACTATTCAACAACCCAAAACGACTTTTTGAAACCTTAAACTCCCTCCTGAAACCTAAAGTGCAGGCCCCCATCACCAACCTCAGCGGTGAGGATCTGGCCACTTATTTCTTAGAAAAAATCTACCTCATCCATCAGGATATCTCAGTGCAATCTCCTCAGTGCCTGGATCCCCTTCCCTGCCGCACCTCAAGCTCACTAGACATCTTCGAGCCTGTTTAAGAAGAAGAAGTCTCCAAGCTCCTCGCTTCTGCTCGGCCTACAACCTGCAACAGTGACCCCATTCCTTCACCTCTCCTGCAGTCTCTCTCACCAGTAGTCACCACTCACCTGACTAAAATATTTAACCTCTCTCTTTCTTCAGGTATCTTTCCCTCCTCATTTAAACATGCCATCATAACCCCTTTACTTAAAAAGCCATCCCTGGACCAGAACTGCACTGCTAACTACAGACCTGTCTCTAACCTCTCCTGCATCTCTAAACTCCTGGAAAGCTTGGTCCACTCCCGTCTAATCCGCTATCTCTCGGATAACTCTCTTCTCGACCCTTTACAATCTGGTTTCCGCTCTTTACACTCCACTGAAACTGCCCTCACTAAAGTCTCTAATGATCTAATAACAGCTAAATCCAAAGGTCATTGCTCTCTGCTGATTCTCCTGGATCTATCTGCCGCATTCGACACTGTGGATCACCAGCTCCTTCTCTCTGTGCTCCGCTCCATAGGCCTCAAGGACACAGCCCTTCTCCTGGTTCTCCTCCTACCTATCTGACCGCTCCTTCACTGTGTCTTTTGCCGGCTCCTCTTCCTCTCCTCGTCCCCTTACTATCGGGGTTCCGCAAGGCTCAGTCCTAGGCCCCCTCCTCTTCTCTCTTTACACGGCCCCTATTGGACAAACAATCAGCAGATTTGGGTTCCAGTATCATCTCTATGCTGATGACACCCAATTATACACTTCTTTCCCTGTCATCACCCCTACCCTTATTCAAAATACCAAGGATTGTCTGTCTGCTGTCTCTAACATCATGTCCTCCCTCTACCTGAAACTAAATCTCTCCAAAACGGAACTTCTTGTGTTTCTCCCTTCTACTAACCTCACTCTACCCAACATCAAAATTACCCTGGAGGATTCAACCATAACTCCCAAGCAGCATGCCCGCTGTCTTGGGGTCATATTCGACTCCGAACTTTCCTTTACTCCCTACATCCGATCACTCACTCGCTCTTGTCACCTGCATCTTAAAAACATCTCCAGTATCCGACCTTTTCTCACCGTTGAAACTGCTAAGACTCTTACTGTCGCTCGTATTCATTCTCGTCTGGACTACTGCAATTCTCTTCTAATCGGTCTCCCTCTTACCAAACTTTCTCCTCTCCAATCCATCTTGAATGCTGCAGCCAGAGTCATATTTCTGTCCAGCCGCTTCACCGATGCCTCCATCTTGTGCCAGTCATTACACTGGCTACCCATTCGCTACAGGGTCCAGTATAAACTCATCTCTCTCACCCACAAAGCTCTCCACAGTTCTGCACCGCCTTATATCTCCTCTCTCATCTCTGTCTAAGGCCCTACACGTGCCCTCCGATCTACAAACGACCTAAGACTAGCATCCCCCATAATCCGAACCTCACACCTCCGTCTCCAAGACTTCTCTCGTGCTGCGCCAGCTCTCTGGAATGCACTTCCCCAGACGATCAGACTGATACCTAGCCCCGACCTATTCAAGCGAGCTTTAAAAACCCATCTATTCAAACAAGCCTACCACACCAACTACTCAGTAAACTAACTTTGCCCTGTTCCCTCCTTCCAAATATTACTCTGAATCTGCACCCTACTATTCATCTGTCTCCACACCCTCCATGCACACGATAACTGCACTTGATACTTGACTATTGCACTTAAACACAAGGGCAGATGACCGGATCATGCAGCTTTGTATGAAAATCCCTATGTATTATAATTGCCAGACCTGAAATAACAAGCACTTTTCACCTATTGTGTCCCCCCATTTCCTTGTAGATTGTAAGCTTGCGAGCAGGGACCTCACTCCTAATGTCACTGTTTAAATTGTCTTAACCTGTATTGAATTTATTGTTTGTACATGTCCCCGCTTAATTGTAAAGTGCTGCGGAATATGTTGGCGCTATATAAATAAAAATGATTATTATTATTATTATTATCTTCGCCTGTCACTCATCTCCTTACTCCTTCTTCAGACTGTGCGGCTTCATGGCCGTGGCATGCGATAAAGGATCAGCTGACGCAGCACAGTCTGAAGCAGGTGTAAAGACACGAGTGAGAGGCGAACATATTGACTGCGCAAGGCCATGAATCCCAGCCCCGCAGTGTGAATTAATGAAAAGACACTGCCGGCCGACATGAAATGATGTCAGAAGACGGGCAGCGCTAACATCGCATGGCCAAGGGATAACACGACAGCGCAGACTCCTGTACATCAAATAATGATGCTCAGGAGGCTGCGTCCAGCACCAAGGTGGGATTTTTGACAGCTGTGCTGCATCTCATTACGAAGGGAACTCCCGCCTCCAAGACAGTTTGACTGTATAAGGGCCTAAATGTTGTACGTGTTTCATTCAGCGTGTGCAAGGAACAAAATTAAAAGAGCAACCTTTGACTTGTGCAGCACTACTGCTGCATAAGGCATGGCTCTTCTAGTTTGTAACACCTGAGGGGAGGTTAAAGGTTACCTTTAAAATTGGTTCAATTAGGCTTCGGCCTACACTCTGCTCCTCCTGCAGACCCTGGGCTCTAACACTGCCAGTTGGTGCCCGGAAGTGCTGGCTGCACAGAGAAAAACACCCACCAATGTGTCAGTGGGGTTCAGCAACGCCAGCTGTTCCCCTGCTCTGCAGCCGGCAACGTGTCCTGCAAACGCCACGCAGACACAAAGCTGCCGCCAGTGCAGGCTTCGGCCTACACTCTGCTCACTCTGCTCCTCCTGCTGCCCCTGGGCTCTAACACCGCCAGTTGGTGCCCGGAAGTGGTGGCTGCACAGAGAAAAACACCCACCAATGTGTCAGTGGGGTTCAGCAATGCCAGCTGTTCCCCTGCTGTGTAGCCGGCATCGTGTCCTGAAAACGCCATGCAGACATAACAACTGAAATTGAAGGGAACCTGTCCTCCCCCCAGGCGTTTGTATGTATAATAGCCACCTTGTACAGCAGTAATGCTGCATTTGTACAAGGTGGCTCATTCAGTTTTTGTCCTTGCACACGTTGAACTCAACACGTATTAAATGAGTCCCCTGAGACCATTAAGCCATCCCTGAGGTGTGACTTTCCTTTGTAATGACACGCTGCAACCCCCTTGGTAGTGCTGCCCGTCTTCTGACATCATGGGTTGGCTGGCTGCGCCTCTGCGGCCGCCCTGCCCGACACAACGCCCCTCGGTGTCTAATTTATTTTGACTGCTAGGGTGTGATTGATGGGCATGAGCAGTGCATATCTTTGCCTGTCACTCATCTCCTTCCGCCTTCTTCAGACTGTGCGGCTTCATGGCCGTGGCATGCGATAAGGGATCAGCTGATGCCACACAGTCTGAAGCAGGTGTAAGGACACGAGTGAGAGGCGAACATATTGACTGCGCAAGGCCATGAATCCCAGCCCCACAGTGTGAATTAATGAAAAGACACTGTGGGGCTGGGATTCATGGGCATCGCGAACCGCACCGGCCGACATGAAATGATGTCAGAAGACGGGCAGCGCTAACAGCGCATGGCCAAGGGATAACACGACAGTGCAGACTCCTGTACAGCAAATAACGACGCTCAGGAGGCTTTGCCTAGCACCAAAGTGGGATTTTTGACAGCTGTGCTGCGTCTCATTACGAAGGGAACTCCCGCATCCAAGACAGTTTGACTGTATAAGGGCCTAAATGTTGTACGTGTTTCATTCAGCGTGTGCAAGGAACAAAATTAAAAGAGCAACCTTTGACTTGTGCAGCACTACTGCTGCATAAGGCGTGGCTCTTCTAGTTTGTAACACCTGAGGGATGTTAAAGGTTACCTTTAAAATTGGTTCAATTAGGCTTCGGCCTACACTCTGCTCCTCCTGCAGACCCTGGGCTCTAACACTGCCAGTTGGTGCACGGAAGTGCTGGCTGCACAGAGAAAAACACCCACCAATGTGTCAGTGGGGTTCAGCAATGGCAGCTGTTCCCCTGCTGTGTAGCCGGCAACGTGTCCTGCAAACGCCACGCAGACACAAAGCTGCCACCAGTGCAGGCTTCGGCCTACACTCTGCTCCCTCTGCTCCTCCTGCTGACCCTGGTCTCTAACACCGCCAGTTGGTGCCCGGAAGTGCTAGCTGCACAGAGTAAAACACCCGCCAATGTGTCAGTGGGGTTCAGCAATGCCAGCTGTTCCCCTGCTGTGTAGCCGGCATCTGTTATGACCCCAATGGCGAGGGTCTCAGAGGAACGTGGTAGTCTGCAGAGTACAAAAATCCAGCTCATAGGGCAGTGGTAACTGGGTTGACCATATATCTACTCCTAACGCCAACACTAGAAGTAGCCGGGGATCATTCCTACGTTGATTCTAGATGACACGCGCCAGCCGGAGAATCTAGCTACCCCTAGTAGAGGAAAACAAAGACCTTTCTTGCCTCCAGAGAAGGGGACCCCAAAGCTGGATAGAAGCCCCCCACAAATAATGACGGTTAGGTAAGAGGAAATGACAAACACAGAAATGAACCAGGTTTAGCACAGAGAGGCCCGCTAACTGATAGCAGAATAAAGAAAGGTAACTTATATGGTCAACAAAAACCCTATCAAAATCCACACTGGAAATTCAAGAACCCCCGAACCGTCTAACGGTCCGGGGGGAGAACACCAGCCCCCCTAGAGCTTCCAGCAAAGGTCAGGATATAGATTTGGAACAAGCTGGACAAAAATACAAAACCAAAACAAATAGCAAAAAGCAAAAGGCAGACTTAGCTGATATAACTGGAACCAGGATCAGTAGACAAGAGCACAGCAGACTAGCTCTGATAACTACGTTGCCAGGCATTGAACTGAAGGTCCAGGGAGCTTATATAGCAACACCCCTAACTAACGACCCAGGTGCGGATAAAAGGAATGACAGAAAAACCAGAGTCAAAAAACTAGCAACCACTAGAGGGAGCAAAAAGCAAATTCACAACAGTACCCCCCCCTTAGTGAGGGGTCACCGAACCCTCACCACGACCACCAGGGCGATCAGGATGAGCGGCATGAAAGGCACGAACTAAATCGGCCGCATGAACATCAGAGGCGACCACCCAGGAATTATCCTCCTGACCATAGCCCTTCCACTTGACCAGGTACTGAAGCCTCCGCCTGGAGAGGCGAGAATCCAAGATCTTCTCCACCACGTACTCCAACTCGCCCTCAACCAACACCGGAGCAGGAGGCTCAACAGAAGGAACTACAGGCACAATGTACTGCCGCAACAAGGACCTATGAAATACATTGTGAATAGCAAACGACACAGGAAGATCCAGACGAAAAGATACAGGATTAAGGATTTCCAATATCTTGTAAGGCCCAATAAAACGAGGTTTAAATTTGGGAGAGGAGACCTTCATAGGAACAAAGCGGGAAGAAAGCCATACCAAATCCCCAACGCGTAGTCGGGGACCCACACCGCGGCGGCGGTTGGCAAAGCGCTGAGCCTTCTCCTGTGACAACTTCAAGTTGTCCACCACATGATTCCAGATCTGCTGCAACCTATCCACCACAGAATCCACCCCAGGACAGTCAGAAGGCTCCACATGACCCGAAGAAAAGCGAGGATGGAAACCAAAGTTGCAGAAAAAAGGCGAAACCAAGGTGGCGGAACTAGCCCGATTATTAAGGGCAAACTCAGCCAACGGCAAGAATGTCACCCAATCGTCCTGATCAGCAGAGACAAAACACCTCAAATAAGCCTCCAAAGTCTGATTGGTTCGCTCCGTCTGTCCATTAGTCTGAGGATGGAAAGCAGACGAAAACGACAAATCAATGCCCATCCTACTACAAAAGGATCGCCAGAACCTGGAAACGAACTGGGATCCTCTGTCTGACACAATATTCTCAGGGATGCCGTGCAAACGAACCACGTTCTGGAAAAACACAGGAACCAGATCGGAAGAGGAAGGCAGCTTAGGCAAAGGAACCAAATGGACCATCTTGGAGAAGCGATCACATATCACCCAGATAACGGACATGCCCTGAGATAGCGGAAGATCAGAAATGAAATCCATGGAGATATGTGTCCAAGGTCTCTTCGGGACAGGCAAGGGCAAGAGCAAACCGCTGGCACGAGAACAGCAAGGCTTAGCTCGAGCACAAGTCCCACAGGACTGCACAAATGACCGCACATCCCTTGATAAGGAAGGCCACCAAAAGGACCTGGCCACCAGATCTCTGGTGCCAAAAATTCCCGGGTGACCTGCCAACACCGAGGAATGAACCTCGGAAATGACTCTGCTGGTCCACTTATCCGGGACAAACAGTCTGTCAGGTGGACAAGACTCAGGCCTATCAGCCTGAAATCTCTGCAACACACGTCGCAGATCCGGAGAAATAGCTGACAAGATAACTCCATCTTTAAGAATACCAACAGGATCAGCGACTCCAGGAGCATCAGGCACAAAGCTCCTAGAAAGAGCATCGGCCTTCACATTCTTTGAACCTGGTAAATACGAGACAACAAAATCAAAGCGGGAGAAAAACAATGACCAGCGGGCCTGTCTCGGATTAAGGCGTTTAGCAGACTCGAGATACATCAGATTTTTGTGATCAGTCAAGACCACCACACGATGCTTAGCACCCTCGAGCCAATGACGCCACTCCTCAAATGCCCATTTCATGGCCAACAACTCCCGATTGCCCACATCATAATTTCGCTCGGCAGGCGAAAACTTCCTAGAGAAAAAGGCACAAGGTTTCATAACAGAGCAACCAGGGCCTCTCTGCGACAAAACGGCCCCTGCCCCAATCTCCGAAGCATCCACCTCAACCTGAAAGGGAAGTGAGACGTCAGGCTGGCACAAAACAGGCGCCGAAGTAAACCGGCGTTTCAACTCCTGGAAAGCCTCCACGGCAGCAGGAGCCCAGTTAGCTACATCGGAGCCCTTCTTGGTCATATCCGTCAAAGGTTTCACAATGCTAGAAAAATTAGCGATAAAACGACGGTAGAAGTTAGCGAAGCCCAAGAACTTCTGAAGACTCTTAACTGACGAGGGCTGAGTCCAATCAAGAATAGCTCGGACCTTGACTGGGTCCATCTCCACAGCAGAAGGGGAAAAAATAAACCCCAAAAAGGGAACCTTCTGTACACCAAAGAGACACTTTGAGCCCTTGACAAACAAAGAATTTTCACGCAAAATTTTAAAGACCAACCTGACCTGCTCCACATGCGAATCCCAATTATCAGAAAAAACCAAAATATCATCCAGATAAACAATCAAAAATTTATCCAGATACTTCCGGAAAATGTCATGCATAAAGGACTGAAAAACTGAAGGCGCATTGGAGAGCCCAAAAGGCATCACCAAGTACTCAAAATGACCTTCGGGCGTATTGAATGCGGTTTTCCATTCATCACCTTGCTTAATGCGCACAAGGTTGTACGCACCACGAAGGTCTATCTTGGTGAACCACTTGGCACCCTTAATCCGGGCAAACAAGTCAGACAACAGCGGTAAAGGATACTGAAATTTGACAGTGATCTTATTTAAAAGCCGATAATCAATACAAGGTCTCAAAGATCCGTCCTTTTTTGCCACAAAAAAGAATCCCGCACCAAGAGGGGAAGAAGACGGACGAATATGTCCTTTCTCCAGAGACTCCTTGATATATGAACGCATAGCGGTATGTTCAGGTACCGACAGATTAAACAGTCTTCCCTTAGGAAATTTACTGCCTGGGATCAAATCTATAGCACAGTCACAGTCCCTATGAGGAGGCAGTGCACTGGACTCAGACTCACTGAAGACATCCTGATAATCAGACAAATACTCCGGAACTTCCGAAGGCGTAGAAGAAGCAATAGACACAGGCAGGGAATCCCCATGAATACCACGACAGCCCCAACTTGAGACTGACATAGCCTTCCAGTCCAGGACTGGATTATGGGTCTGTAACCATGGCAGCCCTAAAACAACCAAATCATGCATTTTATGTAAAACCAGGAAACGTATCACCTCGCGGTGTTCAGGAGTCATGCACATGGTAACCTGTGTCCAATACTGCGGTTTATTTGCTGCCAATGGTGTAGCATCAATACCCCTAAGAGGAATAGGATTTTCTAATGGTTCAAGAGTAAAACCACAGCGCTTAGCAAATGAGAGATCCATGAGACTCAGGGCAGCACCTGAATCTACAAACGCCATGACAGGATAAGATGACAGTGAGCAAATCAAAGTTACAGACAGAATAAATTTAGGTTGCAAATTACCAACGGTGACAGGACTAACAACCTTAGCTATACGTTTAGAGCATGCTGAGATAACATGTGTAGAATCACCACAGTAGTAGCACAATCCATTCCGGCGTCTATGAATTTTCCGCTCATTTCTAGTCAGGATTCTATCACATTGCATTAAATCAGGTGTCTGTTCAGACAACACCATGAGGGAATTTGCGGTTTTGCGCTCCCACAACCGCCGGTCAATTTGAATAGCCAGTGCCATAGTATCATTCAGACCTGTGGGAATGGGAAAACCCACCATAACATTCTTAATGGCTTCAGAAAGGCCATTTCTAAAATTAGCGGCCAGTGCACACTCGTTCCAATGTGTCAGCACGGACCATTTCCGAAATTTTTGGCAATACACTTCAGCCTCGTCCTGCCCCTGAGACATAGCCAGCAAGGCTTTTTCTGCCTGAATCTCAAGATTGGGTTCCTCATAAAGTAAACCGAGCGCCAGAAAAAACGCATCAAGATCAGCCAATGCCGGATCTCCTGGCGCCAGCGAAAAAGCCCAATCCTGAGGGTCGCCCCGTAAGAACGAAATAACAATTTTTACTTGCTGAGCAGAATCTCCAGATGAACAGGGTCTCAGGGACAAAAACAATTTACAATTATTCACGAAATTCCTAAACTTAAACCTGTCTCCGGAAAACAGTTCAGGAATCGGTATTTTAGGTTCTGACCTAGGATTTCTGATAACATAGTCTTGTATGCCCTGCACACGAGTAGCCAGCTGGTCCACACTTGTAATCAAGGTCTGGACATTCATGTCTGCAGCAAGCATAGCCACTCTGAGGTAAAGGGGAAAAAGAAAAAAAAAACTCAGAATCTTCTTTCTTATAATCCCTCTTCTGCAATGCATTAAACATTTAATACTGGCCTGGCAAACTGTTATGACCCCAATAGCGAGGGTCTCAGAGGAACGTGGTAGTCTGCAGAGTACAAAAATCCAGCTCATAGGGCAGTGGTAACTGGGTTGACCATATATCTACTCCTAACGCCAACACTAGAAGTAGCCGGGGATCATTCCTACGTTGATTCTAGATGACACGCGCCAGCCGGAGAATCTAGCTACCCCTAGTAGAGGAAAACAAAGACCTTTCTTGCCTCCAGAGAAGGGGACCCCAAAGCTGGATAGAAGCCCCCCACAAATAATGACGGTTAGGTAAGAGGAAATGACAAACACAGAAATGAACCAGGTTTAGCACAGAGAGGCCCGCTAACTGATAGCAGAATAAAGAAAGGTAACTTATATGGTCAACAAAAACCCTATCAAAATCCACACTGGAAATTCAAGAACCCCCGAACCGTCTAACGGTCCGGGGGGAGAACACCAGCCCCCCTAGAGCTTCCAGCAAAGGTCAGGATATAGATTTGGAACAAGCTGGACAAAAATACAAAACCAAAACAAATAGCAAAAAGCAAAAGGCAGACTTAGCTGATATAACTGGAACCAGGATCAGTAGACAAGAGCACAGCAGACTAGCTCTGATAACTACGTTGCCAGGCATTGAACTGAAGGTCCAGGGAGCTTATATAGCAACACCCCTAACTAACGACCCAGGTGCGGATAAAAGGAATGACAGAAAAACCAGAGTCAAAAAACTAGCAACCACTAGAGGGAGCAAAAAGCAAATTCACAACAGTACCCCCCCCTTAGTGAGGGGTCACCGAACCCTCACCACGACCACCAGGGCGATCAGGATGAGCGGCATGAAAGGCACGAACTAAATCGGCCGCATGAACATCAGAGGCGACCACCCAGGAATTATCCTCCTGACCATAGCCCTTCCACTTGACCAGGTACTGAAGCCTCCGCCTGGAGAGGCGAGAATCCAAGATCTTCTCCACCACGTACTCCAACTCGCCCTCAACCAACACCGGAGCAGGAGGCTCAACAGAAGGAACTACAGGCACAATGTACTGCCGCAACAAGGACCTATGAAATACATTGTGAATAGCAAACGACACAGGAAGATCCAGACGAAAAGATACAGGATTAAGGATTTCCAATATCTTGTAAGGCCCAATAAAACGAGGTTTAAATTTGGGAGAGGAGACCTTCATAGGAACAAAGCGGGAAGAAAGCCATACCAAATCCCCAACGCGTAGTCGGGGACCCACACCGCGGCGGCGGTTGGCAAAGCGCTGAGCCTTCTCCTGTGACAACTTCAAGTTGTCCACCACATGATTCCAGATCTGCTGCAACCTATCCACCACAGAATCCACCCCAGGACAGTCAGAAGGCTCCACATGACCCGAAGAAAAGCGAGGATGGAAACCAAAGTTGCAGAAAAAAGGCGAAACCAAGGTGGCGGAACTAGCCCGATTATTAAGGGCAAACTCAGCCAACGGCAAGAATGTCACCCAATCGTCCTGATCAGCAGAGACAAAACACCTCAAATAAGCCTCCAAAGTCTGATTGGTTCGCTCCGTCTGTCCATTAGTCTGAGGATGGAAAGCAGACGAAAACGACAAATCAATGCCCATCCTACTACAAAAGGATCGCCAGAACCTGGAAACGAACTGGGATCCTCTGTCTGACACAATATTCTCAGGGATGCCGTGCAAACGAACCACGTTCTGGAAAAACACAGGAACCAGATCGGAAGAGGAAGGCAGCTTAGGCAAAGGAACCAAATGGACCATCTTGGAGAAGCGATCACATATCACCCAGATAACGGACATGCCCTGAGATAGCGGAAGATCAGAAATGAAATCCATGGAGATATGTGTCCAAGGTCTCTTCGGGACAGGCAAGGGCAAGAGCAAACCGCTGGCACGAGAACAGCAAGGCTTAGCTCGAGCACAAGTCCCACAGGACTGCACAAATGACCGCACATCCCTTGATAAGGAAGGCCACCAAAAGGACCTGGCCACCAGATCTCTGGTGCCAAAAATTCCCGGGTGACCTGCCAACACCGAGGAATGAACCTCGGAAATGACTCTGCTGGTCCACTTATCCGGGACAAACAGTCTGTCAGGTGGACAAGACTCAGGCCTATCAGCCTGAAATCTCTGCAACACACGTCGCAGATCCGGAGAAATAGCTGACAAGATAACTCCATCTTTAAGAATACCAACAGGATCAGCGACTCCAGGAGCATCAGGCACAAAGCTCCTAGAAAGAGCATCGGCCTTCACATTCTTTGAACCTGGTAAATACGAGACAACAAAATCAAAGCGGGAGAAAAACAATGACCAGCGGGCCTGTCTCGGATTAAGGCGTTTAGCAGACTCGAGATACATCAGATTTTTGTGATCAGTCAAGACCACCACACGATGCTTAGCACCCTCGAGCCAATGACGCCACTCCTCAAATGCCCATTTCATGGCCAACAACTCCCGATTGCCCACATCATAATTTCGCTCGGCAGGCGAAAACTTCCTAGAGAAAAAGGCACAAGGTTTCATAACAGAGCAACCAGGGCCTCTCTGCGACAAAACGGCCCCTGCCCCAATCTCCGAAGCATCCACCTCAACCTGAAAGGGAAGTGAGACGTCAGGCTGGCACAAAACAGGCGCCGAAGTAAACCGGCGTTTCAACTCCTGGAAAGCCTCCACGGCAGCAGGAGCCCAGTTAGCTACATCGGAGCCCTTCTTGGTCATATCCGTCAAAGGTTTCACAATGCTAGAAAAATTAGCGATAAAACGACGGTAGAAGTTAGCGAAGCCCAAGAACTTCTGAAGACTCTTAACTGACGAGGGCTGAGTCCAATCAAGAATAGCTCGGACCTTGACTGGGTCCATCTCCACAGCAGAAGGGGAAAAAATAAACCCCAAAAAGGGAACCTTCTGTACACCAAAGAGACACTTTGAGCCCTTGACAAACAAAGAATTTTCACGCAAAATTTTAAAGACCAACCTGACCTGCTCCACATGCGAATCCCAATTATCAGAAAAAACCAAAATATCATCCAGATAAACAATCAAAAATTTATCCAGATACTTCCGGAAAATGTCATGCATAAAGGACTGAAAAACTGAAGGCGCATTGGAGAGCCCAAAAGGCATCACCAAGTACTCAAAATGACCTTCGGGCGTATTGAATGCGGTTTTCCATTCATCACCTTGCTTAATGCGCACAAGGTTGTACGCACCACGAAGGTCTATCTTGGTGAACCACTTGGCACCCTTAATCCGGGCAAACAAGTCAGACAACAGCGGTAAAGGATACTGAAATTTGACAGTGATCTTATTTAAAAGCCGATAATCAATACAAGGTCTCAAAGATCCGTCCTTTTTTGCCACAAAAAAGAATCCCGCACCAAGAGGGGAAGAAGACGGACGAATATGTCCTTTCTCCAGAGACTCCTTGATATATGAACGCATAGCGGTATGTTCAGGTACCGACAGATTAAACAGTCTTCCCTTAGGAAATTTACTGCCTGGGATCAAATCTATAGCACAGTCACAGTCCCTATGAGGAGGCAGTGCACTGGACTCAGACTCACTGAAGACATCCTGATAATCAGACAAATACTCCGGAACTTCCGAAGGCGTAGAAGAAGCAATAGACACAGGCAGGGAATCCCCATGAATACCACGACAGCCCCAACTTGAGACTGACATAGCCTTCCAGTCCAGGACTGGATTATGGGTCTGTAACCATGGCAGCCCTAAAACAACCAAATCATGCATTTTATGTAAAACCAGGAAACGTATCACCTCGCGGTGTTCAGGAGTCATGCACATGGTAACCTGTGTCCAATACTGCGGTTTATTTGCTGCCAATGGTGTAGCATCAATACCCCTAAGAGGAATAGGATTTTCTAATGGTTCAAGAGTAAAACCACAGCGCTTAGCAAATGAGAGATCCATGAGACTCAGGGCAGCACCTGAATCTACAAACGCCATGACAGGATAAGATGACAGTGAGCAAATCAAAGTTACAGACAGAATAAATTTAGGTTGCAAATTACCAACGGTGACAGGACTAACAACCTTAGCTATACGTTTAGAGCATGCTGAGATAACATGTGTAGAATCACCACAGTAGTAGCACAATCCATTCCGGCGTCTATGAATTTTCCGCTCATTTCTAGTCAGGATTCTATCACATTGCATTAAATCAGGTGTCTGTTCAGACAACACCATGAGGGAATTTGCGGTTTTGCGCTCCCACAACCGCCGGTCAATTTGAATAGCCAGTGCCATAGTATCATTCAGACCTGTGGGAATGGGAAAACCCACCATAACATTCTTAATGGCTTCAGAAAGGCCATTTCTAAAATTAGCGGCCAGTGCACACTCGTTCCAATGTGTCAGCACGGACCATTTCCGAAATTTTTGGCAATACACTTCAGCCTCGTCCTGCCCCTGAGACATAGCCAGCAAGGCTTTTTCTGCCTGAATCTCAAGATTGGGTTCCTCATAAAGTAAACCGAGCGCCAGAAAAAACGCATCAAGATCAGCCAATGCCGGATCTCCTGGCGCCAGCGAAAAAGCCCAATCCTGAGGGTCGCCCCGTAAGAACGAAATAACAATTTTTACTTGCTGAGCAGAATCTCCAGATGAACAGGGTCTCAGGGACAAAAACAATTTACAATTATTCACGAAATTCCTAAACTTAAACCTGTCTCCGGAAAACAGTTCAGGAATCGGTATTTTAGGTTCTGACCTAGGATTTCTGATAACATAGTCTTGTATGCCCTGCACACGAGTAGCCAGCTGGTCCACACTTGTAATCAAGGTCTGGACATTCATGTCTGCAGCAAGCATAGCCACTCTGAGGTAAAGGGGAAAAAGAAAAAAAAAACTCAGAATCTTCTTTCTTATAATCCCTCTTCTGCAATGCATTAAACATTTAATACTGGCCTGGCAAACTGTTATGACCCCAATAGCGAGGGTCTCAGAGGAACGTGGTAGTCTGCAGAGTACAAAAATCCAGCTCATAGGGCAGTGGTAACTGGGTTGACCATATATCTACTCCTAACGCCAACACTAGAAGTAGCCGGGGATCATTCCTACGTTGATTCTAGATGACACGCGCCAGCCGGAGAATCTAGCTACCCCTAGTAGAGGAAAACAAAGACCTTTCTTGCCTCCAGAGAAGGGGACCCCAAAGCTGGATAGAAGCCCCCCACAAATAATGACGGTTAGGTAAGAGGAAATGACAAACACAGAAATGAACCAGGTTTAGCACAGAGAGGCCCGCTAACTGATAGCAGAATAAAGAAAGGTAACTTATATGGTCAACAAAAACCCTATCAAAATCCACACTGGAAATTCAAGAACCCCCGAACCGTCTAACGGTCCGGGGGGAGAACACCAGCCCCCCTAGAGCTTCCAGCAAAGGTCAGGATATAGATTTGGAACAAGCTGGACAAAAATACAAAACCAAAACAAATAGCAAAAAGCAAAAGGCAGACTTAGCTGATATAACTGGAACCAGGATCAGTAGACAAGAGCACAGCAGACTAGCTCTGATAACTACGTTGCCAGGCATTGAACTGAAGGTCCAGGGAGCTTATATAGCAACACCCCTAACTAACGACCCAGGTGCGGATAAAAGGAATGACAGAAAAACCAGAGTCAAAAAACTAGCAACCACTAGAGGGAGCAAAAAGCAAATTCACAACAGGCATCGTGTCCTGCAAACACCACGCAGACACAACAACTGAAATTGAAGGGAATCTGTCCCCCCCAGGCGTTTGTATGTATAACAGCCACCTTGTACAGCAGTAATGCTGCATTTGTACAAGGTGGCTCATTCAGTTTTTGTCCTTGCACACGTTGAACTCAACACGTATTAAATGAGTCCCCTTAGACCATTAAGCCATCCCTGAGGTGTGACTTTCCTTTGTAATGACACGCTGCAACCCCCTTGGTAGTGCTGCCCATCTTCTGACATCATTGGTTGGCTGGCTGCGCCTCTGCGGCCGCCCTGCCCGACACAACGCCCCTCGGTGTCTAATTTATTTTGACTGCTAGGGTGTGATTGATGGGCATGAGCAGTGCATATCTTTGCCTGTCACTCATCTCCTTCCGCCTTCTTCAGACTGTGCGGCTTCATGGCCGTGGCATGCGATAAGAGATCAGCTGATGCCACACAGTCTGAAGCAGGTGTAAGGACACGAGTGAGAGGCGAACATATTGACTGCGCAAGGCCATGAATCCCAGCCCCACAGTGTGAATTAATGAAAAGACACTGTGGGGCTGGGATTCATGGGCATCGCAAACCGCACCGGCCGACATGAAATGATGTCAGAAGACGGGCAGCGCTAACAGCGCATGGCCAAGGGATAACACGACAGTGCAGACTCCTGTACAGCAAATAACGACGCTCAGGAGGCTTTGCCTAGCACCAAAGTGGGATTTTTAACAGCTGTGCTGCGTCTCATTACGAAGGGAACTCCCGCATCCAAGACAGTTTGACTGTATAAGGGCCTAAATGTTGTACGTGTTTCATTCAGCGTGTGCAAGGAACAAAATTAAAAGAGCAACCTTTGACTTGGCTGCGGCCGCTGTCATGATTCTCAATGGCGAGAGAACATAGCCCAGCATATATGAGAACTAGCTCTTGGAAGATGGAAACTATACTGACCATGAACTAAACCTGCCGCACAACTAGAAGTGGCCGGGTAGCATGCCTACGTTTTTTAACCCTAGATGCCCAGCGCCAGCCGGAGAACTACCTAATCCTAGCAGAGGAAAAGACAGTCCTGGCTCACCTCTAGAGAAATTTTCCCAAAAGGCAGACAGAGGCCCCCACATATATTGGCGGTGATTTTAGATGAAATGACAAACGTAGTATGAAAATAGGTTTAGCAAAATCGAGGTCCGCTTTCTAGATAGCAGGAAGACAGAAAGGACACTTTCATGGTCAGCAGAAAACCCTATCAAAACACCATCCAGAAATTCCTTTAAGACTCTAGCATTAACTCATAACACCAGAGTGGCAATTTCCGATCACAAGAGCTTTCCAGACACAGTAACGAAACAGCAGCTGTGAACAGGAACAAAATGCAAAAACACACAAGGACAAAAGTCCAACTTAGCTGGGAGTTGTCTAGTAGCAGGAACAAGCACAGAAGGCTTCTGATTACATTGTTGACCGGCAAGAAACTGACAGAGGAGCAAGGTTATATAGCGACTCCCACATCCTGATAGGAGCAGGTGAACAGAGGGGATGATGCACACAAGTTCAATTCCACAAGTGGCCACCGGGGGAGCCCAGAATCCAATTTCACAACAGTACCCCCCCCTCAAGGAGGGGGCACCGAACCCTCACCAGAACCACCAGGGCGATCAGGATGAGCCCTATGAAAGGCACGGACAAGATCGGAGGCATGAACATCAGAGGCAGTGACCCAAGAATTATCCTCCTGACCGTATCCCTTCCATTTGACCAGATACTGGAGTCTCCGTCTGGAAACACGAGAGTCTAAGATCTTTTCCACAACGTACTCCAACTCACCCTCAACCAACACCGGAGCAGGAGGCTCAACGGAAGGCACAACCGGTACCTCATACCTGCGCAACAATGACCGATGAAAAACATTATGAATCGAAAAGGATGCAGGGAGGTCCAAACGGAAGGACACAGGGTTAAGAATCTCCAATATCTTGTACGGGCCGATGAACCGAGGTTTAAACTTAGGAGAAGAAACCCTCATAGGGACAAAACGAGAAGACAACCACACCAAGTCCCCAACACAAAGCCGAGGACCAACACGACGACGGCGGTTGGCAAAAAGCTGAGTCTTCTCCTGGGACAACTTCAAATTGTCCACCACCTGCCCCCAAATCTGATGCAACCTCTCCACCACAGCATCCACTCCAGGACAATCCGAAGATTCCACTTGACCGGAGGAAAATCGAGGATGAAACCCCAAATTACAGAAAAACGGGGACACCAAGGTGGCAGAGCTGGCCCGATTATTGAGGGCGAACTCCGCCAAAGGCAAAAAAGCAACCCAATCATCCTGATCCGCAGACACAAAACACCTCAAATATGTCTCCAAGGTCTGATTAGTCCGCTCGGTCTGGCCATTAGTCTGAGGATGGAAAGCAGACGAAAAAGACAAATCTATGCCCATCCTAGCACAGAATGCCCGCCAAAATCTAGACACGAATTGGGTCCCTCTGTCAGAAACGATATTCTCAGGAATACCATGCAAACGAACAACATTTTGAAAAAACAGAGGAACCAACTCGGAAGAAGAAGGCAACTTAGGCAAGGGAACCAGATGGACCATCTTAGAGAAACGGTCACACACCACCCAGATGACAGACATCTTCTGAGAAACAGGCAGATCCGAAATAAAATCCATCGAGATGTGCGTCCAAGGCCTCTTCGGGATAGGCAAGGGCAACAACAATCCACTAGCCCGAGAACAACAAGGCTTGGCCCGAGCACAAACGTCACAAGACTGCACAAAGCCTCGCACATCTCGTGACAGGGAAGGCCACCAGAAGGACCTTGCCACCAAATCCCTGGTACCAAAGATTCCAGGATGACCTGCCAACGCAGAAGAATGAACCTCAGAGATGACTCTACTGGTCCAATCATCAGGAACAAACAGTCTACCAGGTGGGCAACGATCAGGTCTATCCGCCTGAAACTCCTGCAAGGCCCGCCGCAGGTCTGGAGAAACGGCAGACAATATCACTCCATCTTTAAGGATACCTGTGGGCTCAGAATTACCAGGGGAGTCAGGCTCAAAACTCCTAGAAAGGGCATCCGCCTTAACATTCTTAGAACCCGGTAGGTACGACACCACAAAATTAAACCGAGAGAAAAACAACGACCAGCGCGCCTGTCTAGGATTCAGGCGCCTGGCAGACTCAAGGTAAATTAAATTTTTGTGGTCAGTCAATACCACCACCTGATGTCTGGCCCCCTCAAGCCAGTGACGCCACTCCTCAAAAGCCCACTTCATGGCCAAAAGCTCCCGATTCCCAATATCATAATTCCGCTCGGCGGGCGAAAATTTACGGGAAAAAAAAGCACAAGGTCTCATCACGGAGCAGTCGGAACTTCTCTGCGACAACACCGCCCCAGCTCCGATTTCAGAAGCGTCGACCTCAACCTGAAAAGGAAGAGCAACATCAGGCTGACGCAACACTGGGGCGGAAGAAAAGCGGCGCTTGAGCTCCCGAAAGGCCTCCACAGCATCAGGGGACCAATCAGCAACATCAGCACCCTTCTTAGTCAAATCAGTCAATGGTTTTACAACATCAGAAAAACCAGCAATAAATCGACGATAAAAGTTAGCAAAGCCCAAAAATTTCTGAAGACTCTTAAGAGAAGAGGGTTGCGTCCAATCACCAATAGCCTGAACCTTGACAGGATCCATCTCGATGGAAGAGGGGGAAAAAATGTATCCCAAGAAGGAAATCTTTTGAACCCCAAAAACGCACTTAGAACCCTTCACACACAAGGAATTAGACCGCAAAACCTGAAAAACCCTCCTGACCTGCTGGACATGAGAGTCCCAGTCATCCGAAAAAATCAGAATATCATCCAGATACACAATCATAAATTTATCCAAATAATCGCGGAAAATGTCATGCATAAAGGACTGGAAGACTGAAGGGGCATTTGAAAGACCAAAAGGCATCACCAAATACTCAAAATGGCCCTCGGGCGTATTAAATGCGGTTTTCCACTCATCCCCCTGCTTGATTCGCACCAAATTATACGCCCCACGGAGATCAATCTTAGAGAACCACTTGGCCCCCTTTATACGAGCAAACAAATCAGTAAGCAGTGGTAACGGATATTGATATTTAACCGTGATTTTATTCAAAAGTCGATAATCAATACACGGCCTCAAAGAGCCGTCTTTCTTAGACACAAAGAAAAAACCGGCTCCTAAGGGAGATGACGAAGGACGAATATGTCCCTTTTCCAAGGACTCCTTTATATATTCTCGCATAGCAGCGTGTTCAGGCACAGACAGATTAAATAAACGACCCTTAGGGTATTTACTACCCGGAATCAAGTCTATGGCACAATCGCACTCCCGGTGCGGAGGTAGTGAACCAACCTTGGGTTCTTCAAAAACGTCACGAAAGTCAGACAAGAATTCAGGAATCTCAGAGGGAATAGATGATGAAATGGAAACCAAAGGTACGTCCCCATGAGTTCCTTTACATCCCCAGCTTAACACAGACATAGCTCTCCAGTCGAGGACTGGGTTATGAGATTGCAGCCATGGCAATCCCAGCACCAAAACATCATGTAGATTATACAGCACCAGAAAGCGAATAACCTCCTGGTGATCCGGATTAACACGCATAGTCACTTGTGTCCAGTATTGTGGTTTATTACTAGCCAATGGGGTGGAGTCAATCCCTTTCAGAGGTATCGGAGCCTCCAGTGGCTCCAAATCATACCCACAGCGTTTGGCAAAGGACCAATCCATAAGACTCAAAGCAGCGCCAGAGTCGACATAGGCGTCCGCGGTAATAGATGACAAAGAACAAATCAGGGTCACAGATAGAATAAACTTAGACTGTAAAGTGCTAATTGAAACAGACTTGTCAGGCTTCTTAGTACGCTTAAAGCATGCTGATATAACATGAGTTGAATCACCACAATAGAAGCACAACCCATTTTTTCGTCTAAAATTCTGCCGCTCGCTTCTGGACAGAATTCTATCACATTGCATATTTTCTGGCGTTTTCTCAGTAGACACCGCCAAATGGTGCACAGGTTTGCGCTCCCGCAGACGCCTATCGATCTGAATAGCCATCGTCATGGACTCATTCAGACTCGCAGGCACAGGGAACCCCACCATAACATCCTTAATGGCATCAGAGAGACCTTCTCTGAAAATCGCCGCCAGGGCGCACTCATTCCACTGAGTAAGCACAGACCATTTGCGGAATTTTTGGCAGTATATTTCAGCTTCATCTTGCCCCTGAGACAAGGACATCAAGGCCTTTTCCGCCTGAAGCTCTAAATGAGGTTCCTCATAAAGCAACCCCAAGGCCAGAAAAAACGCATCCACATTGAGCAACGCAGGATCCCCTGGTGCCAATGCAAAAGCCCAGTCTTGAGGGTCGCCCCGGAGCAAGGAAATTACAATCCTGACCTGCTGTGCAGGGTCTCCGGCAGAGCGAGACTTCAGGGACAAAAACAATTTGCAATTATTTTTAAAATTTTGAAAGTGAGATCTATTCCCCGAGAAGAATTCAGGCAAAGGAATTCTAGGCTCAGACATAGGTGCATGAACAACAAAATCTTGCAAATTTTGTACCTTTGTGGCGAGATTATTCAAACCTGTAGCTACACTCTGAAGATCCATTTGAAACAGGTGAACACAGAGCCATTCAAGGATTAGAAGGAGAGAAAGAGAGGAAGGCTGCAGTATAGGCAGACTAGCAAGTGATTCAATTAAGAGCACACTCAGAACTAGAGGAAAAAAAAAAAAAATTGTAGCAGACTTCTTTTTTCTCTCCTTTCTCAGCCAGTAATTTAACCCTTTTTTGGGCCGGTCAAACTGTCATGATTCTCAATGGCGAGAGAACATAGCCCAGCATATATGAGAACTAGCTCTTGGAAGATGGAAACTATACTGACCATGAACTAAACCTGCCGCACAACTAGAAGTGGCCGGGTAGCATGCCTACGTTTTTTAACCCTAGATGCCCAGCGCCAGCCGGAGAACTACCTAATCCTAGCAGAGGAAAAGACAGTCCTGGCTCACCTCTAGAGAAATTTTCCCAAAAGGCAGACAGAGGCCCCCACATATATTGGCGGTGATTTTAGATGAAATGACAAACGTAGTATGAAAATAGGTTTAGCAAAATCGAGGTCCGCTTTCTAGATAGCAGGAAGACAGAAAGGACACTTTCATGGTCAGCAGAAAACCCTATCAAAACACCATCCAGAAATTCCTTTAAGACTCTAGCATTAACTCATAACACCAGAGTGGCAATTTCCGATCACAAGAGCTTTCCAGACACAGTAACGAAACAGCAGCTGTGAACAGGAACAAAATGCAAAAACACACAAGGACAAAAGTCCAACTTAGCTGGGAGTTGTCTAGTAGCAGGAACAAGCACAGAAGGCTTCTGATTACATTGTTGACCGGCAAGTCAAAACTGACAGAGGAGCAAGGTTATATAGCGACTCCCACATCCTGATAGGAGCAGGTGAACAGAGGGGATGATGCACACAAGTTCAATTCCACAAGTGGCCACCGGGGGAGCCCAGAATCCAATTTCACAACACTCGACACTGCAATTCTCCACTGCTGGGTGTTCAGCCTCAACACTGCAATTCTCCAATGCAGTTTCTTCTGACTCAACACTGAAATTCTCCAGTGCAGGTTTTCCAGCCTCAACACTGTAATTCTCCAGTGCATGTTCTTCATGTTCACCACTGAAATACTACACTGCCGGGTGTTTAGCCTCAACACTGCAATTCTCCACTGCAGATTCTTCTGTCTCAACACTGAAATTCTCCACTGCAGGTTTTCCAGCCTCAACACGGACATTCTCCTCTGCAGGGTCTTCATCCTCAAATCTGCAATTCTCCAATGCATGTTCTTCATGCTCACCACTGAAATACTACACTGCCGGGTGTTTAGCCTCAACACTGCAATGCCCCAATGCCGGGTCTTCATTCTCAACACTGACATTCTTCAATGTGGATTCTTCTAGCTCAACAATTCACTGTATTGCCAAACAGTATGGGAGTACTAAATTTCTAATAATGGGAACAATGCTTTCAGGTGGCTATCCAGAATGTCTCTTCAAAGAGATATTGGGGTTCGCCTAAATTTGATACAAGGCAGGCCTTGCATGCAATGCATAAGCAAACAGTATGGGAATACCAACTTCCTAATAATGGGAAAATTGCTTTCAGGTGGCCATCCTGTACAGCTCTTCAAAGGGGTATTGGGGTGGCTGTTCTAAGGGATATTGGGTTGCATCTACATTTGGGGTAGGCCTTGCATTCACTGCATAGGCAAACAGTATGGGAGTACTAACTTCATAATAATGGGAACATTGCTTTCAGGTGGCCATCCTGTACAGCTCCTCAAAGAGTTATTGGGGTGGCTGTTCTAAGTGGTATTAGGGTGCATCTAAATTTGGGGCAGACCTTGCATTCACTGCATAAGCAAACAGTATGGGAGTACCAACTTCATAATAATGGGGGCATTGCTTTCAGGTGGCCATCCTGTAAGTCTCGTCAAAAGGGGTTTTGGGGTGCATCCAAATTTTGGGTAGCCCTGCCACTCACTGCATACGCAATAACATGATAGGAGACCTGCAGCGCCCCAGAGTCCTGGTCGCTGCAGTACTGTGGCTCCGCCACTAAGGGGAGCTATGGTACGTCCGATGGCACTGAAGGAGTTCCTCTGATCAGGTATCACAGACACCAATATATTTCACCGCCGGGCCTGCAGGGGGAGCAAAAGGTTCTATTTACTAGGCCACTCCTCACAGATACAGGTAAAACTGGGGGTCAGGCAGGAAGTTAGAGAGAGAGCTGACTGGGTCGGAACCGAGCAACACCTTGTGGCAGAAGGTGTTGCGGGAGAAGATTTGGTAGGGTCTCTGTCAGGTTTGGGACCCTGATGGAGACCTGGCTACAGGAAAGAATGTAACGGGACCGTGCCTGCACAGAGAAGCAGCGGTGCCCTAAGGAAGGAACAGAAGAGAGATAGATTGTGCTGAGTGAGAAACGAGATCAACGCAAAAGGAGAATACCAGTAGGGGTGATGCTGTGAGAAGGGGGCAACATCCTACTGAGGCGCACTACCGGTGGCCGGAACGCCGAGGGAGTATTTCAATAGACAGCTTCAAGCAATACTCTAAACAGCGGCAGGACAGTCAGTCTAAGGCGGGCTGTCTCACCTAAATCACCTATGCAGTCTTGGGGGGCAACTTGTGGAGAGGGGCGACTCTAGGGTCCCGGAAGAGCTCCGAGCCTACCCGTCAAACGGGTGCCGTCCTAACCGTAACAACAGGGAGGGACGGAGGATTAGCAGAAGATCAGTTAATCGAGTTGTTGTGAGGGAACTTAAGAAACAGACACAACAGTTGTGGGGACTTTCCGTAAGCACAGCAGGGAAGGACCGCAACACTTAGCGCTAGAAGGAAGGCACAGATTTCCACCTGTAAGGAGAACTCTGGAGGTGCCATTGGACCGGCCGGACTTGCGCAGCCTGGTGATCTGGACTCTGGACTGAGGACCCGGAGATCTTCAGTAAAGAGACTGCAACTTGGTGTCCTCATTATTGACTGCGACTTGCACCCCACAACTGCACCATCATCACCACTTATTACAACGGACGTCCCCCACTGACAGACAGGGCCACGGACCGGGTCTAGCCACCGTGATGACCCCAGGACTGAGACCTAGAGGCCCGGCTTCGGGTACCCCTCGGCCCTGCGGCGGTGTGGGGGGCGCTCCAACTTGGCGTCACGAACAGGATCCGAAGCCCTTGGAACAGATAGCGGAGCTGAGTCCACCAACTCCGACCTCAGAGCCAGAGGAGGAGGAGCCGCGGTCCGAGCTGCAGCTGACTCCAGCGTTCTTGTCAGCGGACCAGATCGACATCGGTGGAATCACATCAGGTGCAGGTACGGAAGACACCCCTGCCTCCACGCTCGATCCCGCTCCCGCGACCGATCCTCCCCGCAACAGTAATCCTTCGTTCACAATCGAGCGAGTGGTCCTCGCCCCCAGTGCAATGGGGAAGTTATTACCGCCACTACCAACCAAGTGGGGGGAGCCCATAGATGTGGGCCCGGACGGAGTGATGTTCCGGTGGGACACCCCCTGGGTTGAGCAGGATGGGGTCCCGGTGGATGGTCTCACCATCGCGATACTTACCTGGGACCAGTACAATCAATGCGTGCTCCAGCACTGGAAACAGCGAGATGAAGTTGAACAACGGGAGACGCAACGCAAGAAGTTTGTACATGGTGGGAAGGACGTGGTAAGGCGGGGGATGGTGTCAGCCTTCCACCCAAGGAAAGGATGGGGCTCTATACAGGAACCGGGTCTAACGACTGACGTCTTCGTTGCTAGTTACGACGTGGAAACTCCCTGCTGTGACCGGGATGGCGAACCATTACGAGAGGGGGATCAGGTGACGTACACCCGCCGCTGGAACGCACAGGGATGGCGTGCCCGGAATGTTCAGCGATGTGAGCCTGAGAAAGTGTCACCCGCTGCTTCGATCTCGACCGAATCAGATTGGCCCAATCTGGTGACCGTCACCACTGTCCGCCTAGCAGCGACTACTGAACTTGCCAGCAGGGTCAGTCTTCAAATCCAGACACCGGGTGACCTGGTGGTCCCTGCGGGGCCTGCCGCCGGTATCCGTGCCACAGCAGTCGGGGGCCCGGAGCCCAGGCCACCTGAGCGAGAATAAACCTCGATACCACGAGAATGTAAATAGTTACTGTTCCACTGCTGCTATACCCGTTCAGGGTTAACTTTTAAAGGGATCCCTTTGTTTACCCGGGATCCCTATTGTTTGGTTTATTTACCTTTTTCTACTTTTTGCTTCTGTTACGAAGAACTGCTGTAATCATGGACAGTGCATGATAAAAACTTTTTGTAAATAGTTTGCACCTTCTTAAAGGCGCTTCCTACTGGTTTTACTTAAAGACTCTTTGCGAAGATACCGCACCGGAGCCTTTGCTGAGTATGGACTGGTAGTCTGAGAAGACGTACTACCTCAGAAAGACTTGATCCTCTCTTAAAGGGGATGCTCAACTGTGTACTTATGAGTGATACTGTTTTAGAACAGTAATGCGATGATAATGCTTGGAAGAAAATGATAATGCTTATATGTTGAAGTTACTTGTATTGAACTAGTTAGTTGTAAGACAAAGAAATGTTGATAATGTCCTTTAGAAGAAAGAATGAGAGATAGAAGAAAGATGCAGTAGGCCCGTAGGGTAGGCACAGTGTCCTGCATAGTCGGTAGTAAGAAAGTAGTAATGAAGGTTGATGTTATAAGGAGATAGTTGATAATGTTGATAAGGAAATGGGGATAGAAGGTAAACCCTGAGTCCTCCATAGGAAGTTAGTTATTCTAGGAAAAGAGTTAATAATGTGTTACAAAGGACAGAAAGTGAGCCCGTAGGGGTTAGTTAGTGAGTCCTTTTTGGAGCCATATAAAGGTGGCTCGGTGCTCTTAAAATGAAAGTATGTTATGTTCTATACTGTTTGAACAAACACCGACATGATTGGTAATACCTACTGCCACCCACCCAGGGTGGAGGTGCGAAGTATAATTATGGACAGTTGAGCAACTCCCATGCTAACTAGAAACCTATAGAGAACTGGAGTATAATGCCCCTGAATGATAAGAAAGTACAATAACTAATGTAACCAGAAAAAATCTTTATTAAATATTAAAATACATACAAAAAAGACATATAACTAGTAAAAATGACCGGAGATGGTGATGACACAAAAAATCAGGACCAGTGACACCAGAAATGCCAAAAAGCAGCACTACATAGCACCTGAGGGATATCTAATATGTATACACCCCACAAAAATATATATACTGCAGACAACTGTGTATTATCTGTGTATAATCTATGTATTATCTATATAGCCAGAGCCTCTAACAAGTAGAAGGTGCAACCGTGCCTATTCAAAGTCATGATATTCAAAAGGCATAAAAAAGTGTAGAAAGCGTGCTCAGCATAGACATTACTATAGGTGCTTACCCATGTGGGTACGGTGTCAACTGGAACCGTGTAGCCCCACGGTTATTGTAAATTGAATTGAAAAATTCTGGAGTGTGTGTGATTTCCCAAACTGTTTGGGAGCGGTTGATGGAAAGCACATTCACATTATCAAACCAGCCAGAACAGGATCGGAGTACTACAATTACAAAAAATATTTTTCTGTTGTGCTCATGGCAATAGCCGATGAGGACTGTCGCTTCATCGCCGTGGACATTGGAGCTTTTGGCCATGGCAACGATTCCCAAACTTTTAAGAACTCTGATATGGGCCGCCGTTTGTATGGCAAAAATTTTAATTTTCCATGGCCACAACCGCTCCCCAACAGTCAAGGTCCATTGATGCCATTTGTTATGGTTGGGGATGAGGCCTTTCAGATGTGTGAAAACCTACTGAAGCCCTATTCCAGTCGGGACTTGAACCACACTAGAAGGACCTTTAACTACAGACTGACCAGGGCCCGAAGAACTGTAGAGTGTACCTTTGGCATTCTAGTCTCAAAATGGCGCATTCTTGCATCAGCCATAAATCTAAAAGTGGAAACAGTCAACGAGGTGGTCAAAGCCTGTGTGGTTCTGCACAATTATATAATGACAAAGGAGCAACCCAACATTGAACTGGATGAACCAGTTGCACACCCACTGCTCGATTACCAGCATCACCCGCTGCGGCCACTGCTGAAGTTGGTCACATGCGGGACCAATTTGCTGCCTTTTTTGATTCTGATATTGGACGTGTGTCATGGCAGGACAATGTTGTGTAAATGTACTGTTGTAATTTTATCTGTACCAGTAATTTTCTTAAATGTTAATACTATTTCTCATCAATAAACTTTATTTTTGGTTGTGTTGACCGTGTCTCCTATGTATTTCCTCTACAAACCAAGGCTGTCCTAAAACTAGCAGTATTTGATCTGTATTTAATATCAGTTTTTGTAATCCAAAACCAGGAGTGGGTGATAAAGGCAGAGGTGCTAGTTATTATGTTAATATCATAATTTACCTCTAATTGTTCCACTCCTTGTTTTGGCTTACAAATACTGATATAAAACACTGACCACATACTGCTAGTGTGACGGCAGCCATTTTGCTTTAGTGGTAAGCTTGTTGACGTCATTGCGTCCTGATTCTGTTCTGCAGTATCCATTGGACACAGACTGAAGAGACAATGACTGTCACACTAAAGAGATCTATACTCATCAAGTCAGGTGTCAGAAATAATGAATTCATGATGCACATATAACAGCTTCATGAATTCACTATTTCTGACACCTGTGCAGGTGAGCATAGATATGCCGTGTGTGATCACCATCGTCCCTTCAATTTGTGTGTAATAGATTATGTATAAAGAAGAGAAAATGGTGGTTATACAAGGCAGTTCTCTACTCACCAGGTCAGGTGTCCTAACTAATGAGTTTTTTGACACCTGACCTGTTCAGTAGAGTTCTGCATTATATTTCCAACATTTTCTCTTCAGACTGCAACACTAATCACAGACTAAGCAGAAGGAAGAGATTATGGAGATAATACATTAATTTTTTGGCCCACCTCACATCTCTATACTAAAGACACACAAAGCTGCAGTCTTTTATTTGCTAACTAGTGGAGATATGATGTGGCCAAAAAATAAAGTGTGTGGCGAAGTTTCTTATTTGGCGCACAGTGTGTGTTGCCGGCGGCAGAAGACACAATAAACCAAGCATAATTGGGGCAAAAAAACTTGTATTTATTTTTTAACAACAAAAATATTTATTTAACTGCGCCGGCTTGGGGTAGAGTGATGTAAACGGGGGGTGTGAAGCACTGAGGCCTGGCTAACCGTGGACGACGCAGAGGTGGCAGGAGAAGGGGCAATGAAACTAGTGGGGTCTGGAAGTTCGGGGATGGGAGTTTGCAGCGCCCCTACTGCCGCAGGGCCGAGGAGCACCCGGTACCGGGCCTCTGAGTCTCTGTTCTGGGGTTGTCACGGTGGCTAGGCCCGATCCGTGACCCTGCTGCTGAGGGGCGCCCAATAAAAGGGTGACAGTTCGGTGTGTGGTGCAGGACGCAATCAATCACAAGGACACAGGGGTGCAGTCTCTTTACCTCTTTACTGAAGATCTCAAAGTCCTCAATCCGGAATATGGTTAACCGGGCTGCGCAAGTCCGGCCGGTCCAATGGCACTTCCAGAATTCCCTTTGCAGGTGGAAATCAGTTTCTACCTGCTAGCGCTTGTGTGTTGCGGTCCTCCCCTGCTGTGCTTACGGGATAGTCCCCACAACTGTTGTGTCTGTTTCTCGTGTTCCCTCACAACTCGATCGGATGATGTTCTTCTCCTCCGTCCCTCCCTGATGGTCTGGTTAGGACGCACCCGTATGACGGGTAGGCTCAGAGCTCTTCCGGGACCCTAGAGTCGCCCCTCTCCTAGTGTGCCCCCCTATGTCTTCGTAGGTGATGTAAGTGAGACAGCCCGCCTATGGCTGACTGCCCTGCCGTAGGTTTGAAGTAATGCTTAGAGTTCTATACTTCCTCGGCGTTCCGGCCACTGGTAAATTGCGCCTCAGTAGGATGTTGCCTCGGTCTAACAGCACGACTCCTACTGGAATTTCTCCTTCTTGCTTTGATCTCGTTTCTCACTCAGCACAATAAATCTCGCTTCTTATCCTTTCTTGGGGCACCGCCGCAATGTCGTGCAGGCACGGTCCCGTAACGTTCTATCTGGTTGCCAGGCCTCTGTCAGGATCCCACCCCTGACAGGGACCCTACCGAATCTTCCCCCACAACACCCTCTGCCACAAGGTGTTGCCTGGTTCCAACCCAGTCAGCTTTCTCCCTAACTTCCTGCCTAACCCCCAGTTTTACCAAAGTGTGAGGAGTGGCCTAATGAATAGTACCCTTAGCTCCCCCTGGAGGCCAGACTGTGAAATGTATTGGTGTATGTGATACCTGGTCAGATGAATCCCTTCAGTGCCATCAGACGTACCATAGCCCCCCATAGTGGCGGAGCAACAGTACTGCAACGACCAGAACTCTGGGGCGCTGCAGTTTGACTCATGAGAGGCTTGAGACGCACTGGAAGGGTGAGACAAACCTGACATTACAGACACACTGGGAGGTGAAGGGGGAGGAATACTAAGAGTCCACTGTTTGTTTTTTTTGTTGTTTTTTTGTGATTGCCGGGTTCTGGGAAGCCTCGGTGGGCTCATATGTCGTGGCATGGTCGTGGTGGGTGACTTGTCAGGGTCCGGCTGCACTGTGTCACAGTCTATAGTGCTTGTAGAGCGTGCAGCCATGCCAGAGTCCATAGTGCTCGTAGAACGTGCAGCCATGCCGGAGTCCATAGTGCTCATAGAGCGTGCAACCATGCAAGAGTCCATAGTGCTCGTAGAGCGTGCAGCCATGCCAGAGTCCATAGTGCTCGTAGAGCGTGCAGCCATGCCAGAGTCCATAGTGCTCATAGAGCGTGCAGCCATGCAAGAGTCCATAGTGCTCGTAGAGTGTGCAGCCATGCCAGAATCCATAGCGCTCGTAGAGCGTGCAGCCATGCCAGGGTCCTGCTGTATCGTGGTGGTGGCGGTACGGAAGGCCATGCCAGGGTCCTGCTGCATTGTGGTGTCAGTGGAGGTCCAAGCAGGAGCAGCGGTTGTCATGGTCGTGGCGGTGGGCTGTCCAACAGCACTCGTTATGGTGGTGGTGCTGTACTGGTGTCCGGCAGTGCTAGGAATAGAGGTGGCCGTGCAGTGGTATGCAGCAGAGGTTGGCATTGAGGTTAATCATGACAGTGAAGGCACAGGTGGATATGCCCCCACTGTCTGCTGAAAATACCGACTCTGCTGCATAGCCTGCACTTAAGCAGTACTCAGCTGGAGATCAGGAGTTAGGTGTTCCGACATGCCCTGCTCAATTTGGTTAAAAAAATTATGTGCTGGCCTCTGGAGGTCGGCTTTTACTTGGTCAAGGCTTTTGGTGACCTCCTGGATACATGTATTCATATGTTTAAGTGAAATATCCATTCGGTCACCCAAAGCCTTGAGTCCTTTGTGAAAAACCGAGCTCAAGTGCAAAAACTTGGGCATGAGGGACCTATCCAATGCCCTCTGCCGTTGCCGGGAGGAGCCCCAAAAAAAGGGGCAGTGGCAGAGGACTGGGAAAGGGGAACACCTGATGGACCAGCTTCCTGGTCTCCAGTTAGTGTGGCAGGGCCACTTGCTGCAGCGCTGCTGGATGGCTGGGACGGGTCCGTGGCTGTCTGATGAAGGACCGCTCCAGAACCTGGGCCAACAGTAGTGCTCCATGTGCTGTGAAAAAAGGAAAATGAAAATTAATATCAAAAATTAACCAGACGCAAAATCCTGTGGAATAGAAATATACAAATTATGGCAATACAATACAACCTAATGCAAGGGAAAAATACTTACGTTCTCTGGGCAAGGACTGGTCTTAAAAATGCCAGAACGCAATGGTATTTGTATTTTGTGATCCTTGCTCCTGAACCACTGGGAACACGGCTCTCTTGACACAGGTCCTTGTTGAAGCGGTCCTTCATCAAACGCCAACGTGTTTTGACTTTGGCCACTGTTAAAAAAAACCATTATGGTCAGAAAATGGACTTTTGGCCGTGCTCACACAACTGTGTGTGATGAGAGAAACTCCTGAGAGTTTCTTTCATCACACAGAGTTGTGTGAGCACGGCCAAGGTCTCTGCTGCTTCACACTGCATTGCAATACTTACCAAATGCACTTCGGACCCGAGTCGGAGCGTTGTCCCAGCCATCCCACATCGCTTTGGCCACCTCATTCCATTGGCGCCGGATCGTCACGTTGTTTGAGTGCGGTGGATCCCGGGTGTCCCACAACGGGACTCGCTCATGGACCAGGGAGATGAGGAGGTCATTTTCTATGAGGTCTTCATCCCGTTCGGGAACCTAAAAATTAAATAAAGACATTAATGTTGGGTCAATTAACATAAGGAAAAGAAAGAAAACAGAGGCTGAGAAATGGCATGAATAGGAAAGTCAAGATACAAAAGGATTCCAGAAGAAAAATGTAAAGAAATAGGAATGTAAAGAAAGGAAGATTCAAGAATACTAAAGTGAGGATACAGTAAACAGTCAGCCCTGTACAGTGTCGGACTGGGGCACCGGGACACCGGAGAATCCTCCGGTGGGCCCCGCCCCCACGCCCTGCCTGCCTCCTTCATTTGTCCCTGCCCAGGCTGCATGCGTAGTGTGCCGAGTGCTGACTGTGCACCAAGCGGTGCACACAACAAGTTGAACAATTTATTGAATGGCCGGGGCTCGGCGCACAGGCTGCTGTACGGAAGAAATGATGTGATCATGTGAAGAAGTGCAGCTGCGCGGCAGCTCCTTCTTCACATGACATCACATGATTCATCACCGCTCAGTGCCTGCCTGCAGTACTGGCTACTGGCTGCTATGCTATTGAGAGCGGCCCGTGCGCAGCGTGCGGTGCGACTTGCGAGTGTGTGCATGCAGCATGCCGACCTCTCAGCCAGCCAGCACAGTCAGAGGAACAGCTGACTGACTGTGTGAGGCTGAGCTGAGAGAGGAGACAGAGAGACACACATGGGGACACGGACGCACGCACTGACTGCACACAACAGGCTCAGGCTCGCCGCTCAGCAGACCCATCACCACCAGTCACATACCATTGCTTCATGCTCTAGACTCCGCCTCCTCTTCTAGTTCTGTGGACTACAGTTTTCTAATGCTGATTGGCTGACATGCAGCCAATTAGCATTAGTTTTCTTTGTGTGACCTCACAGCACACCTCAGACAATGAGCTGTGCTGTGATTGGTCGGGTCGGCTCGGCTGTCCTGCCCAAGCAGCACAGGCGCACTGCAATATCATATACTCGGAGTCGGAGAGGCTGTAGCTGATGGTCCGGACATTTCCTGATTACTGAGTCAGTATTGTAATGTAATGTACTAATGTGTAAGTAAAATCTGCCTGCAGCAGCCTGCAGCATAGTTCTAGACAGCCACTGAGACAGTTATGGGAGGCCCCCCTGCAATCTAAAGGTGACACAAGGTGGGGGTCCGGGCCACCATAGAAAATTTCTAATTTCCTGTGTTCCCCCTTCCCCACTGTCTCCTAATTTACTGTGGGGCCCGGTCACCTCTCCCACCATTTCACCTCTGGGGAAGGGCCCCAAAGGGGCACACAGGGGGCCCTCAAGAAATTAGGTGACACAGTGGAGAAGGGGTCCTCAGGAAATCAGGTGACGTGACACAGTGAGGAAGGCAATATACTACGTGGCTCTGTGCTGTATACTACATCACTGGGCAATATACTACCTCACTGGGCAATATACTACCTCACTGGGCAATATACTACGAGGCTCTGTGCTGTATACTACGTGGTTGGGCAATATAATACGTGGCTCTGTGCTGTACACTACGTCACTGGGCAATATACTACGTGGCTCTGTGCTGTATACTACGTCACTGGGCAATATACTACGTCGCTGTTGTGAATTCCGTTCTGGAGCTCCCTCCTGTGGTTGCTAATGGTATTTTTGTGAGTTCTGCCCTTGGGCTCCCTCTGGTGGTTTCGAGTGGAACTGCTGCTCCTTTAGGTAGCTGTAGCAGCTGCCTTCACTAATCGTCTTGCCTGGGTTTGTTATTTAAACCTGCTCTGGGCTTTAGTTCATGCCAGCTGTCAATGTTTCAAGATTGGATTTAGTTTTCTCCTTGGATATTTCTCATGGCCTGTTCATTTCAGCATTTCAGTTCTTGTTAGTCCATTTGCTTGGACCTTATTTCTCAGTTTTTGTTAGGTCTTTTTTGTCCAGCTCGTCATTATGATATATTCAGGCTAGCTGGAAGCTCTGGGGAAGCAGATTTGCCCCTCCACACCGTGAGTCGGTGTGCAGGTCATTTTTTGAACTCTGCGTGGATTTTTAGTTTTTAATTCTGACCGCACAGTATCCTTTCCTATTTTGGTCTATTTAGATTAGAATTTGGCCTCCTTTGCTAAAATCTGTTTTCATCTCTGTGTATGTTATTTCCCTCTCCACTCACAGTCAATATATGTGGGGGGCTATCTTTCCTTTTGGGAATTTCTCTGAGGTAAGATAGTTTTCTATTTCCATCTTTAGGGGTAATTAGTTCTTAGGCCGTGACGAGGCGTCTAGGGAGAGACAGGAACGTCCCATGGCTATTTCTAGTGTTGGCGTTAGGAGTAGGGTTTGCGGTCAGAAAAGTTACCACCTCCTCAAAGCTTGTCCATGTGTCCTTTTAACCACCAGGTCATTTCAGTGTTGTTCCCTAACCACCAGGTCATAACAGTACAGCTGGCCAACAATGTGTTAAATGCATCTCAAAAGAGGGAAAAGAAAGTTCTGAGTCATTTTTTTTTCCTTTGTAGCTTGTTTTGACTTTTTTTTCCCCTTGATCTCTGGGTGGTTCGGGATTCTGGTGCTGATATGGAGATTCAGGGTCTGTCCTTGCGTGTGGATCAACTCGCTGCAAGGGTACAGAGTATCCAAGATTATGTTGTCCAGACTCCAGTTTTAGAGCCTAGAATTCCTATTCCTGATTTGTTTTCTGGGGATAGATCTAAATTTTTGAACTTTAAAAATAATTGCAGATTGTTTTTTGCTCTGAGACCCCGTTCCTCTGGTGACCCCATTCAGCAGGTGAAGATTGTTATTTCTTTGCTGCGTGGCGACCCGCAGGACTGGGCATTCTCCCTTGAGCCAGGAAATCCTGCATTGCTCAATATTGACGCATTTTTTCAAGCGCTCGGATTGCTGTATGACGAGTAGTGTTGAGCGATACCTTCCAGTATCAGAAAGTATCGGTATCGGAAAGTATCGGCCGATACCGTCAAAGTATCGGATCTAATCCGATACCGATACCCGATCCCAATGCAAGTCAATGGGACGAAAATATCGGAATTAAACTAAACCCTTTATTTCCTTGTAGGTTAATTCTACATGAAGGAAAACAACTAAGAATAATGTAGGATGTATTGGGGGAGGTGGCGGAGACATTAAAGGCACAGAGGTTTAGCCCAATCAAATAGAATAGCAGGATTTTTATTTTTTTTTATGACGTTCGGCGTTAGAAAGATTTTGACTATGTTAATTTTTTACTTATTTTGTCAGATATTGATGTTTCACTACTTCCACGCCCTTCACCTTCTTTTTTACTTCTCCGACACTTTCTTCTTCATTATCCTCATCATCAGCTTCTTTGACATCAACTTCTTCACCTTATTCATCTTCTTCTTCATCTTCTACCTATTTTTTTTTTTTTTGTTACATTGTTCATATTCTTTTTATTTAACTATTATCTTCTTCATATTCAACTTCTTCATCATATTCTTATTTGTGACAGGCATTCCCGTAGTTGTTATCTATAAAAGTTTGAAGATTACACCTTCCGTTCTGCCTGTCACAAAAGAGTTACATTTGTCCGCGTTCAGTTTGGCCTGCAGCATCAGGCTTTATCCAGGGGCACCACAAGGAGGAACGGACTCACCCCCATACACTGCTTAGTCTTCTTCTGCTTATAATTTAGATAATATCTTTTGCTCTGATATTTAGACTTATGCTTAATGTTCTTCTGCTCTTTGTTCTGCAGCCTCTTGTTCTTCTGCTTCTTGGTCTTCCAGGTTGTCGTCGTCGTCTCCAGGGTCGTCATCTCCGGGGTCGTCGTCATCGGGGTCGTCTTCAGGGTCATCGTCTCCAGGGTCGTCGTCATCTCGGTGGTTGTCGTCTCTGGTGTCGTCATCATCTTAGGGGTGGTCTTCCGGGTCATCGTCTTTAGGGTCTTGAACACGCTATCACGGACAAAGTGATATGGTGAGAACTCAGCTTAACAAATTTTGGGGGATTCTAAAAACGGATCCTGTACTGTCCAACTATATAGGTGAAAGGCCAAGTATAACATATAGGAGGTCTAGAAATCTCAGGGACCACTTAGTGGAAAGTCACTACATGCATAATTCGGTTGTTCCCTCCTTTTTGGATAGATATAGACCAACCTTGGGATGCCGCCCTTGTGGAAAATGTGTGGCATGCCCAAATATAGTGAGGGAGCACACATTTGGTACGTCCAATGGTACTAAAACCTTCCAAATTAAGCATAATATAACTTGCACAACAAAGGCAGTGGTCTATTATGCCACATGCCCGTGCTCCCTAATATACGTGGGCATGACCACTAGGCAGCTCAAGGTAAGGGTCCGGGAACATGTGCTTGGGATAGAAGCCGCCAAAGAGGTGCAGGATATTTCATCCTTGAAAACAATCCCTAAGCATTTCAAACTCTGTCATAATAGTGACCCTATGGGATTTAAAGTGCTTGGCATTGACATGGTTGTGACTGGTGAACGTGGTGGACCAGTGACTATACCACTGGCCAAAATGGAAACGAAGTGGATATGGGTTCTAGATACGGTCTCACCAAAGGGACTAAATGAAAATATAAGCTTTGCCCCTTTCCTATAATGTGATATATAATAATTTTCAAAAAAGTTTCCTCACCATGTGTAGAAATTGGTTTAAACCTCTTCTAATTTTATATATTTTTTTAGCTTATATGTTATGATATAATTGTGGTAATTTGTTAAAACCTCTTTTAATAACTGTGTATATGTTTTATTCTTTTAAATTTATGTGTTTTGGTATGTTTGTGGTTTGTTCTTAACGTGCTGTTTTAATTAAATATCTTAATAAAATTATTATTATTATCTTAGTTCCATACATACCTGATTTTTCCGGACAGACGGAGACACTGTGGTGTAGTGATGCAGCTGGCGGTGATGTGGACACTAGAAGGAATACAATAAAAGATATAAAATAATGAAGAATATACGAAGTAATATTCTGCCACTTATGTATATATATATTGAGGAAGTATTTCCTGTCTGGTGTATATATGATATTGCGTATATATATTCTGATTAAATTGGTTTCTGATTTACATTGATGTATATTGTATTGTAATTACAACATGTATAGCTGCCTGATTTGCATTTAATATGTCTGTGCCAGTGTGATCAATTAGTGATCAAATTATGTATAATATGGTAGGAGATTGTAAAGTAGGTACGGATATATTTCAGCTATTATCTTAGTGTGAGAATATATAATTAGCGGCCAAAGTGATCCGCATTCATTATTCACCTGAGCATACTTTAGTTTGTCCCTGCGGGATCAATGTATGGGGCCTCCTATACTTCCTCCTGGTGGTGCGCATGCGCGGTTAGTGATCCGGGGCCTGGGATTCTGTGCCGGGTGACCTAGGCAACGTCGGGACGCTGTCCTGTACGTCCGGTCACGTGGGGCGGGGTCTCGGACTTCCGGGTCCTCCTGACTGCGCATGCGCCGGCGTAGCCAGGGGTGTAAGGGATAGGGGATGTGCTGCACATATAAAAAGGATTGTTAAGACTAACTGCTGGACCCCCTGACGAAGGAAGGAATCCGAAACGCGCGTTGGGGTGCGTGTATGCAGGACACGGCCATTTACCAGGTATTAACCTGCAATCTTGATAGCCCTCCCAGGTTTTCTTTGCACATTATGCGATAGCGTTCCTTGCTTTTTTTGCACATTAGGCTGCATTATATTGGCTGATTTGTGGCCGTAACACTATGCACTTTTTGTATGCTATTTCTTTGGCACAGAATTGTGAGCACTATTGCACTTTTTGCTATAAGCAACCCCACTCTATTTGATATTTTAGGGTGTTTCATTTGGCATTTTATATATGAATTTTTCAGCACATTTTGCACTTTAGTTTCTCTTTCACATATAAGCAGTGAGATTTAGGGAGTACAAGTGTAATTGGCCGGCATAATATATGCTATTATTTTTTGTCCTGTATTAAAATATTGATTTTAACTAATATATTATTTTAATCTGTTATTGTCAGAATATATTGAATAAAAGATTATTTTTAAACATAGTCCCTTGTTCTGGTGCTCTCTGGTTATCCATATATAGGTGTCTGGGTTGTTGTCTCAACTTGGAAATGTAGCAGAAGGTACAAGAAGGCTGAGAAAATGCCGAGAAACAGCTGATGGAACTGGAACTCGGATGGCTACCCGAAGGTCCAAGAGCCAATGGAACTACCGTGGACCAGCTGACGTTACTGGAACCCAGTTACTAAGCAGGAGGTACCCGTGCCTGAAAGCACTACCAAGGACCACCTGACGTTGGTGGAACTCGGATACCCAGAGGGAGGCACCTAAGCCAAAGGCTCTGCCCGGAACCAGCTGACGGTACTGGAACCAGGATGGGGAGCAGAAGGTACAAGAGCAAAAGACACTGCCGAGAACCAGCTGACGGTACTGGAACCCGGATGAGTAGCCAAAGGTCCAAGAGCCAATGGAACTACCGAGGACCAGCTGACGTTACTGGAACCCGGTTACTAAGCAGGAGGTACCCGTGCCTGAAAGCACTACCAAGGACCACCTGACGTTGGTGGAACTCGGATACCCAGAGGGAGGCACCTAAGCCAAAGGCTCTGCCCGGAACCAGCTGACGGTACTGGAACCAGGATGGGGACCTATTCAAGCTTGTCTTCCTAGAGCCCCAACTGGCGGTGTTAGAGCCCAGGGTCAGCAGGAGGAGGAGAGGGAGGGGAGTGTAGGCCGAAGCCTGCACTGGCCTCAGCTTTGGGTCTGTTGTGTCTGCGTGGCGGTCGCAGGACACGTTGCCGGCTACACAGCAGGGGAACAGCTGGCGGTGCTGAACCCCACTGACAAATTGGCGAGGTGTTTGGCTCTGTGCAGCCAGCACTTCCGGACAGCAACTAGCGGTGTTGGAGCCCGGGCTCTGCAGGTGGAGCAGAGTGTAGGCCGAAGCCTAATTGAACCGATTTTAAAAGTAACCTTTAACCCCCCCTCAGGGGTTACAAACTAGAAGAGCCACAGCTTATGCAGCAGTAGTGCTGCACAAGTCAAAGGTTGCTCTTTTAATTTTTCTCCTTGCACACGCTGAATGAAACACGTATAACATTTAGCCCTTTATACAGTCAAACTGTGTTGGAGGCGAGAGTTCCCCTCGTAATGAGACGCAGCACAGATGTCAAGAATCCCACCTTGGTGCTGAGCGCAGCCTCCTGAGCGTTGTTATTTGCTGTACAGGAGTCTGCGCTGTCGTGTTATCCCTTGGCCTTGCGCTGTTAGCGCTGCCCATCTTCTGACATCATTTAATGTCGGCCGTTGCGCTTTGCGATGACCATGAATCCCAGCCCCGCAGTGTCTTTACATAGTTAAAACACTGCGGGGCTGGGATTCATGGCCTTTCGCAGTACATATGTTCGCCTCTCACACTCGGGTCCTTACACCCGCTTCAGACTGTGCGGCGTCAGCTGATCCCTTATCGCATGCCACGGCCATGAAGCCGCACAGTCTGAAGAAGGCGGAAGGAGATGAGGGACAGGCGAACATAGGCACTGCTCATGCCCATCAATCACACCCTCGCAGTCCAAATAAATAAGACACCGAGGGGCGTTGTGTGGGTCAGGGCAGCCGCAGAGGCGCAGCCAGCCAAACAATGATGCCAGAAGACGGGCAGCGCTACCAAGGGGGTTGCAGCGTGTCATTACAAAGGAAAGTCACACCTCCGGGACGGTTAAATGGTCACAGAGGACACATTTTAGACGTGTTCAGTTCCCCATGGGCAAGGAGAATAAGTTTCTGAGCCACCTTGCACACATGCAGCATTACTGCTGTACAAGGTGGCTGTAAAACATAGAAACACCTGGGGGAGGGGGGACAGGTTCCCTTCAATTTCAGTTCTTGTGTCTGCGTGGCTGTCGCAGGACACGTTGCCGGCTACACAGCAGGGGAACAGCTGGCGGTGCTGGACCCCACTGACACATTGACTGGTGTTTTTCTCTGTGCAGCTAGCACATCTGGGCCCCAACTGGCGGTGTTAGAGCCCAGGGTCAGCAGGAGGAGGAGCAGGAGGAGGAGAGGGGGAGGGGAGTGTAGGCCGAAGCCTGCACTGGCGGCAGCTTTGGGTCTGTTGTGTCTGCGTGGCGGTCGCAGGACATGTTGCCGGCTACACAGCAGGGGAACAGCTGGCGGTGCTGAACCCCACTGACAAATTGGCAAGGTGTTTGGCTCTGTGCAGCCAGCACTTCCGGACAGCAACTAGCGGTGTTGGAGCCCGGGCTCTGCAGGTGGAGCAGAGTGTAGGCCGAAGCCTAATTGAACCGATTTTAAAAGTAACCTTTAACCCCCCCTCAGGGGTTACAAACTAGAAGAGCCACAGCTTATGCAGCAGTAGTGCTGCACAAGTCAAAGGTTGCTCTTTTAATTTTTCTCCTTGCACACGCTGAATGAAACACGTATAACATTTAGCCCTTTATACAGTCAAACTGTGTTGGAGGCGAGAGTTCCCTTCGTAATGAGACGCAGCACAGATGTCAAGAATCCCACCTTGGTGCTGAGCGCAGCCTCCTGAGCGTTGTTATTTGCTGTACAGGAGTCTGCGCTGTCGTGTTATCCCTTGGCCTTGCGCTGTTAGCGCTGCCCATCTTCTGACATCATTTAATGTCGGCCGTTGCGCTTTGTGATGACCATGAATCCCAGCCCCGCAGTGTCTTTACATAGTTAAAACACTGCGGGGCTGGGATTCGTGGCCTGGCGCAGTACATATGTTCGCCTCTCACACTCGGGTCCTTACACCCGCTTCAGACTGTGCGGCGTCAGCTGATCCCTTATCGCATGCCACGACCATGAAGCCGCACAGTCTGAAGAAGGCGGAAGGAGATGAGGGACAGGCGAACATAGGCACTGCTCATGCCCATCAATCACACCCTCGCAGTCCAAATAAATAAGACACCGAGGGGCGTTGTGTGGGTCAGGGCGGCCGCAGAGGTGCAGCCAGCCAAACAATGATGCCAGAAGACGGGCAGCGCTACCAAGGGGGTTGCAGCGTGTCATTACAAAGGAAAGTCACACCTCCGGGACGGTTAAATGGTCACAGAGGACACATTTTAGACGTGTTCAGTTCCCCATGGGCAAGGAGAATAAGTTTCTGAGCCACCTTGCACACATGCAGCATTACTGCTGTACAAGGTGGCTGTAAAACATAGAAACACCTGGGGGAGGGGGGACAGGTTCCCTTCAATTTCAGTTCTTGTGTCTGCGTGGCTGTCGCAGGACACGTTGCCGGCTACACAGTAGGGGAACAGCTGGCGGTGCTGGACCCCACTGACACATTGGCTGGTGTTTTTCTCTGTGCAGCTAGCACATCTGGGCCCCAACTGGCGGTGTTAGAGCCCAGGGTCAGCAGGAGGAGGAGCAGGAGGAGGAGCAGGGGGAGGGGAGTGTAGGCCGAAGCCTGCACTGGCGGCAGCTTTGGGTCTGTTGTGTCTGCGTGGCGGTCGCAGGACACGTTGCCGGCTACACAGCAGGGGAACAGCTGGTGGTGCTGAACCCCACTGACACATTGGCGAGGTGTTTGGCTCTGTGCAGCTAGCACATCTGGGCCCCAACTGGCGGTGTTAGAGCCCAGGGTCAGCAGGAGGAGCAGGGGGAACGGAGTGTAGGCCGAAGCCTGCACTGGAGCAAGTTGAAAGGGAACCTTTAACCCCCCCCCCAGGCGTTTGTAGCTGAAAGAGCCATCGTGTACAGTACTAATGCTGGAAAAGGTAAACTTAGCTCTTTTAATTATGGTCCTTGCACATGCTGAACCTAACACTTATGAAATGTGTCCCCTCACACCGTTAAACCGTCCGGTAGGTGGAACTTTCCTTTGTCATGTGACGCAGCACAGCCATCATTCTTACCCCCTTGGCGCCGTGCGCCGCCTCCTCAGCGTTGTTTGAATCTGTGCCGGAGCCTGCGCTGTTAGGTTAGCCCTTGGCCATGCACACATTTTGCGCTGCCCGTCTTCTGACATCATTTGGTGTCAGGCTGGCTGCGCCTGTGCGGCCGCGCTGGCCGAGAGCCCGCCTCGCAGTGTCGTCTAATGTAATCCCACCGTGGGCCTGGGATCCGTGGCCATGCGCAGTGCATATCCTCGCCTCTCACTGCCCTCCCTACGGCTTCTTCAGACTGTGCGGTGTCACGGCCGTGGCATGCTATTAGGGATCAGCTGACACCGCACAGTCTGAAGAAGCCGTAGGGAGATGAGTGAGAGGCGGAGGTTCAGATATGCACTGCGCATGTCCATGGATCTCAGGCCCCCAGTGGGATTAAATCAGAAGACACCGTGAGGCGGGCTCTCGGCCAGCGCGGCCGCACAGGCGCAGCCAGCCTGACACCAAATGATGTCAGAAGACGGGCAGCGCAAAATGTGTGCATGGCCAAGGGGTAACCTAACAGCGCAGGCTCCGGGACAGATTCAAACAACGCTGAGGAGGCGGCGCACGGCGCCAAGGGGGTAAGTATGACGGCTGTGCTGCGTCACATGACAAAGGAAAGTTCCACCTACCGGACGGTTTAACGGTGTGAGTGGACACATTTCATAAGTGTTAGGTTCAGCATGTGCAAGGAGCACCACGAAAAGAGGCACTTTTTCCCTTTGCATCATTACTGCTGCACAAGGTGGCTCCTTCAGTAACAAACGCCTGGGGGGGGGGGACAGGTTCCCTTAAATTTAACTTGTTGTGCCTGCGTGGCGGTCGCAGTACACGTTGCCGTATACACAGCAGGGGAACAGCAGGCATTACTGAACCCCACTAACACATTGGCGAGGTGTTTGGCTCTGTGCGTACAGCACTTCTGGACAGCAACTAGCGGTGTTGGAGCCCAGGGACAGGAGGAGGAGGAGGTGGAGGAGATAGGAGGGATTGCCACACACACAGCTGGGGAACAGCTGACGTTACTGAACCCCAATAACAGAGGAGCGACTGTTGACTGTGCGTACAGCACTACCAGGCAACAACTAGCGGTGTTGGAGCCCAGGGACAGGAGGAGGAGGAGGTGGAGGAGATAGGAGGGATTGCCACACACACAGCTGGGGAACAGCTGACGTTACTGAACTCCAATAACAGAGGAGCGAGTGTTGGGACTGTGCGGACAGCACTTCTGGACAGCAACTAGCGGTGTTGGAGCCAAGGGACAGGAGGAGGAGGAGGTGGAGGAGATAGGAGGGATTGCCACACACACAGCTGGGGAACAGCTGACGTTACTGAACCCCAATAACAGAGGAGCGACTGTTGACTGTGCGTACAGCACTACCAGGCAACAACTAGCGGTGTTGGAGCCCAGGGACAGGAGGAGGAGGAGGTGGAGGAGATAGGAGGGATTGCCACACACACAGCTGGGGAACAGCTGACGTTACTGAACCCCAATAACAGAGGAGCGAGTGTTGGGACTGTGCGGACAGCACTTCTGGACAGCAACTAGCGGTGTTGGAGCCCAGGGACAGGAGGAGGAGGAGGTGGAGGAGATAGGAGGGATTGCCACACACACAGCTGGGGAACAGCTGACGTTACTGAACCCCAATAACAGAGGAGCAAGTGTTGGGACTGTGCGTACATCACTACCAGGCAACAACTAGCGGTGTTGGAGCCCAGGGACAGGAGGAGGAGGAGGTGGAGGAGATAGGAGGGATTGCCACACACACAGCTGGGGAACAGCTGACGTTACTGAACCCCAATAACAGAGGAGCGAGTGTTGGGACTGTGCGCACAGCACTACCAGGCAACAACTAGCGGTGTTGGAGCCCAGGGACAGGAGGAGGAGGAGGTGGAGGATATAGGAGGGATTGCCACACACACAGCTGGGGAACAGCTGACGTTACTGAACCCCAATAACAGAGGAGCGAGTGTTGGGACTGTGCGTACAGCACTACCAGGCAACAACTAGCGGTGTTGGAGCCCAGGGACAGGAGGAGGAGGAGGTGGAGGAGATAGGAGGGATTGCCACACACACAGCTGGGGAACAGCTGACGTTACTGAACCCCAATAACAGAGGAGCGAGTGTTGGGACTGTGCGTACAGCACTACCAGGCAACAACTAGCGGTGTTGGAGCCCAGGGACAGGAGGAGGAGGAGGTGGAGGAGATAGGAGGGATTGCCACACACACAGCTGGGGAACAGCTGACGTTACTGAACCCCAATAACAGAGGAGCGAGTGTTGGGACTGTGCGTACAGCACTACCAGGCAACAACTAGCGGTGTTGGAGCCCAGGGACAGGAGGAGGAGGAGGTGGAGGAGATAGGAGGGATTGCCACACACACAGCTGGGGAACAGCTGACGTTACTGAACCCCAATAACAGAGGAGCGACTGTTGACTATGCGTACAGCACTACCAGGCAACAACTAGCGGTGTTGGAGCCCAGGGACAGGAGGAGGAGGAGGTGGAGGAGATAGGAGGGATTGCCACACACACAGCTGGGGAACAGCTGACGTTACTGAACCCCAATAACAGAGGAGCGAGTGTTGGGACTGTGCGGACAGCACTTCTGGACAGCAACTAGCGGTGTTGGAGCCCAGGGACAGGAGGAGGAGGAGGTGGAGGAGATAGGAGGGATTGCCACACACACAGCTGGGGAACAGCTGACGTTACTGAACCCCAATAACAGAGGAGCGACTGTTGACTGTGCGTACAGCACTACCAGGCAACAACTAGCGGTGTTGGAGCCCAGGGACAGGAGGAGGTGGAGGAGATAGGAGGGATTGCCACACACACAGCAGGGGAGCAGCAGGCGTTACTGAACCCCACTAACACATTGGCGAGGTGTTTGGCTCTGTGCGTACAGCACTTCTGGACAGCAACTAGCGGTGTTGGAGCCCAGGGACAGAAGGAGAAGCAGAGGAACACAATGTAGGCCGAAGCCTGATTGGAGAAAGTCAAAAGGGAACCTTTAACCCCCACCCCAAGGCGTTTGTAGCTGAAAGAGCCAGCTTGTGCAGCACAAAAGATGCAAAAGGAAAAGGTGGCTCTTTTCATTATGCTCCTTGCAAACACAGAACTAAACACTTATAAAATGTGTCCCCTGAAACCGTGAGACCGTCCCGGAGGTGGGACTTTCCTTCGTAATATGACGCAGCACAGCTGTCATTCCTACCCCCTTGGCGCTGTGCCCCGGCTCCTCAGCGTTGTTTGATTCCGTCCCGGAGCCTGCGCTGTTATGTTATCCCTTGGCCAGGCACACTTAGTGCTGCCCATCTTCTGACATCATTTGGTGTCAGGCTGGCTGCGCCTGTGCGGCTGCGCTGGCCGAGAGCCCGCCTCGCAGTGTCGTCTAATGTAATCCCACCGCGGGCCTGGGATCCGTGGCCATGCGCAGTGCATATCCTCGCCTCTCACTCCCCTCCCTACGGCTTCTTCAGACCGTGCGGCGTCACGGCCGTGGCATGCTATTAGGGATCAGCTGACGGCGCACAGTCTGAAGAAGGCATAGGGAGATGAGTGAGAGGTGGAGGTTGAGATATGCACTGCGCATGTCCATGGATCTCAGGCCCGCAGTGGGATTAAATCAGAAGACACTGCGAGGCGGGCTCTCGGCCAGCGCGGCCGCACAGGCGCAGCCAGCCTGACACCAAATGATGTCAGAAGATGGGCAGCGCTAAGTGTGCCTGGCCAAGGGATAACATAACAGCGCAGGCTCCGGGACGGAATCAAACAACGCTGAGGAGCCGGGGCACGGCGCCGAGGGGGTAGGAATGACAGCTGTGCTGCGTCATATTACGAAGGAAAGTCCCACCTCCGGTACGGTTTTACGGTTTCAGGGGACACATTTTATCAGTGTTAAGTTCTGCGTGTGCAAGGAGCATAATGAAAATAGCTACCTTTTCCTTGTGCAGCATTACTGCTGCACAAGGTGGCTCTTTCAGTAACAAACGCCTTGGGGGGGGGGGACAGGTTCCCTTACATTTCAGTTGTTGTGTCAGCGTGGCGGTCGCAGGACACATTGCCGGCTACACAGCTGGGGATCAGCTGACGTTACTGAAACCCAATAACACTGGGTCGTATGTTTTGACTGTGCAGACGGCACTTCTGAGCCTCAACTGGCGGTGTTGGAGCCCAGGAATTTAAGTTCATGTGGTAGAAAGATGAACACAACAGGAGACCTGGATAACGTAGACAGTCACCTAATTATTTAATCAGGAAGAGGAGTGGCAAATTCCTTCGAGATCCAGGCCTTGTTCATTTTCAGGAAAGTAAGCCGGTCAACGTTATCGGAGGATAGTCGCATGCGACGGTCAGTTAGTACACCACCTGCAGCACTAAAGACGCGTTCCGATAATACACTAGCCGCAGGGCAAGCCAGCACCTCCAATGCATACTGGCTTAGCTCTGGCCATGTATCCAGCTTTGAGACCCAAAACTTGAAAGGTGAAGAGCCGTCTGGGAGTACAGCAAGAGGGCAAGACATGTAGTCTGTCACCATCTGACGGAACCGTTGCCTCCTGCTGACTGGAGCCGTCTGTGATGGTGTAGACTTTTGTGGCGGGCACAGAAAACTGTGCCACAGTTGGGCCATACTGGTCTTGCCTTGGGCAGAGGCACTGCTTCTGCTCCCTCTTTGTGCAGAGCCTCCACCACTGCCTGGACGCACTGAGCTGCTTTGTAATGCACTAGCAGCACTTCTCTCAGTTGGAATGGAGAAGATGATGGAATTCACCAGTGTGTCTTGGTACTCCCGCTTTTTTCGCTCCCGGTTCAACGGTGTGATGAGGCTTTCTACGTTGTCCCGGTAGCGAGGATCGAGGAGGGTGAACACCCAATAATCAGACATGTTGAGAATGTGGGCGATGCGGCTGTCGTTTCTCAGGCACTGCAGCATGTAATCCACCATGTGCTGCAGACTGCCAACTGCCGAAGAAACGCTGTCCCCTGCTGGAGGCGTGATCTCTGCCCGCTCGTCATCACCCCACCCTCGCTGTACACACTGAGTACTGGACAATTGTGTAACTCCCTCCTCTGGACGGATGTCTTCCTCCTCCATTGACTCCTCCTCATCCTCCTCACAAACTGTCCCCTGCCTACGCGTTTGTGAGGAACCACGTGGCGCTGACTGTCCAGAAGATGATGGAAATGATGAATCCTCATCCTCCACCTCTTCCACAACATCATGCCTTAGCGCTTGCAGTGATTTTTCAAGCAGGCAGATAAGGGGGACAGTCATGCTGACTAGTGCATCATCTGCACTCGCCATCCGCGTGGAATAATCAAAGGGACGCAAAACCTGGCAGACGTCATTCATAGTGGTCCACTCTGTGGTTGTGAAGTCTGTACGGCGCGGAGTGCGACTTCTTTGCGCCTGATACAGCTGGTACTCCATTACAGCTTGCTGCTGCTCACACAACCGCTCCAACATATGTAACGTGGAATTCCACCTGGTAGGTAGGTCACATATGATGCGATGTTCCGGCAGGTGGTGTCGGCGCTGCAGAGCCGCAATGCGCGCTTTTGCCGTGCTGGAACGCCGCAAGTGAGCACACTCTAGGCGGACCTTGTGCAGCAGCGCATCAAGATCCGGATAGTCCCTCAAAAAACTCTGCACGACCAAATTGAGCACATGTGCCAGACATGGGATGTGAGTGAGGTTGCCGAGGCCCAGAGCTGCCACCAGATTTCGGCCATTATCACACACTACCATGCCTGTTTGGAGATTCGCTGGCACAAACCACACATCGCTCTCATGCTTGATGGCATTCCAGAGCTCCTGCGCTGTGTGGCTTCGATTCCCCAAAGAAATTAATTTCAAGACGGCCTGTTGATGTTTGGCCACGGCTGTGCTCATGTCGGTCGTAACAGGTAAACGTTCATCACGGGTCCATGTGGAGGTGGACTGTGACGGCTCCTGCAGCGATGATTCTGAGGAACTGGTGTAAGAGGAGGAGTCAATGCGTACAGAATGGATTCCTGCAATCCTTGGAGTGGGCAGGACACGTCCTGCGCCACTCGCACGAACTGTACCCGGCTCAACGACATTAACCCAATGGGCAGTGAGGGAAAGGTATCGCCCCTGTCCATGTTGACTGGTCCACGCATCGGTGGTGATGTGGACCTTGCTACTGACGGCGTTCAGTAGCGCGTGTTTTATGTGTCCCTCCACATGCTTGTGCAGGGCAGGGACGGCTTGCCTGCTGAAGTAAAAGCGGCTGGGCACATTGTACTGGGGGACTGCCAATGACATCAAGTCACGGAAGCTGTCAGTCTCCACCAGCCTGAATGACAGCATTTCCAGTGACAGAAGTTTGGCAATGCCTGCAGTCAGAGCCTGTGCTCGTGGGTGGTTTGACGAGAAAGGCCACCTTTTCTCCCATGCCTGTACTGCCGATGGCTGTAGACTGGGCTGGGAGTGTGTGGATGACTGGGAAAGTGGTGCTGCGGGTGGAATTACAGCGGGTCTCTGGACAACAGGGGCAGAGGTTCTTCCACGGCGATCCTGGGAGGAAGCCGAACCAGCTGCGTGTGAGCTGGAGGAAGAGGCAACACGAGCTGAAGAGGTGGTAGCTGCCGCTGTTGGTTGGCCTAGCTCTTCAGTGTGTTTTTCTAACTCCGCCGCGTGCCTGGTGCGCACATGTTTCCACATGTTGGAGGTATTGAGGTTGCTGACATTTCGACCTCTTTTGACTTTGTGATGACACACCTTGCATTTGACATAGCAAATGTCATCTGCAACTGTGTCAAAAAAGGACCAGGCACTGCAAGTCTTGGGAGCGCCCTTTTTGGCTTTTGGAAGAGACATGCTCCTAACTGGTGCCAAAGCGGAGGCTGCAGGATCCGCAGTCTTCCCCCTCCCTCTCCCTCTTTGGGCCGTACGGGGAATCTCTTCCTCAGAGCTGCTCCCACCACCTTCCTGTCCCTCACGCCAAGATGGGTCAAGGACCTCATCATCTACACTACCCTCTGCCCCCAACTGCTCCTCCTGGGTAGTCTCAGCAGCAGAGCACGCACCAGAAAGTGGCACCTGAGTGTCATCAGCGGATGCGGCCTGCGATGTGACCAGAGGCACTGGCACACCCGCCTCTTCAGAGGAAGAGAGAAAAAGCTGTTGGGCATCACTGCACCCTGCCTCTTCTTCCATTTCTCCAATGCTGCTTGGCTGGCCCCCTGTTTCCAAGCCAAGAGATGATTCAGAGAACAGAAGTAGAGACGGCTCCTGTCCTGGGATCTCTGTCTGCCTGGGCAATTTGGCAGGTGGTGAAGAGACAGATGGCTGCTCTCCAGTGCTCTGTGTCTGAGAGGATGTGGCACTAATTGAAGTCGATGCATTAGCTGCCATCCATCCGACAACGGATTCAATTTGGTCTTCACGCAGCAGCGGTGTACAGTGCTCTGTGACAAAGCTGCGCATGAACGACTGTTCCCTGGTGAAAGTGGGTGCTGATGAGTAACCGGTGCCCGCAGCAGGCACAGAATCCCCACGTCCTCTCCCTGCTCCGCGCCCACGCCCACGTGCCTTACTCACTGCCTTCTTCATCTTGGTTGACTGATAAAGATAAGCAGAAAAGTACTAACGACTTTGTGTGCTTATTCCTGAAGAGCTCCTAACAGGTATAAGAAACACTAATTTTCTAAAGTGTGGACTAGACTTTAATATGGGCTAATGTGGCCTACACAAATGTAAAGTGGTGTCACTGGTGTGTTTGGTGAACTTTATTATTTATTTATTTTTGGGGGGTTGAACTGACAACAGAAAGAGCTGCAGTCACACGGAGACCGTGCAGACAGCCGTAAATGGCGCTGCAAGGCCCAAAAACCCTCCTCTACGTTATCCTATGTAGTGTTTTTCCACAAGTTAGCTGGAGACGGGTGGAAAGTCACTAATAGGAATTATTTGAAAAAATGTGCAGCAGCCTGCACTACTTAAAACAAAAGGAAAATTGATTTTACGGTATGACGCAGTGAAGAACCCTGAGCTGGAGACAACCAGGCTATGGCTGCTCACAGACTACAGGGCGAGCTGCAGTCACATGGAGACCGTGCAGACAGCCGTAAACGGCGCTGCAAAGCCCAAAAACCCTCCTCTACGTTATCCTATGTAGTGTTTTTCCACAAGTTAGCTGGAGACGGGTGGAAAGTCACTAATAGGAATTATTTGAAAAAATGTGCAGCAGCCTGCACTACTTCAAAAAAACAAACAAAAAAAAAACAAAGAACAGTATGAGGCAATGAACCACCCTCCCTGAACTGAATACAACCAGCTATGGATGGCCTATGGCTGCACTCAGACTAGAGAGTGGGCTGCACTCACACACACACACACACACACACACACAGAGACCTTGCAGATCGCTGTGAAAACAGCGCTACAAGGCAAAAGCAAGGTGATTAGCAGGTGAACACAGCGGTTGCTAAATTAGACTTGGAAAAGAACAATTAAGCAAATCGCTATCTCAAAACTGGCCCTCAGTCAGCAAACAGCGTCCTGTCACTAACTGAATTCACAGCAGAGTGAGCGCAAAATGGCGCCAGCGACTTTTAAACTGCATCATGACATCATTTCAGCAGCCAATCACAGCCTTGCCAGTAGTTTCATGCCCTCCATGCTAAACAGGATGTGCCCACACTTGGAATCATTCTCATTGGATGATTTAGTACAAATTTGTGCAGTTTGAAACCTGGGAACTTCCGATTCCGGTATCCGATACGCGGCAAGTATCGGATCTCGGTATCGGAATTCCGATACCGCTAAGTATCGGCCGATACCCGATACTTGCGGTATCGGAATGCTCAACACTAATGACGAGCCTAATTCTGTGGATCAGGCAGAAAAAACTTGGTTGGCTCTGTGTCAGGGTCAGGAAGCAGCAGAAGTATACTGCCAGAAATTTAGAAAGTGGTCTGTGCTCACAAAATGGAATGAGTATGCCCTGGCAGCAATTTTCAGAAAGGGTCTTTCTGAAGCCCTTAAAGATGTTATGGTGGGGTTTCCCACGCCTACTGGTCTGAATGAGTCAATGTCTTTTACCATTCAGATTGATCGGCGCCTGCGCGAGTGCAAGGTGGTGCACCATATGGCAGTGTCCTCTGAGCAGAGTCCTGAGCCTATGCAATGTGATGGGATTTTGACTAGAGCAGAAAGGCAGAAATTCAGACGTCAGAATGGGCTGTGCTTTTACTGTGGTGACTCCTACTCATGCTATTTCTGATTGTCCGAAGCGTACTAAGAGGGTCGCTAGGTCTGTTACCATTAGTACTGTACAGCCTAAATTTCTCTTGTCTGTTACCCTGATTTGCTCATTGTCGTCCTTTTCTGTTATGGCATTTGTGGATTCTGGCGCTGCCCTGAACTTAATGGACTTAGAATTTGCCAAGCACTGTGGTTTTTCCTTGGAGCCTTTGCAGAGCCCTATTCCCTTAAGGGAGATTGATGCTACGCCATTGGCCAAGAATAAACCTCAGTACTGGACACAGTTACCATGTACATGGCTCCAGCACATCAGGAAAATATTCGCTTTTTGGTGTTGCATAATTTGCATGATGTTGTTGTGCTGGGTTTTCCATGGTTACAGGTACATAATCCAGTGCTGGATTGGAAATCTATGTCTGTGACTGGTTGGGGTTGTCAAGGGATACATAGTGATATTCCTTTGATGTCAATTTCCTCGTCCCCTTCTTCTGAAGTTCCTGAGTTTTTGTCGGATTTCCAGGATATATTTAATGAGCCCAAGTCCAGTTCCCTGCCTCCTCATAGGGACTGTGATTGTGCTATTAATTTGATTCCTGGCTGTAAGTTCCCTAAGGGCTGACTTTTCAATCTGTCTGTGCCAGAGCATACCGCTATGCGGAGTTATGTAAAGGAGTCCTTGGAGAAGGGGCATATTCGGCCGTCTTCGCCACCGTTGGGAGCAGGATTCTTTTTTGTTGCCAAGAAGGATGGCTCCTTGAGGCCCTGTATAGATTATCACCTTCTCAATAAGATCACGGTCAAATTCCAGTACCCTTTACCTTTACTTTCTGATTTGTTTGCTCGGATTAAGGGTGCTAGTTGGTTTACTAAGATCGACCTTCGAGGGGCGTATAATCTTGTTCATATTAAACAGGGTGATGAATGGAAAACAGCATTTAATACGCCCGAAGGCCATTTTGAATACCTTGTGATGCCATTCGGGCTCTCTAATGCTCCATCGGTATTTCAGTCCTTTATGCATGATATCTTCCGGAATTATCTGGATAAATTCATGATTGTATATTTGGATGATATTTTGTTTTTTTCCGATGATTGGGAGTCTCATGTGAAGCAGGTTAGGATGGTATTTCAGGTCCTTCGTGCTAATGCGTTGTTTATGAAGGGGTCTAAGTGCCTCTTTGGAGTTCAGAAGGTTTCTTTTTTGGGTTTCATTTTTTCTCCCTCGGCTATTGAAATGGACCCTGTTAAAGTCCAGGCCATTCATGATTGGACTCAACCCACATCTGTAAAGAGCCTTCAGAAATTTTTGGGCTTTGCTAATTTTTATCGCCGCTTTATTGCTAATTTTTCTAGTGTGGTGAAGCCTCTGACCGATTTGACGAAGAAAGGCGCTGATGTGATGAATTGGTCCTCTGTGGCTGTTGAGGCCTTTCAGGAGCTTAAACGTTGTTTTACGTCTGCCCCTGTGTTGCATCAGCCAGATGTTTCTCTCCCTTTTCAGGTTGAGGTTGACGCTTCTGAGATTGGGGCAGGGGCCGTTTTGTCTCAGAGAAGTTCTGATGGCTCTTTGATGAAACCGTGTGCTTTCTTCTCCAGAAAGTTTTCGCCTGCTGAGCGTAATTATGATGTCGGCAATCGGGAGTTGTTGGCTATGAAGTGGGCATTTGAGGAGTGGCGTCATTGGCTTGAGGGAGCCAAGCATCGCGTGGTGGTCTTGACTGATCATAAGAATCTGATTTACCTCGAGTCTGCTAAGCGGTTGAATCCTAGACAAGCTCGGTGGTCTCTGTTTTTCTCCCATTTTGATTTTGTGGTCTCGTATATTCCGGGATCTAAGAATGTGAAGGCTGATGCCCTTTCTAGGAGTTTTTTGCCTGATTCTCCGGGAGTTCTCGAGCCGGCTGGGATTCTCAAGGAGGGGGTGATTCTTTCTGCCATCTCCCCTGATTTGCAGCGGGTACTTCAGGAGTTTCAGGCTGATAAACCTGACCGCTGTCCAGTGGGGAAACTGTTTGTTCCTGATAGATGGACTAGCAGGGTAATTTCTGAGGTTCATTTTTCGGTGTTGGCTGGTCATCCTGGGATTTTTGGTACCAGAGATTTGGTGGCTAGGTCCTTTTGGTGGCCTTCCTTGTCGCGGGATGTGCATTCTTTTGTGCAGTCCTGTGGGACTTGTGCTCGGGCTAAGCCTTGCTGTTCCCGTGCTAGTGGGTTGCTTTTGCCTTTGCCTATTCCTGAGAGGCGCTGGACACATATTTCCATGGATTTTATTTCTGATCTTCCTGTATCTCAGAAGATGTCTGTCATCTGGGTGGTTTGTGACCGGTTTTCTAAGATGGCCCATTTGGTACCCTTGCCTAAGTTGCCTTCCTCCTCTGATTTGGTTCCATTATTTTTTCAGCATGTGGTTTGTTTGCATGGTATTCCGGAGAATATTGTGTCTGACAGAGGTTCCCAGTTTGTTTCTAGGTTTTGGCGGTCCTTTTGTGCTAGAATGGGCATTGATTTGTCATTTTCTTCGGCGTTCCATCCTCAGACAAATGGCCAATCTGAGCGAACCAATCAGACCTTGGAAACCTACTTGAGATGCTTCGTGTCTGCTGATCAGGATGATTGGGTGACCTTTTTGCCGTTGGCCGAGTTTGCCCTTAATAATCGGGCTAGTTCGGCTACCTTGGTTTCGCCTTTCTTTTGTAACTTTGGTTTTCATCCTCGTTTTTCTTCGGGGCAGCTTGAGCCTTCTCACTGTCCTGGTGTGGATTCTGTGGTGGACAGGTTGCAGCAAATTTGGACTCATGTGGTGGACAATTTGACGTTGTCTCAGGAAAAGGCTCAGCGTTTTGCTAACCGTCGTCGGTGTGGTCCCCGGCTTCGTGTTGGGGATTTGGTCTGGTTGTCTTCTCATCATGTTCCTATGAAGGTTTCTTCCCCTAAGTTCAAGCCTCGCTTTATTGTTATTGGGCCTTATAAGATTTCTGAAATTATCAATCCGGTGTCTTTTCGTTTGGCCCTTCCAGCTTCTTTTTCCATTCATAATGTGTTCCATAGATCTTTGTTGCAGAGATATGTGGTACCTATGGTTCCCTCCGTTGATCCTCCTGCTCCGGTGTTGGTTGAGGGGGAATTGGAATATGTGGTGGAGAAGATTTTGGATTCTCGTTTTTCGAGGCGGAAGCTTCAGTATCTGGTCAAGTGGAAGGGTTATGGCCAGGAGGATAATTCTTGGGTTGTTGCCTCCGATGTTCATGCTGCCGATTTGGTTCGTGCTTTCCATTTGGCTCGTCCTGATCGGCCTGGGAGCTCTGGTGAGGGTTCGGTGACCCCTCCTCAAGGGGGGGGACTGTTGTGAATTTCGTTCTGGAGCTCCCTCCTGTGGTTGCTAATGGTATTTTTGTGAGTTCTGCCCTTGGCCTCCCTCTGGTGGTTTCGAGTGGAACTGCTGCTCCTTTAGGTATCTGTAGCAGCTGCCTTCACTAATCGTCTTGCCTGGGTTTGTTATTTAAACCTGCTCTGGGCTTTAGTTCATGCCAGCTGTCAATGTTTCAAGATTGGATTTAGTTTTCTCCTTGGATATTTCTCATGGCCTGTTCATTTCAGCAAAAGATAAGTTCTTGCTAGTTCTTGTTAGTCCATTTGCGTGGACCTTATTTCTCAGTTTTTGTTAGGTTTTTTTTGTCCAGCTCGTCATTATGATATAATCAGGCTAGCTGGAAGCTCTGGAGAAGCAGATTTGCCCCTCCACACCGTGAGTCGGTGTGGAGGTCATTTTTGTGAACTCTGCATGGATTTTTAGTTTTAAATTCTGACCGCACAGTATCCTTTCCTATTTCTGTCTATTTAGATTAGAATTTGGCCTCCTTTGCTAAAATCTGTTTTCATCTCTGTGTATGTTATTTCCCCCTCCACTCACAGTCAATATATGTGGGGGGCTATCTTTCCTTTTGGGAATTTCTCTGAGGCAAGATAGTTTTCTATTTCCATCTTTAGGGGTAGTTAGTTCTTAGGCCGTGACGAGGCATCTAGGGAGAGACAGGAACATCCTACGGCTATTTCTAGTGTTGGCGTTAGGAGTAGGGTTTGCGGTCAGAAAAGTTACCACCTCCTCAGAGCTTGTCCATGTGTCCTTTTAACCACCAGGTCATTTCAGTGTTGTTCCCTAACCACCAGGTCATAACAGTCGCTGGGCAATATACTACATCACTGGGCAATATACTACGTGGCTCTGTGCTGTATACTATATCACTGGGCAATATACTACGTGGCTGGGCAATATACTACATCACTGGGCAATATACTACGAGGCTCTGTGCTGTATACTACGTGACTGGGCAATATACTACGTCACTGGGCAATATACTACGTCACTGGGCAACGGCAACATACTACGTGACTTGGCAATATACTATGTGGCTCTGTGCTGTATACAACGTCGCTGTGCAATATACTATGTGGCTGGCCAATATACTATGTCACTGGGCAATATACTACGTGGCTGCGCAATATACTACGTAGCTGGGCAATATACTACGTCACTGGGCAATATACTACATCACTGGGCAATATACTACGTGGCTGTGCAATATACTATGTAGCTGGGCAATATACTACGTGACTGGGCAATATACTACGTGACTGGGCAATATACTACGTGACTGGGCAATATACTACGTGGCTGCGCAATATACTACGTGGCTGGGCAATATACTACATCACAGGGCAATATACTATGTCACTGGGCAATATACTACGTCACTGGGCAATATACTACGTGGCTGGGCAATATATTACGTGGCTGGGCAATATACTACGTGGACATGCATATTCTAGAATACCCGATGCGTTAGAATCGGGCCACCATCTAGTAGTACTAATAAAACGTTATCTAGCCCTGCAGAGAATAAGCTATCACACGGCTCCATCATCCGAAAAATAAAAACGTAACTGGTCTCATAAGGTTTTTTTTCTCAATGTTCAATGTTTTGTTTTTCACTACTCAAATAATTAAAAAAAATGGACGTTTGGTATTGCCGTCATCATACTGATGAGTCGAATGATATTGCAAGGTCATTTTTATCACAAAATGCTCAATTAAAAACAAAAAATCCTTTTTTTGTTTTCACAATTTCACTGAACTTGGAACATGTTTCCCTTTTTCAAGTACACTATGTGTAAAAATCAATGGTGTCATTCAAAAGTCCAACTCGCCCTGCAAAAAACAAGCCCTCATATGTCTAATATCAGACCTGGGCAAAGTGTGGCCCGCGGGCCACATCTGGCCCTCTGGCTGTCTCAGTCCGTTCCATGGACCAAGACAGCCGTGGGGCTGGAAATCAGAGATCCATGGGCCACACAGTGCCCGCCCGCTCGCTGTCTCTCCATCTGTGGCTCTGCGCTGCGCAGCTGACTCCTTTGGTGGATGAGGAGCCTCCTGCCAATTCATCCAACAATCAGCATGTGAAACAGCTGATGCGATGACGTCACTTCATTGCGTCAGCTGTGTACCCCGAAGAGTCAGCGCACTGGAGGCAGGGAGAGAAACAGAGCACCAGGGAAAGGGACCGAGGTGAGTATGTTGTGTTCATTTTTTTTTCTCATGTGTATGGGCTATTTGGGTGGGCATGGGGAGGCTATGGGGGTGTGACATGGTGCTGCATAAGGGGGTGACATGCTGCACATGGTGCTGCCTTTGGAGGCGACATGCTGCACATGGGGAGGTTATGGGGGCGACATGCTGCACATGGGGAGGATATGGGGGCGACATTCAGTGTATATGGGGAGGCTATGGGAGGCTCATATGATATACAGAAGTACAGAAGGGGCTGCGCTCAGGTTCAAATGATATATAGGGGGATGTCAACATACTTAATTCTGCTCAATATTAGGTGATACAATTAATATTAATAAGATGATCAATAGTATAATAATTATAATATATTGATATTACAGTTGAGCAGAATTAATTTTGGCCTATTGGTTCGGCCCTCCGCAGCAGCCACGGTCTCATGTGGCCCCTTGGGAAAATTAATTGCCCACCCCTGGTCTATATGGACATAAAAATAAAAATGATGGCTCTTGGAAAAAAAAAGGAAGCACAAAACTAGAGCTCAAAGCTGGAAAATGTCCCCATCGTGAAAGGGTTAACAAGATTAACTAGATGGGTATTTCCTGAAGGAACTACAGATAGTGCTTTGGAATGGTGCCCGGGCTGCCCCTGCAAGACTTTCACACTTGGGTGCCCCTCAGGCGCTGGCTTGGTAGTTGTAGCCCCTAAAGGGGTGAGGCCACTCTGGGACCGATTTGGTGGGCGGGGTCACTCTGGGACCGATTTGGCGGGCGGGGTCACTCTGGGACCGATTTGGCGGGCGGCGCCACTCTGGGACCGATTTGGCGGGCGGCGCCACTCTGGGACCGATTTGGCGGGCGGCGCCACTCTGGGACCGATTTGGCGGGCGGCGCCACTCTGGGTCCGATTTGGCGGGCGGCGCCACTCTGGGTCCGATTTGGCGGGCGGCGCCACTCTGGGTCCGATTTGGCGGGCGGCGCCACTCTGGGTCCGATTTGGCGGGCGGCGCCACTCTGGGTCCGATTTGGCGGGCGGCGCCACTCTGGGTCCGATTTGGCGGGCGGCGCCACTCTGGGTCCGATTTGGCGGGCGGCGCCACTCTGGGTCCGATTTGGCGGGCGGCGCCACTCTGGGTCCGATTTGGCGGGCGGCGCCACTCTGGGTCCGATTTGGCGGGCGGCGCCACTCTGGGTCCGATTTGGCGGGCGGCGCCACTCTGGGTCCGATTTGGCGGGCGGCGCCACTCTGGGTCCGATTTGGTGGGCGGCGCCACTCTGGGTCCGATTTGGCCGAACGGCGCCACTCTGGGTCCGATTTGGCGGGCGGCGCCACTCTGGGTCCGATTTGGCGGGCGGCGCCACTCTGGGTCCGATTTGGCGGGCGGCGCCACTCTGGGTCCGATTTGGCGGGCGGCGCCACTCTGGGTCCGATTTGGCGGGCGGCGCCACTCTGGGTCCGATTTGGCGGGCGGCGCCACTCTGGGTCCGATTTGGCTGGCGGTGCCACTCTGGGTCCGATTTGGCGGGCGGCGCCACTCTGGGTCCGATTTGGCGGGCGGCGCCACTCTGGGTCCGATTTGGCGGGCGGCACCACTCTGGGTCCGATTTGGCGGGCGGCGCCACTCTGGGTCCGATTTGGCGGGCGGCGCCACTCTGGGTCCGATTTGGCGGGCGGCGCCACTCTGGGTCCGATTTGGCGGGCTGGGTCCGATTTGGTGAGCGGGGCAATAATTATAATAAGACTATAGATAGTGCTTTGAAATTGTGCTGTGCTATCACTTTAAGAGCTGATATTATCTGCCAAAACTGTCCTGCTAGGGTCATGTACAGTTCGCAGGCGTTGGCATAGTAACTGGGCCTGACTGAGCATATCAATGAGCTAATCAGCCAGGTGGCAGGTGGCAGGTACATTTCAAATTGCCTCAGAAACCCGGCCATTATAACCTATGGGAAAATTTCCCTATTGAAAAGCATTACAATGAGGGGAAAAAACATTTTCAAACGCAAATTGCGCCAAAACTACAAATCCGATCGACACGAAAAATACTTAGCAAACCTCTTGGGGACGCTGGCTTCGAAATGACACCTCACTGGAGTCTGTGAGTGAAGCGGTTCGGGCCGCATTACGTGCGGACTGAATAATAATAAGAATAAGAATAAGAAGAAGAAGAAGTTATCCACGGTGGAATAACAGTATAGTGCTTTGTTCCAAAGCACTATAATAAAGGGGATGGAGGAACTACAATACCCAGAGAGATTAGCAAAATTAGGATTATTTAGTCTAGAAAAAAGACGACTGAGGGGCGATCTATTAACCATGTATAAGTATATAAGGGGAAAATACAAATATCTGTCCGAGGATCTGTTTATACCAAGGACGGTGACGGTGACGGTCACAAGGGGGCATTCTCTGCGTCTGGAGGAGAAAAGGTTTTTCCACCAACATAGAAGAGGATGAAGAATGGCCCCACTATCTTTGTATGGGGAGGTATATGAGATGGTACAACAAAGATAGTGGGGCCATTCTTCATCAATGGAAACCTAAATGTCACTGGATATCTGAAATTGCTACCTATTGATATGTTGCCCTCGTTATGCACTTTAGATGGCACGTTCCCTGAGTTTTTCCAGCAAGATGTTGCACCACCCCATTATGGGTGTCAGGTCCGAGCATTCCTACATGAACAGTGTCCTGGAAAATGGATTGGTTGTCATGGGCCAGTTGAATTGCCACCAAGGACTCCAGACCTGGCTGATCCCCTTAGACTTTTATCTTTGGGGTCATCTAAAGGCAATTGTCTATGCTGTGAAGATACGAGAGGGGCAGCATCTGAAACAACGGATACTGGAATGCCTGTGCTAGCATTTCCTCTGCGGTGTTGCTACCAGTGTGTCAAGAGTGGGAGAAAAGTTCTCCCCCTCCCATATACTAATGTGCCACGAACAGGAAGTTGATATCACCAACCATTCCCATTTTATTTATGTGTATCCATATAAATGGCCCACCCTGTATAGGAAGCCTAATGTCATTATGTCAGGAGCTTAACCTGTATTTTGTTTTCCGCTCACTTCTATCTTTTTTTTGCTATAGTGAGCCGACACAAGACAATCTAACGGGTGAGTTCAATTTTGAGATCTCAGCCTCGGAATTGTGAGTAGTGCCCCTGTTTCCATTATTAAGAATGATCATTCATGTTTTTATAGATGGGATGTCATTGTTTTCTTGATATTCACATTTAGGAACAGGGTTCTCTACATCTTCAATCATGTGAGGTTTAGGGTTCATTCACACGGCCATCAATTCTGTCTTACAAAAGAATTGGTCCGACTCAAACTCTCCCCGCTCTGTCTCAGAGTTTAACTGTAATGGCCCGCTGTGCACACCGATAGTTAAATGTAGTGTAGCTCCAGGTGGGCCCAGGCCAACAGCACACCCTGACCCCTATCGTTAGTTACACTACTGCATGCACCTATAGACTTGTATGGGTACGTGTCATCCGAATATCAGATACACTTGCACCTTGCTGCCATAATTGCACATCTGCACTATCCCATAGTAGAACACTGGGCCTAGTGCTATCCGATACAACATCACATAGCTCTCGGCTATGTCATACGCTCGTGTGAGCGAACCCATAAAATATAGTTCCTGGTCTGTGCGGTGAGCTGCTTATTAGGCTTCATCTGCACTGACATGTTTTCGTCAGTAATTTGAAGAATAAATGTGAATCTTTCTATTATATTCTGTGTGGGTTCAGCTCTGAGTTTTGTCTTACAAATCCCAGTGCTGAATGGTGATGACAAAAATAAGAAAGTGTGAAAGAGGCCTAACTCTGCATTAGTCTTGTGTCCTGCTCTGTCTTCTTTATTTCCATATCCCTACTGGAGCCAGTGCTGTAAAATGACATTCCATTCCACAGTGTTGGGTTCTGTACTGGTAATTGGAATCAAGGAGAGTTATAAGCCTGAGTCTGGAGGGCTGTGTGTATATATATACTGTATACACACACACAGACGGAATACGCAGTGGAATATGGCCAGTGGGATATAGAGGACCTCCTGTGCTGTGCAGTATATAGAAGATGTGTCCTGTGCTGTGCAGTATATAGAAAATGTGTCCTGTGCTGTGCAGTATATAGAGGATGTGTCCTGTGCTGTGCAGTATATAGAGGATGTGTCCTGTGCTGTGCAGTATATAGAGGATGTGTCCTGTGCTGTGCAGTATATAGAGGATGTGTCCTGTGCTGTGCAGTATATAGAGGATGTGTCCTGTGCAGTATATAGAGGATGTGTCCCGTGTGGTCTAGTGTATAGTTACATAGTTACATAGTTATTAAGGTTGAAGGAAGACTTTAAGTCCATCTAGTTCAACCCATAGCCTAACATGCCCTAACATGTTGATCCAGGGGAAGGCAAAAAAACCCCATGTGGTAAGAATAAGCTCCACCATGGGGAAAAAAATTCCTTCCCGACCCCACATACGGCAATCAGACTAGTTCCCTGGATCAACGCCCTATCAAGGAATCTAATATATATACGCTGTAACATTATACTTTTCCAGAAAGGTATCCAGTCCCCTCTTAAATTTAAGTAATGAATCACTCATTACAACATCATACGGCAGAGAGTTCCATAGTCTCACTGCTCTTACAGTAAAGAATCCGCGTCTGTTATTATGCTTAAACCTTCTTTCCTCCAGACGTAGAGGATGCCCCCTTGTACCTGTCACCGGTCTATGATTAAAAAGATCATCAGAAAGGTCTTTGTACTGTCCCCTCATATATTTATACATTAACATAAGATCACCGCTTAGCCTTCGTTTTTCCAAACTAAATAGCCCCAAGTGTAATAACCTATCTTGGTATTGCAGATCCCCCAGTCCTCTAATAACCTTGGTCGCTCTTCTCTGCACCCGCTCCAGTTCAGCTACGTCTTTCGTATACACCGGAGACCAGAACTGTGCACAGGATTCTAAGTGTGGTCGAACTAGTGACTTGTATAGAGGTAAAATTATGTTCTCCTCATGAGAATCTATGCCTCTTTTAATGCATCCCATTATTTTATTTGCCTTTGTAGCAGCTGCCTGACACTGGCCACTGAACATGAGTTTGTCATCCACCCATACACCCAGGTCTTTTTCATTGACGGTTTTGCCCAGAGATTTAGAATTAAGCACATAGTTATACATCTTATTACTTCTACCCAAGTGCATGACCTTACATTTATCCCCATTAAAGCTCCTTTGCCATTTATCAGCCCAAGCTTCTAGTTTACATAAATCATCCTGTAATATAAAATTGTCCTCCTCTGTATTGATTACCCTGCAGAGTTTAGTGTCATCTGCAAATATTGAAATTCTACTCTGAATGCCCCCTACAAGGTCATTAATAAATATGTTAAAAAGAAGAGGGCCCAATACTGACCCCTGTGGTACCCCACTGCTAACCGCGACCCAGTCCGAGTGTGCTCCATTAATAACCACCCTTTGTTTCCTATCCCTGAGCCAGCTCTCAATCCACTTACACATATTTTCCCCTATCCCCATTATTCTCATTTTATGTAACAACCTTTTGTGTGGCACCGTATCAAAAGCTTTTGAAAAGTCCATATACACTATATCCACTGGGCTCCCTTGGTCCAGTCCGGAACTTACCTCTTCATAGAAGCTGATCAAATTAGTCTGACATGAGCGGTCCCTAGTAAACCCGTGCTGATACTGGGTCATGAGGTTATTCCTCTTCAGATACTCCAGTATAGCATCCCTTAGAATGCCTTCCAGGATTTTACCCACAGTAGAGGTTAAACTTACTGGCCTATAATTTCCGAGTTCAGTTTTTGTCCCCTTTTTGAATATTGGCACCACATTTGCTATACGCCAGTCCTGTGGTACAGACCCTGTTATTATGGACTCTTTAAAGATTAAAAATAATGGTCTATCAATGACTGTGCTTAATTCCTGCAGTACTCGGGGGTGTATCCCATCCGGGCCCGGAGATTTCTCAATTTTTGTGATTTTTAGACGCCGCCGTACTTCCTGCTGGGTTAAGCAGGTAACATTTAACCCCTTCCTGACATCCGACGTACTATCCCGTCGAGGTGGGGTGGGCCCGTATGACCGCCGACGGGATAGTACGTCATGCCCTTTAATGCGACACCGCGACTTAAGTCGCGGTGATCGCATTAAAATTCCGACGCCATCTCACCTGGGGGAAGATGGCCTCGGCATTTCGGGGTATGGCGCCGCCCCCCCGGCCTCCCAATCGCTGTGATTGGCTGTTCAATTCTGAACAGCGAATCACAGCCTTTCTCACTGTTTCAGCCAATCAGATTGGCTGAAACAGTGAGGTCCCAGGCTAGGATCGAGTACCGATGTACTCGATCCTGGGGCCGGTGCCTGGCAACGCCAGGCACCGGCCAAAACCCCCCGGATTGGCGCGATCGACGATCACATCGATCGCGCCAATCGCAGGGCACAGCGGCGGTATTACCGCGCTGTGCCCTGCCTGGACCGGCGCCCCCTCTGCCCTGCCCTGCGTCCTCTTGTGTCCGGATCCTGCAGCTGATTGGCGCGATCGATGTGATCGTCGATCGCGTCAATCAGGGCACAGACCCGCCGCATTGGCGCGATCGACGATCACATCGATCGCGCCAATGGCGGGGCACAGCGGCGATGTTACCGCGCTGTGCCCTGCTTGAATATAAATGCAGCCACAGCCCTGCCTCATCTCCGGATCCTCTGGCAATCAGAGGGCACAGCAGCGGTGTGCCCGCGCTGTGCCCTGATGGTGTCCTGGGGGTGACCTACCGGTCACCTGCCGGTCACCTACTGGTGACCTGCCGGTGACCTGCCTATGATCGGAGCTGTGAGCTCCGATCATAGGCTGGTGCCTAGCAACACCGGCGTCACCAGGGCCTCCCCTGATTGGTGGGATCGATGTGATCATCGATCCCACCAATCACAGGTCACAGCAGCGGTGTGACCGCTCTGTGACCTGTGTCCACCTGTCCCTGACCTGTCTGACCGCTCTTCAGGAATCCTCACACTTGGTGAGGGTTCCTGCAGAGCGGTCACGCTGTCAGATCCCCCTCCTGTGCTGAGACTTGTGGTGCCACAGTAGCCTGTGACACCATAATTCTCGCTAAAAAAAACAAAAGAAAGAAGACAGAAGAAAGAAGACAGAAGAAAGAAGAGAGACTACAACCGTAAGTGTTGATACCCCGATCCCGGCCCGATCTTTCTTACCCCCCCATCCCCCCTTACCCCCCCATCCCCCCTTACCCCCCCCCATCCCCCCTTACCCCCCCATCCCCCCTCCACCCCCACTTTGCGCCGCGTCCGTCCGTGCCCAAATTTAGCAGCCGCCGAGCGTTGATTGGTGACGCAGTTCACCGATCAACACTCGTGCTCTCTTTTCTTTTTCACCCCCCTTAGTGCCGCCGAGCGTTGATTGGTGACGCATTTCACCGATCAACACTCGTGCTCACTTTTCTCCTCCACATCCCCTTGCGCACACCCCGCCGCTGCGTCTGAACCCGTGCCTTTCGTTTCTTTTTTTTTTTTCCCACATCCCCTTGCACGCACCCCGCCGCTGCGTCTGAACCCGTGCCTTTCGTTTCTTTTTTTTTTTTCCCACATCCCCTTGCGCGCACCCCGCCGCTGCGTCTGAACCCGTGCCTTTCGTTTCTTTTTTTTTTTCCCACATCCCCTTGCGCGCACCCCGCCGCTGCGTCTGAACCCGTGCCTTTCGTTTCTTTTTTTTTTTTCCCACATCCCCTTGCACGCACCCCGCCGCTGCGTCTGAACCCGTGCCTTTCGTTTCTTTTTTTTTTTTCCCACATCCCCTTGCGCGCACCCCGCCGCTGCGTCTGAACCCGTGCCTTTCGTTTCTTTTTTTTTTTTTCCACATCCCCTTGCGTGCACCCCGCCGCTGCGTCTGAACCCGTGCCTTTCGTTTCTTTTTTTTTTTCCCACATCCCCTTGCGCGCACCCCGCCGCTGCGTCTGAACCCGTGCCTTTCGTTTCTTTTTTTTTTTTTCCCACATCCCCTTGCACGCACCCCGCCGCTGCGTCTGAACCCGTGCCTTTCGTTTCTTTTTTTTTTTCCCACATCTCCTTGCGCGCACCCCGCCGCTGCGTCTGAACCCGTGCCTTTCGTTTCTTTTTTTTTTTTCCCACATCCCCTTGCACGCACCCCGCCGCTGCGTCTGAACCCGTGCCTTTCGTTTCTTTTTTTTTTTTCCACATCCCCGTCCGCGCACCCAGCCGCCGCCGCCGAACTTTGATAAGTGACTCGGTTCACTTCAGAGCTCTCGTGCCTGGCGTTTTTTCCACATCCCCATTCACACACCCAGCAGGCGCCGAACTTTGATAAGTGACGCAGTTCACTTATCAGAGCTAGGGCCTGCTGTTTTAGACTTTTCCTTTCACAGGTATTTTTTTTCCCTATTTGCTTTTTTTCTTTTAGCTTTTACTTTTCAGAAGTTTGCACCAAACACTACCCCCCCACACACGTACACATAGTTCCAATAAATTGCACCCAAGCACCATATTCACACAAAAAATGTCCCGTTCGTCCCGTTCGTCCCAGCAGCGCTATTCAGCAGAGGAGGCATATTCTTTTCTTGCCTCCGACACTGATAGCGAGGGAGAGGATCCCACATTCCTTTACTCTTCAGATTCTTCATCCTCTTCCTCCTCCTCCTCCTCCTCATCTTCCTCCTCGGGTCCTGCGGAACCGCCTCGCAGACGCCCCAGGAGAGAAGATGACGCAGCACCCACTCCTGAAGATGAACCAGCGCGCCCTTCTTCGGACCCCATATGGACCTCCCCCCCCGAAAATTACGAGCCACTGATTCCTGATTTTGTGGCAGAATCAGGAATCAGGTTTGACACCACCGGCCTCACAGAAATAGACTTTTTCAAAGTCTTTTTCTCTGAGGATTTTGTTAACCTCATGGTGGAGCAAACTAATTTATATGCTTGGCAATTTTTGGAGCAAAACCCCGTTTCATCATTTTCTAACTGGTCTCCTGTAGACGCAGTTGAAATGATGCAGTTTTGGGGCCTGGTCCTCCACATGGGGATCGTGAAGAAGCCAGAACTTCGGCAATATTGGAGTGTGGATATTTTATATAACACTCCAGTGTGCCGAATGGTCATGGCTCGGACGCGTTTTGAGGCCATCCACAAATTCCTGCATTATTCCGATAATGCACAGTGTCCCGCACGAGATGACCCCAATTTTGACCGTCTGTTCAAAGTTCGGCCGGTCATCGAACACTTCAGCAAAAAGTTTGCTGAAGTGTACGTGCCCAAAAGGGACATCTGTGTGGATGAGTCCTTGGTTCATTTTAAGGGGCGGCTCAGATTCCGTCAATACCTGCCCAGCAAAAGGGCCAGGTATGGAATCAAACTCTACAAGCTGTGTGAGAGTACCTCAGGGTACACCCACAGCTTTAGAGTTTACGAAGGGAAGGACAGCAGGATTGAACCGCCTGAGTGTCCCCCTGTCTTGGGAGTGAGTGGGAAAATAGTGTGGGATTTGGTGCACCCACTGCTGGATAAAGGTTATCACCTCTACACCGATAACTTTTATTCCAGCATCCCACTCTACAAATCCCTCTCTGCGCGAGGTACCGCAGCCTGCGGTACTGTCCGCAAAAATCAGAGAGGCCTCCCGAAGACGCTACTTGGGCAGATGCTCAGAAAAGGTGAGAGCAAAGCCCAATGTAGCGACCACCTGCTGGTGGTCAAGTACAAGGACAAGAGGGATGTCCTTCTGTTGACCACCATACACGGTGATGGCAGCACCCTCAGCACTGTACGAGGTACCTCTACACAGGTCTGCAAACCGGACTGTGTACTGGGGTACAACAAAAACATGGGGGGCGTTGATCTCTCCGATCAACTCCTCCAACCGTACAGTGCTTTGAGGAAGGCCAAGGTGTGGTACAAAAAGCTGTCGGTGTACATCGTACAAATGGCAATGCTTAACGCTTTCCTGCTGTCACGATGTGCACGCCACACCGATACGACGTACCTTCAGTTCCAGGAGGTAGTGGTTAAGGCCCTGATGTTTGGCACGAGGGAAGGAGCGGGCCCCAGTACTTCCGGAACTGAAGGTGCTCGTATTGTACCAGGTCAGCATTTTCCGGGGGTGGTCCCGCCAACTGGTAGAAAAGGTAAGCCGCAAAAAAGGTGCCGAGTGTGCTACAAACGAGGAGTACGCAAGGACACCATCTATCAATGCGACACCTGCCCCGACAAACCTGGCCTGTGTATGAAGGACTGCTTCAAATTGTACCACACCTCCATGCACTACTAATTAGGAACCAGTAGATTAGTTCCAAAGAGGGGGCACATCTAAGTAAGTTCCATGGGGGTCTAGGTTCCAAAATGATGTCACTTGTGGGTTTTTTTTACTGTTTAGGCACATCAGGGGCTCTGCAAACGGAACATGACGCCCTCAGAACCAGTCCATCAAAGTCTGCATTCCAAATCGTCACTGCTTCCCTTCTGAGTCCCGAAGTGCCAAAACAGTTTTTTCCCACATATGGGGTACCAGCGTACTCAGAACAAAATGGACAGCAACTTTTGGGGTCCAATTTCTCTTGTTACCCTTGGGAAAATAAAAAATTGGGGACTGAAAGATCATTTTTGTGGGGAAAAAATAGGATTTTTTATTTTCACGCCCGGGCGTTATAAACTTTCGTGAGGCACTTGGGGGATAAAAGTGCTCACGACACATCTAGATAAGTTCCTTAGGGGGTCTAGTTTCCAAAATGGGGTCACTTATGGGGGGTTTCTACTGTTTAGGCACATCAGGGGCTCACCAAATGGAACATGATGCCCGCAGACAATTCCATCAAAGTCTGCATTCCAAAAACGTCACTACTTCCCTTCCGAGCCCCGAAGTGTGCCCAAACAGTAGTTTTCTCCCACATATGTGGTACCAGCGTACCCAGGACAAATTGGACAACAACTTTTGGGGTCCAATTTCTCCTGTTACCCTTGGGAAAATAAAAAATTGGGGACTGAAAGATCATTTTTGTGGGGAAAAAATAGGATTTTTTATTTTCACGCCCGGGCGTTATAAACTTTCGTGAAGCACTTGGGGGATAAAAGTGCTCACGACACATCTAGATAAGTTCCTTAGGGGGTCTAGTTTCCAAAATGGGGTCACTTATGGGGGGTTTCCACTGTTTAGGCACATCAGGGGCTCGCCAAACACGACATGACATCCGATCTCAATTCCAGCCAATTTTAGCTTGAAAATGTCAAAGGGCACTCCTTTCCTTCTGAGCCCTGCCATGCGCCCAAACAGTGGTTCCCCCCCACATATGGGGTATCAGCCTACTCAGGACAAATTGGACAACAACTTTTGGGGTCCAATTTTTCCTGCTACCCTTGAGAAAATAAAAAATTGAGGACTAAACGATCATGTTTGTAGAAAAAATTGGATTTTTTATTTTCACACCCGGGCGTTATAGACTTTCGTGAAGCACTTGGGGGATAAAAGTGCTCACGACACATCTAGATAAGTTCCTTAGGGGGTCTAGTTTCCAAAATGGGGTCACTTATGGGGGGTTTCCACTGTTTAGGCACATCAGGGGCTCGCCAAACACGACATGACATCCGATCTCAATTCCAGCCAATTTTAGCTTGAAAATGTCAAAGGGCGCTCCTTGCCTTCTGAGCCCTGCCATGCGCCCAAACAGTGGTTCCCCCCCACATATGGGGTATCAGCCTACTCAGGACAAATTGGACAACAACTTTTGGGGTCCAATTTTTCCTGCTACCCTTGAGAAAATAAAAAATTGAGGACTAAACGATCATGTTTGTAGAAAAAATGGGATTTTTTATTTTCACACCCGGGCGTTATAGACTTTCGTGAAGCACTTGGGGGATAAAAGTGCTCACGACACATCTAGATAAGTTCCTTAGGGGGTCTAGTTTCCAAAATGGGGTCACTTATGGGGGGTTTCCACTGTTTAGGCACATCAGGGGCTCGCCAAACACGACATGACATCCGATCTCAATTCCAGCCAATTTTAGCTTGAAAATGTCAAAGGGCGCTCCTTGCCTTCTGAGCCCTGCCATGCGCCCAAACAGTGGTTCCCCCCCACATATGGGGTATCAGCCTACTCAGGACAAATTGGACAACAACTTTTGGGGTCCAATTTTTCCTGCTACCCTTGAGAAAATAAAAAATTGAGGACTAAACGATCATGTTTGTAGAAAAAATGGGATTTTTTATTTTCACACCCGGGCGTTATAGACTTTCGTGAAGCACTTGGGGGATAAAAGTGCTCACGACACATCTAGATAAGTTCCTTAGGGGGTCTAGTTTCCAAAATGGGGTCACTTATGGGGGGTTTCCACTGTTTAGGCACATCAGGGGCTCGCCAAACACGACATGACATCCGATCTCAATTCCAGCCAATTTTAGCTTGAAAATGTGAAAGGGCGCCCCTTTCCTTCTGAGCCCTGCCATGCGCCCAAACAGTGGTTCCCCCCCACATATGGGGTATCAGTGTACTCAGGACAAATTGGACAACAACTTTTGGGGTCCAATTTTTCCTGCTACCCTTGAGAAAATAAAAAATTGAGGACTAAACGATCATGTTTGTAGAAAAAATGGGATTTTTTATTTTCACACCCGGGCGTTATAGACTTTCGTGAAGCACTTGGGGGATAAAAGTGCTCACGACACATCTAGATAAGTTCCTTAGGGGGTCTAGTTTCCAAAATGGGGTCACTTATGGGGGGTTTCCACTGTTTAGGCACATCAGGGGCTCGCCAAACACGACATGACATCCGATCTCAATTCCAGCCAATTTTAGCTTGAAAATGTGAAAGGGCGCCCCTTTCCTTCTGAGCCCTGCCATGCGCCCAAACAGTGGTTCCCCCCCACATATGGGGTATCAGTGTACTCAGGACAAATTGGACAACAACTTTTGGGGTCCAATTTTTCCTGCTACCCTTGAGAAAATAAAAAATTGAGGACTAAACGATCATGTTTGTAGAAAAAATGGGATTTTTTATTTTCACACCCGGGCGTTATAAACTTTCGTGAAGCACTTGGGGGATAAAAGTGCTCACGACACATCTAGATAAGTTCCTTAGGGGGTCTAGTTTCCAAAATGGGGTCACTTATGGGGGGTTTCCACTGTTTAGGCACATCAGGGGCTCGCCAAACACGACATGACATCCGATCTCAATTCCAGCCAATTTTAGCTTGAAAATGTGAAAGGGCGCCCCTTTCCTTCTGAGCCCTGCCATGCGCCCAAACAGTGGTTCCCCCCCACATATGGGGTATCAGTGTACTCAGGACAAATTGGACAACAACTTTTGGGGTCCAATTTTTCCTGCTACCCTTGAGAAAATAAAAAATTGAGGACTAAACGATCATGTTTGTAGAAAAAATGGGATTTTTTATTTTCACACCCGGGCGTTATAGACTTTCGTGAAGCACTTGGGGGATAAAAGTGCTCACGACACATCTAGATAAGTTCCTTAGGGGGTCTAGTTTCCAAAATGGGGTCACTTATGGGGGGTTTCCACTGTTTAGGCACATCAGGGGCTCGCCAAACACGACATGACATCCGATCTCAATTCCAGCCAATTTTAGCTTGAAAATGTGAAAGGGCGCCCCTTTCCTTCTGAGCCCTGCCATGCGCCCAAACAGTGGTTCCCCCCCACATATGGGGTATCAGTGTACTCAGGACAAATTGGACAACAACTTTTGGGGTCCAATTTTTCCTGCTACCCTTGAGAAAATAAAAAATTGAGGACTAAACGATCATGTTTGTAGAAAAAATGGGATTTTTTATTTTCACACCCGGGCGTTATAAACTTTCGTGAAGCACTTGGGGGATAAAAGTGCTCACGACACATCTAGATAAATTCCTTAGGGGGTCTAGTTTCCAAAATGGGGTCACTTATGGGGGGTTTCCACTGTTTAGGCACATCAGGGGCTCGCCAAACACGACATGACATCCGATCTCAATTCCAGCCAATTTTAGCTTGAAAATGTCAAAGGGCGCTCCTTTCCTTCTGAGCCCTGCCATGCGCCCAAACAGTGGTTCCCCCCCACATATGGGGTATCAGCCTACTCAGGACAAATTGGACAACAACTTTTGGGGTCCAATTTTTCCTGCTACCCTTGAGAAAATAAAAAATTGAGGACTAAACGATCATGTTTGTAGAAAAAATGGGATTTTTTATTTTCACACCCGGGCGTTATAAACTTTCGTGAAGCACTTGGGGGATAAAAGTGCTCACGACGCATCTAGATAAGTTCCTTAGGGGGTCTAGTTTCCAAAATGGGGTCACTTATGGGGGGTTTCCACTGTTTAGGCACATCAGGGGCTGGCCAAACACGACATGGCGTCCGATTTCAATTGCAGCCAATTTTAGCTTGAAAATGTCAAACGACGCTCCTTTCCTTCTGAGCTCTGCCGTGCGCCCAAAAAGTGGTTCTCCCTCACATGTGGGGTATCAGCGTACTCAGGACAAATTGGGCAACAACTTTTAAGGTCCATTTTCTATTTTTACTCTTGGGAAATTAAAAAAATTATTGCTGAAAGATCATTTTTGTGACTAAAAAGTAAAATGTTAATTTTTTCCTTCCATGTTGCTTCTGCTGCTGTGAAACACCTGAAGGGTTAATAAACTTCTTGAATGTGGTTTTGAGCAGCTTGAGGGGTGCAGTTTTCAGAATGGTGTCACTTTTTGGTATTTTCTGCCATATAGACCCCTCAAAATGACTTCAAATGTGAGGTGGTCCCTAAAAAAAATGGTTTTGTAAATTATGTTGTAAAAATGAGAAATTGCTGTTCAAATTTTAACCCTTATAACTTCCTAAAAAAAAAAATTTTGTTTCCAAAATTGCGCTGATGTAAAGTAAACATGTGGGAAATGTTATTTATTAACTATTTTGTGTCACATAACTCTCTGGTTTAACAGAATAAAAATTAAAAGTTGGAAAATTACCAAATTTTCAAAATTTTCGCCAATTTTCCTTTTTTTTCACAAATAAACGCAAGTAATATCGAAGAAATTTTACCACTATCATGAAGTACAATATGTTACAAGAAAACAATCTCAGAATCGCTAAGATCCGTTGGAGCGTTTCGGAGTTATAACTTCATAAAGGGACAGTGGTCAGAATTGTAAAAATTGGCCCGGTCATGAACGTGCAAACCACCCTTGGGGGTGAAGGGGTTAATTGGGAATTTTTATCACTAGTAATTTTGTCTGCCATGGGATTTTCTTTTGTAAATACTGATGAAAAAAAGTAATTTAGCATATTGGCTTTTTCCTCATCCTCATCGACCATTTCACCCAGACTATTTTTAAGGGGGCCAACACTATCATTTTTTAGTTTCTTACTATTTATGTAGTTAAAGAATATTTTGGGATTATTTTTGCTCTCTCTGGCAATGAGTCTCTCTGTCTCAATCTTTGCTGTCTTGATTTGCTTTTTACAGAATTTATTTAATTTTCTGTATTTATTTAATGCCTCCTCACTACCTACTTCCTTTAATTCTCTAAATGCTTTCTTTTTGTCCCTTATTGCGCCCCTTACAGCTCTATTTAGCCATATTGGTTTCCTCCTATTTCTAGTATGTTTATTCCCATACGGTATATACTGTGCACAGGTCCTATCCAGGATGCTAATAAACGTCTCCCATTTTCTTTGTGTACTTTTATGTCTCAGGATATCGTCCCAGTTAATTGCACCAAGATCCTCTCTCATCCGTTGGAAATTTGCCCTCCTGAAGTTTAGTGTCCTTGTCACCCCTCTACTACACATCTTATTAAAGGAGACATGAAAACTTATTATTTTGTGATCACTATTCCCCAAGTGACCCCCAACCCTTATATTTGATATGCGGTCTGGCCTGTTGGTTAATATTAGGTCTAGCAGTGCCCCCCTTCTTGTTGGGTCCTGAAACAGTTGTGAAAGGTAATTGTCTCTCATAGTTGTCAAAAACCGATTACCTTTACTGGAGCTGCAGGTTTCTGTTCCCCAATCTATTTCAGGGTAGTTGAAGTCCCCCCATAATAATGACTTCTCCTTGAGTCGCAGCTTCATCTACAGTATTTGCTTTACGAGGATATTCTCTGTCATGGTTCCCAATGGCAGGGACATAGACAAAAACAAGACCAGCTCTAGGAAGAAGGAAACTAAGCTGACCGCGATGCTGAACCTCACGCACAACTACCAGTAGCCGGGGAACGTACCTGCGTTTTATCCCTAGACGTCTCGCACCAGCCGGAGATCTAGCTACCCCTAGTAGAGGAAACACAGACCTGGCTTGCCTCCAGAGAAGACCCCAAAGTGATAGTAGCCCCCAACATATAATGACGGTTAGTTAAGAAGAAAACACAAACGTAGTATGAATACAGGTTCAGCAAAGAGAGGCCCACTAACTAGATAGCAGAAAATACAAAAGTGGACTATCGCGGTCAACTCAAAACCCTACAAAATACCATCCTGAAATGACTTTAAACTCCGGTATCAACTCATGACACCGGAGTGGTCATTTCAGTTCGCTAGAGCTTCCAGCAGCAAGATTACATAAAAGCACGCTGGACAAAAATACAAATGATCCAAATGAACGCTGGACAAAAATTCACAAAGGTACAGATGATCCAACGTATCTGAATCAGCAGACTTTGGAGCAGGTAACAAGTAACAGAGAAGCTCTGGTAACATTGATAGCCGGCAAGTAAATGACTGGGAAGCCAGACTATATAGGAAACTCCCAACTACTGATGGGAACAGGTGCACTGGAGATAAAAGACAAAAGTCAACCAGTACCACCAGTAGCCACCAGAGGGAGCCCACAAACAGAATTCACAACAGTACCCCCCCCTTGAGGAGGGGGCACCGAACCCTCATGAGAACCACCAGGGCGATCTGGATGAGCCCTATGAAAGGCGCGAACCAAATCAGAGGCATGAACATCAGAGGCAGTCACCCAAGAATTATCTTCCTGACCGTATCCCTTCCATTTAACCAAATATTGAAGTCTCCGTCTGGAAACGCGAGAGTCCAAAATCTTCTCCACAACATACTCCAATTCACCCTGCACCAACACAGGAGCAGGAGGCTCAACAGAAGGAACAACCGGTACCTCGTACCTCCGCAACAACGACCGATGGAAGACATTATGAATAGTGAAAGATGCTGGTAGGTCCAAACGAAACGACACAGGATTAAGAATCTCCAAAATCTTATAAGGACCTATGAACCGAGGTTTAAACTTAGGAGAAGAGACCTTCATAGGGACAAAGCGAGAAGACAACCACACCAAGTCCCCGACACGAAGACGGTGACCAGCACGACGACGACGATTAGCAAACTGCTGAGTCTTCTCCTGGGACAACTTCAAGTTGTCCACCACATGACTCCAAATCCGGTGCAGTCTATCCACCATCGTATCCACTCCAGGGCAATCCGAAGATTCCACCTGGCCAGATGAAAAACGAGGGTGAAACCCCGAATTGCAAAAGAAAGGAGAAACCAGAGTGGCAGAACTAGCCCGATTATTGAGGGCAAACTCTGCCAACGGCAAAAAGGCGACCCAGTCATCCTGATCAGCAGACACAAAACACCTCAAATAAGTCTCCAAGGTCTGATTAGTTCGCTCTGTCTGGCCATTCGTCTGAGGGTGGAATGCAGATGAAAAAGACAAATCAATGCCCATCCTGGCACAGAACGCCGCCAAAATCTAGACACAAATTGGGATCCCCTGTCAGAAACGATGTTTTCTGGGATACCATGTAAACGAACCACATTCTGAAAAAACAGAGGAACCAACTCAGATGAAGAAGGCAACTTGGGCAAGGGTACCAAATGAACCATTTTAGAAAAACGGTCACACACCACCCAGATGACGGTCATTCTCTGAGTAACCGGGAGATCCGAAATAAAGTCCATAGAGATGTGCGTCCAAGGCCTCTTCGGAATAGGCAAAGGCAACAACAATCCACTAGCCCGAGAACAGCAAGGCTTGGCCCGAGCACAAACATCACAAGACTGTACAAAAGTACGCACATCCCGAGACAGGGAAGGCCACCAGAAGGACCTGGCCACCAAATCTCTGGTACCAAAGATTCCAGGGTGACCTGCCAACACAGAAGAATGAACTTCCAAGATGACTCTACTGGTCCACTCATCTGGAACAAACAGTTTCCCAGGCGGACAACGATCAGGCCTATCCGCCTGAAACTCCTGCAAAGCACGTCGCAAGTCTGGAGAGACAGCAGACAATATCACCCCATCCTTAAGGATACCCGTAGGCTCAGAATCACCAGGGGAGTCAGGCTCAGCGTGTTAGTCTCCTGATGATGCAGTTAAGTGGCCATGCTAAGCGAGAAGTCACGGCATGGGCAACTGATCTAAAAGGTACTGTTGAACGCATATTTGCTGGATTAAAAGCTACATTTGAAACCACTGCCAGCAGCAAAGCTAAAGTACGATTCTTTAATTGCAAACAAAAAGCTAATGAGGGTGTGAGAGATTTTGCCTTAAACCTGCAGGAAGCCCTTAAATCACTTATACTGGCTGAACCCATTTTTAACACAGTAGCCGATAAACTGCTAAAAGATCAATTTATTGAGGGACTCTACACCCCTTCTCACCGGGGGCATGTGAGAATGCTTGTTTTTAAGAACCCTGAATTGACATTTGCCCAATTAAAGGAGAGTGCTATACGTCTCCAGCTGGCAGAGGCACCTCGGGATCAGGATCTCACACAACCCATGGCAAATGCACTTCAGCAACGGGGAATGCCAGTGACATCAGCTACGTCCGGTGCCAGTGCTAAGTCCCTGGGGCCCATTACTAATGAGGCTCTTCAGCAAGAGCTTGACTCTTTAACTGATGTTGTTGCTTCAATGGCTAAAACCATGCAGAAGATGAGAGAACCCAAGATGGAGTTGGCAAACCGTAGAGAGGATGTTCCATGGATGAGGTCCCGGAGATACCCGACATGGAGAGGACGACCCCGTGACCGCTACCAACCGGATGGACAGCCCATTTGCCGCCGTTGCCAGCAGCCAGGCCACTTTGCACGAAATTGTGATTTAAACTTTAAAAATTTTCAAGGCCCAACACCCTGGCACGACAGGTACATCGGAGGACGACCCATCATCCCTATCGTGCTGGATGGAATTCCCCTCAATGCTTTGCTGGATACAGGTTCCCAGATTTCATCTATACCATATATCCTTTATAAGAGGTACTGGGCTGAGGTAGATATTGATAAAGGACCCTCTGATGTTGAACTAGATATATGGGCCAGTAATGGTAAGTTGGTACCGAAACTAGGATTCAGGGAGATGACCATAAAGATTGGTAAAGCAGAATTGAAGAAACAGGGTATAATTGTCGTTGATGTTGACCGTCAGAACTGTGAACCAACTGTATTGATAGGAATGAATATGTTAGAGAACTGCTTTTCCTAAGTTATTTCTGTCTTACAACAAATTGCTGAAACTGCCTGATCCTGCCAGCAGAGTTCTCCGGAGGGAAATAAAAGTATTAATGTTAAGGCAACAGATAGAAGTTGCAGGTGGAGAAATCGGCAGTGTGAGGGTGAGTGATCCAACGTCTATTGTAATCCCACCAAAAACAGAAATGCTGGTATGGTGTAGAGCGGCCATTGGTACTAAAGGACGAGACTATCAAGCCTTAATAGAACCAGCGTACACCGACAGCAGACCCACTATACTCACGGCACGAGGGGTGGTCGAGGTACACCGGGGACGGGTGCCGGTACGACTTTTGAACTGTGGAGAGGAAGAGGTCACTTTGCCAAGGTACGCTACAGTGGCAAAGTTATATACTGTTGACAACAATGCCATTACAACCGTTGAGCCCCTAGAATCGACCTGTCAGGTGGAAAATAATGGCTCAGATGGAAAATTGGAGGATTGGTGCCAACAGCTAGACGTAGGTGTAGATTCAACACCTACCCATCAAAGACAAGGGGTGTATAGATTAGTGACGGAATATGAACAGGTCTTCAGTAAACACCCATTGGACTTCGGACGGATAGAAGGGGTGGAACATACAATCCCCACCGGTGACCATCCCCCGATAAAAGAAAGATATAGACCCATACCGCCCGCTCACTATCAATGCGTGAAGGACATGCTGAGAGAGATGAAACAGGCTGGGGTAATAAGAGATAGTTGTAGCCCTTGGGCGGCCCCTCTGGTGATTGTCAAAAAAAAAGGACGGAACCATGAGAATGTGCGTAGACTATCGGCGGATTAATAACATCACCCATAAAGACGCCTATCCCTTGCCTAGGATAGAAGAGTCCTTGACTGCTTTGAAATCTGCTAATTATTTTTCCACCTTAGACTTAACAAGCGGGTATTGGCAAGTCCCTGTGGCTGAGAGAGATAAAGAAAAAACGGCATTCACCACACCAATGGGTCTAAGCGAATTTAATCGCATGCCGTTCGGACTCTGCAATGCATCCGGTACTTTCCAGCGACTGATGGAATGTTGCCTCGGACACAAGAACTTCGAGACCGTCCTCCTGTACCTAGATGATGTGATCGTCTACTCAAAGACTTACGAACAGCACTTAACAGACCTGGCAGAGGTGTTCGAAGCCTTATCCAAGTATGGTATGAAAATCAAACCATCCAAATGTCACCTTCTCAAGCCAAAGGTACAATACTTAGGGCACATCGTGAGTTCGGAGGGAGTAGCACCGGATCCCGAGAAAATAACTGCCATAAGGGATTGGCCAAGACCTACCAACGCAAAAGAAGTGAGGCAATTCTTGGGATTAGTGGGTTACTATTGTAGATTTATAAAAGGATTTACCAAATTGGCAGCGCCCTTGCAAGATGCTTTGATAGGGCAGACGAAAAAACCTTCAAACCGAAACCCTCCTTTTCAGTGGAACGACGAAAGAGAAGACTCTTTTGAACAACTAAAGAAGGCACTAACCGGAGAAGAAGTTCTGGCGTACCCGGATTACCATCAACCTTTCATCCTCTACACCGATGCCAGTAATGTGGGATTGGGAGCGGTGCTGTCACAAAAGCAAGAAGGTCGGGAGAAAGTTGTCGCCTTTGCAAGTAGAAAACTCCGGCCTACTGAAAGAAATTCTGAAAATTATAGCTCCTTTAAATTGGAGCTACTGGCAGTAGTTTGGGCTGTGACTGAACATTTCAAACACTATTTGACCGGTGCAGAATTTATTGTCTATACTGACAACAATCCATTGACCCACCTAGACACGGCTAAACTAGGTGCGTTAGAACAGCGATGGATAGCCCGGTTATCTAATTACAACTTCGTGATCAAGTATCGAGCAGGTCGCAAGAATGGAAATGCCAATGCGCTATCCCGGATGCCACACTTGAGAGATGTAGAAGAAGAAACGGGGGAGCTTGAAGAAATTGAACTACCAGCCTTTCATCAGCCCAAGGTAAAACATCGTCAGTCAAATACCTATCAGAAACAACAAGAAGTGAATTTTAATCCGTTAGCACACCATAGATGGGCTGACACCCAAGATAGCAATCCGGCTGTGAAGCTAGTGAAGGAACTATTGACTGAGCAAAGTGCATATCCCGATGAGGATGCCCCAGAAGAGACGCATCAACTCTGGAAAGAGAGAGGCAAAATGTTCCTGTATCAAGGGAAACTCTGTAGAAGATATACCAATCCGAAAACACATGAATTGGTTTGGCAGATTATCGTGCCTAAACAAGATGTGAGGATGGTCCTCGAGGCTTACCACAATGGTGCTGGTCACTTTGGTTGGAAAAAGCTAGAAGTACTTCTGAGAGAAAGATTTTATTGGGTCGGGATGAGAAAATCAATCGAACAGTGGTGTAGAAACTGTGGCCCGTGCAACCTCAGAAGGAACGATCAAAAGAGCCAAAGAGCACCACTGCAGCCCATAATCACCAAACAACCACTTGAACTGGTAGCCATGGACCACGTGAAGTTGACACCGAGCCAGTCCGGTTACGTCTATGCCTTGACCATCGTGGATCATTATTCGCGCTTCTTGGTAGTAGTACCTGTAAAAGATCTGACTGCAAAAACAGCAGCCAAAGCGTTCCAAATGTACTTTTGTAGACCCCATGGATATCCGGAACAGGTTCTCACTGACCAGGGTACAGCCTTTGAATCAGAGATCGTCAGAGAATTCTGTAATATTTTTGTTTGCAAAAAGATCCGCACGACGGCCTATCATCCGCAAACAAACGGCTTATGTGAGAAGATGAACCATATTGTGATAGACCTACTAAAGACTTTACCTGAAATGGAAAGGAATCAATGGCCAGAGAAATTGCCTGACTTGGTGGATCTGTATAATCATGTCCCGGTGAGCTCTACCAACTGCACCCCAGCTTATCTTATGCATGCAAGACCCGGCCAATTGCCAATCGATCTAGAAATGGGAATTCTGAAACCAGACGCAGAAATTCAAGACTCCAATTGGGATGTCGTACGGCAAAAGCAGTATCGCCAAGTGCAAGAGAGTGTGGAAAGAAGCCTCCAGCAAACCAGAGAAAGACAAGAGCGAACTTTCAACCAGAATGCTCTAGCAACTCCATTAAGACCTGGTGACCAAGTACTCAAGAGGAATCGTCGAACCAATAAACTGGATAATCAATGGGAAGCCGTACCCTACACAGTTTTACCAACAAGAATGGATAATCCTAAAATGTGTCTCATTAGCAAAAACGGAGGTTTAACATCTGTACTAGTGTCAAGAGACAATCTTAAATTATGTCCGGAAACGCTGAAAGAGCCAGAAGTTGTCCAGCCAGAATCAGAAGTTATTCAACCTATACAGGTTCAACCAGTAAAGGAAAAAGAGGAGGAAATGTATCACACCTGTATAGGAGACTTTCCCAAAACCCTACTAACATACCATGGTGCAGTAGTGGTTCCCATGGTGGCCTTTTATCCAACACCGAATCCAATATTAGAAGTCCCAAGACAGGAAGAGGTTGACCCCGTACTACAAGAGGTTCCAGGTCTGGAAGAACAGATTCCTGATCAGAGTGATCCCATTCACGGTGGACTTGCCAACCCCTTAGTGGTGGAATTATCTTTAGCAGAGAGGGCAGATACTACATCCGCAGTAGACAGAAGTACACCACATAAAGAGACACCGCTATTACGTAGATCCCAGCGTAGTACCCAGGGTCAATTACCGGCCAGGTATGCGGATTACCAACTATAAGACTATAGTCATTGTTATCGTTCTGTAACGTTTAAGCCCAGTACCTACAGAGACTTACCTGTATGAACTTTTTGCATATTCTTGAACTTTTTATCAGCCCGGAAACACTAAATCAAAGCTCCGGAAAGACTGCTTTGTGAACTTTTCTTCCTAGTACCTTCAAGGATAGAACTGTATTAATGGACGCTATTTGAAGTGACTTTTTACAGAATTCCATTTTTTTTTTGTTTCTTTGAGTGGTTTTTGTAACTTTTCATTTTTAAGACTCTGTACATATCAATTGTTATTTCAAAATGTTATCATCCCACAGTCCCGGAGTACTGTTCTTAACTAAGGGGGAATGTGGCGCCCCTAGGGGTATTTGCCACAAAAATAGTTATTGACACCAAATACAAATATTAAAATAGCAAGACTGCACTACCATCTCCGGCCAGAAGGGGGAGCTCCAGAGACTCCTCTTGATCTATTCTGGTCTGAGAAAAGGACTGGCAGTTGGGTTGAGGAGTTGAAAGTGAGAGGTCGTATAACTGAACTCCTAACAGCCCTTTGACGGATTATAGGCCCGTGATACCCATAGTAGGAAAAGAGAAATAGAGAAAAAGGACATTGTGAGAACTGGGTAGCAATAACCTCTACCCAGAATAGGCGCAGAGACGGATACCGGATCCGTGGCTATATTCATTACATATAATACAGCAACCGGAAGGAAGTGAGGTGATATCAGCTTCACCAGGGTAAGACGCAGCAACAGACACAGAGTTCAGTGGTACTCCCAGAGGGGGTAAGCCGACAAAAAAAAGGACTCGGGTTGTCCATCGAACCAGAGCACAGAAGAGACAGATTGGGTCGGCAGCCAGTTCACAAACAGCAGCAGGGCCATACAGAAACTGCGCATAATAAGAGGTGGAAATCCTGACAGGGTCAAAGTAATTCAGAGTTCTTAAACAGACTCCGGTGACAGTATTGGTTGCAAATCCCTTTTTGTTGAAGTAAACTGGTTAAACGTTTCAGCGCCTCAGTCTTTCATTTGGACAATAGCCATCGATCCAGGATCGGGGTCATCACAGCTGAGAGGACCTGCTGCTGATCAAGTAAGTGTCTGTTCCTTCATGATATCCCTTACATTGTGCATCGCCTGAGGCCACAGCACCGGGTCAAGCCACTAGTGACATCCCCCTCAAGAGACAGACCTCATTGATCTGGTGCTGGGTACCTCAGTCTCACGGGCGTCACACTTTGATGAGAACAAAAGTTACCTCTGTATAAACAAACCTCATTTTGGTATCTGGTTCCCAGAAAAAGATTTTTCCTGTTTAATTACCTGGACCCTGCAGGGAGTCACTGCTTCACAGGAGATGAGGAGTGCGCTCTCTCTGTATTTCCCCTCTTTTAATTAGTTCCTATCTCCCTAGCTAGAAGTAATTTTCCCTCTTTCCCATATGTTCCTTGTGAAGGCCTATTTCAAAGGGAGTTTGAATTGTCAGCTATTCTACCTTAGCTGGAGATGTATTATGGATTTTCTTCTTCCTCTCTGACTGTTCATATATTCCATGCATTGGAATCGGATGTGTATATGCTATACGCTCACTGTGAGTTCCCCAATAACTATCCAGGTAGTCAAAACAGAAGTGGCCTCGTCCATCACTCGTCAGTCAATTGCATAATTGTACTTATGATTAAAGGCAGCGGAGTGTTGAACCTGACAAATTGGTGGTAGCATCTGCGTTTTGGCTCCCTGACAAATTGGTGGCAGACACTATCCAAAATTTTTCAAAATTTCATGTTTTATTGAAAAACCACCGTCCATAGATAAGGAGTATGCAGATCGGTCAGTAGGCATGAAACGCCACAGTCTCCAGTTTACATACACTCCCTTATTATTATTATTATTATGCATACTTATATGGCGCCATCATATTCCACAGCGCTTTACAGAGATTTACATCACCTTGAAAACGTATTCATACCCCATTAACCTTTCCATATTTTACATCCACAAACTTAAATGTACTTTATTGGAGCTTTATGATTTTTCTTTTACATTTTGGCTTTTCACATTTCAGAAAAATGGTGGCGGGTGGCTATGTCTTGCCTATCACAGCCAATAAAAAGAAGCAAGAAAAAAATGAATGAACTTTACAAATGATTGGTAAACAGCAGGGCTAGGCGCATACACTACAGTCTATGAAAAAGCAATTGAAGGCACCAAGACGCCAACAGACCAATGGCAGCAGGAGAAGTTTGGAAGTTGTTTTATTCTTTTGCATCTTAGTGAGTATTTTTACCCCATAATTAATCCTCAGTGACATCGCTGATATCATAGTTGTCCCTAATAATACATGTCATAGCCTTTCTGAAGGACCTCAGTAAGCGATGCGTCCTTATCACTTGCCAATGGCGAATCTACAGGTAACAATAGCTCAAGTTTCTCTGCTGAAAATGTTTAATTAAAAAATGTGTAAAAAAATAAAATGGGATAAAAAGGTGGAATAACTCCGCGCTGCTTGAAAGATAGAAGTCCAAATGGATAGTTGTTGTGATTCGGTTCGTGGGCTCCCCCGGTGGTCTCTTGTGGTACTGGTGTCCTGCAAGCTTTGCCTTCAGTTCACCTGTTCCTATCAGGATGTGGGAGTATCCTATTTAACCTTGCTCCTCAGTCATTCTAATGCTGGCCATCAATGTATCCAGAGTGATTCCGTTGCATGTTCCTGCTCCCAGTTTTCTGCTCAGCTAAGTTGGACACTTTAGTCCTTAAGTCTATTTTTGTATGTTTTGTCCAGTTTGCACTTATGTGAATCTCTGCAGCTGGAAGCTCTTGTTGGGCTGAAATTACCACTCCAGTGGCATGAGTTGTCACATGAGTTAAGGTAATTTCAGGATCGTGTTTTGAAGGGTTTTGCAGCTGACCGCGAAGTCCTCTGTTGTATCTTTCTGCTATTTAGTTAGCGGGCCTCTCTGTGCTAAATCTGCTTTCATACTACGTGTGTCTTTTCATCTGCTCTCACCGTTGTTATATGTGGGGGGCTGCTATCTCCTGTGGGGACATTCTCTGGAGGCAAGCCAGGACTGTGTTTTCTTCTACCAGGGGTAGTTAGTTCTCCGGCTGGCGCGCGGCATCTAGAGACAACGCAGGAATGCCCCCTGGCTACTTCTAGTGTGGTGTGTAGGTTTAGCATCGCGGTCAGCTCTAGTTTCCATCACCCGAGAGCTTGTCCGTTTATTCTATGCTTCTGATGTTTCCTTGCCATTGGAAACCATAACAGTATGGCCAGCCAAAATGTTTAATCTATAGGCTGAAGCAGGAGAGAAAAGGAACTGTGTGAAACCTTTTTTTTTTTCCTTCCTCTGAAGTTGCACTCCAGCTCTAATTGCAGTCTCCTGTTTTCGTCTCCTCTTAACCCCTGAATGGCTCAGACTTTATCTGTTGAAATATGGATCCCCAGAGTCTGGCTACCAATTTGAATAATCTTGCCTCTAAAGTTCAGAATATACAAGATTTTTTGTTACATGCTCCTCGGTCTGAACCTAAAATTCCTATACCGGAGTTTTTTTCTGGAGATCGATCTTGTTTTCTAAATTTTAAATACAATTGTAAATTGTTTCTTTCGCTGAGATCTCATTCTGCTGGAGATCCTGCCCAGCAAGTAAAAATTGTTATTTCTTTACTGCGGGGTGACCCCCAAAATTGGGCATTTTCATTGGCACCAGGGGATCCTGCGTTGCTCAATGTGGATGCGTTTTTTCTGGCTTTGGGGTTGCTTTATGAGGAACCAAATTTGGAGATTCAGGCTGAGAAAGCCCTAATAGCCCTCTCTCAGGGGCAAGATGAAGCCGAAATATATTGCCAAAAATTTCGAAAATGGTCTGTGCTTACTCAGTGGAATGAGTGCGCTCTGGCGGCAATTTTCAGAGAAGGTCTCTCTGATGCTGTAAAAGACGTCATGGTGGGGTTTCCTGCGCCTACTGGTCTGAATGAGTCCATGACAATGGCAATTCAGATTGATCGGCGTTTACGGGAACGCAAACCTGTGCACCAGTTGGCGGTGTCTTCTGAAGAGGCACCACAGAGTATGCAATGTGATAGCTTTCTGTCCAGAAGCGATCGACAGATTTACAGGCGCAAAAATCATTTGTGCTTCTATTGTGGAAATTCTACTCATGTTATATCAGCATGCTCTAAACCAGAGGTCCCCAACCTTTTTTGCACCAGGGACCGGCTTGAAGCAAGACCAGTTTTCCATGGCCCGGTGGGGGTGGGGCAGGGGCGGGGCTTTGGTCATATGGGGGTGGGGTTATGGAGGGATGGAGCTTAGTGCATACTTATATAATTATGACATTTATAATGAGAATGTGATTCAACTTACCATAGGTTCAGAATGAGTGGGAGCACCATGCTTGTTTCCCTGGTGCTCTGCACCATTATTGCCCCATAGCTGTGCCATATAGTGCTCTGCACCATTATTGCCCCATAGCTGTGCCATACAGTGCTCTGCACCGTTTATTATTGCCCCATAGCTGTGCCATACAGTGCTCTGCACTGTTTATTATTGCCCCATAGCTGTGCCATACAGTGCTCTGCACCGTTTATTATTGCCCCATAGCTGTGCCATACAGTGCTCTGCACTGTTTATTATTGCCCCATAGCTGTGCCATACAGTGCTCTGCACTGTTCATAATTGCCCCATAGCTGTGCCATACAGTGCTCTGCACCGTTCATAATTGCCCCATAGCTGTGCCATATAGTGCTCTGCACCGTTCATAATTGCCCCATAGCTGTGCCATACAGTGCTCTGCACCATTATTGCCCCATAGCTGTGCCATATAGTGCTCTGCACCATTGCCCCATAGCTGTGCCATATAGTGCTCTGCACCGTCCATTATTGCCCCATAGCTGTGCTGCTGCTGCAATAAAAATAATAAAACACATACTCACCTGTCTTGCTTGCAGCTCCTCGGCGCCATCTTCCCGGCGTCTCTCTGCACTGACTGATCAGGCAGAGGGCGGCGCGCACACTATAGGCGTCATCGCGCCCTCTGCCTGCAGTCAGTGCGGAGAGACGCCGGGAAGATGGAGACAGCGCTCGGCGTGTGGAACGAGGATAGGTGAATATGTCATACTTACCTGCTCCCGGCGTCCCGCTCCTTCCCCCGGACAGCGGGTCTTCGGTGCCGCAGCCTCTTCCTCTATCAGCGGTCACCGGCACCGCTGATTAGAGAAATGAATTATGCGGCTCCGCCCCTATGGGAGGTGGAGCAGCCTATTAATTTCTCTAATGAGCGGTCCCACGTGACCGCTGAACAGGGGCGCCGCGGACCGGCTGAAAAACCCCAACGGCCCGGTCCTGGTCCGCGGACCGGCGGTTGGGGACCTCTGCTCTAAACGAACAAAGAAAGTTGATAAATCCTCTGCTATTGGCACTTTGCAGTCCAAGTTTATCTTGTCTGTAACTCTAATTTGTTCGTTGTCTTCTATTGTTGCGGATGCGTATGTGGATTCTGGCGCCGCTTTGAGTCTTATGGATTGGTCCTTTGCCAGGCGCTGTGGGTTTGATCTAGAGCCTCTGGAAGTTCCTATACCTTTAAAGGGTATTGATTCTACACCATTGGCTAGTAATAAACCACAATACTGGACACAAGTGACTATGCGTATGACTCCAGACCATCAAGAGGTGATTCGCTTCCTTGTACTGTATAATCTACATGATGTGTTGGTGCTGGGATTGCCATGGTTGCAAACTCATAACCCAGTCCTTGACTGGAAAACAATGTCTGTACTAAGCTGGGGATGTCAGGGAAATCATGGGGACACACCTTTGGTCTCCATTGCTTCATCTATTCCCTCTGAAATTCCTGAGTTTTTGTCTGATTATCGTGAGGTTTTTGAGGAATCTACTCTTAATTCTCTTCCTCCTCACAGAGATTGCGATTGCGCCATAGATTTGATCCCTGGCAGTAAATTTCCTAAGGGTCGTCTATTCAATCTGTCTGTACCTGAACATGCTGCCATGCGAGAGTATATTAGGGAGTCCTTGGAAAAGGGACATATTCGTCCTTCTTCGTCTCCTCTTGGAGCGGGGTTCTTTTTCGTAGCTAAAAGTGATGGTTCTTTGAGACCTTGTATTGATTATAGACTCTTGAATAAGATCACAGTCAAGTATCAATATCCTTTGCCATTGCTGACAGATTTATTTGCTCGCATTGAGGGGGCGAAGTGGTTCTCTAAGATTGATCTTCGCGGTGCGTATAATTTGGTGCGAATTAAGCAGGGGGATGAGTGGAAAACCGCATTTAATACGCCCGAGGGCCATTTTGAGTATTTGGTGATGCCTTTTGGTCTGTCAAATGCCCCTTCGGTCTTTCAGTCTTTTATGCACAATATTTTCCGTGAATATCTGGATAAATTTATGATTGTGTATTTGGACGATATCTTGATTTTTTCTGATGACTGGGAATCTCATGTTCAACAAGTTAGGAGGGTTTTTCAGGTTTTGCGGACCAATTCTCTGTTTGTTAAAGGTTCAAAGTGTGTTTTTGGGGTTCAGAAGATTTCTTTTTTGGGGTACATTTTTTCCCCCTCTTCTATTGAGATGGATACTGTGAAGGTTCGGGCTATTTGTGACTGGACGCAACCGACTTCTCTTAAGGGCCTTCAGAAATTTTTGGGCTTTGCTAACTTTTATCGTCGATTCATAACTGGTTTTTCTAGCGTTGTCAGGCCTTTGACTGATTTGACTAAAAAGGGTGCTGATGTTGCAGATTGGTCTCCTGCTGCTGTGGAGGCCTTTCGGGAGCTTAAGCGCCGTTTTTCTTCTGCTCCGGTGTTGTGCCAGCCTGATGTTTCTCTTCCTTTTCAGGTGGAAGTTGATGCTTCCGAGATCGGAGCGGGGGCGGTTTTGTCGCAGAAAAGTTCAGATTGTTCAGTGATGAGACCTTGTGCGTTCTTTTCTCGAAAATTTTCGCCCGCCGAGCGAAATTATGACGTCGGTAATCGGGAGCTTTTGGCGATGAAGTGGGCATTCGAGGAGTGGCGTCATTGGCTTGAGGGTGCTAAACATCAGGTGGTGGTCTTGACTGATCACAAAAATTTGATTTATCTTGAGTCGGCCAGACGTCTGAATCCTAGACAGGCGCGCTGGTCGTTGTTTTTCTCCCGGTTTAATTTTGTGGTTTCGTATCTGCCAGGTACTAAGAATGTGAAGGCGGATGCCCTTTCTAGGAGTTTTGAACCTGATTCCCCTGGTGATTCTAAACCTACGGGTATACTTAAGGATGGGGTGATATTGTCTGCTGTCTTCCCAGACCTGCGACGTGCTTTACAAGAGTTTCAGGTGGATCGGCCTGATCGTTGTCCGCCTGGTAGATTGTTTGTGCCGGATGAGTGGACCAATAGAGTCATCTCGGAGGTTCATTCTTCTGCGTTGGCAGGTCATCCGGGAATTTTTGGTACCAGAGATTTGGTGGCTAGGTCCTTCTGGTGGCCTTCCCTGTCTCGGGACGTGCGTACTTTTGTGCAGTCTTGCGATGTTTGTGCTCGGGCCAAGCCTTGTTGTTCTCGGGCTAGTGGGTTGTTGTTGCCCTTGCCTGTTCCTAAGAGGCCTTGGACACACATCTCTATGGATTTTATTTCTGATCTCCCTGTTTCTCAGAAGATGTCCGTCATTTGGGTGGTGTGTGACCGCTTTTCTAAGATGGTTCATTTGGTGCCCTTGCCCAAGCTGCCTTCCTCATCTGAGTTGGTGCCCCTGTTTTTTCAGAATGTGGTTCGGCTGCATGGTATTCCGGAGAATATCGTTTCCGACAGGGGATCCCAGTTTGTGTCCAGATTTTGGCGGGCGTTTTGTGCCAGGATGGGCATTGATTTGTCTTTTTCGTCTGCATTTCATCCCCAGACAAATGGCCAGACAGAACGTACTAATCAGACCTTGGAGACTTATTTGAGGTGTTTCGTGTCTGCTGATCAGGATGACTGGGTCTCCTTTTTGCCGTTGGCTGAGTTTGCCCTTAATAATCGGGCCAGTTCTGCCACTTTGGTCTCCCCTTTCTTTTGCAATTCAGGGTTCCATCCTCGTTTTTCATCTGGTCAGGTGGAGTCTTCGGATTGTCCTGGAGTGGATACCATGGTGGATAGGTTGCATCGTATTTGGGGGCAGGTGGTGGACAATTTGGAGTTGTCCCAGGAGAAGACTCAACGTTTTGCTAATCGCCATCGTCGTGTTGGTCCTCGTCTTCGTGTTGGGGACTTGGTGTGGTTGTCCTCCCGTTTTGTCCCTATGAGGGTCTCTTCTCCTAAGTTTAAGCCTCGGTTCATCGGTCCTTATAAGATTTTGGAAATTCTTAACCCTGTGTCTTTTCGTTTGGACCTCCCAGCATCCTTTGCTATCCATAATGTCTTCCATCGGTCATTATTGCGGAGGTATGAGGTACCACTTGTGCCTTCTGTTGAGCCTCCTGCTCCTGTGCTGGTTGAGGGTGAATTGGAGTACGTGGTGGAGAAAATCTTGGACTCCTGTGTTTCCAGACGGAGACTTCAATATCTGGTGAAATGGAAGGGCTACGGTCAAGAGGATAATTCTTGGGTTACAGCTTCTGATGTTCATGCTTCTGATTTGGTCCGTGCCTTTCATAGGGCTCATCCAGATCGCCCTGGTGGTTCTTGTGAGGGTTCGGTGCCCCCTCCTTAAGGGGGGGGTACTGTTGTGATTCGGTTCGTGGGCTCCCCCGGTGGTCTCTTGTGGTACTGGTGTCCTGCAAGCTTTGCCTTCAGTTCACCTGTTCCTATCAGGATGTGGGAGTATCCTATTTAACCTTGCTCCTCAGTCATTCTAATGCTGGCCATCAATGTATCCAGAGTGATTCTGTTGCATGTTCCTGCTCCCAGTTTTCTGCTCAGCTAAGTTGGACACTTTAGTCCTTAAGTCTATTTTTGTATGTTTTGTCCAGTTTGCACTTATGTGAATCTCTGCAGCTGGAAGCTCTTGTTGGGCTGAAATTACCACTCCAGTGGCATGAGTTGTCACATGAGTTAAGGTAATTTCAGGATGGTGTTTTGAAGGGTTTTGCAGCTGACCGCGAAGTCCTCTGTTGTATCTTTCTGCTATTTAGTTAGCGGGCCTCTCTGTGCTAAATCTGCTTTCATACTACGTGTGTCTTTTCATCTGCTCTCACCGTTGTTATTTGTGGGGGGCTGCTATCTCCTGTGGGGACATTCTCTGGAGGCAAGCCAGGACTGTGTTTTCTTCTACCAGGGGTAGTTAGTTCTCCGGCTGGCGCGCGGCATCTAGAGACAACGCAGGAATGCCCCCTGGCTACTTCTAGTGTGGTGTGTAGGTTTAGCATCGCGGTCAGCTCTAGTTTCCATCACCCGAGAGCTTGTCCGTTTATTCTATGCTTCTGATGTTTCCTTGCCATTGGAAACCATAACAGATAGTCAAATGAAAAAGTGGCTTTATTCAACGCGTTTCAGAGAACTATGACTCCTTCATCAGGAAACCTCAAAAGTATATATATAGGCACATGTTTGACAGTTCTTAAATAAGTCCCAAATTCAAAAAAATGGGGCCAATAGCATCACATGACATGTCAAAGTTAAAAAAAAAAAGTCCAATATCATACAGACTTATTTACTTACAAATGGTCCACTTCTAACATAATCTTTATTACATCTTTTGTAGGAATAGGAAAAATCAGGAAGAAACCAAAAGAACAAAGAAATGCCGCCGAGAAAAAAAAAAGAAAAAAAATTATGCACAAGGGGACGAGAACCCACAGACAAAAAACAACCCTTCTCAAGAGTGGACTCACCCAGCCACACGTCATCTTCGGACACGCCACCAACCCTATGGATTCATGTTAAATCAAAAGGAGATGTAATAAAAACAACTTTATTCAAATATACTAAAAATAAAAAAATATATATTAAAAGAGAAATGAGTGTTCTTTTGTTGTGTGTAAAAATATATATTATAAATATAATAAAAAAGAGGCACTAGGCTCAAGAAGGATTGCACCAAAAATAATTACAACATTTAAGACCATGACATCCTGTATTCATTGTAGAAATATATAATATATATATAATTTTTTATTTATTTATTTATTAATTAAAAAATGTAGCCTGATCCCATTGAGGATTGCGCCCTGCACATGGCCGCCACAATATATCTGGCATTACATGTAGGTGACATGGAGGCATCCGGTGTGACATGATACAACTATCTGCTCTGTTGCTGAGGAGGACGTGGAGGAGAAGCATAAGTGCTGCCTGGAGTAGAGGTGCCACCAGCCACCAGCTCACCCACTTGTGGCTGTAAATCATCACTGCTCACCACATATGACTTTATGGGCCATGAAAGACATGTTTAACCCCTTCACAATGGGATCAATTTCCATAGCTGCTTTTTTGTTTTTCCCTCACTTTCTTACCAGAGCCATAACTTTATCATTCTGTCCATATAGACTTATGAGGGCTTTTATTTTGCAGGACGAGTTGTACTATTGAATGACACAATGTATTGTAAAACAGAAAAAAATTCCAAGTGAGGAGAAATTGCAAAAAAAATGCAATTCTAACATTGTTTTTCTGGGAATTCTTTTTACGGTGTACATTGTGTGGAATAAAATACGTTGCAATTCTTCTCATCAGCACGATTATTTTGATACCGAACATGTCCAGTTTTTTTAGTTCCACATAGAGGAGGTAGCGGCAAGCTTAGGAAGCTGACTGAGCACAGTGAAGATGTGGCCAGGATACTTGATTGTCCCAAAACTGGGTTTTCCAAAGGCCTTCGTGAGTTCAGTGATAAGTAGTGGGGCAGATCTGTATTCCACCAGCTGGAGTCATGGTCCCTTGGTCTGATCCTGTAGACTCTCACTGGAGAGACAAGCCCCTTTTATACCCACACCTTTCATTCAAAGCATTCTCCAACAGGACTGGGGGAAGAGTGGGAGGTAAAGCCTCATTGTTTGATTGCTCAATTAACCTGCATATTTGTCCTCCAAGGTGTGTAGGTTAGTAAACCGCTGGGGGCAGATACAATATGTAATCATCAGGTATTTCATATATAAACATACAAGAGTCAATGTACAGACTCAAATGAAACAATGGCTCATGTACCTTGAGCTACTGAACAAAGAAACAATATATCTGACATAATTAAGAATAATTCACTCCCCACACCAGTGGCCAGGATGACACTATGTCATCACCCCTTCCTCTGCCCCAAGTGACCCCATATTGGAAAATTCACTGCTTAAGGAATTCATTTAGGGATATAGTGAGTATTTTGAACCCACCGATGCCTCACAGAATTTTCTATCATTGGAGCCTGGAAATATAACATTTTAGTGGTAAAAATGTATTTTTAATTTGCTGCAAATTTGTCAGCTACACAAGGGTTAATAGGTGAAACTGGACTCCACAATTTATTGCACAATTTCTCCTGAACACAGTGATGCCATAAAATAAAAAGGTAATAAATAAGAAAAGCATGACACAGAGAACACAATAATGAAATTCAAGAGGCAAATCAGTGTGGACGTCCATCCAAGAAGCACCCAGGACGGGCGTTTTGCTTTTCAGCTTTTTCAAAGCTTCTTCCGACTATGTGTTACTTTTATAGTTATTTGCTCTTGTGTAAGGCTACGTTCACATTTGCGCCTTTGGGCGCAGCATCGTCGACGCATAACGACGCATGCGTCATGCGCCCCTATCTTTAACATTGGGGACGCATGGACATGCGTTGTCATGCGTTTTGCTGCGTTTCACGACGCATGCGTCGTTTGGCCGCACCTGGGGGGGCACGGCCGACGCTACATGTTGCATTTTTGTAGCATCGAAAATTTTGGGAAAAACGCATGCGTCGCCCGTGCGTCATAATTGGGTTTTTATCCCCATTGAACACAATAGACAACGCAATGAACGCAAGTGCGTGCGTCGTACTGCGTTTTGCGACGCATGCGTCGTTTAATAAAATAACACAAAACAGTGTCTAGACGGTGTCTAGACAGTGAAAAAACATCCGACATATACAGTATAAATAAAATGTTTGCATTGTTTGTCACTTGGCTGCTGCATAGGACAGAGAACAGACAAGCTCATCTGCATCATCTGCTTTCAAGAGATGTAAGTATAGAATGGATCTGCGCATTTTCTTTGTGTTTGATTTTTTAAAATTTATAGCAAGTTGTGTATTTTTTTGTTATGCACTTTCACCGTCTATACTGTGGTTGTGTAATGGACATTGTTTTTTTTTTATTCTGGTTGTGATGTACTTCTGGCGTTATATGATGGCGTTTCATTGTCTCCGGCCTTGTTGGTTTTATTGTAAATTATGGTGGTCTATCCAGGATTGACTTTTATTTTCCTTTTTCTTTTTTTTTTTTGTTTTTTTTTTGTTTTTTTTTTTGCCTTTTCTTGTGCCTTTCTGAAAAAAAACTATTTATTTCTGTTAAAAAAGCTATGTGTATTTTTTGGATTAGTACATAGGGTCTGTTGTTTATTTGTTTTGTTATCTTTTCTGGGACTGTTCTCTTCTGCTTTTGCTATACTCTGGCATTGTGTCGTCTCTGCCATTGTAGTTTCAATGTATGGCGGTGTGGTTTGCTCAGTGCTTGTTCAGTTGGCATTGTACCATGAGTGCACTGTTCGTTGTGTTCGTAATGCTTATGAATGTTTTTTTTGATATTTTCCTCTATGTGGCTGTGTATAATTGTGCATTCTGTTAATGTATTTTTTTTTTTTTGTTTTTCCTTGCAGAATTTTTATCTTGTTACCATGGCCAGCGAGTCAAGCCACACAACACCGCAGGGGAGTCAGGTGAGCACATGATCTACTGTTGCTTACTATTCGTTGTCATTTGTATACGTGTCACTCAATTGTTGTAAAACTATTTTCCAGGCTTCTTCAAGTGAGGAGGAGGAAGCGCGCCAGCAGGAGCAGCAACCTCGGGGCCAAGCTGTGGTGGCAAGACGGCGAGTAAGTATTTTTTCCAACAACCATTTTTTTTTTTTTTAACAATTTCAAATTCTTTTTTTTTTTTTTTTGGGTGGGGGGGAGAGAGCTATTTTTATTTAGATTGCAAACATTAATGTTTTCCAATTATTCTAGGTTTAACAACGGAACCAAGATGAGGAGATCGACATAGATATAATGGTCGCCTCTATCCAGGAGCGAGGCCCGTTGTGGGACAGCCGTGACCCTCGGCACGCGGACCAGGTTGTTTTAAGGCGTATGTGGACGGAGGTTGCCCAATCGCTGTGGGATGGCTTTGACACAGCTTCATCCGCGGACAAAGATAACTTTGGTAAGTGTTGCTGAAATGCCGCTCTGACACATCAGGCCAGGATACACAACCGTGTGTGATGCGATCATCTCCTGCAAGTTTGTTGCATCGCACAGCGTTGCGTTATCATATGAAAATGTTTCTCAAAATATTTTTTGGGGTTTTGTTTTTTCACAGTCAAAAAATTGAGGACAAGATGGCGTTCCATGAAGGACCGTTTCAATCGTGGCCTCCGGAAGGAGGAGGAACAGGCTCGTAGTGGTGCTGCTGCGGCAAGGACATCTACGTATAAGCATACCAGACTTCTCCAGTTCCTGAGACCGGTCCTTGCCCGCCGAGAGTAAGTATTTATTACCTATTCAAACACTTCGGGTATTGTACAAAAGGCATGTTCACGTACTATATTGTCCAGCCCCGTAGTATATTGCCCAGCCATTTAGTATTTTGGCCAGTGACGTAGTACAGCACAGAGACACATAGTATATTTCCCAGCCACGTACAATATTTAAATAGTGGCGTTGTATATTGCCCATCCTGGTTTGTCACAGTTTTCCAAAAAAAAAGTAAAAAAAAAATTTACACGGGAGACCTTATAGTCCACGGCAGGATCCGTTCCCAGGGTTGGTCTGATCGCAGGACCTGTGATGACATCTCGGTCACATGACCGTGACGTCATGGCAGGTCCGACGATAAGCGTAAACCATGGCGGATGTCACAAACGGCAACCATGGTTGAGTATAGCCTGGTAATTTTTAAAATCTAAATGTTTATATTTTTAAATATTGATGCGGCATAGGCAGCGTCAATATTAAAAAGTTTGTGACATCATGGTGTAACGGCGGAAACGGTTACCGCTGGTAAGTGTTCATCGTGACAGAGGGGAGTATGCGGCCAACAGGCATTCACTGCGGGGAGTAAGGAGCGGCCATTTTATTATGGACTGTGCCAGTCGCTGATTGGTCGCGTCAGCCATGATAGGCAGCTGGCCAGAACAATCAGCGAATGAAAACCGGTACTGCAGGACAGACAGACTGACAGACGGAACTGACCCTTTACAATTATTTAAAATAGTTTTACTGTTGTGTGTTGCAATGTTAACTTTTTATTACACAGGAGGTGGCGAATGTGAAATGTTATATTTTGTATACTAATTTTTTCCTTATGTTTTCACAGAACACACAGCAGCACCCTCGAGCCTGTTCGGCCATCTGGAGTGGTCCTTCATGAATCGCCATCTGACCGGTCAAAGCCATCCCACAGCGAGAGCAGGCTTGCACCACCATCTGGAGAACCGGCAGCCGGTCCATCAAGTGTTCCCCTGCCCGAGGCCACTGGCACTCCTTCCTTCGGGTATTCCCGACAGCGTCAGCGGGCCTCGGACAGGCCGCTAATGCTCGAAGTTTTGCATTTGGGCACGGTCTTCCAGAATTGTTTCAAGGCGCTGGGCGATAGAATGGACACTGCTCTGTCCAATATCAACCGGCGCCTTGAAACAATGGAATCCGAGCTCTCGAGGCTGGCAAAACATTTTTTTAGTGCCATTGCGAAGGGCATGGTGGAACATCTTACGCCGGAACTCCAGATTTCGGTGATGCAGGCCTGCAACAATGCCTACGTGACTGCTCTGCAGCAGGCTCGGGTCATGCAGTCAGCGACTACAATGCCCGTAGTACCATCGCTGGCTAGCATGACTCCGACTCCTGCTGCAGAGCAACCACACAGAGGTCCGCGTGCTGAGGGCCGCCGCCACCGACACCATCGAAACGAGCCGCCAAGTCCTGCTCCTGCCAGGCCTTCCAGTTCTAGAAGACGCCACGCAGAACACCACCCAGAGGGAGAGAGGAGAAGAAGCAAAAAAACACGGACAGCTACGGCGGCTCTGGCTGCTCCAATACCAACACCGAGCTCTCGGCCGGGGTCTAGCCGGAGCAGGAGTAGCCAGAGCCAGTCAACAGTCACTAGGAGACTGGTCGTGCCTCCTCCCTCCCCTCCTGCGTTGGCAATCTCGCCACCCTCGGCCACAGGGTGGTCAGAGATACTGTCATGGTTCTCAATGGCAAGAGAACGTAATTAAGCATACAAAAGGACTAGCTCTTGGAAGATGGGAACTCGAGCTGACCATGAGCTAAACCTACCGCACAACTAACAGTGGCCGGGTAGCGTGCCTACGTTTTATCCCTAGACGCCCAGCGCCAGCCGGAGAACTGACTGACCCTAGCAGAGGAAAATACAGACCTGGCTTACCTCTAGAGAAATTTTCCCCAAAAGGCAGACAGTAGCCCCCACATATATTGGCGGTGATTTTAGAGGAAAATTACATACGAAGTATGAAGATAGGTTTAGCAAATTGAGGTCCGCTTACTAGATAGTAGGAAGACAGAAAAGGGAACTTCACGGTCAGCTGAAAACCCTTTCAAAATACCATCCTGAAATTACTTTAAGACTCTAACATCAACTCATGACACCAGAGTGGCAATTTCAGCTCACAAGAGCTTCCAGCCTCAGAAATATTCAATCACAGAGAACTGGAACAAAAATGCAAAACAAACTTAGGACAACAAGTCCAACTTAGCTGATAGTAGTCTAGGAGCAGGAACATGCAACAGAAAGGCTTCTGGTAACATTGTTGGCCGGCATAGAAATGACTGAGGAGCAAGGCTAAATAGAAAACTCCCACATACTGATGGAAAACAGGTGAACAGAGGAGATGAAGCACACAAGTGCAGTACCACCAGAAACCACCGGGGGAGCCCAGAAACCAAATTCACAACAGTACCCCCCCTCAAGGAGGGGGCACTGAACCCTCACCAGAACCACCAGGGCGATCAGGATGAGCCCTATGAAAGGCACGGACCAAATTGGAGGCATGAACATCAGAGGCTGTCACCCAAGAGTTATCCTCCTGACCGTAGCCCTTCCACTTGACCAGATACTGAAGTCTCCGTCTGGAAACACGGGAGTCCAAGATCTTCTCGACAACGTACTCCAACTCACCCTCAACCAACACCGGAGCAGGAGGCTCAACGGAAGGCACAACCGGTACCTCATACCTGCGCAACAATGACCGATGGAAGACATTATGAATAGAAAAAGATGCAGGGAGGTCCAAACGAAAGGACACAGGGTTAAGAATCTCCAATATCTTGTACGGGCCGATGAACCGAGGCTTAAACTTAGGAGAAGAAACCTTCATAGGGACAAAACGAGAAGATAACCACACCAAGTCCCCAACACAAAGACGAGGACCAACACGACGACGGCGGTTGGCAAAATGCTGAGTCTTCTCCTGGGACAACTTCAAATTGTCCACCACATGCCCCCAAATCTGATGCAACCTCTCCACCACAGCATCCACTCCAGGACAATCCGAAGACTCCACCTGACCGGAAGAGAAACGAGGATGAAACCCCGAATTACAGAAGAAAGGAGAAACCAAGGTGGCAGAACTAGCCCGATTATTGAGGGCAAACTCCGCCAAGGGCAAAAAGGCAACCCAATCATCCTGATCCGCAGACACAAAACACCTCAAATAAGTCTCCAAGGTCTGATTAGTTCGCTCGGTCTGGCCATTAGTCTGAGGATGGAAAGCAGACGAAAAAGACAAATCAATGCCCATCCTAGCACAGAACGCTCGCCAAAATCTAGACACGAATTGGGTTCCCCTGTCAGAAACGATATTCTCCGGAATACCATGCAAGCGCACCACATTTTGAAAAAACAGAGGAACCAGCTCGGATGAGGAAGGCAACTTGGGCAAGGGAACCAAATGGACCATCTTAGAGAAACGGTCACACACCACCCAGATGACAGACATCTTCTGAGAAACAGGGAGATCAGAAATAAAATCCATGGAGATGTGAGTCCAAGGCCTCTTCGGAATAGGCAAAGATAACAACAATCCACTAGCCCGAGAACAACAAGGCTTGGCCCGAGCACAAACATCACAAGACTGCACAAAACCTCGCACATCTCGCGACAGGGAAGGCCACCAGAAGGACCTAGCCACCAAATCCCTGGTACCAAAGATTCCAGGATGACCTGCTAACGCAGAAGAATGGACCTCCGAGATGACTCTACTGGTCCAATCATCAGGAACAAACATTCTACCAGGCGGGCAACGATCAGGTCTATTCGCCTGAAACTCCTGCAAGACCCGTCGCAAGTCTGGGGAAACAGCAGATAATATCACTCCATCCTTAAGGATACCTGTAGGTTCAGAATTACCAGGGGAATCAGGCTCAAAACTCCTAGAAAGGGCATCCGCCTTCACATTTTTAGAACCTGGTAGGTAAGAAACCACAAAATTAAACCGAGAGAAAAATAACGACCAGCGCGCCTGTCTAGGATTCAGGCGCCTGGCAGACTCAAGATAAATCAAATTCTTGTGGTCGGTCAATACCACCACCTGATGTCTAGCCCCCTCAAGCCAATGACGCCACTCCTCAAAAGCCCACTTCATAGCCAAGAGCTCCCGATTACCAATATCATAATTTCGCTCAGCGGGCGAAAATTTACGAGAAAAGAACGCACAAGGTCTCATCACGGAGCAGTCGGAACTTTTCTGCGACAAAACCGCCCCAGCTCCGATTTCTGAAGCGTCAACCTCAACCTGAAAAGGAAGAGTAACATCAGGCTGACGCAATACAGGGGCGGAAGAAAAGCGGCGCTTAAGCTCTCGAAAGGCCTCCACAGCAGCAGGGGACCAATCAGCAACATCAGCACCCTTCTTAGTCAAATCAGTCAACGGTTTAGCAACATCAGAAAAACCAGTTATAAATCGACGATAAAAATTAGCAAAGCCCAAAAACTTCTGAAGGCTCTTAAGAGAAGAGGGTTGCGTCCAATCACAAATAGCCTGAACCTTGACAGGGTCCATCTCAATGGAAGAGGGGGAAAAAATGTACCCCAAAAACGAAATCTTTTGAACCCCAAAAACGCACTTAGAACCCTTTACACACAAGGAATTAGAGCGCAAAACCTGAAAAACCCTCCTGACCTGTTGGACATGAGAGTCCCAGTCATCCGAAAAAATCAAAATATCATCAAGATACACAATCAAAAATTTATCCAAATAATCACGGAAAATGTCATGCATAAAGGACTGAAAGACTGAAGGGGCATTTGAAAGACCAAAAGGCATTACTAAATACTCAAAATGGCCCTCAGGCGTATTAAATGCGGTTTTCCACTCATCCCCCTGCTTAATTCGCACCAAATTATACGCCCCACGAAGATCAATCTTAGAGAACCACTTGGCCCCCTTTATTCGAGCAAACAAATCAGTAAGCAGTGGCAAAGGATACTGATATTTAACCGTGATTTTATTCAAAAGCCGATAATCAATACACGGCCTCAAAGAGCCATCTTTTTTAGATACAAAGAAAAAACCGGCTCCTAAGGGAGATGACGAAGGACGAATATGTCCCTTTTCCAAGGACTCCTTAATATATTCCCGCATAGCAGCATGTTCAGGCACAGATAGATTAAATAAACGACCCTTTGGAAACTTACTGCCCGGAATCAGATCTATAGTACAATCGCAATCTCTGTGCGGAGGCAGTGAACCAAGTTTAGGCTCCTCAAAAACGTCACGATAATCAGATAAAAATTCCGGAATCTCAGAGGGAATAGATGACGAAATGGAAACCAAAGGCACGTCCCCATGAGTCCCCTGACATCCCCAGCTTAACACAGACATTGCTTTCCAGTCGAGGACTGGGTTATGAGATTGCAGCCATGGCAATCCAAGCACCAACACATCATGTAGATTATACAACACAAGGAAGCGAATAATCTCCTGGTGATCCGGATTAATACGCATAGTTACTTGTGTCCAGTATTGTGGTTTGTTACTAGCCAATGGCGTGAAGTCAATACCCTTCAGAGGTATAGGAACTTCCAGAGGCTCTAAATCAAACCCACAGCGTTTGGCAAAGGACCAATCCATAAGACTCAAAGCGGCGCCAGAGTCGACATAGGCGTCCGCGGTAATAGACGATAAAGAGCAAATCAGGGTCACAGATAGAATAAACTTAGACTGTAAAGTGCCAATTGAAACAGACTTATCAACTTTCTTAGTACGTTTAGAGCATGCTGATATAACATGAGTTGAATCACCACAATAGAAGCATAACCCATTTTTTCGCCTAAAATTCTGTCGTTCGCTTCTGGACAGAATTCTATCACATTGCATAATCTCTGGCGCCTTCTCAGTAGACACCGCCAAATGGTGCACAGGTTTGCGCTCCCGCAAACGCCGATCAATCTGAATAGCCATTGTCATGGACTCATTCAGACCTGTAGGCACAGGGAACCCCACCATAACATCTTTAATGGCATCAGAGAGACCCTCTCTGAATTTCGCCGCCAGGGCGCACTCATTCCACTGAGTAAGCACAGACCACTTACGAAATTTTTGGCAGTATATTTCAGCCTCATCTTGCCCTTGAGACAGGGTCATTAAGGCTTTTTCAGCCTGAATCTCTAAATGAGGTTCCTCATAAAGCAACCCCAAAGCCAGGAAAAACGCATCCACATTGAGCAACGCAGGATCCCCTGGTGCCAAAGCAAATGCCCAATCCTGAGGGTCGCCCCGGAGCAAGGAAATTACAATCCTGACCTGCTGTGCAGGATCTCCAGCGGAGCGAGATCTCAGAGACAAAAATAATTTACAATTATGTTTGAAATTCTGGAAGCGAGATCTATCCCCAGAGAAAAATTCAGGAAAAGGAATTCTAGGTTCAGATGTAGGAGCATGAATAACGAAATCCTGTAAGCTTTGAACCTTCATAGCGAGATTATTCAAACCTGTAGCTAAACTCTGTGGATCCATATTAATCAGGTGAAATCAGAACCATTCAAGGATTAGAAGGAGAGAGAGACGAAGGCTGCAGTAAGCAGAGATGCTAGTGAATCAACTAATGAGCAAACTCAGGAAAAAAAAAAAAAATTCTCTGCAGACTTCTTTTCTCTCCTTTCTTCTGCCAATTATTTTAACCCTTGGCCGGCCAAACTGTCATGGTTCTCAATGGCAAGAGAACGTAATTAAGCATACAAAAGGACTAGCTCTTGGAAGATGGGAACTCGAGCTGACCATGAGCTAAACCTACCGCACAACTAACAGTGGCCGGGTAGCGTGCCTACGTTTTATCCCTAGATGCCCAGCGCCAGCCGGAGAACTGACTGACCCTAGCAGAGGAAAATACAGACCTGGCTTACCTCTAGAGAAATTTTCCCCAAAAGGCAGACAGTAGCCCCCACATATATTGGCGGTGATTTTAGAGGAAAATGACATACGAAGTATGAAGATAGGTTTAGCAAATTGAGGTCCGCTTACTAGATAGTAGGAAGACAGAAAAGGGAACTTCACGGTCAGCTGAAAACCCTTTCAAAATACCATCCTGAAATTACTTTAAGACTCTAACATCAACTCATGCCACCAGAGTGGCAATTTCAGCTTACAAGAGCTTCCAGCCTCAGAAATATTCAATCACAGAGAACTGGAACAAAAATGCAAAACAAACTTAGGACAACAAGTCCAACTTAGCTGATAGTAGTCTAGGAGCAGGAACATGCAACAGAAAGGCTTCTGGTAACATTGTTGGCCGGCATAGAAATGACTGAGGAGCAAGGCTAAATAGAAAACTCCCACATACTGATGGAAAACAGGTGAACAGAGGAGATGAAGCACACAAGTGCAGTACCACCAGAAACCACCGGGGGAGCCCAGAAACCAAATTCACAACAAGATACCTTCTAGTATTTTACAGTATGGTTCCTCCTCCTCCCCCTCCACCCACTCCCAAACCGGGGGATATCATTCGCCATTAATTGCAGACGTTTTTACCCCTTAAACCTTTCCCCATTTTTCTTTTTGTGTCCCCCTTATTAAAATTGTTATTTTGCTAACAAAATTGGAGTTTCTTGTTCTAAAATAAGTTTGCAGCAACTCACACCGTGCGCCGCATACATTAATCTTTTGTTTTTCACACCTCATATCTGCAATGTCTGACACTATTTATCTATTTTGTTTTCTGTCTTTTTTGGGTGTCTCTCATTGTACTATGAGGTGTTACAAACACAAAGAGGATTCAAAAATATAACAATTTTCAAACATACTGTAAGGTTATGGGTCAGGTGAGGTGGTAGCAATGGTCACGTGGACAAGTGTCGCCACTATTTGATTCAGGACGTTTTCCAGCATCCTGAGTTCAATAGTGTTAACTCAGTAGAGTTGAGCAAACATGATCGGCTCCCTCCTTGGCAAGCAAAACACTTGCGGGCTTGTAGCATATGGGCCCCGGCTTCATGGAGTGCGGATTATGATCTGCAGCCGCATGTTCAGAGGCTGTGTGACAGGCAGAACACATACACAACCCAGGCCTATTTGTTGGCCTCGCCATGCATGTGTAGTGCCTGTCACACAGCCGCGGCACATGCAGCGGCAGAAAACCTGCTTCAGCCCGCGCGCTACATGAAGCCAGGTTCCATATGCAACTAGTCTGCAAGCTTAATTGCTTGACAAGGTGGGAGCCGATCATGTTCGCTTAAAACTATGGACCACACGGCTATGTGAACAAGTGGGGTGGTTTGGCAGAGTCTATTTGGGAACTGGTGCTCACATTAGTACATTATTTGTGGTACACACATTTGGTTATAGAACATTGCGTTTGTTTTAACATTTTTTTATTGACAACAACATTGATAAAAATAAAAGGGAAGCAGTTTTTTGTAACGGAAAGGCACACTAAAGTACGTTTATTCAAAACATAACACAGTAGAAAATCTAGGTACATTACAACATTGAAAGAACATTACATTAGGCTGGTAAAATTTTATGGACTCAATAGTGTTTAAATCTTTAAATGTCAGTATTTAGATTTTTATTAAGCACAATAAATTTATTTTAAGTTAAAAGCAGGATAAAGTACAGTTAACTACACCATTTGATCTTGCCATGACACACGGTCAACATCTGAAACAAAATAGGAAGCAAATCGATCCCTCATCTGCCCAATTTCCAAAGTTGTCCTCAGAGGATGATCTTGGTAATCGGGCAATGGGTTTGCTATGGGTTCATCTAGTTCCACGTTGACTCTCTCTTTAGCAATAATATAATTGTGGTAGAACCACACAAGCCTTCACCACCTCATCAACTGTCTCAATTTTCAGATTTATAGCGGATCCTAAAATCCGCCATTTGGAGACCAGGATTCCAAAGGCGCACTCCACAGTTCTTCTGGCCCTGGACAGTCTATAATTAAAAATACTTTTTGTGTGGTCCAAGCCCCGACTGGAGTAGGGTTTTAATAGGTTGGCACACATTTGAAATGCCTCATCCCCAACCACAACAAATGGCATTGCCGGCCCTTTGGTGTTGGGAAGAGGTCGTGGCTGGGGGAAATTGAAATTGTTATGATATAATCTTCGGCCCATATCAGACTCCTTAAATGTCCGTGAATCATTTGCACGGCCAAACGCTCCAATGTCCACGGCGACAAACCTGCAGTCCGCACCTGCAATTGCCATGAGCACGGTGGAAAAGTATTTTTTATAATTAAAAAACAGAGATCCACTTCTTGCAGGCTTTGTAATCCTAATGTGCTTCCCATCCACAGCTCCAATACAGTTAGGGAAAGAACACAGTTGTTCAAATTTTTTTGTGTTGACCTCCCATAATTCAGTTGTAGGGAGGGGTAAAAATTCATCCCGGAGATTGTCCCACAAAGCGCGGCATGTGTCGGCAATAATTCCCGACAGTGTGGAGACTCCAATCCTGAATTGGAAATGCAGGGATCTCAAGGTCTCTCCGGTAGCCAGGAAACTGCCAAGAAGATAAATTTAAAAATTAAATTAAGTACATTGAAAAAATAGAATAAAACAAAAAAAAAAAAAGGAAACATTGCTGAACATATGACAGGCCTTTACATTGCAAGATAACGTACCGTAGAGTCACCAGCAGCCGTTCCTCAGCAGAAATTGATCGCCGGAGCTGTGTGTCCTGCCTGGTAATGGATCCTTCCACAAGACGAAGCAGATATCGGAAGCTGTCTTGAGACATCCTGGTAAATTCAAAATATTTTTCAAGGATGTCATTTAGCTCGCCAAACAAGCAATGGTAGGCTCCACGGCTCTCCCGGACTTCCACTATAGGGTGTAGCCAAAAGCGCCGATGAAGACTCCTTATCTGTTTTTCTCTTTTCCCTTGATGGTAACAGGCAATAGCATAAGCATTAGCCAAGGCAAACTCCAACTCCATATTCAGGTAGATACTCTCCATGGAACGCTCCATCATGATGCTGTAAACACAAGCAAAATGGGAGGAATTAATCTCTGCCAGGGTATATATACACAAATTCCATTACACCCACCCTCCATTGGTGGTCCTTATCTAGTGTCTAGACACAAAATTGTTTTTTTTTCCCATCAATTGTGTAAAAGAATGAATCATTGTTTGACAACGCATGTGCCAAAAAACGCAGCGTTTTCTAAAAAACGCAACAAAAATGTACACAAAACGCGCATGCGTTCAACGCATGCGTCAAAACATGTTGCGTGTTGTGTGCCTTTTCAGTGCGTCATGCCCAAAGGCGCAAATGTGAACGTAGCCTAAGACATGTGGGTTCTGCGCACACCATCGGGATATTTTCTTATGTTCACAGAGATGTTTACTGGACACTAGCCATTTTTTGTACGCTACTTGTCTAAAGCCCTTATTATTGGGTGCATTGATCCCATATATTTCCCCTGAGCTATCGGTATCTTACTACCCGATTCATCATACTGCTATATCCTTCATGTGACATCTACACCTTGTATACTTTGAGGAACTCTCTATATGTCCTCTTTATGGTCTCACTTTGAGAAAAAAAAATTTAAGACATTTTACGTGGTTTTGTGTACATTTATGATACCACATACCTACATATTTTTATCACAGAGGTATAGTTGCTAGAATCTATGTTTTTTATATGAGATTTACTCTATCACTGCCATGGATTTTTGATGTTAGTCTAATCATTATATATAGTACCATACAGGGTCGGACTGGGGTGTCTGGGGCCCACAGGAGGAATTGACCCTAGGGGCCCACCCTACAGCTATATGCAAATATCTGAAAGCCGTTATCTTCGTTATAGTTGAGCATTGACTGTAAAACACAGGCGGCTCCTGCACATCTACTATGACTGGGATATACAATTACAGTAGTTTACATTAAAGGGGTTATTTTGTTAAAACAAGTTATCACCAATACATGGGCTCTACAGGATAGGTGATCGCTTAGGTCTGACCATTAAAAACTGCGCCGATCAGAAGAATAGGAAGTTTTATCCCTGACAGGACACTTATCCACATTTTAAAATGGAGTGGCAGGTGGGATGTCTGACTGGCACTGCAGCTCCATTCATCCTCTTTGGGGCTTCCATAAAGAAACAAGTGCAGTCCCTTTTGGAATGAATGGATCAGTGGTCGAGTTGTACAGGCCACTCGAGACTAATGGGGATAAAAGTTCCACATTCTGCATATTGGGTCCCAGCAGTCAGACCCCACCAAACAATTCGCTATGACTTAACCTGTGGAGAGGTGAGTCCTTTTTTTCACAGGAGAACCTCTGTAAGTGCATTTCTGCTGCTGTGTTCCAAGTATCTAATCTCTGATAGAAATAAAGAATCTTTTTCTAATTAATATCAGAGAGAGCAAATGATCGCCATATACAACACAATCCACTATACAGAGACCAATAATACCACATACAGGGTAGAAATATCACACCATGACCAGACCACTTAGTGACTGAATAATACCACATACAAGGAGAAATACTGCCACACCATAACTAGACTACATATTCCACCTCATAGAGACTTAATAATACCACATACTAGAGACAAATACCGCCACACCGTGACCAGACCACAAATTACCACCACATAGTGACCGAATAATACCACAAACAGGGGATAAATACTGCGACACCGTGACCAGACCACAAATTACCACCACACAGTGATTGAATATTATAATACTGATCATGAATGCAAACCACAATACTAACAACACTGTTATTACCACCAGTGCCATTATACACAGAAGGTCTGCATATAGTGTATAGTGTGCAGGTAATACAGTGAGCACCAGTGACATAATACACAGGAGCTCTGTATATAGTGTCAGTGTACAGATAGTACGGTGATCACTAGTGACATACACAGAAGCTCTGCATATAGCATATAGTGTACAGGTAATACAGTGAGCACCAGTGACATTATACACAGGAGCTCTGTATATAGTGTATAGTTTACAGGTAATACAGTGATCACAGGTGACTGTTGTGAACTCTATTTTTAGGCTCCCTCTAGTGGTCACAAGTGGTACTGTGTAGTGTTGTCTTCTGCAGGTTGGCTGCATCAGCTGGTTCGTTATCCTTGGTTCGTTTCCTATTTAACTCACCTGGATACTCAGTTCCTTGCCTGCTATCAATGTATTCAGTGCTCTTCAGATTCCTTGTGATTACCTTGCTCCCAGCCTCTCCAAGACAAGCTAAGTTTTTGTCCGTTCATTTTTTGATTATCAGCATTCATCATGTTTCTTGTCCAGCTTGCTAAGATGTGATCTCCTCGCTTGCTGGTTGCTCTAGGGGACTGAGTTTCTCCCCCCACACCGTTAGTTGGTGCGGGGGTTCTTGAAATCTCAGTGTGGATATTTTGTTAGGGTTTTTTACTGACCGCACAGACCCCTTACTATTTTCTGCTATCTAGTATTAGTGGGCCTCATTTGCTGAATCTGTTTTCACCCCTGTGTATGTGCCTTCCTCTTACCTCACCGTTATTATTTGTTGGGGGCTTCTATATCTTTGGTGATTATTTCTCTGAAGGCAAGAGAGGTCTTTCTTTCTCTCTAGGGGTAGTTAGTTCCTCAGGCTGGCTCGAGACGTCTAGGATTTTTTAGGCACGTTCACCGGCTACTTCTGTTTTGTCGCAGAGAAGCTCCTATGGCTCTGTGATGAAGCCATGTGCTTTCTTTTCAAGAAAGTTTTCGCCTGCCGAGCGGCATTATGATGTTGGTAATCGGGAGTTGTTGGCTATGAAGTGGGCATTTGAGGAGTGGCGACATTGGCTCGAAGGAGCTAAACATCATGTGGTGGTCTTGACTGATCACAAAAACCTGATTTACCTCGAATCTGCCAAGGGCCTGAATCCTAGACAGGCTCGTTGGTCGCTGTTTTTCTCCCGTTTCAACTTTGTGGTCTCATACCTGCCTGGTTCGAAGAACGTGAAGGCTGATGCACTTTCTAGGAGTTTTGTGCCTGACTCTCCGGGAGTTTCTGAGCCGGCTGGTATTCTCAGAGAGGGAGTGATTTTGTCTGCCATTTCCCCAGATTTGCGACGAGTGCTGCAGAAATTTCAGGTGGATAGACCTGACCGTTGTCCACCAGAGAGACTGTTTGTTCCAGATAGATGGACCAGCAGAGTTATTTCCGAGGTTCATTCTTCAGTGTTGGCGGGTCATCCTGGGATTTTTGGTACCAGAGATTTGGTGGCTAGGTCCTTCTGGTGGCCTTCCTTGTCGCGGGATGTGCGTTCCTTTGTGCAGTCTTGTGGGATTTGTGCTCGGGCTAAGCCTTGCTGTTCTCGTGCCAGCGGTTTACTTTTGCCTTTGCCTGTCCCGAAGACGCCTTGGACGCACATTTCCATGGATTTTATTTCGAACCTTCCAGTATCTCAGAAAATGTCTGTCATCTGGGTGGTGTGTGATCATTTTTCCAAGATGGTTCATTTGGTGCCCTTGCCTAAGTTGCCTTCCTCCTCCGATTTGGTTCCTCTATTTTATCAGAATGTGGTTCGCTTGCACGGCATTCCTGAAAATATTGTGTCTGATAGAGGATCCCAGTTTGTGTCCAGGTTTTGGCGGACTTTTTGTGCTAAGATGGGCATTGATTTATCTTTTTCGTCGGCCTTCCATCCTCAGACTAATGGCCAAACCGAGCGAACTAATCAGACGTTGGAAACTTATTTGAGATGTTTTGTTTCTGCTGATCAGGATGATTGGGTGACTTTTTTGCCATTGGCCGAGTTTGCCCTTAATAATCGGGCTAGTTCTGCTACTTTGGTTTCGCCTTTTTTCTGCAATTCTGGTTTCCATCCTCGTTTTTCCTCGGGTCAGGTTGAGTCTTCCGACTGTCCTGGGGTGGATTCTGTGGTGGATAGGTTGCAGCAGATTTGGAACCATGTGGTGGACAATTTGAGGTTGTCACAGGAGAAGGCTCAGCGCTTTGCCAACCGCCGCCACGGTGTGGGTCCCCGACTTCGTGTTGGGGATTTGGTGTGGCTGTCTTCTCGGTATGTTCCTATGAAGGTCTCCTCTCCTAAATTCAAGCCTCGCTTCATCGGTCCTTATAAGGTCTTGGAAATCCTTAACCCGGTGTCTTTTCGTTTGGATCTCCCAGCATCGTTTGCCATTCATAATGTGTTCCATAGGTCTTTGTTGCGGAGGTATGTGGTACCTGTGGTTCCTTCTGTTGACCCTCCTGCTCCGGTGCTGGTCGAGGGTGAATTGAAGTACGTGGTGGAGAAGATTTTGGATTCTCGTATCTCTAGACGGAAGCTTCAGTATTTGGTGAAGTGGAAGGGCTATGGTCAGGAGGATAATTCCTGGGTTGTCGCCTCTGATGTTCATGCGGCCGATTTGGTTCGTGCCTTCCACGCGGCTCATCCTGATCGCCCTGGGGGTCTTGATGAGGGTTCGGTGACCCCTCCTCAAGGGGGGGGTACTGTTGTGAACTCTATTTTTAGTCTCCCTCTAGTGGTCACAAGCGGTACTGTGTAGTGTTGTCTTCTGCAGGTTGGCTGCATCAGCTGGTTCGTTATCCTTGGTTCGTTTCCTATTTAACTCACGTGGATACTCAGTTCCTTGCCTGCTATCAATGTATTCAGTGCTCTTCAGATTCCTTGTGATTACCTTGCTCCCAGCCTCTCCAAGACAAGCTAAGTTTTTGTCCGTTCATTTTTTGATTATCAGCATTCATCATGTTTCTTGTCCAGCTTGCTAAGATGTGATCTCCTCGCTTGCTGGTTGCTCTAGGGGACTGAGTTTCTCCCCCCACACCGTTAGTTGGTGCGGGGGTTCTTGAAATCTCAGTGTGGATATTTTGTTAGGGTTTTTTACTGACCGCACAGACCCCTTACTATTTTCTGCTATCTAGTATTAGTGGGCCTCATTTGCTGAATCTGTTTTCACCCCTGTGTATGTGCCTTCCTCTTACCTCACCGTTATTATTTGTTGGGGGCTTCTATATCTTTGGGGATTATTTCTCTGGAGGCAAGAGAGGTCTTTCTTTCTCTCTAGGGGTAGTTAGTTCCTCAGGCTGGCTCGAGACGTCTAGGAATTTTTAGGCACGTTCACCGTCTACTTCTAGTGTGTTTGGATAGGTTCAGATTTGCGGTTAGTCCAGTTTGCCACCTCCCTAGAGCTTGTCCTATGTTTGTTACTTAGCTGGAGTAATTTGTGATCCTCAACCACTAAGGATCATAACAGGTGACATTGTACACAGGAGCTCTGTGTATAGTGTATAGGTAATACAGGGATCACCAGTGACATTATACACAGGAGGTCTGTATATAATGAATAGTTTACAGGTAATACAGTGATCACAGGTGACATTGTACACAGGAGCTCTGTATATAGTGTATAGCATACATGTAATATAGTGATCACCAGTGACATTATACACAGGAGCTCTGTATATAGTGTATAGTGTACTGTTATTACGGTGATCGCAGGTGACATTATACACAGAAGCTCTGTATAATGTTAGTGTACAGGTAATACAGTGATCACCAGACAATATACACAGGAACTCTGTATATAGAGTCAGTGTACAGGTAATACAGTGATCACCAATGACCTTATTACACAGAAGCTCTGTGTATAGTGTCAGTGTACAGGTAATACAATGTTCACCAATGACATTATACACAGGAGTTCTGCATATAGTGTATAGTGTGTGTACACATAATACACTGACTCACCAGTGACATCTGTAGTTGAAGTCCTTCGTCTTCGCTTTTCTTCTTCATCCAGCACAGACCGCCATCACTTCTTGCAGCCAGGGCTTGTCTCTGCAAAATATAACACAGAGTCATCAATAGCTGATTGCTTCCAGAGCACTTTCCCCACTTTTTTCCCCGACTTCTACACTATGTCAGATGAAGAAAAAAGTGACATAGTGCTGCACTGCACAGTAACAGGACCCCCATTTTGCTCACTCCATGGATAAAAGTTTCCTAAAAAGTAAATTATATGACGGTAGTAATAATATCCCTAATTAGATTCTAAAGAAATTATGTTCTCCACTTGTCACCATAAACTAATGCAGCATGTTCCTCATTCTGGCCCTCAAACAGTAATTAAGTCCCTCCCCCTGGCCCTCTTTATTTAATAATCTCGCCCAGCCTGGCACCCTTTATTTTACAATATGCCCCATCCTGGCTCCCCATGTTCCTTGTCTAGCCTGGCACCAATATCTGCAGCTTGGACCCCAGATATCCATCCTGCTCCTCAGCTATCCATACCCTCCCACATATGTCGCTTGTCCTGCTCCCCCATATATCTATCCTGACCCCCCATATATCCAACATGGTCCCTTGTCATGGCTTACATATCAATCATGGCCCCATGTGCTGCTCCCCCCATATATCCATCCTGGTCCCTTGTGCTGCTCCCCCCATATATCTATCCTGGTCCCTTGTGCTGCTCCCCCTCATATATCAATCATGGCCCCATGTGCTGCTCCCCCCATATATCCATCCTGGTCCCTTGTGCTGCTCCCCCCATACATACATCCTGGTCCCTTGTGTTGCTCCCCCCATATATCTATCCTGGTCCCTTGTGCTGCTCCCCCTCATATATCAATCATGGCCCCATGTGCTGCTCCCCCCATGTAACAATCAAGGGCCCATGTGATGCTCACCCCCACCCAATATATCCATCCTGGCCTTTTGTGCTGCTTCCCCCCATATATCCAAACAGGTCACTTGTGCTGCTCCCCCCATATATCAATCATGGGCCCTTGTGCTGCTCCTCCCCATATATCCATTCTGGTCTTTTGCGCTGCCATTCCCCCATATATCCATCCTGGCCCCTTGTGCTGCTCCCCACATACATCCATTCTGGTCCCTGGTGCTGCCAGCCCCCCATATATCCATCCTGGCCCCTTGTTCTGCCACCCCCATATATCCATCCTGTGTTTTTGTGCTGCTCCCCCCATTATATCCATCCTAATCCCTTGTGCTGCTCTCCCCATATATCCATTCTGGCTTTTTATGCTGGCTGCTTGGACAGAAGAAGAAAAAAAAAAAAAAAAAAAGATTCCTCTTACCTGCCTGTGCTCCCAGCATCGGGTGGCATCCTCTTCCTCTGCAGGTCCGGTGTTTTCGAATTAAGATGGCCGCTGACCTACCAGGGGCCGATGGTGTGACGTCATATGCCGGTGACAACAGGCGCCCACTAGTCAGTGTTGATTGGGACGTGCACCGCGGCGGTTCAGTTAATGAATGCTGCATGTGCGTGCTCCTGCAGACTGTGCCTGCGCTTTTAAATGACCCGCGCTCCTAAAAGCCAGACTTTTTTTTCTTCTCTCCTTCCCATCGCCATCTCCCTGGTCCACCGCAAGGGCCCACCGGGGATTTCCCAATTCCCCGCCATGCCTGTCCGACCCTGGTACCATATATGACTTTTATGTATGGGATTTGGAGGCATACATACTGTACTTTTGAGGGGTTTGAGTTTGGAGTCTTCCACTGTTTTTACATCTCCTTTTAATGTTATTTATGTTATTATGTGATGTGCAATAAAAATTATACATTTAGTATTGATTTTAGCTAAAACACTTCTTTGTGTACATAGGATTTGACCAGTTTTATATTATTTTTTATGCTTTGCGGCTCTCACATTCTGAGACTGTAACTTTTTTAATTTTTTGTGCCGAATGAGTTGTTTTTTGATGGACAGTTTGGAGTTTTCATTTCTACCATATTTTTTATATATGACTCTCTGATCACCTTTTTTTTTCACTTTTTTGTGAGTCAGTATGATGAAAAAGCAAAATTTTTGGCATTTTTTTAATTTATTTTTTTCCGTATTCACCATACAGAATAAATAACTTGACAGAATTATAAATCAGGTTGTTCTGGACACGGCGATACCAATTATGTATACTTTTTTCTTTATTTTTGTTTCAGCACACAGGCTGGGTTTTCAGTGGCAAAACGGCTTTTCATGATTTTTGTATGGATTTAGTGTTTTTTTAATCTTTTTTACATATTTAATATAACTTTTTTGATTTTTCATTTAGTCCAACTGTGGAATATTTTTTTTACCTTGATCGATGGTCTCATGCACTGCAGTATTCTTGTAGTGCAGTGCCTGAGACCTGTCTGTGTCTCACTGACTCAGCCTGTTAGATCCTGTTAACAGAAGGATCTTACAGGCCACCGAACCCTGGGGTCATAAGATGACCTTAGGGAATCATGACAACGATTGGCACTCGTTTTTACGATCGTTGGGTCTGATTGTGTCAGAGGAAATCTTTAACTCTTTTATACCACTTAAATGCCGCTGTCACGATTGACAACTATATTTAAGGATTTAATCGGACTTGATCGGTTGTAAACTGGTCGGGGTCAATAAAATTAGGTGTCAACTGTCACATACACCTCTTATTTGCAGGAATTTTGGCTGCAAGGGGGTCAGCTCTTTATTTATTCCCGTCTCAAAACAGCGATGAGGCAATAAGACCCTTTAAAGGACGTCAGTTTAATGCACATTGGCGGTCGTTAAGGGGTTAAAATTAACAATAAAATAAACATGTTCCCTTTTTTCATAATGTACTGAAAGTGCAGATACTTGTATAAGAATTAAGAAAACTATTAAAGTTATATGAATAAAATATGTATAAACTAATATATCCGGATGTTTCAATAACAACTAAATAAATGATATAAAGAACAATTATTCTGTAATTTATAATTGTTTGCACTTAGCAGGAGGGTCTGATGAATTGTGGCAGAGTTTTTGGCAAAGCCAGCTCAGTACTTTGAAGAAACAAGAATACATCCAACCTGTGGTTACAGTTCGCACAGAAAACAGATTGGGATAAATCCACACATGTTAAGAAAAAACGTTTTGTTTCTCCAGCGATCAGTCCAATGGTAGAGTAAAAATAGAATTAATCTTACTGGTAATTCGGTTTCTAGGAACCTTCCACGACAGTCACCTTGGAGGATGTCTCTCCACCCTAATGGGGGACAGCAACACAAAGAGGTTAAATAACCCTCCCCTTCCTGCTAACTCCAGTGTTTTTTCTGGCCATAGTTACCACTAAAGTGCAGGAATCATCCAGAGAAATATCAGATAGGGAGGGAAATTAGTGCTGTCGTGGAAGGTTCCTAGAAACCGAATTACCGGTAATATTAATTCTATTTTCTCTAGTCACCTTCCACGACAGTCACCTTGGAGATATACCAACATTAATTTCTTTAGGGAGGGACCACAGCATGTAGAACACGTCTGCCGAAGGTCAGATCCCTGTCGAAATTCAGCCTGTAGTGTCTGGTGAAGGTATGAACAGAAGACCATGTGGCGGCTCTCCATATCTGTTCTGAAGAGGTGTTTCTTCTTGCTGCTCATGACGTGGATACCGACCGGGTAGAATGGGTCTTCAGAGAGACCGGCGGAGGGAGATCTTTAGCCGAATATGCAAGGCAGATGGCTTGTTTTATCCAGCTTGCAATCGTGCTTTTAGCCGCCTTCTTCCCTTTATTTTGTCCTGAGAATTAGATAAAAAGATTCTGGTTGACCCTCCAGGATTTGGACTGCTCCAGGTAATGGAGAACTACCCTGCGGACATCCAGGGTATGGAAGTTTTCCTCATCTCGTTGGAAGGGTTTGGACAAAATGAGGGCAAAACCACATCCTGACCCCTATGAAAATCAGAAATGACTTTAGGAATAAAGGCTGGGTCTAGACGTAGGATTATGCTGTCAGAATTTATCTATAGAAACGGTTCTTGAATTGACAAGGCCTGCAATTCTCCTACGCGCCTAGCTGTGGTAATAGCAACTAGGAACACCGTTTTTAGTGTTAGGATTTTAAGGGGTAGAGAAGACAAGGGCTCAAAGGGTGGTTGAGTTAAACTATTGAGTACTAAATTTAGATCCCAAGGAAGGATCCGATTAGGGAGACTAGGACGTAGTCTACTAGCTGAGGTTATAAAACGCTTGATCCAGCGGTGGCCAGCCAGATCTTGGTCAAAAAAGGAGCTGAGGGTTGATACCTGAACTTTCAGAGTACTCGAGGAAAGTCCAAGATCTAAACCCTTCTGGAGGAAGTCCAGGATTTGAGAGATGCTGGGGTGGAAGGGATCCGGGACAATGGGTAGACACCAGGAAGAGAATTTCTTCCATACTTTGTTATAGATGGCGTTAGTCACCGCTTTCCTACTCTTTTGGAGAGTTTGGATAACCCTATCTGAGAGACCTCGGGCTCTTAAAATGTTGGTTTCAGTAGCCAGGCAGCGAGATTCAATTTTTTGAGATCCGGATAAAGGAGGGGACCTTGGAAGAGGAGATTGGATCTTTGAGGAAGAAGAATGGGACCTTCCTTTGTCATTCCCCTCAAGGTGCTGTACCAGCTCAGTCCTGGCCACAATGGGGCGATCAGGATTGTTGTGACTCTGTCTGACTGGATTTTCTGCAGTGTCTTTGACAACATTGGAATTGGCGGAAAGGCGTAAGCCAAGTTGAAGGTCCATGGATGAATGAGAGCATCCATTCCCAGAGCACCCTGCACAGGGCTGAGGGAGAAATATGTTTCTGACTTTGCGTTTTGGGAATTCGCAAACAAGTCGATTTCCGGGGTTCCCCATCTCGAGGTTAAGGATAGGAAAACCTCCTGATTCAGGCACCATTCTCCAGGATGCACGTCTTTCCTGCTGAGGAAATCCGCTTTGGTGTTGTCTGAACCCTTCAGATGAAGCGTGGAGATTGAAAGGAGGTGTTTCTCCGCCCAGAGAAATATCCGAGCTGCCACTAGTTTCAGACTGGTATACTTTGTGCCCCCCTGGTGATGAAGATAGGCCACAGTCGTCACATTGTCAGAGTAGACACGAATATGATGGCCTTGGATTAGAGGTGAGGCAGCTAGCAGCACTTCTTCTACTGCCTTTAGTTCCCTCAGATTGGAGGATCTGGAACTTATGTCTGTGAGCCATAGGCCCTGAAAATATGTTTGATCCACCACAGCCCCCCAACCTCTTCGGCTGGCATCTGTGTGGAGCACTTTCAGAGGGAGCTGATCCCAGCTTACCCCTCACCGAAGGTTCCGGCCTTTTAGCCACCATTACAGTGCTGCTTTCACATGTCCGGGAAGAGGGATTCTCTTGGACAGGGTGTTTTGATACCTCCAAGAATGTAGGAGAACGTGAGTCTGGAGGGTCCGAGTGTGTGCCTGGGCCCAGGATACTGCTTGAATGCATGAAGTTAGGGACCCTAGAGTAGACATGGATTCCCTCAGGGTTGGGGATCTTTGTTGCTTGAATCTTGAGATTCTTTGGCAAAGGTCGTGCTGATGATCTTTGGGAAGGAAGGACATCCTTCTCTCTGAATCCAGGAGAATCCTAAGGAATTTGTTCCTCGTGGAAGGCTGTAGGTCCGACTTTAGGAGATTCGGGATCCAGCCCAGGGACTCGAGAATATCCAGAGTTTTTAGTACGTCCTGATTCAGCTGCGATGTTGAAGGAGCCTGATAAGAAGATCGTCTAGGTAAGGGACAAGGCAGATTCCCTGATGACGAGGAAAACGACTGTTTCCCTCATGATTTTTGAGAATACTCTCGGGGCCGAGGATACTCCGAAGGGAAGGACGTTGAACTGGTAGTGAGAGATCTCGCGGTTGTGGGAGATTGCGAACCTGAGGAACTTCCTGTGATCTGGATGGATTGGAATGTGATAATAGGCGTCCCTCAGGTCTATCATTGCCATCACCCAGTCTTGTCCAATTAGCGGGATTGCGGTTTTGACTGACTCCATCTTGAACCTCCGATTCTTGATGACCTGGTTCAAGGGTTTCAGATTAATGATCAGCCTGCATTTCCCAGAGAGTTTCCTTATGAGGAAAAGGCGAGAGTAATGACCTCTGCCTAAATCCTGTTGGGGTACATGGGAGATCACTTTCTCTCGCAAAAGATCCTGGATTTGAAGGAGAAAAGAGTTGACATGGTCTGGGGTTTGTTCCGGGGTAATTCTCAGGCAATGGGGGGGGCTCTCGAATTCCAATTTTAGTCCAAATTGTATCGTGTGAAGGATCCACTGGTTCGTGGATATGGACCGCCATTGGGTGATAAACCATGAGAGCCGGCCCCCGACAGAAGAGTCACTGTTTGTCCTGAGTCTGTTGCTGCTGAGGCACGAGGATGTTCCTGCCTCTACCCCCTTTTGGGTAGCTCCAACTACCCATTTTTCCTTTTCCCCTGAAATCCTTCTGAGAGGACTGGTCCCGGGGGGAACGAAAAAACCGCTTCCTTGTAACTTTTTGTTCAGGAAGTGATTTCTTCCTATCAGAAGCCTTATCCAGGATATCATCCAGTATTGGCCCGAACACATGGTGTCCCTGAAAGGGGATGGAGCAGAGTTTTGTCTTAGAGGTAATATCGCCTCCCCAAGATTTCAGCCAGAGAGCTCTCCTGGCTGAATTTGAGAGGACTAGGGACCGTGCGGCAACACGAACGGACTGTCCCGAAGCATCCGCTAAGAATCCCGAAGCCTTCTGTAGAAGGGGAAGGGAATCCAGGATTTCCTCTCTGGAAGTACCCTGGGAGAGATGATCCTCTAATTTGTGATGCCAGAGAACCAGAGCCCTGGCGACACAAGTAGAAGCAATATTGCCTTGAGAAGATTCGTAGAGGACTCCCAGGATTTCTTTAGGTGACTCTCAATCTTTCGATCCATCGGATCTTTTAATTAAGAAGAGTCCTCAAAAGGGAGGGACTTTTTTTGGTGACCTTAGAGACCTGAACGTCCACTTTGGGAACCTCCCAAATAGAATTATCACCCTCCAAGGGAAACCGGTTTTTAAAATCAGAAGGGACACTAAGGCCTTTCTCTGGGGAAGCCCACTGTTGGAGAATGAGATTTTGAACATTCTCGTGTATAGGGAACCCTTTTGTAGGCTTGGGCTTCAGACCCCCAAACATTATGTCCTGTACGGAATCTTTTTCTTCTATTTCCTCAACCCCCATGGTGCTCCTTACTATGGAGACTAGCTCATCCATATCTTCCGAAGAAAAGTAGTATTTTTTCCCATCTGCCGTAGGGGTGGATGTGGAGCCCTCATTCTTCCAATCATCTCCTGACTCAGAAGAATGAACCTCACCCGAGTCAGAATCAGTATTAACTGGGGCCATCTTCCTCTTTTTAGGGGGGGGGGTGATGCGATACTTGAGGTTGGGAGAAGGCCACCATGGAGGATTGTACCTCCTGTTTAATCAGGCTTTTTATGCTGTCCAGGAGGGAGGGCTGTTCAGCACGTATTATGTCATCCGTACAGGGTTGACATAGGGTCTTCTTATAGGCGGAGGGTAGAGGGAGCCACAAACACCACACTTGCGGCTAGGTTTATTCTTTGGGGCAGACACCTTTTCTCCCTAAAAGAGAGAGAGGTATACTAAATGACCCTTCAAACATGTCAGAACAGTAAAAGGACCAGCCCAGCTACTCACGGCAGGAGGGTGAACGCTGGGATCTGCAGATGAAGCAGAGGGTTTGTCGCCGTCCATGGTCAGCTGTATACAGTCACAGAGAGACAGGGGGACAGCGCTTACCTGGAGGCTCAGACCAGGATATATAGGTACCGTGGTCTCCCAGCGATATCGTGTGCTCCTCCCCCTTCGGTCCATAGGGAGGCTTGAATGACCCTATCCGGTCGGCGATTCCCCCCGGTGGCCAACGACCTTGTGGAACGCCAGGCACAGCGTGCATTCCAGCGTGCGCTCCATTGCAGAGCCCCAGGCCGCGAACCGGAAGTACAGTGACGTCACATCCGGCCGCGCGAACCCAGAACTCCACACAGACGCTGGAGAGGGAGGATGCCGGGGAGCTCAGCGAGGACCCCGGCAGCACGTCATCACCCCGCTTTGCCCCAGACAGAGGCGCGGGAGGGGCGGGAAGGAGGGCCCGAGTCCACCACCAGGATGGAGACAGAGCACAGCACATGGAGGAGGAGAAGATCACCGCCTGACCTCGGCTGCCCGGCGGTAAGAGATTGCAGGTGCTCCGTTCACCGGCCACGACAGCACCCAAAAGACCTCTTCATGCCCCACTGGGGGACAGGAAAAACACTGGAGTTAGCAGGAAGGGGAGGGTTATTTAACCTCTTTGTGTTCCTGTCCCCTATTAGGGTGGGGAGACATCCTCCAAGGTGACTGTCGTGGAAGGTGACTAGAGAAATAGACCTTTTATTTATCCATTAAAAAGTTCAAGATTTCTTCAATGACAGTATTGCATACATTCAATCCCTTATGGACGACATGTTTCGACACATGATGACAAAGTTAATACATGGAAACTTCTGTAGTATTAAGTCACTAAGCTGTGATTTCACTTTTCATGTAGTGAAGGAAAAAAGCAAGAAATTATTGAAGTCTTTCATTATTTATTATTTTTCATTAAAAAAGAGTAATAAATACTTTAAAAAGATAATATCTTAATACGCTCGTAATATTTAAATAGGATAGTTTCTTTTTAAAGTTTCTTTCTTGCAGTCCTGGTCCAACATTCTGTGTTCTTGTACACAATGTATCAAAAATAGTTTCTGTTCCTCCTCTGCAGTAATTAGACCATGGAAGTCCTGCATTAACTTTACGGCCCTCTCAGCTGTATCATTCACTGCTATAAGGGATAATACACGATTTTTGGCCTCGGAAAGTGAGGAATTAGTCTCCCATAAAGACGGATCCTCTGGAAGAAAATTATCATCAATCTTGAGACGAGAGAACAAATCTTTGCTTTTGATTGATATAAAATCATCAATGTTTTTCTCAGAAATAAAAGAAAATCTGGTTAGCATAAAAGTAGTAATGGAATAAAGAAACTGACCACACAATGAGCAGCAAAGTTCTTCCTTCGATGGCATGTATCGTTTCCCATGGGCCGACATATATTCGTTCTTTTGTCACCATTTTTGCTTTTGTTTCTTGGTCACCTTCATTGTCAAACAATGACAAGACAGCTACTTTGTCAGTTAAATACCATTAATGCTGGCAAAACTTCTGTAAAGCTGCTTTTGAGATGTTTTCATCCACATTTTCATAAAACGTCATCACCTTTAGGAAGCATAAATCTTGGTGAGGTTCTTCCCATTTGGAAGTTCGCACCGGGGCCCATAGCTTTGTAGTTACGCCACTGGATTCTGGGACATATATTTGGTGTTTCTTCATCCCAAACCCCTCCTTAAAAGAAAGATCAACGTCTTTAGAAGGATTTAAAGATTCCTCTTTAGGGACCACAGCAACTTTATTAGCCTGCACGGCCACCAAAGCAGCTACACAAGATGACAATTTAGAATGAGCAGGTTTAATCCGCTGCCTAGGTGGCACAGATGAAGACAGAGTTAATGTACCTGCTAAATCACCAAAAGAGTCCCGTGTACCGGAAAATATTTTATCCTGAGAATTGCCCCTGTCCTGAGCATCCCTAAAAGGCATAGACAAACCAAGCAAGCTGCTGTTTTTGTCAATACCTCGGGTTTGCTCAGATCTAGCCTTTTCTGCTTCCATGCAGTCAGATTTCTGCTCTTTTTTACAGTGTTCATCAAACATACTCATCTCTGGTTGTGAGGGCTTTCTAAGAGAATCGACCATACATTCTTCTTCAGGATTGTGTCACGGGGAGACTAGGTGAGCGAGAGCTAATAACCCGGGCCCCTGCAATTTCCTTCAGACTAGGGAAATCCTGACTGACCCTCTACCTGGAGTTTACACTGATGGTGTGCATGTCCAGGCCTCGAACCTCACCCTGTCTCCTGTTTCAACCCTAGGCTGAAACCTCTGCCCACCACCCAGTGTTGGTAATACACCTCTATCCACAGTTAGCACAGACAAGGATAAAGGAAAATATTCACCACGCCGCAGTCACTCAGGAATACACTATAAATGTGCAGGGCAAAATAAATATAAATATAGGAAGGAGTAAATAAGACAAAGGAAAATACACCACCAGCAACGAATCTCTAACAACCAGCTCTCCACTCCAGACCAAGATAACAACGCACAAGACAGAAGCTATAATCGGCGATGCCCAATGATCAGGAGAACTATTTTAAGGCAATGGGCATGGCCCATCTTCCAATCCGAGGATCAGGTAAATTAACCCCGGAACAGCTAGATAGAATCTAGCCGACGCCAATGAGCAAATAGTGGTCAAAAGCGGAATTACCGCTGTCTGTCGAACGACCTGGTCTGAACAGCGTCCGACATGACAGTACCCCGCCTTCTACGAGGGACCCCAAGGCCCTCACGGCTTATAGGACCCGGCTTGTCTGGATGGCGATGATGAAAAAACCTGACCAGCCGATCCGCATGAATATCCGAGGCTGGTACCCAGGACCTCTCCTCAGGCCCATAACCACGCCAGTGTACCAAGTACTGTAAAGTGTGACGCACTATACGAGAGTCAACCACCTTGGAGACTTCAAACTCCAAATTACCATCCACTAAGACTGGAGGTGGCATAGGCGCCGCGTCCACAGAACCCACCACCTTCTTTAGAAGAGACCTGTGGAACACGTTGTGTATCTTATACACCGTAGGGAGCTCCAATCGGTACGCTACTGGGTTAATGATGGCGGTGACCCTAAATGGACCAATAAACCGTGGACCCAATTTAAGGGACGGTATTTTGAGTCTTATGTTTTTTGTGGATAACCACACCCAGTCAATCACACTCAGGTCCGGACCTGGCACACACCTACTGTCAGCCACACGTTTGTACCTAGCACCCACACTCAACAGGCACTGTTTAACTCTCCTCCAGACTGATGACAATTGTGCTCCTAACTGATCCTCTTCTGGAATGCCGGAAGAGCCCCTCTGACTCAGGGTACAAAATTGAGGATGTAGCCCGTAAACACAAAAAAATGGAGACTCCCCAGACGACTCCTGGCGGTGATTATTGATGGCAAACTCCGCCAAAGGAAGAAAGGTAGACCACTCCTCCTGGTTATCAGAGACAAAGCAGCGTAGGTACTGTTCCAAATTTTGGTTCATACGCTCAGTCTGACCATTTGACTGAGGATGGAACGCCGAAGAATGAGACAACTTGATACCCAGCCGCGAGCAAAATGCTTTCCAAAATTTTGCCACAAACTGAGACCCCCTATCAGAAACGATGTCAGACGGAACCCCATGAAGTCTGACCACCTCCTGCACAAATACCTGAGCCAGAGTCTTAGCGTTAGGCAACGAAGGCAAAGACACAAAGTGCAACATTTTAGAAAACCGATCAACAATCACCAAGATGACCGTGTTCCCAGCTGATGAGGGCAAATCAGTGATGAAATCCATGGAGATTTCCGTCCACGGCTTACTAGGAACTTCAAGAGGAAGTAATGTGCCAACAGGACGGGAGCGGGGCATGTTAGCCCTAGCGCATGTGGTACAAGCTGACACGTATGAGACCACGTCCTGTCGGATCTTGGGCCACCAAAACCTACGTGACACCAACTCCAAAGTACCTCTAACCCCTGGGTGACCAGCCAGGACAGCATCATGATGCTCCGCCAAAACCTTTAAGCGGAGATGAAGCAGTACAAAAGATTTGTTGATGGGAAGTTCAGATGGTACCTCCTCCTGAGCCTCGGCAATCTCAGCCTCAACCTCGGTAGTGAGAGCCGAAACCACCACACCCTTTTGGAGGATGGGTACTGGATCTTCCCGAGGTTCACCCTCCGGAAAACACCTGGACAGAGCATCCGCCTTAGTGTTTTTAGACCCCAGTCTGTAAGTGACAACAAAATTGAACCGCGTGAAAAACAATGCCCAGCGAGCCTGCCTGGGGGACAGACGCTTGGCTGACTCCAAATACAGCAGATTCTTATGATCGGTAATAACAGTAACCTGATGTACCGACCCCTCCAAGAAGTGTCGCCATTCCTCAAAGGCCAACTTGATTGCCAACAACTCCCTGTTGCCGATATCGTAGTTACGTTCAGCGGATGACAGTTTCTTGGAGAAATAGGCGCACGGACGCAAACCACTCAAAGATGAGCCTTGAGATAGTACCGCCCCCACACCAACCTCAGACGCATCGACTTCCACAACAAAGGGTTTTGATACGTCTGGCTGCACAAGAATGGGGGCTGAAACAAAACTGTTCTTAAGAAATTCAAATGCACGCACAGCAGCCTCAGGCCAAACGGAGAAATTGGTACCCTTTTTATTCATGTCGGTTAGCGGTTTAGCAATGATGGAAAAATCCTTGATAAATTTCCTATAGTAGTTAGAAAACCCAAGGAACCGCTGAAGTGCTTTCAGGTTATCAGGACGTTCCCAATGCAGCACCGCTTGCACCTTAGCGGCGTCCATTTTACAACGAGAAGCAGACACAATATAACCCAAGAAAGGCAACTCTTGAACAGAAAATACACATTTCTCAAGTTTAGCATACAGCTTATTCTCTCTGAGAAGCTGTAACACCTGCCTGACATGATTTAAATGAGCATCACGGTCGCAAGAATATATGAGGATGTCATCTAGGTACACGATAACGAATTTCCCCAAAACATGCGAGAACACATCATTGATGAAATGTTGGAACACTGCAGGTGCGTTAGTCAACCCAAAAGGCATCACCAAATTTTCAAAATGACCCTCAGGGGTATTAAAAGCCGTCTTCCACTCATCACCTTGACGGACTCTTATGAGGTTGTACGCCCCCCTGAGTTCAAGCTTGGTAAACCACTTAGCACCCGCCACCTGGTTGAACAAATCTGGTATCAGTGGTATCGGGTATGGATCACGAACCGTAATCTGGTTCAACTCCCTGAAATCCAAACACGGGCGTAATCCGCTATCTTTCCTCTTCACGAAGAAGAACCCTGCTGCCACCAGCGAGGATGACGGCCTGATGTGCCCTTTGCTCAAGCTTTCAGCAATATAATCTTTTAACGCTTGCAACCCAAAAGGCATCACCAAATTTTCAAAATGACCCTCAGGGGTATTAAAAGCCGTCTTCCACTCATCACCTTGATGGACTCTTATGAGGTTGTACGCCCCCCTGAGGTCAAGCTTGGTAAACCACTTAGCACCCGCCACCTGGTTGAACAAATCTGGTATCAGTGGTATCGGGTATGGATCACGAACCGTAATCTGGTTCAACTCCCTGAAATCCAAACACGGGCGTAATCCGCCATCTTTCCTCTTCACGAAGAAGAACCCTGCTGCCACCGGCGAGGATGACGGCTAGTGTTGAGCATTCCGATACCGCAAGTATCGGGTATCGGCCGATACTTGCGGTATCGGAATTCCGATACCGGGATTCCGATACTTGCCGCGTATCGGATACCGGAATCGGAAGTTCCCAGATTCAAAATGCACAAATTCAGCCAATGAGAATGATTCCAAGTGTAGGCACATCCTGTTTAGCATGGAGGGCATGAAACTACTGGCAAGGCTGTGATTGGCTGCTGAAATGATGTCATGATGCAGTTTAAAAGTCGCTGGCGCCATTTTGCGATCACTCTGCTGTGAATTCAGTTAGTGACAGGACGCTGTTTGCTGACTGAGGGACAGTTTAGAGATAGCGATTTGCTTCTTTGTGCTTTCCAAAGGCTAATTTAGCAACCGCTGTGTTCACCTACTATTCACCTTGCTTTTGCCTTGTAGCGCTGTTTTCACAGCGATCTGCAAGGTCTGTGTGTGTGTGTGAGTGCAGCCCACTCTCTAGTCTGAGTGCAGCCATAGGCCATCCATAGCTGGTTGTATTCAGTTCAGGGAGGGTGGTTCATTGCCTCATACTGTTCTTTTTTTTTTTTTTTTTCCAAGTAGTGTAGTCTGCTGCTAATTTATTAAAAAAAATCCTATTAGTGTCTTTCCACCCGTCTCCAGCTAATTTGTGGAAAAACACTACATAGGATAACGTAGAGGAGGGTTTTTGGGCCTTGCAGCGCCGTTTACGGCTGTCTGCACGGTCTCCGTGTGACTGCAGCTCGCCCTGTAGTCTGTGAGCAGCCATAGCCTGGTTGTCTCCAGCTCAGGGTTCTTCACTGCATCATACCGCCAAATCAATTTTCATTTTGTTTTAAGTAGTGCAGGCTGCTGCACATTTTTTCAAAAAATTCCTATTAGTGTCTTTCCACCCGTCTCCAGCTAATTTGTGGAAAAACACTACATAGGATAACGTAGAGGAGGGTTTTTGGGCCTTGCAGCGCCGTTTACGGCTGTCTGCACGGTCTCCGTGTGACTGCAGCTCGCCCTGTAGTCTGTGAGCAGCCATAGCCTGGTTGTCTCCAGCTCAGGGTTCTTCACTGCGTCATACCGCCAAATCAATTTTCATTTTGTTTTAAGTAGTGCAGGCTGCTGCACATTTTTTCAAAAAATTCCTATTAGTGTCTTTCCACCCGTCTCCAGCTAACTTGTGGAAAAACACTAAATAGGATAACGTAGAGGAGGGTTTTTGGGCCTTGCAGCGCCGTTTACGGCTGTCTGCACGGTCTCCGTGTGACTGCAGCTCGCCCTGTAGTCTGTGAGCAGCCATAGCCTGGTTGTCTCCAGCTCAGGGTTCTTCACTGCGTCATACCGCCAAATCAATTTTCATTTTGTTTTAAGTAGTGCAGGCTGCTGCACATTTTTTCAAAAAAATCCTATTAGTGTCTTTCCACCCGTCTCCAGCTAACTTGTGGAAAAACACTACATAGGATAACGTAGAGGACGGTTTTTGGGCCTTGCAGCGCCGTTTACGTCTGTCTGCACGGTCTCCGTGTGACTGCAGCTCTATCTGTTGTCAGTTCAGCCCCCAAAAAATAAATAAATAATAAAGTTCACCAAACACACCAGTTACACCACTTTACATTTGTGTAGGCCACATTAGCTCATATTAAAGTCTAGTCCACACTTTAGAAAATTAGTGTTTCTTATACCTGTTAGGAGGAGTTGCTCAGGAATAAGCACACAAATCCGTTAGTACTTTTCTGCTTATCTTTATCAGTCAACCAAGATGAAGAAGGCAGTGAGTAAGGCACGTGGGCGTGGGCGTGGGCGCGGAGCAGGGAGGGGACGTGGGGATTCTGTGCCTGCTGCGGGCACCGGTGACTCATCAGCACCCACTTTCACCAGGCAACAGTCATTCATGCGCAGCTTTGTGTCAGAGCGCCGTACACCGCTGCTGCGTGAAGAACAAATTGAAGCCGTTGTTGGATGGATGGCAGCTAATGCATCAACTTCAATTAGTGCCACATCCTCTCAGACACAGAGCACTGGAGAGCAGCCATCTGTCTCTTCACCACCTGCCAAATTGCCCAGGCAGACAGAGAGCCCAGGACAGGAGCCATCTCTACTTCTGTTCTCTGAATCTCTTGGCTTGGAAACAGGGGGCCAGCCAAGCAGCATTGGAGAAATGGAAGAAGAGGCAGGGTGCAGTGATGCCCAACAGCTTTTTCCCTCTTCCTCTGAAGAGGCGGGTGGGCCAGTGGCTCCGTTCACCACATCGCAGGCCGCATCAGCTGATGATGACACTCAGGTGCCACTTACTGGTGCGTGCTCTGCTGCTGAGACTACCCAGGAGGAGCAGTTGGGGGCAGAGGGTAGTGTAGATGATGAGGTCCTTGACCCATCTCGGCGTGAGGGACAGGAAGGTGGTGGGAGCAGCTCTGAGGAAGAGATTCCCCGTACGGCCCAAAGAGGGAGAGGGGGGGGGAAGACTGCGGATCCTGCAGCCTCCGCTTTGGCACCCGTTAGGAGCATGTCTCTTCCAAAAGCCAAAAAGGGCGCTCCCAAGACTTGCAGTGCCTGGTCCTTTTTTGACACAGTTGCAGATGACATTTGCTATGTCAGATGCAAGGTGTGTCATCAAAAAGTCAAAAGAGGTCGAAATGTCAGCAACCTCAATACCTCCAACATGTGGAAACATGTGCGCACCAGGCACCCGGCGGAGTTAGAAAAACACACTGAAGAGCTAGGCCAACCAACAGCGGCAGCTACCACCTCTTCAGCTCGTGTTGCCTCTTCCTCCAGCTCACACGCAGCTGGTTCGGCTTCCTCCCAGGATCGCCGTGGAAGAACCTCTGGCCCTGTTGTCCAGAGACCCGCTGTAATTCCACCCGCAGCACCACTTTCCCAGTCATCCACACACTCCCAGCCCAGTCTACAGCCATCGGTAGTACAGGCATGGGAGAAAAGGCGGCCTTTCTCGTCAAACCACCCACGAGCACAGGCTCTGACTGCAGGCATTGCCAAACTTCTGTCACTGGAAATGCTGTCATTCAGGCTGGTGGAGACTGACAGCTTCCGTGACTTGATGTCATTGGCAGTCCCACAGTACAATGTACCCAGCCGCTTTTACTTCAGCAGGCAAGCCGTCCCTGCCCTGCACAAGCATGTGGAGGGACACATAAAACACGCGCTACTGAACGCCGTCAGTAGCAAGGTCCACCTCACCACCGATGCGTGGACCAGTCAACATGGACAGGGGTGATACCTTTCCCTCACTGCCCATTGGGTTAATGTCGTTGAGCCGGGTACAGACCGTGCGAGTGGCGCAGGACGTGTCCTGCCCACTCCAAGGATTGCAGGAATCCATTCTGTACGCATTGACTCCTCCTCTTACACCAGTTCCTCAGAATCATCGCTGCAGGAGCCGTCACAGTCCACCTCCACATGGACCCGTGATGAACGTGTACCTGTTACGACCGACATGAGCACAGCCGTGGCCAAACGTCAACAGGCCGTCTTGAAATTAATTTTTTTGGGGAATCGTAGCCACACAGCGCAGGAGCTCTGGAATGCCATCAAGCAGGAGAGCGATGTGTGGTTTGTGCCAGCGAATCTCCAGCCAGGCATGGTAGTGTGTGATAATGGCCGAAATCTGGTGGCAGCTCTGGGCCTCGGCAACCTCACTCACATCCCATGTCTGGCACATGTGCTCAATTTGGTCGTGCAGAGCTTTTTGAGGGACTATCCGGATCTTGATGCACTGCTGCACAAGGTCCGCCTAGAGTGTGCTCACTTGCGACGTTCCAGCACGGCAAAAGCGCGCATTGCGGCTCTGCAGCGCCGACACCGCCTGCCGGAACATCGCATCATATGTGACCTACCTACCAGGTGGAATTCCACGTTACATATGTTGGAGCGGTTGTGTGAGCAGCAGCAAGCTGTAATGGAGTACCAGCTGCTTCAGGCGCAAAGAAGTCGCAGTCAGCGCCGTACAGACTTCACAACCACAGAGTGGGCCACTATGAATGACGTCTGCCAGGTTTTGCGTCCCTTTGATTATTCCACGCGGATGGCGAGTGCAGATGATGCACTAGTCAGCATGACTGTCCCCCTTATCTGCCTGCTTGAAAAATCACTGCAAGCGCTAAGGGATGATGTTGTGGAAGAGGTGGAGGATGAGGATTCACCATTTCCATCATCTTCTGGACAGTCAGCGCCACGTGGTTCCTCACAAACGCGTAGGCAGGGGACAGTTTGTGAGGAGGATGAGGAAGAGTCAATGGAGGAGGAAGACATCCGTCCAGAGGAGGGAGTTACACAATTGTCCAGTACTCAGTGTGTACAGCGAGGGTGGGGTGATGACGAGCGGGCAGAGATCACGCCTCCAGCAGGGGACAGCGTTTCTTGGGCAGTTGGCAGTCTGCAGCACATGGTGGATTACATGCTGCAGTGCCTGAGAAACGACCACCGCATCGCCCACATTCTCAACATGTCTGATTATTGGGTGTTCACCCTCCTCGATCCTCGCTACCGGGACAACGTAGAAAGCCTCATCACACCGTTGAACCGGGAGCGAAAAATGCGGGAGTACCAAGACACACTGGTCAATTCCATCATCTTCTCCATTCCAACTGAGAGAAGTGCTGCTAGTGCATTCCAAAGCAGCTCAGTGCGTCCAGGCAGTGGTGGAGGCTCTGCACAAAGAGGGAGCAGAAGCAATGCCTCTGCCCAAGGCAAGACCAGTATGGCCCAACTGTGGCACAGTTTTCTGTGCCCCCCACAAAAGTCTACACCATCACAGACGGCTCCAGTCAGCAGGAGGCAACGGTTCCGTCAGATGGTGACAGACTACATGTCTTGCCCTCTTGCTGTACTCCCAGACGGCTCTTCCCCTTTCAAGTTTTGGGTCTCAAAGCTGGATACATGGCCAGAGCTAAGCCAGTATGCATTGGAGGTGCTGTCTTGCCCTGCGGCCAGTGTATTATCGGAACGTGTCTTTAGTGCTGCAGGTGGTGTACTAACTGACCGTCGCATGCGACTATCCTCCGATAACGTTGACCGGCTTACTTTCCTGAAAATGAACAAGGCCTGGATCTCGCAGGAATTTGCCACTCCTCTTCCTGATTAAATAATTAGGTCATTGTATACGTTATCCAGGTCTCCTGTTGTGTTCATCTTTCTAACACCTGAACTTAAATTCCTGGGCTCCAACACCGCCAGTTGAGGCTCAGAAGTGCCGTCTGCACAGTCAAAACATACGACCCAGTGTTATTGGGTTTCAGTAACGTCAGCTGATCCCCAGCTGTGTAGCCGGCAATGTGTCCTGCGACCGCCACGCTGACACAACAACTGAAATGTAAGGGAATCTGTCCCCCCCCCCAAGGCGTTTGTTACTGAAAGAGCCACCTTGTGCAGCAGTAATGCTGCACAAGGAAAAGGTAGCTATTTTTGTTTAGCTCCTTGCACACGCAGAACTTAACACTTATAAAATGTGTCCACTGATACCGTAAAACCGTCCCGGAGGTGGGACTTTCCTTCGTAATATGACGCAGCACAGCCGTCATTCCTACCCCCCCGGCGCCGTGCCCCGGCTCCTCAGCGTTGTTTGATTCCGTCCCGGAGCCTGCGCTGTTATGTTATCCCGTGGCCAGGCACACTTAGCGCTGCCCGTCTTCTGGCATCATTTGGTGTCAGGATGGCTGCGCCTGTGCGGCAGCGCTGGCCGAGAGCCCGCCTCGCAGTGTCTTCTGATTTAATCCCACTGGGGGCCTGGGATCCATGGACATGCGCAGTGCATATCTGAACCTCCACCTCTCACTCATCTCCCTATGGCTTCTTCAGACTGTTCGGTGTCAGCTGGTCCCTAATAGCATGCCACGGCCGTGACACCGCACAGTCTTAAGAAGCCGTAGGGAGGGGAGTGAGAGGCGAGGATATGCACTGCGCATGGCCATGGATCCCAGGCCCCCAGTGGGATTAAATCAGAAGACACTGCGAGGCGGGCTCTCGGCCAGCGCGGCCGCACAGGCGCAGCCAGCCTGACACCAAATGATGTCAGAAGATGGGCAGCGCTAAGTGTGCCTGGCCACGGGATAACATAACAGCGCAGGCTCCGGGACGGAATCAAACAACGCTGAGGAGCCGGGGCGCGGCACCTGGGGGGTAGGAATGACGGCTGTGCTGCGTCATATTACGAAGGAAAGTCCCACCTCCGGGACGGTTTCACGGTTTCAGGGGACACATTTTATAAGTGTTTAGTTCTGTGTTTGCAAGGAGCATGATGAAAAGATCCACCTTTTCCTTTTGCATCTTTTGTGCTGCACAAGCTGGCTCTTTCAGCTACAAACGCCTTGGGGGGGGGGGGTTAAAGGTTCCCTTTCGACTTTCTCAGGCTTCGGCCTACATTGTGTTCCTCTGCTTTTCCACCTGTCCCTGGGCTCCAACACCGCTAGTTGCCGTCCAGAAGTGCTGTCCGCACAGTCCCAACAGTCGCTCCTCTGTTATTGGGGTTCAGTAACGTCAGCTGTTCCCCAGCTGTGTGTGTGGCAATCCCTCCTACCTCCTTCACCTCCTCCTCCTCCACCTGTCCCTGGGCTCCAACACCGCTAGTTGCCGTCCAGAAGTGCTGTCCGCACAGTCCCAACAGTCCCTCCTATGTTATTGGGGTTCAGTAACGTCAGCTGTTCCCCAGCTGTGTGTGTGGCAATCCCTCCTACCTCCTCCACCTCCTCCTCCTCCACCTGTCCCTGGGCTCCAACACCGCTAGTTGCTGTCCAGAAGTGCTGTCCGCACAGTCCCAACAGTCCCTCCTCTGTTATTGGGGTTCAGTAACGTCAGCTGTTCCCCAGCTGTGTGTGTGGCAATCCCTCCTACCTCCTCCACCTCCTCCTCCTCCACCTGTCCCTGGGCTCCAACACCGCTAGTTGCCGTCCAGAAGTGCTGTCCGCACAGTCCCAACAGTCCCTCCTCTGTTATTGGGGTTCAGTAACGTCAGCTGTTCCCCTGCTGTGTGTGTGGCAATCCCTCCTACCTCCTCCACCTCCTCCTCCTCCACCTGTCCCTGGGCTCCAACACCGCTAGTTGCCGTCCAGAAGTGCTGTCTGCACAGTCCCAACAGTCCCTCCTCTGTTATTGGGGTTCAGTAATGTCAGCTGTTCCCCAGCTGTGTGTGTGGCAATCCCTCCTACCTCCTCCACCTCCTCCTCCTCCACCTGTCCCTGGGCTCCAACACCGCTAGTTGCCGTCCAGAAGTGCTGTCCGCACAGTCCTAACAGTCCCTCCTCTGTTATTGGGGTTCAGTAACGTCAGCTGTTCCCCAGCTGTGTGTGTGGCAATCCCTCCTACCTCCTCCACCTCCTCCTCCTCCACCTGTCCCTGGGCTCCAACACCGCTAGTTGCCGTCCAGAAGTGCTGTCCGCACAGTCCCAACAGTCCCTCCTCTGTTATTGGGGTTCAGTAACGTCAGCTGTTCCCCAGCTGTGTGTGTGGCAATCCCTCCTACCTCCTCCACCTCCTCCTCCTCCACCTGTCCCTGGGCTCCAACACCGCTAGTTGCCATCCAGAAGTGCTGTCCGCACAGTCCCAACAGTCCCTCCTCTGTTATTGGGGTTCAGTAACGTCAGCTGTTCCCCAGCTGTGTGTGTGGCAATCCCTCCTACCTCCTCCACCTCCTCCTCCTCCACCTGTCCCTGGGCTCCAACACCGCTAGTTGCCGTCCAGAAGTGCTGTACGCACAGAGCCAAACACCTCGCCAATGTGTTAGTGGGGTTCATCACCGCCAGCTGTTCCCCTGCTGTGTATACGGCAACGTGTACTGCGACCGCCACACAGGCACAACAAGTTAAATTTAAGGGAACCTGTTCCCCCCCCCCAGGCGTTTGTTACTGAAGGAGCCACTTGTGCAGCAGTAATGATGCAAAGGGAAAAAGTGCCTCTTTTCGTGGTGCTCCTTGCACATGCTGAACCTAACACTTATGAAATGTGTCCCCACACACCGTTAAACCGTCCGGTAGGTGGAACTTTCCTTTGTCGTGTGACGCAGCACAGCCATCATTTTTACCCCCTTGGCGCCGTGCGCCGCCTCCTCAGCGTTGTTTGAATCTGTCCCGGAGCCTGCGCTGTTAGGTTAGCCCTTGGCCATGCACACATGTTGCGCTGCCCGTCTTCTGACATCATTTGGTGTCAGGCTGGCTGCGCCTGTGCGGGTGCGCTGGCCGAGATCCCGCCTCGCAGTGTCGTCTAATGTAATCCCACCGCGGGCCTGGGATCCGTGGCCATGCGCAGTGCATATCCTCGCCTCTCACTCCCCTCCCTACGGCTTCTTCAGACTGTGCGGTGTCAGCTGATCCCTAATAGCATGCCACGGCCGTGACACCGCACAGTCTGAAGAAGCCGTAGAGAGGGGAGTGAGAGGCGAGGATATGCACTGCGCATGGCCACGGATCCCAGGCCCGCGGTGGGATTACATTAGATGACACTGCGAGGCGGGATCTCGGCCAGCGCACCCGCACAGGCGCAGCCAGCCTGACACCAAATGATGTCAGAAGACAGGCAGCGCAACATGTGTGCATAGCCAAGGGCTAACCTAACAGCGCAGGCTCCGGGACAGATTCAAACAACGCTGAGGAGGCGGCGCACGGCGCCAAGGGGGTAAAAATGATGGCTGTGCTGCGTCACACGACAAAGCAAAGTTCCACCTACCGGACGGTTTAACGCTGTGAGGGGACACATTTCATAAGTGTTAGGTTCAGCATGTGCAAGGACCATAATTAAAAGAGCTAAGTTTACCTTTTCCAGCATTAGTGCTGTACACAATGGCTCTTTCAGCTACAAATGCCTGGGGGGGGGGGGGTTAATGGTTTCCTTTCAACTTGCTCCAGTGCAGGCTTCGGCCTACACTCCGCTCCCCCTGCTCCTCCTGCTGACCCTGGGCTCTAACACCGCCAGTTTTGGCCCAGATGTGCTAGCTGCACAGAGAAAAACACCAGCCAATGTGTCAGTGGGGTTCAGCACCGCCAGCTGTTCCCCTGCTGTGTAGCCGGCAACGTGTCCTGCGACCGCCACGCAGACACAAGAACTGAAATTGAAGGGAACCTGTCCCCCCTCCCCCTGGTGTTTCTATGTTTTACAGCCACCTTGTACAGCAGTAATGCTGCATGTGTGCAAGGTGGCTCAGAAACTTATTCTCCTTGCACTCGTGGAACTGAACACGTCTAAAATGTGTCCTCTGTGACCATTACAACGTCCCTCAGGTGTGATTTTCCTTTGTATTGACACGCAACAAGCTCCTTGGTAACGCTGCCCGTCTTCTGGCATCATTGTTTGGCTGGGTGCGCCTCTGCGGCCGCCTTGCCCCACACAACGCCCCTCGGTGTCTTATTTATTTTGACTGCGAGGGTGTGATTGACGGGCATGAACGGTGCATTTCTTCGCCTGTCTCTCATCTCCTTCCGCCTTCTTCGGACTGTGCGGCTTCATGGCCGTGGCATGCGATAAGGGATCAGCTGACGCCGCATAGTCTGAAGCAGGTGTAAGGACCCGAGTGTGAGAGGCGAACAAATGTGCTGCGCCAGGCCATTAATCCCAGCCCCGCAGTGTTTTAATTTTTTCAAGACACTGCGGGGCTGGGATTCATGGGCATCGCGAACCGCACCGGCCGACATCAAATGATGTCAGAGGACGGGCAGCACTAACATCGCAAGGCCAAGGGATAACACGACAGCGCAGACTCCTGTGCAACAAATAACGATGCTCAGGAGGCCGCGCAAAGCACCAAGGTGGCATTTTTGCAAGCTGTGCTGCGTCTCCTTACGAGGGGAACTCACGCCTCCAAAACAGTTTGACTGTGTAAGGGCCTAAATGTTGTACGTGTTCCTTTCAGCGTGTGCAAGGAGCAAAATTAAAAGAGCAACCTTTGACTTGTGCAGCACTTCTGCTGCATAAGCTGTGGCTCATCTACTTTGTAACCCCTGAGGGGGGGTTAAAGGTTACTTTTAAAATCGGTTCAATTAGGCTTCGGCCTACACTCTGCTCCGCCTGCAGAGCCCGGGCTCCAACACCGTTAGTTGCTGTCCGGAAGTGCTGGCTGCACAGAGCCAAACACCTCACCAATGTGTCAGTGGGGTTCAGCACCGCCAGCTGTTCCCCTGCTGTGCAGCCGGCAACGTGTCCTGCAACTGCCACGCAGGCACAACAGACCCAAAGCTGCCGCCAGTGCAGGCTTCGGCCTACACTCTGCTCCATCTCCTCCTCCTGCTGACCCCGGGCTCTAACACCGCCAGTTGGGGCCCGGTACTGCTAGCTGCACAGAGAAAAACACCAGCCAATGTGTCAGTGGGGTTCAGCACCGCCAGCTGTTCCCCTGCTGTGCAGCCGGCATCGTGTCCTGCAAAAGCCACACAGACACCAGAACTGAAATTGAAGGGAACCTGTCCCCCCTCCCCCAGGCGTTTGTACGTTGTACAGCCACCTTGTACAGCAGTAATGCTGCATGTGTGCAAGGTGGCTCATAAACGTATTCTCCTCGCACATGTGGAACTGAAAACACGTCTAAAATGTGTCCTCTGTGTGACCATTTAACCGTCCCGGTGGTGTGACTTTCCTTTGTAATGACACGCTGCAACCCCCTTGGTAGCGCTGCCCTTCTTCTGGCATCATTGTTTGGCTGCCTGCGCCTCTGCGGCCGCCCTGACCCACACAACGCCCCTCGGTGTCTTATTTATTGGGACTGCGAGGGTGTGATTGATGGGCATGATCAGTGCATCAGTTCGCCTGTCCCTCATCTCCTTCCGCCTTCTTCAGACTGTGCGGCTTCATGGCCGTGGCATGCGATAAGGGATCAGATGACGCCGCACAGTCTGAAGCGGGTGTAAGGACCCAAGTGTGAGAGGCGAACATATGTGCTGCGCCAGGCCCTGAATCCCAGCCCTGCAGTGTTTTAACAATGTTAAGACACTGCGGGGCTGGGATTCATGGTCATCGCGAACCGCACCGGCCGACATTAAATGATGTCAGAAGATGGGCAGCGCTAACAGCGCTAGGCCAGGGGATAACACGACAGCGCAGACTCCTGTACAGCAAATAACAACGCTCAGGAGGCTGCACCCAGCACCAAGGTGGGATTCTTGACATCTGTGCTGCGTCTCATTACAAAGGGAACTCGCGCCTGCAACACAGTTTGACTGTATAAAGGGCTAAATGTTATACGTGTTTCATTCAGCGTGTGCAAGGAGCAAAATTAAAAGAGCAACCTTTGACTTGTGCAGCACTACTGCTGCATAAGCTGTGGCTCTTCTACTTTGTAACCCCTGAGGGGGGTTAAAGGTTACCTTTGAAATTGGTTCAATTAGGCTTCGGCCTACACTCTGCTCCCCCTGCAGAGCCCGGGCTCCAACACCGCCAGTTGGGGCCCGGTACTGCTAGCTGCACAGAGAAAAACACCAGCCAATGTGTCAGTGGGGTTCAGCACCGCCAGCTGTTCCCCTGCTGTGCAGCCGGCAACGTGTCCTGCAACTGCCACGCAGGCACAACAGACCCAAAGCTGCCGCCAGTGCAGGCTTCGGCCTACACTCTGCTCCATCTCCTCCTCCTGCTGACCCCGGGCTCTAACACCGCCAGTTGGGGCCCGTGTTGTGAATTTGCTTTTTACTCCCTCTAGTGGTTACTAGTTTTTTGACTCTGGTTTTTCTGTCATTCCTTTTATCCGCACCTGGGTCGTTAGTTAGGGGTGTTGCTATATAAGCTCCCTGGACCTTCAGTTCAATGCCTGGCGACGTAGTTATCAGAGCTAGTCTGCTGTGCTCTTGTCTACTGATCCTGGTTCCAGTTATATCAGCTAAGTCTGCCTTTTGCTTTTTGCTATTTGTTTTGGTTTTGTATTTTTGTCCAGCTTGTTCCAAATCTATATCCTGACCTTTGCTGGAAGCTCTAGGGGGGCTGGTGTTCTCCCCCCGGACCGTTAGACGGTTCGGGGGTTCTTGAATTTCCAGTGTGGATTTTGATAGGGTTTTTGTTGACCATATAAGTTACCTTTCTTTATTCTGCTATCAGTAAGCGGGCCTCTCTGTGCTAAACCTGGTTCATTTCTGTGTTTGTCATTTCCTCTTACCTAACCGTCATTATTTGTGGGGGGCTTCTATCCAGCTTTGGGGTCCCCTTCTCTGGAGGCAAGAAAGGTCTTTGTTTTCCTCTACTAGGGGTAGCTAGATTCTCCGGCTGGCGCGTGTCATCTAGAATCAACGTAGGAATGATCCCCGGCTACTTCTAGTGTTGGCGTTAGGAGTAGATATATGGTCAACCCAGTTACCACTGCCCTATGAGCTGGATTTTTGTACTCTGCAGACTTCCACGTTCCTCTGAGACCCTCGCCATTGGGGTCACAACAGTTTGCCAGGCCAGTATTAAATGTTTAATGCATTGCAGAAGAGGGATTATAAGAAAGAAGATTCTGAGTTTTTTTTTTTTTTTTTTCTTCTTCCCCTTTACCTCAGAGTGGCTATGCTTGCTGCAGACATGAATGTCCAGACCTTGATTACAAGTGTGGACCAGCTGGCTACTCGTGTGCAGGGCATACAAGACTATGTTATCAGAAATCCTAGGTCAGAATCTAAAATACCGATTCCTGAACTGTTTTCCGGAGACAGGTTTAAGTTTAGGAATTTCGTGAATAATTGTAAATTGTTTTTGTCCCTGAGACCCTGTTCATCTGGAGATTCTGCTCAGCAAGTAAAAATTGTTATTTCGTTCTTACGGGGCGACCCTCAGGATTGGGCTTTTTCGCTGGCGCCAGGAGATCCGGCATTGGCTGATCTTGATGCGTTTTTTCTGGCGCTCGGTTTACTTTATGAGGAACCCAATCTTGAGATTCAGGCAGAAAAGGCCTTGCTGGCTATGTCTCAGGGGCAGGACGAGGCTGAAGTGTATTGCCAAAAATTTCGGAAATGGTCCGTGCTGACACATTGGAACGAGTGTGCACTGGCCGCTAATTTTAGAAATGGCCTTTCTGAAGCCATTAAGAATGTTATGGTGGGTTTTCCCATTCCCACAGGTCTGAATGATACTATGGCACTGGCTATTCAAATTGACCGGCGGTTGCGGGAGCGCAAAACCGCAAATTCCCTCATGGTGTTGTCTGAACAGACACCTAATTCGGTGCAATGTGATAGAAAAACCGCAAATTCCCTCATGGTGTTGTCTGAACAGACACCTGATTTAATGCAATGTGATAGAATCCTGACTAGAAATGAGCGGAAAATTCATAGACGCCGGAATGGCTTGTGCTACTACTGTGGTGATTCTATACATGTTATCTCAGCATGCTCTAAACGTATAGCTAAGGTTGTTAGTCCTGTCACCGTTGGTAATTTGCAACCTAAATTTATTCTGTCTGTAACTTTGATTTGCTCACTGTCATCTTATCCTGTCATGGCGTTTGTAGATTCAGGTGCTGCCCTGAGTCTCATGGATCTCTCATTTGCTAAGCGCTGTGGTTTTACTCTTGAACCATTAGAAAATCCTATTCCTCTTAGGGGTATTGATGCTACACCATTGGCAGCAAATAAACCGCAGTATTGGACACAGGTTACCATGTGCATGACTCCTGAACACCGCGAGGTGATACGTTTCCTGGTTTTACATAAAATGCATGATTTGGTTGTTTTGGGGCTGCCATGGTTACAGACCCATAATCCAGTCCTGGACTGGAAGGCTATGTCAGTCTCAAGTTGGGGCTGTCGTGGTATTCATGGGGATTCCCTGCCTGTGTCTATTGCTTCTTCTACGCCTTCGGAAGTTCCGGAGTATTTGTCTGATTATCAGGATGTCTTCAGTGAGTCTGAGTCCAGTGCACTGCCTCCTCATAGGGACTGTGTTGTGAATTTGGATTCTGGGCTCCCCCGGTGGCTACTGGTGGAATTGAACTGGTGTCTTCATCTTCTCTGTTCACCTGTTCCCATCAAGATGTGGGAGTCGCTATATAACCTTGCTGCTCTGTTAGTTGCTTGCCGGTCAACAATGTTATCAGAAGCCTCTCTGTGCTTGTTCCTGCTCCTAGACAACTACTAGATAACTTGGACTCTTGTCCATGTTTGTTTTTGCATTTTTGTTCCAGTTCACAGCTGTAGTTTCGTTACTGTGTCTGGAAAGCTCTTGTGAACAGGAATTGCCACTCTGGTGTTATGAGTTAATGCCAGAGTTTTAAAGTAATTTCTGGATGGTGTTTTGATAGGGTTTTCAGCTGACCATGAAAGTGTCCTTTCTGTCTTCTGCTATGTAGTAAGTGGACCTCAAATTTGCTAAACCTATTTTCATACTACGTTTGTTATTTCATCTTAATTCACCGCCAATACATGTGGGGGGCCTCTGTCTCCTTTCGGGGTATTTCTCTAGAGGTGAGCTAGGACTAATATTTTCCTCTGCTAGCATTATTTAGTCCTCCGGCTGGTGCTGGGCATCTAGAATCAACGTAGGCATGCTACCCGGCCACTGCTAGTTGTGCGTTAGGTTTAGTTCATGGTCAGCTCAGTTCCCATCTTCCAAGAGCTAGTTCCTTTATATGCTGATGCTATGATCTCTTGCCATTGAGATCATGACAGTTTGACCGGCCCACTAAAGGGTTAAAATCCTTGGCTGAGAAAGGAGAGAAATAAGTAGTCTGCTGAAATTTTTTTTTTTTTTTTCTCTCTCCTTCTAATCTTTGAATGGTTCTGTGTCCACCTGTTTGTAATGGATCTTCAGAGTGTAACTGCAGGTTTGAATAATCTCGCCACGAAGGTACAAAATTTGCAAGATTTTGTTTGTCATGCACCTGTATCTGAGCCGAGAATTCCTTTGCCGGAATTTTTCTCGGGGAATAGATCTGGGTTTCAGAATTTTCGAAATAATTGCAAATTATTTTTGTCCCTGAAATCTCGCTCTGCCGGAGACCCTGCACAGCAGGTCAGGATTGTGATTTCCTTGCTCCGGGGCGACCCTCAAGACTGGGCTTTTTCATTGACACCAGGGGATCCTGCGTTGCTCAATGTGGATGCGTTTTTTCTGGCCTTGGGGTTGCTTTATGACGAACCTCATTTGGAGCTTCAGGCAGAAAAAACTTTGATGTCCCTATCTCAGGGGCAAGATGAAGCGGAAATTTACTGCCAAAGATTCCGTAAATGGTCTGTGCTTACTCAGTGGAATGAGTGCGCCCTGGCGGCGACTTTCAGAGAGGGTCTCTCTGATGCCATTAAGGATGTTATGGTGGGGTTCCCTGTGCCTGCGGGTCTGAATGAGTCCATGACAATGGCTATTCAGATCGATAGGCGTTTGCGGGAGCGCAAACCAGTGCACCATCTGGCGGTGTCCACTGAGAAATCGCCAGAGAGTATGCAGTGTGATAGAATTCTGTCCCGAAGCGAGCGGCAGAATTTTAGACGGAAAAATGGGTTGTGTTTCTATTGTGGTGATTCTACTCATGTTATATCAGCATGCTCTAAGCGCACTAAAAAGCTTGGTAAATCTGTTTCCATTTGCACCTTACCGTCTAAGTTTATTCTATCTGTGACCCTGATTTGCTCTTTGTCATCTATTACCACGGACGCCTATGTCGACTCTGGCGCCGCGTTGAGTCTTATGGATTGGTCCTTTGCCAAACGCTGTGGGTATGATTTAGAGCCTTTGGAGACTCCTATTCCTCTGAAGGGGATTGACTCCACCCCATTGGCTAATAATAAACCACAATACTGGACACAAGTAACTATGCGTATTAATCCGGATCACCAGGAGATTATTCGCTTTCTGGTGCTGTGTAATCTACATGATGATTTGGTGCTAGGATTGCCTTGGCTGCAATCTCACAACCCAGTCCTCGACTGGAGAGCTATGTCTGTGTTGAGCTGGGGATGTAAGGGGGCTCATGGGGATGTACCTGTGGTTTCCATTTCATCATCTATTCCCTCTGAAATTCCTGAGTTCCTGTCTGACTATCGTGACGTCTTTGAAGAATCCAAGCTTGGTTCGTTACCTCCGCACCGAGAGTGCGATTGTGCCATAGATTTAATCCCGGGTAGTAAATACCCAAAGGGTCGTTTATTTAATCTGTCTGTGCCTGAACATGCTGCTATGCGAGAATATATAAAGGAGTCCTTGGAAAAGGGACATATTCGTCCATCGTCATCTCCCTTAGGAGCCGGTTTTTTCTTTGTGTCAAAAAAAGACGGCTCTTTGAGACCATGTATTGATTATCGGCTTTTGAATAAAATCACTGTTAAATATCAATACCCATTGCCGTTGCTGACTGATTTGTTTGCTCGCATAAAGGGGGCCAAGTGGTTCTCTAAGATTGACCTTCGTGGGGCGTATAATTTGGTGCGAATCAGGCAGGGGGATGAGTGGAAAACCGCATTTAATACGCCCGAGGGCCATTTTGAGTATTTAGTGATGCCTTTTGGTCTTTCAAATGCTCCGTCAGTTTTCCAGTCCTTTATGCATGATATTTTTCGCGATTATTTGGATAAATTTATGATTGTGTATCTGGATGATATTCTGATTTTTTCGGATGACTGGGACTCTCATGTCCAGCAAGTCAAGAGGGTTTTTCAGGTTTTGCGGTCTAATTCTTTGTGTGTGAAGGGTTCTAAGTGTGTTTTTGGGGTACAGAGGATTTCCTTTTTGGGATATATTTTTTCCCCCTCTTCCATTGAAATGGATCCTGTCAAGGTACAAGCTATTTGTGATTGGACGCAGCCCTCTTCTCTTAAGAGTCTTCAGAAATTTTTGGGCTTTGCTAACTTTTATCGTCGATTTATTGCTGGTTTTTCGGATATTGCTAAGCCATTGACCGATTTGACTAAGAAGGGTGCTGATGTTGCCGATTGGTCCCCTGATGCTGTGGAGGCCTTTCGGGAGCTCAAGCGCCGTTTTTCCTCTGCCCCTGTGTTGCGTCAGCCTGATGTTGCTCTACCTTTTCAGGTTGAGGTCGACGCTTCTGAGATCGGAGCTGGGGCAGTGTTGTCGCAGAAAAGTTCTGACTGCTCCGTGATGAGGCCTTGTGCCTTCTTTTCCCGTAAATTTTCGCCCGCTGAGCGGAATTATGATGTTGGGAATCGGGAGCTTTTGGCCATGAAGTGGGCTTTTGAGGAGTGGCGCCATTGGCTTGAGGGGGCCAGACATCAGGTGGTGGTATTGACTGACCACAAAAATTTGATTTATCTTGAGACCGCCAGGCGCCTGAATCCTAGACAGGCGCGCTGGTCATTATTTTTCTCTCGGTTTAATTTTGTGGTGTCATACCTACCGGGTTCTAAGAATGTTAAGGCGGATGCCCTTTCTAGGAGTTTTGAGCCTGACTCGCCTGGTAACTCTGAGCCCACAGGTATCCTTAAGGATGGAGTGGTATTGTCAGCCGTTTCTCCAGACCTGCGGCGGGCCTTGCAGGAGTTTCAGGCGGATAGACCTGATCGTTGCCCACCTGATAAACTATTTGTTCCTGATGATTGGACCAGTAGAGTCATCTCTGAGGTTCATTCTTCTGCGTTGGCAGGTCATCCTGGCATTTTTGGTACCAGGGATTTGGTGGCAAGGTCCTTCTGGTGGCCTTCCCTGTCACGAGATGTGCGAGGCTTTGTGCAGTCTTGTGACGTTTGTGCTCGGGCCAAGCCTTGTTGTTCTCGGGCTAGTGGATTGTTATTGCCCTTGCCTATTCCTAAGAGGCCTTGGACGCACATCTCGATGGATTTTATTTCAGATCTGCCTGTTTCTCAGAAGATGTCTGTCATCTGGGTGGTGTGTGACCGTTTCTCTAAGATGGTCCATTTGGTTCCTCTGCCCAAGTTGCCTTCTTCTTCCGAGTTGGTTCCTCTGTTTTTTCAAAATGTTGTTCGTTTGCATGGTATTCCTGAGAATATCGTTTCTGACAGAGGGACCCAATTCGTGTCTAGATTTTGGCGGGCATTCTGTGCTAGGATGGGCATAGATTTATCTTTTTCGTCCGCTTTCCATCCTCAGACGAATGGCCAGACCGAGCGGATTAATCAGACCCTGGAGACATATCTGAGGTGTTTTGTGTCTGCTGACCAGGATGATTGGGTTGCTTTTTTGCCATTGGCGGAGTTCGCTCTCAATAATCGGGCCAGCTCTGCCACTTTGGTGTCCCCGTTTTTCTGTAATTCGGGGTTTCATCCTCGATTTTCCTCTGGTCAGGTGGAATCTTCGGATTGTCCTGGAGTGGATGCTGTGGTGGAGAGATTGCATCAGATCTGGGGGCAGGTGGTGGACAATTTGAGGTTGTCCCAGGAGAAGACTCAGCTTTTTGCCAACCGCCACCGTCGTGTTGATCCTCGGCTTTGTGTTGGGGATTTGGTGTGGTTGTCTTCTCGTTTTGTCCCTATGAGGGTCTCTTCTCCTAAGTTTAAGCCTCGGTTCATCGGCCCGTATAAGATATTGGAGATTCTTAACCCTGTTTCCTTCCGTTTGGACCTCCCTGCATCCTTTTCTATTCATAACGTTTTTCATCGGTCATTATTGCGCAGGTATGAGGTACCGGTTGTGCCTTCCGTTGAGCCTCCTGCTCCGGTGTTGGTTGAGGGTGAGTTGGAGTACGTTGTGGAGAAAATCTTAGACTCTCGTGTTTCCAGACGGAGACTCCAGTATCTGGTCAAGTGGAAGGGATACGGCCAGGAGGATAATTCTTGGGTGAATGCATCTGATGTTCATGCCTCTGATCTGGTTCGTGCCTTTCATAGGGCCCATCCTGATCGCCCTGGTGGTTCTGGTGAGGGTTCGGTGCCCCCTCCTTGAGGGGGGGGTACTGTTGTGAATTTGGATTCTGGGCTCCCCCGGTGGCTACTGGTGGAATTGAACTGGTGTCTTCATCTTCTCTGTTCACCTGTTCCCATCAAGATGTGGGAGTCGCTATATAACCTTGCTGCTCTGTTAGTTGCTTGCCGGTCAACAATGTTATCAGAAGCCTCTCTGTGCTTGTTCCTGCTCCTAGACAACTACTAGATAAGTTGGACTCTTGTCCATGTTTGTTTTTGCATTTTTGTTCCAGTTCACAGCTGTAGTTTCGTTACTGTGTCTGGAAAGCTCTTGTGAACAGGAATTGCCACTCTGGTGTTATGAGTTAATGCCAGAGTTTTAAAGTAATTTCTGGATGGTGTTTTGATAGGGTTTTCAGCTGACCATGAAAGTGTCCTTTCTGTCTTCTGCTATGTAGTAAGTGGACCTCAAATTTGCTAAACCTATTTTCATACTACGTTTGTTATTTCATCTTAATTCACCGCCAATACATGTGGGGGGCCTCTGTCTCCTTTCGGGGTATTTCTCTAGAGGTGAGCTAGGACTAATATTTTCCTCTGCTAGCATTATTTAGTCCTCCGGCTGGTGCTGGGCATCTAGAATCAACGTAGGCATGCTACCCGGCCACTGCTAGTTGTGCGTTAGGTTTAGTTCATGGTCAGCTCAGTTCCCATCTTCCAAGAGCTAGTTCCTTTATATGCTGATGCTATGATCTCTTGCCATTGAGATCATGACAGGACTGTGACTGTGCTATAGATTTGATCCCAGGCAGTAAATTTCCTAAGGGAAGACTGTTTAATCTGTCGGTACCTGAACATACCGCTATGCGTTCATATATCAAGGAGTCTCTGGAGAAAGGACATATTCGTCCGTCTTCTTCCCCTCTTGGTGCGGGATTCTTTTTTGTGGCAAAAAAGGACGGATCTTTGAGACCTTGTATTGATTATCGGCTTTTAAATAAGATCACTGTCAAATTTCAGTATCCTTTACCGCTGTTGTCTGACTTGTTTGCCCGGATTAAGGGTGCCAAGTGGTTCACCAAGATAGACCTTCGTGGTGCGTACAACCTTGTGCGCATTAAGCAAGGTGATGAATGGAAAACCGCATTCAATACGCCCGAAGGTCATTTTGAGTACTTGGTGATGCCTTTTGGGCTCTCCAATGCGCCTTCAGTTTTTCAGTCCTTTATGCATGACATTTTCCGGAAGTATCTGGATAAATTTTTGATTGTTTATCTGGATGATATTTTGGTTTTTTCTGATAATTGGGATTCGCATGTGGAGCAGGTCAGGTTGGTCTTTAAAATTTTGCGTGAAAATTCTTTGTTTGTCAAGGGCTCAAAGTGTCTCTTTGGTGTACAGAAGGTTCCCTTTTTGGGGTTCATTTTTTCCCCTTCTGCTGTGGAGATGGACCCAGTCAAGGTCCGAGCTATTCTTGATTGGACTCAGCCCTCGTCAGTTAAGAGTCTTCAGAAGTTCTTGGGCTTCGCTAACTTCTACCGTCGTTTTATCGCTAATTTTTCTAGCATTGTGAAACCTTTGACGGATATGACCAAGAAGGGCTCCGATGTAGCTAACTGGGCTCCTGCTGCCGTGGAGGCTTTCCAGGAGTTGAAACGCCGGTTTACTTCGGCGCCTGTTTTGTGCCAGCCTGACGTCTCACTTCCCTTTCAGGTTGAGGTGGATGCTTCGGAGATTGGGGCAGGGGCCGTTTTGTCGCAGAGAGGCCCTGGTTGCTCTGTTATGAAACCTTGTGCCTTTTTCTCTAGGAAGTTTTCGCCTGCCGAGCGAAATTATGATGTGGGCAATCGGGAGTTGTTGGCCATGAAATGGGCATTTGAGGAGTGGCGTCATTGGCTCGAGGGTGCTAAGCATCGTGTGGTGGTCTTGACTGATCACAAAAATCTGATGTATCTCGAGTCTGCTAAACGCCTTAATCCGAGACAGGCCCGCTGGTCATTGTTTTTCTCCCGCTTTGATTTTGTTGTCTCGTATTTACCAGGTTCAAAGAATGTGAAGGCCGATGCTCTTTCTAGGAGCTTTGTGCCTGATGCTCCTGGAGTCGCTGATCCTGTTGGTATTCTTAAAGATGGAGTTATCTTGTCAGCTATTTCTCCGGATCTGCGACGTGTGTTGCAGAGATTTCAGGCTGATAGGCCTGAGTCTTGTCCTCCTGACAGACTGTTTGTCCCGGATAAGTGGACCAGCAGAGTCATTTCCGAGGTTCATTCCTCGGTGTTGGCAGGTCACCCGGGAATTTTTGGCACCAGAGATCTGGTGGCCAGGTCCTTTTGGTGGCCTTCCTTGTCAAGGGATGTGCGGTCATTTGTGCAGTCCTGTGGGACTTGTGCTCGAGCTAAGCCTTGCTGTTCTCGTGCCAGCGGTTTGCTCTTGCCCTTGCCTGTCCCGAAGAGACCTTGGACACATATCTCCATGGATTTCATTTCTGATCTTCCGCTATCTCAGGGCATGTCCGTTATCTGGGTGATATGTGATCGCTTCTCCAAGATGGTCCATTTGGTTCCTTTGCCTAAGCTGCCTTCCTCTTCCGATCTGGTTCCTGTGTTTTTCCAGAACGTGGTTCGTTTGCACGGCATCCCTGAGAATATTGTGTCAGACAGAGGATCCCAGTTCGTTTCCAGGTTCTGGCGATCCTTTTGTAGTAGGATGGGCATTGATTTGTCGTTTTCGTCTGCTTTCCATCCTCAGACTAATGGACAGACGGAGCGAACCAATCAGACTTTGGAGGCTTATTTGAGGTGTTTTGTCTCTGCTGATCAGGACGATTGGGTGACATTCTTGCCGTTGGCTGAGTTTGCCCTTAATAATCGGGCTAGTTCCGCCACCTTGGTTTCGCCTTTTTTCTGCAACTCTGGTTTCCATCCTCGCTTTTCTTCGGGTCATGTGGAGCCTTCTGACTGTCCTGGGGTGGATTCTGTGGTGGATAGGTTGCAGCAGATCTGGAATCATGTGGTGGACAACTTGAAGTTGTCACAGGAGAAGGCTCAGCGCTTTGCCAACCGCCGCCGCGGTGTGGGTCCCCGACTACGCGTTGGGGATTTGGTATGGCTTTCTTCCCGCTTTGTTCCTATGAAGGTCTCCTCTCCCAAATTTAAACCTCGTTTTATTGGGCCTTACAAGATATTGGAAATCCTTAATCCTGTATCTTTTCGTCTGGATCTTCCTGTGTCGTTTGCTATTCACAATGTATTTCATAGGTCCTTGTTGCGGCGGTACATTGTGCCTGTAGTTCCTTCTGCTGAGCCTCCTGCTCCGGTGTTGGTTGAGGGCGAGTTGGAGTACGTGGTGGAGAAGATCTTGGATTCTCGCCTCTCCAGGCGGAGGCTTCAGTACCTGGTCAAGTGGAAGGGCTATGGTCAGGAGGATAATTCCTGGGTGGTCGCCTCTGATGTTCATGCGGCCGATTTAGTTCGTGCCTTTCATGCCGCTCATCCTGATCGCCCTGGTGGTCGTGGTGAGGGTTCGGTGACCCCTCACTAAGGGGGGGGTACTGTTGTGAATTTGCTTTTTACTCCCTCTAGTGGTTACTAGTTTTTTGACTCTGGTTTTTCTGTCATTCCTTTTATCCGCACCTGGGTCGTTAGTTAGGGGTGTTGCTATATAAGCTCCCTGGACCTTCAGTTCAATGCCTGGCAACGTAGTTATCAGAGCTAGTCTGCTGTGCTCTTGTCTACTGATCCTGGTTCCAGTTATATCAGCTAAGTCTGCCTTTTGCTTTTTGCTATTTGTTTTGGTTTTGTATTTTTGTCCAGCTTGTTCCAAATCTATATCCTGACCTTTGCTGGAAGCTCTAGGGGGGCTGGTGTTCTCCCCCCGGACCGTTAGACGGTTCGGGGGTTCTTGAATTTCCAGTGTGGATTTTGATAGGGTTTTTGTTGACCATATAAGTTACCTTTCTTTATTCTGCTATCAGTAAGCGGGCCTCTCTGTGCTAAACCTGGTTCATTTCTGTGTTTGTCATTTCCTCTTACCTAACCGTCATTATTTGTGGGGGGCTTCTATCCAGCTTTGGGGTCCCCTTCTCTGGAGGCAAGAAAGGTCTTTGTTTTCCTCTACTAGGGGTAGCTAGATTCTCCGGCTGGCGCGTGTCATCTAGAATCAACATAGGAATGATCCCCGGCTACTTCTAGTGTTGGCGTTAGGAGTAGATATATGGTCAACCCAGTTACCACTGCCCTATGAGCTGGATTTTTGTACTCTGCAGACTTCCACGTTCCTCTGAGACCCTCGCCATTGGGGTCATAACAGGCCCGGTACTGCTAGCTGCACAGAGAAAAACACCAGCCAATGTGTCAGTGGGGTTCAGCACCGCCAGCTGTTCCCCTGCTGTGCAGCCGGCATCGTGTCCTGCAAAAGCCACGCAGACACTTACTCTTGTACCTTCTGCTCCCCATCCTGGTTCCAGTACCGTCAGCTGGTTCCGGGCAGAGCTTTTGGCTTAGGTGCCTCCCTCTGGGTATCCGAGTTCCACCAACGTCAGGTGGTCCTTGGTAGTGCTTTCAGGCACGGGTACCTCCTGCTTAGTAACCGGGTTCCAGTAACGTCAGCTGGTCCTCGGTAGTTCCATTGGCTCTTGGACCTTCGGCTACCCATCCGGGTTCCAGCACCGTCAGCTGGTTCTCGGCACTGTCTTTTGCTCTTGTACCTTCTGCTCCCTATCCTGGTTCCAGTACCATCAGCTGGTTCCGGGCAGAGCCTTTGGCTTAGGTGCCTCCCTCTGGGTATCCGAGTTCCACCAATGTCAGGTGGTCCTTGGTAGTGCTTTCAGGCACGGGTACCTCCTGCTTAGTAACCGGGTTCCAGTAACGTCAGCTGGTCCTCGGTAGTTCCATTGGCTCTTGGACCTTCGGGTAGCCATCCGAGTTCCAGTTCCATCAGCTGGTTCTCGGCATTTTCTCAGCCTTCTTGTACCTTCTGCTACATTTCCAAGTTCAAGAGACTAAACACGATGACCCGGAAGACCACCCCTAAGATGACGACGACACCAGAGACGACAACCACCGTGATGACGACGACCCTGGAGACGATGACCCTGAAGACCACCCCGATGACGACGACCCTGGAGACGACGACCCTGAAGACCACCCCGATGACGACGACCCCGGAGACGACGACCCTGGAGACGACGACGACCTGGAAGACCGAGAAGCAGAAGAACAAGAGGCTGCAGAACAAAGAGCAGAAGAACATTGAGCATAACACTAAATATCAGAGCAAAAAATATTATCTAAATTATAAGCAGAAGAAGACTAAGCAGTGTATGGGGGTGAGTCAGTTCCTCCTCGTGGTGCCCCTGGATAAAGCCTGATGCTGCAGGCCAAACTGAACGCGGACAAATGTAACTCTTTTGTGACAGGCAGAACGGAAGGTGTAATCTTCAAACTTTTATAGATAACAACTACGGGAATGCCTGTCACAAATAAGAATATGATGAAGAAGTAGAATATGATGAAGATAATAGTAAAATAAAAAGAATATGAACAATGTAACCAAAAAAATAATAGGTAGAAGATGAAGAAGAAGATGAATAAGGTGAAGAAGTTGATGTCAAAGAAGCTGATGATGAGGATAATGAAGAAGAAAGTGTGGGAGAAGTAAAAAAGAAGGTGAAGGGCGTGGAAGTAGTGAAACATCAATATCTGACAAAAAAAAAAAAAATTAACATAGTCAAAATCTTTCTAACGCCGAACGTCATAAAAAAAAAAAAAATCCTGCTATTCTATTACATTGGGCTAAACCTCTGTGCATTTAATGTCTCCGCCACGTCCCCCAATACATCCTACATTATTCTTAGTTGTTTTCCTTCATGTAGAATGAACCTACAAATTTATAAAGGGTTTATTTTAATTCCGATATTTTCGTCCCATTGACTTGCATTGGTATCGGGTATCGGTATCGAATTAGATCCGATATTTTGACGGTATCGGCCGATACTTTCCGATACCGATACTTTCCGATATCGGAAGGTATCGCTCAACACTAATGACGGCCTGATGTGCCCTTTGCTCAAGCTTTCAGCAATATAATCTTTTAACACTTGTCTCTCTGGACCGGAGATGTTAAACATCCTTGCTTTCGGCAACTTGGCCCCTGGTTTAAACCTGATAGAACAGTCATAGGGACGATGTGGCGGCAATTCTGAACAACCCTTTTCAGAGAACACATCCACAAAATCCAGAAGTGACTCAGGAACGCTTGAAGTCACCACAGCCACACATGTGGCCAGGCAATTCTCCTGGCAGAACTCGCTCCACTGAATTATGTCCTGAGTTTTCCAGTCAATTACCGGGTTGTGCATGGACAACCAAGGAAAACCCAAAACCACCTGAGCAGGAAGATTCCTGAGCACCTTACTTGTAACCCGCTCCGAATGTAGAACCCCAATGTGGAGTTTCACCTCAGCCACAAATTCAGTAATCTCCCCCTGAGAGAGAGGAGCAGCATTGATGGTGACCACGCGGATAGGATGAGACAGTTTTTCAATCCTAAAACCTGCTGTGCGTGCAAACTCCTCATCAATGAGATTTGTGGCTGAACCACTATCCACAAAAACAGTAATTGGCAGCTTACTGCCAGCGATAAAAACCTTAGCAGGAAGCATGCATTGAGAAACCACCATGGAGGATATACATAAGCTCAGATTGGTCTCCTCCACACCCTCTGAGCTTAGAAGTTTTCCGCCGTTGCGTTTTTCTTAGACAGCAGAGGACAGATGTTAATAAAATGACCAGTTTTACCACAGTAAAAACAGGCTTCCTGCTTCCTGAGTTCAGGGGCTCGATGCTTCACATGTGACACCCCTGCGATTTGCATAGGCTCCGTGGGCTCACCTGCAGCAACCTCACATGAACCTAAACCCTCTCCCATAGGCGGTGTCTCATGCTCCCCCTGACGCAGACGGCGATCAATGCGAACCACCAGACTCATAGCGGAATCTAGAGAAGTAGGAGTCTCGTACATCAGAAGGGCTTTTTTAACCCTTCCAGAAACCCCATGAATAAACTGACTCCGCAATGCTGGATCATTCCATTGTGTATCGATCGCCCAGCGACGAAATTCAGAACAGTAATCCTCTGCAACTCGCTCCCCCTGGCGAATAGTGCGTATCTTAGATTCTGCTAAAGCCATTCTGTCAGGTTCATCGTAGATTTTTCCCAGAGAGGAAAAAAAACTCTCCACAGAGTCAAATGCAGCAGAATCAGATGGCAAAGAAAACGCCCATGCTTGGGGATCCCCGCTTAACAATGACAACACCAGGCTCACACGCTGAGCCTCATTACCTGAGGAGATCGGGCGCATGCGGAAATATAGTTTGCAAGCTTCTCGAAAAGAAACAAATTTACTGCGTTCCCCAGCAAATTTTTCAGGCAAAGGAAATTTAGGCTCAGCAACTCTTCCTGTCGCTCCAGCTTGCACATTAGATACTGCTAGTCCCTGTTGCTGCACTGCCCCCCTCAACTCAGTGACCTGTAGGAACAGCGCCCTCAACTGGCAGGTTATGGAAGTCATGGGATCCATGACAAAACAAAAAAAAGAAACCCCTTTTTTTGTTGTTGTTGGGCCGATTATAATGTCACGGCACGGGGAGACTAGGTGAGCGAGAGCTAATAATCCGGGCCCCTGCAATTTCCCTCAGACTAGGGAAATCCTGACTGACCCTCTACCTGGAGTTTACACTGATGTGTGCATGTCCAGGCCTCGAACCTCACCCTGTCTCCTGTTTCAACCCTAGGCTGAAACATCTGCCCACCACCCAGTGTTGGTAATACACCTCTACCCACAGTTAGCACAGACAAGAATAAAGGAAAATATTCACCATGCCGCAGTCACTCAGGAATACACTATAAATGTGCAGGGCAAAATAAATACAAATATAGGAAGGAGTAAATAAGACAAAGGAAAATACACCACCAGCAACGAATCTCCAACAACCAGCTCTCCGCTCCAGACCGAGATAACAACGCACAAGACAGAAGCTATAATCGGCCACGCCCAATGATCAGGAGAACTATTTAAAGGCAATGGGCATGGCCCAGCTTCCAATCCGAGGATCAGGTAAATTAACCCCGGAACAGCTAGATAGAATCTAGCCGACGCCAATGAGCAAATAGTGGTCAAAAGTGGAATTACCGCTGTCTGTCGAACGACCCGGTCTGAACAGCGTCCGACATGACAGATTGTGCTTGGAAGGCTGTGGAAAGTACGGAGACTCTGCTGCCTTCTGTCTGTTAAGAACAATATCTTTTGAATCTTCTGCCTCAGGGCTAGAAATAGGGCTAAACTGGATTAAAGTTGTCAAAAGTTCTGCAATGTACGATTCTATTCTTTCTGTGTAGCTCCATGAGTTGTTCCCATTGATGAATCCTGGTTCAAATTTTCCATAGCCTGGTCTAACAGCATGGGGATCAGGGCCCACTTTAGAGCCATGAAAACCATTCAGTAGCACAGTGGGACCATAGAGATTTTCATTCTTTTCAGATGGCTCAAATGACTCCTGTCGGCTGTTGTTTTTCACAATAACGCTAACTGCTGGAACATCAGAGACAGAAACAGACTGGGCCCAAGATAGATTCGCCAACACACTCCTGATGGTTTGAGAAGGTTTTCTTATTCATCACTTCTTTTTTTATTTAGCTTCCTTGCCATCCAAACTTGAAGCATCAGGTGCCAGGTGCAGCCCTGGAAGCCGTCCAACTAAACCTCGATGCCATGAGAATGTATATAGTTCATTTAACTGTTTGTCTTCCTGCTGTGTTGCTGCCAATACCCGACCAGGGTTATCCTTAAAGGGATCCCTTCGTTTACCCGGGATCCCTATCGCTTTTGTTTTAGTTTTGCTTTTGCTTTTGTTCATCATCGTTTACAAAGACTGCCGAATCATGGACGGTGAATGGTTCACAAACTGTGTTGTAAATAGTTCGCACCTTCTTAAAGGTGCCCTCTACTGGTTTTACAAGAAGAAGAACTTTTTGAAGAGACTGTTCCTTAATACAGCGCAGAAGTTCTTGCCTTAAACGGACTTGCAGATGGAGAATCTGCACTACCTCAAAGAGACTTGGTTCCCTCTTAAAGGAAATGTTCATATGTTGCACTTAAGTATAATGTTACTTTAAGAACGTTGAATAGTACTGGATAGCGTGTAGTTATTTAAGAAATAATAGGGAATGTTTAATGATGTTACTAGAGATTGAGGACAGGAAAAAGTTGAAAGTCGAATCTCAATAAAGTGAACCCGTAGGGGTTGGTGAGTCCTCCTGAGAACCATAGAGAGATGGTTGATCTTATACTGTGAATAAAAATCAAACTTATAGAAGAAAAGAGGCAGTAGGCCCGGACGAGTAGCCAGTCGGTCCTGCATGTGCGAAGTAAAGAGAAATAAAGACAAAGTTAATTTATATTTTAGAGTTTTATAGTAGGCCTTTAGTGGGTTCAGCCTATACGCCCTTAAAGGAAAAGTTAAATTATTGTTCAAAATTTTCACTTCGTAGATAGAATACCCGGCTGGGTAAAGATGGTTATTTATAGCTAGTTATTTAATAATTGTTATCGAGATGTCTTTTGCACAGTGTAAATATGTTTCCGTTTGTAACGTTCAAGTGTCCTCACCTCCCATAAAGGGAAGCACTGTTAAATTTACTTGTTCATTGCATTTCAAAATGTTGTATGTCTTTTGCTAACATGTATTGTTGTTCTTCTTCCCAGTCCGGGAGTACTGGATTTAACCGGGGGGGAGTGCAGCGCCCCAGAGACCTGGTCGTTGCAGTAACGTCGCCCTGCCACTAAGGGGAGTGATGGTACGTCTGATTGCACTAAAGGAGTTCACCTGACCAGGTATCACAGTCACACATTACACTTCACACTCCGGCCACCAAGGGGGAGCAAAGGGTTCTATGTATTAGCCCACTCCTCACACTTGGGTAAAACTGGGGGCTGGATAGGAAGTGAGAGAGAAGCTGACTGGGTTTTGCCCAGGTAACATCTAGTGAGAGAAGAGCGTTGCTTGGGAAGATTCAGGGGGGTCCCTGTCAGGGGTGGGATCCTGACAGTGGCCTAGCGAATAGGACAGATCGTTATGGAGCCGCGCCTGCACTACCTTGCGGCGGCATCTTAAGAGAGGATACGAAGCGAAGAATATTGTGGAGAAGTGAGAAACGAGATCACAGCACAAAGGCGAGAGAACCAGTAGGAGTCGTGCCCTAAGATCGTGGCAACATCCTACTGAGGTGCGTAGCCAGTGGCCGGAACGCCGAGGAAGAATTGGGCTCTAAGCATTACTTCAAACAGCGGCAGGACAGTTGATTATAGGTTGGCTGTCTCACCTAATTCACCTAATGAAGACAATGGAGGCAATTGTGGGAGAGGGGCGTCTCTAGGGTCCCTATAAAATAACTCCAGGCCTACCCCGTCATACGGGTGCATCCTATCCATATCATCTGGGGGACGGAGAGAGAAAGAACATCAGAAACATACACGACAGTTGTGAGGACTATCCCGTGGTGCTCAGCAGGGAAGTACTACAACACCCAGGCGCTAGTAGGAAGGCACTGATTTCCACCTGCAAAGGGGACTCTGGATGTGCCTTCGGACCGGCCGGTCTCGGACAGCCCTGTTAGCAGTGCTCTGGATTGCGGATCCCGAAGCCTTCAGTAAAGAGGTAAAGAGACTGCAACCCTGTGTCCTCGTTATTTCATCGCACCACGCACCACCACCTTTAATTGGACGCCCCTTAGCAGGGTCACGGACCGGGTCTAGCCACTGTGACATCCCCAGGACCGAGACAGAGAGGCCAGGTACCGAGTACCCCACGGCCCTGTGTCTGGGGGCGCTCCATTACCTGTACACTGACAGTAAATACAGAGCTCCTGTGTATAATGTCACTTAGTATTGTGTTTTTGTTTTTTTAAAATTAATCAGTATTGTAGTGTTCAAACACTATGTGGTGGGAAAATGTGATCTGGTCATAGTATGGTAGTATTTGTTCCTTGTATGAGGTAATATTTGGTCACTCTGTGGTTGGTAATATGTGGTCTGGTCATGGTGTAATGGTATTGTCCCTTGTATGTGGTATTAATGGTCATTTAAAAAAAAGGATGTTACTCATTCCCTTGAAGAAAAATACATATAAATATATCTATATTTAAAAGGTTAGAGCAGAGTAGGGCCCGTGTAATGGTGGCTGCTTAAAAATCTTTTGTCCAGAACAAAGATGCTAATTGTGAATGTGATCTAGTGTTTGATGGGAACGCTTAATATCTGATTGGTGAGAACATGGTGGAGAAGTTGAGTTTTTCCAAGAGTGAGCAGTGGGACTGCGGAAGGTTCGAAGGGTGGAGGCGTAGCTGGGATGGAGCCTGGGTGGAGTCTCAAAAGGGCCCAAAAATTTTGCCAGTATGGTGCCCCAAAATTCCTTTTGGCAGCCCTGCTGCCTGGACATCCCAGGCAGGAGATATTAATGCTCTATTTCCTATCATGACTTCACTTTTTCATAGATAGGAAACACGGCATATATAACCATCTGTTTGATATTACTTTGGGCATAATCTGAAGTAAATGTGTTAGATTTGCCACTTCTTTACAACACTAAATAGGACCTGTGCATGCCACACACAAAAACAATATTCAATACAGGACACTGGAGTCAGTGTGTCTGGCTGGAATTGTCCAGTGGTACTTGGGGAAAAAAATGTTATCTCTAGAGGTGAAATACTGGCAGCCTATTGAATATACTGAGGCCAGACTTGGTTTCTCCACCTCAGCCGACATTGCACTTTAATTAGTGGTTCACTGCAGGAGATCCTAGTTCAAAAGGGACTGGAAAGAAGTGTGAGTTTTTTTTCAGTTCCCAGGTTACAATTAATCCAATATGTTTAATATGAAGGTGAAAAGTCGACTCTCCAGCGATGGCTTTGTAGATTTTACAATGACATCTATGACACTACAAACAATGCAAAATTAATTTTTTTTATACAGTCTAATTACTGCAACATGATTCCATTTGGTTAATCCAGATAAATCTGCCAAATATATTGAATATATCACAAGAACAGAAAGCAATAACCGTCCATAGATGAGAAGTACGGACATAGGTCAGTAGGAATGAAACATCACAGTGTCCAGTTTGTCATAGGTATACAGCATATCAAAATCAATTAGCCACAAGTATGCAGCATGTCATACTCAATGAGTTTCTCCTAAACAGGTTCATCGGGAGTAGATACTCAGAGATAATATTAAAAAATAATCAAGTCTCCGTCTAATGAGTAAAGTGTAATTACGCGCTCCAGTGCACGTGTGAGAGTGATGTCCCTGTAGATAGCGTGCTTCCAATTAGCCGCATGGCCCCAGAAATACCTGTGACACTCACGCCTTGACTGGTGGGCATGAGCCAAGGGGTTTGTGGACCCATTGTGCCACAGACCAGACTACCCTGGAAGGGGCATGACTAAGTAGCTTACTTGGTATATTCGCTGGAGCCTCTGATGGTGAGGTCAGGCTTGTGCGGCAGGATGCTACCAGGTACCACTCCAGGGTAGTGTCTGGCTGTGGCTGCTGATCCCACCGGGGGAAACGGAACATAGACAGGCAAGTGGGCACGGTTGATGCTCTGACAGGACAAGAGGACTGAACTAGTACTCTGGCAGGACCGGTAGGGACCGGTTCACAGGCAGATATGTGAGAACAGGTAGGAACCTGTGCACACAGGAGGGTATATGAGAACCGGTAGAGAAGGACCGCAAGGAGCAGAGCAAAGCAGAAGCACAGGAGGAGGAGCCAAGAGCAGGAGGCGGAGTCAAGTACAGAAAAGCAGGAGGCAGAGCCAAGAGAAGGAGACTTAGAAACAGAGCAAGGTAGAACCGCAAGGAGCGGAGCCACAGAGCAAAGTCACAGAGAGCAGAGGCAAGAGCAGGGCAACGCCACAGAGTGCACAGACAAGAGCAGAGCAAGCCAAGACACAGAGTGCAGAGCCGAGAGCAGAGCAAAGCAAGACACAGAGTGCAGAGCCAAGAGCGGAGCGAAGCAAGACACAGAGTGCAGAGCCGAAAGCAGAGCAAAGCAAGACACAGAGTGCAGAGCCAAGAGCAGAGCAAAGCAAGACACATGGTGCAGAGCCAAGAGCAGAGCAAAGCAAGACACAGAGTGCAGAGCAAACCAAGACAGGGATATAAACGAACACAGGAACAGGACTAGACTAAGACGGAGTCAGGAACGGGACAACGCACGGACACAAGGACACAAGCCAGGGTACAATGCCCCACTGGGAGGCAGACAAGGACACAAGCCAGGGTACGATGCCCCACTGGGTGGCAGACTCAAGGCACAGGCCAGGGTACAACACCTCACTGGGTGGCAGACACAGGAGTAATAGAGACAGGACCTGGCACCTCAGCAGCTAGGCACTGACTGAGGGAAAAAGTTGCACAGGCCCCCATCAATGAGTGGGGAAGTCTTAAATACAGGAGGCCTCGTGGAAATTGGCCAGGGACACCTTAGCAAGGTGCACACAGTCTCAATAAGACACAGGAACTGTCGGCGCCGCCCCCTATGCACACAGTGAGCATGCATAGAGCAAGCAGCAGACATGAGGCACACAGCATGGAGCTAGCAGCAGTGAGAACTCACAACATGGCCCAGAGAAGTAAGTGAGTTTGTGTGTAATGCAGGTGGGGGATGGGAGGCCATGCAGCGATGCCAGCCGGGTTGTTACAGTTACCCCTCCCTCTTTACGGCCCCTCTTCTTTAAGCTCGCCAGGATAATTTGCAGAAGAAGAATAGGTCCGCACATAGACCAGGCCATCATGAAATCTTCAAGGTAGAATAAGGCATGCGGGTCACCAGGAATCTCAGAAAAAGTCTCTTGATGCTCAACAGGGTTAGCTTCCACAATGAGCTGGACCACCTCCTCCAGGTAGATAGGTAACAGGGACTTGAATGCTGCTGTCTTGACATCTTCACCAGCCGGACACTTGGAAACTGAAAACCCTCCCACGGGGTTCAACTTTTGTCCGACAGGTAGCAGAGATGTTCTTAGATACTGAACACAGGAAAAGTCATTGGAGATGAGTGTGGAGAACAACACGTCAACCAGGTCAGGGTAAAATTAAGGTGAATAAACTTCTGTTTTGAAATCTTCACCAGCCGGCCACATGGAAGCTGAGGGAACTCTGACCGGATTCCTCTTCTGCCTGTTATCCAGTAAAAAAATTTCAAGTAACAGAGATGTTCCTGGGTACTGTTCACAAGGAAAAACACTGGAGTTGAGTGAAGGGAATGTCACCTCCACGGGTCAGAGGGAAGCTGAGGTGAGTAAATTTCTGTTTCACCAACCGGCCACAAGGACGCTGAAGGTGTCCACATAGGAACCATCTTCTGCCCATTATCCAGAAGAAATCGTCCAAGCGGCGGGGATGTTCCTGGGAACAGATTGCTGGTATAGTTGCTGGAGATGTGTGGAGAGATTGTACAAGATTCAGGCTGCAGATTTGCCAGCCCCCTCTTATTAGACCTTTTGGATCTTGCTTGGGTGGCTGCTTCAGCAGGTTGTGGAACAGGTGAGTCTTGGATGGACATGGATGGAACTGACGGTTTACCCACAGGTTTCTTTCGTCTGGACCATCTCTGTGAGCTTGGAGGGAAAGACTTTTCAGGGGACACAAAAGTAGGCACATTGAAGACTTTACGGAAGGCCACCAGGAAGGCCTCCAAGTCCGTGATGATGGGATCCCCTGCTTCAAAGTGGGGGTTGATCCATTCCAAAGCATCTCCTGCTAGGTAGGAAATTATGCATCCCACCTTGAAAAGATCAGAGGGGAAATCAGAAGTATACCATTCAAAGTTCAGCATACACTGCTCCAGGAACACACTTCACAGTTTTGGATCCCCACAGTACCTTGGTGCATCCGCAGGAGCTTGCTTTTTGAAGGCCAGAAGTAGATTATGGGTAGCATCATAGACAATGATTGGTGCATCTTGCTCCGAGAGCGAAAGGACATGGGACTCAGCGGGAACCATGGCCTGTGCAAACTGTCACACTCACGCCCTGACTGGTGGGCATTAGCCAGGGGGTTTGTGGACCCACTGTGCCACAGACCAGACTACCCTGGAAGGGGCATAACTAAGTAGGTTCCTTAGTATTCGCTGGAGCCTCTGATGGTGAGGTCAGGCTTGTACGGCAGGAAGCTACCAGGTACCACTCCTGGGTGGTGTCTGGCTGTGGCTGCTGATCCCACCAGGGGAAATGGAACAGACAGGCAAGCGGGCATGGCTGGCACTCTGGCTGGCACTCTGGCAGACAGGTGGGCACGGCTGTGCCACTGGCAGGCAGGCGGGCATGGTTGATGCTCTGGCAGGACAAGAGGACTGAACTGGTACACTGGCAGGACCAGTAGGGACTGGTATACAGGCAGATATGTGAGAACAGGTAGGAACCTGTTCAGACAGGAGGCTATAGGAGAACTGGTAGAGAAAGACCGCAAGGAGCAGAGCAAAGCAGAAGCACAGGAGGAGGAGCAAAGAGCAGGAGGAGGAGCCAAGAACAGAAATGCAAGAGGCGGAGCCAATAGCAGGAGGCAGAGCCAAGTACAGAAATGCAGGAGGTGGAGCCAAAAGCAGGAGGAGGAGCCAAGAACAGTAATGCAAAAGGCGGAGCCAATAGCAGGAGGCAGAGCCAAGTACAGAAACGCAGGAGGCAGAGCCAAGAGCAGGAGACATAGAAATGGAGCAAGGTAGAACCGCAAGGAGCGGAGCAGCAGAGCAAAGTCACAGAGAGCAGAGACAAGAGAAGGGCAAAGCCACAGAGTGCAGAGCAAAGAGCGGAGCAAAGCAAGACACAGTAGGCAGAGCCAAGAGCAGAGCAAAGCAAGACACAGAGTGCAGATCCAAGTGCAGAGCAAAGCAAGACACAGAGTGCAGAGCCAAGTGCAGAGCAAAGCAAGACACAGAGTGCAGAGCCAAGTGCAGAGCAAAGCAAGATACAGGGTGCAGAGCCGAGAGCAAAGCAAAGCAAGACACAGGGTGCAGAGCCGAGAGCAGAGCAAAGCAAGACACAGGGTGCAGAGCCAAGAGCAGAGCAAGCCAAGACACAGAGTGCAGAGCCGAGAGCAGAGCAAAGCAAGACACAGAGTGCAGAGCAAGCCAAGACAGGGATATAAACGGACACAGGAACAGGACTAGACTAAGACGGAGTCAGGAACGGGACAACGCACAGACACAAGCCAGGGTACAATGCCCCACTGGGTGGCAGACTCAAGGCACAGGCCAGGGTACAACGCCTCACTGGGTGGCAGACACAGGAGTAATAGAGACAGGACCTGGCACCTCAGCAGCTAGGCACTGACTGAGGGAGAAAGTCTTACAGGCCCCCATCAATGGTTGGGGAAGTCTTAAATACAGGAGGCCTCATGGCAATTGGCCGGGGACACCTTAGCAAGGTGCACACAGTCTCAATAAGACACAGGAACTGCTGGTGCCGCCCCCCTATGCACACAGTGAGCATGCACAGAGCAAGCAGCAGACATGAGGCACACAGCATGGAGCTGGCAGCAGTGAGAACTCACAACATGGCCCAGAGAAGTAATTGAGTTTGTGTGTAATGCAGGAGGGGGATGGGAGGCCATGCAGCGATGCCAGCAGGGTTGTTACAATACCCCTCATTTTGGAAATGATGAAGCACTGGAATGCATGTGAGATGATGATGGCGTGCGTTCTAGCTAGTATGAGCACGTGCATGTAGGCCCTAGAGATAGAGGTGGTGTGTGCTCCAATGAGTCAGCGCATGCGCACCTTCCACAGGACATGTGACAATGGAAGGCATGTGAGATGATGATGATGGTGTGCGTTCTAGCTAGTATGAGCATGTGTATGTAGGCCCTAGAGATAGAAGCGTGTGCTCCAATGAGACAGTGCACGCGCACCCTCCATGGGACATGCAACAATAGAACGCATGTGAGATGATGATGGCATGCATTCTAGCTAGTATGAGCATGTGCATGTAGGCCCTAGAGATAGAGGTGGTGTGTGCTCCAATGAGTCAGCGCACGCGCACCCTGCACAGGACATGTGGCAATAGAACACATGTGCGCTCCTGCTAGACTGTGCACGTTGGTAACCCTCCACAAGATGTTATAATAAGCAATAATATAACACCTCTGAAGCAGCTTTATATTACTATGGGAACCCCAATACGATCCAAATGAAAGTGCTGAGTAGTAAATATCAGCGTAAGCAATGTTGTCCAGATTCACAGAATATTCGTGTCAAGAACAACACAAGACGAGGAATGGTTTTGGAAGTAGGGAGGAAGTGAGGAAGGATGAAAGGTCAAGGAGGACAAATGAGTATTATATAATTATATATTATATAATTTATCATAAGAAGAATCCAAACATTTACATTGAAGCTGCTCGTTTAAGCTCGTTGGATTAATGGCTTTCAACCCATAAATCCATTTAGCTTCTTTTTGTAGGATCTTCCGGTGCCAATTTCCCCCTCTAGGTGGAATGATTGATATTCATTCAGTCTATGGCTACTTTTTGATTGTGTTATATTTATACACTATATCTTATAAGTACAATTTGTGATTTGTTTGTATACAGCAATACTACAGATTTGTATAGCAAAAGTCATGGTCCCCTATGAACATATGAACAGCTGTTATCAAATGGCTTTCAAAGGAGTACCATCATGACAGACACAGAGGTCTTCAGCAGACCCCCGACCATCATGACAACCCATCCGGGCCCTGCGATCATGTCCCAACAGCTGTAGACGAGCTGTAAATGCTGCTATCACAGATCGACAGTGGCATTTAAGAGGTTAACAAACACGGATTCACCCATGGGTGCCAGAGACAGATTATGGCTGAATATTGCAGCCATCATCGGGGGGAAAGATGCTGACCTGCATCATTGTCAGGGAGCCGACACATGATGTAACTGTACGTTAAATGTCTTTAAGGGGTTAAAGTGTTAATGACCATACAGTGATTTTTTTTATACAGTATCCATTCTACATTGTTACCGTGTGGTACAATAATAAATAGAGATGAGCGGATCAGGCAAAATACTAATTGATCTGTCAGATGGATTTTTCTAGGAAATTCAATTAGAGGTGAATTTATTCGGCACAGATTTGTGTGTGCATCCCCAGGACGGTGCTTGATGGAGACATCACACGTCCTCCTCCTTCCAGATTGCACCAAAGTTTCTCAAGATGGCCACCGAACCAACCCGTTCCTGTCAGGCACTTCTTCCCAATTGCTTGTACTGCCCCCTGGCCTGGTGCTCTGTCTGGTTCTGCCCAAACTGCAGTTCACACCAGCAGAACAGAGTCCATGTAACATAACGCCAGTCTCTGCCAACAGAATCGCTGTTTTTATTTCTCCTCACAGAACTGTGGTCACCGCCTCAGAATCAAAATCCAGCACAAACCAGTTTAAGCCAGAGCCATCCAGTAGTTACAGGAGAAACAGTGGCCTCCTGTGGCCGGGGATTAGTACTGCAGGCAATATTCAAATTCAAATTAGCTTTATTGGCAGGACTAAGTACACGATAGCATTGCCAAAGCATATGGTAAAAATACGGGGGTGGGGGAGGGAGGCATATAGAGGTCCAGGATATATCAGACTCCTTTTAGATGATAGGGGATGTTTCCAGGGTGGGGTATAGGAGTCCATGACATATCAGGCTCCGCTTAGTCTGTGGCAGGCACTGACATATTCCGCTGCTACGGCCACTGCACTTTCCTCTTCCCCCAGTATTATCGGCAGTTACGTGCAAACGGTTAATAGTGGGTGACGATCAGCGGCTTATTCCCCATCACCTCACAGAAGCACAAAGGCGCAAACAGACCAAGGGCGGCAGGAGAAGTTGCTATTATTCTCCCGTCCCATGTTGCATATTTGTGAGCATTTTTTCCACCAGAGTCGGTGACATCGCTGGTATCAAAGTTTTCCCTAATAACACATTTTATAGCTATTTTGTAGAGCCTCAGTAAGCGATGCGTTCCTCATCAATAACTAATGGCGGATCTCCGGGTAACAAAAGCTCCAGTTTCTCTTCTGGAAATGTTTAATTACAAAATGTAGCCTGATCGCATTGAGGATATGCGCCCTGCACATGGCCGCCACAATATATCTGACATTACATGTAGGTGACATGGAGGCATCCGGTGTGACATGTGATACAACTATCTGCTCTGCTGCTGCTGGGGATGGGGAGTTGTCCATTGAGGAGGATGTGGAGGAGAAGTATAAGTGCTGCCTGGAGTAGAGGTGTCACCAGCCACCGCCTCACCCACTTGTGGCTGTAAATCATCACTGGGGAAACAGATTATTCCATTTCAGCTCACCACTGTGACGGCCATTTAAGACGCTCCAGCATGGATGTAGTTCAGTCCAAACTAAGCACAGCTGTATCCAAACAAGAAGAGTTTCTCCAGCGAGCGTTGGAGGAACAGTAGTAGACGTTTTTGCAAAAAACTCTTGATATTTAATGAATCAAAACGTTACATATAGAGACAAAAAAATTCACCCCTCACCCCACTAAAACTACGCGTTTCGGCGGATGCCTATATCAAGTTGTTATCTGGCATCTTGCAGTCTCAGAATAAGGGCTCACACTCACTTGCGAGAAACTCGGATGAGTCTCGCATGTTAATACCCGGCACTGTACCCGGCACTCAGATCGGAGCGTGCAGCCACATAGCAATATATGCAGCCGCACGCTCCGCTCCTGAGTGCCGGCAGCAGCGCCAGGTATTAACATGCGAGACTCATCCGAGTTTCTCGTAAGTGAGTATGATCCCTAAATAGAATGTCCATTCCATGCTGCAAGGGAAACAATTCACTCCACACCTGTTCAAGTCATTAAGCTGAAGCAGATCAGTCCACCTCCAACATGTGTTTCTTCCTTGAAAAAACATGCAGTTTTACTACAAAAAGATATATAAACCATTACTTACTACTACAAAATTCCAAAGAAGGATACAAAGTCTCTTGTAGTTGGGTCACAAAAAGTTACATCCTGAATGCACTACATGGCACTATTAATATACTAGATGGTGGCCCGATTCTAACGCATCGGGTATTCAGAATATGCTATTGCCCAGCCACGTAGTATATTGCCAAGCGATGTAGTATATTGCCCAGTCAAGTAGTATATTGCCCAGCCACATAGTATATTGCCCAGCCACATAGTATATTGCCCAGCCACGTAGTATATTGCCCAGCCACGTAGTATATTGCCCAGCCACGTAGTATATTGCCCAGCCACGTAGTATATTGCCCAGCCACGTAGTAAATTGCCCAGCCACATAGTATATTGCCCAGCCACGTAGTATATTGCCCAATCACATAGTATATTGCCCAGTCACATAGTATACAGCACAGAGCCACGTAGTTTACAGCACAGACACTGTTAGAGACGGGATTTCCAACCTACTCAGGTGTGCTGTCTTATAGGTACCTAAGCGATGAAGCAATAATCAGAGAGACACACGCTCATTGTATGTCAAAGTAGTCTTTGGTCTTTATTTTTAGGGCTGGGCTTTTAAAGGCCCAAGATCAAAAGGAAATGTAGAGTTACATAATAAATTGGCACATATACATGGGTTACACAATAGGTTGTCATATACATCCTGGGACACAAGATAGATTAGGCAAAAAGAATGCGGGGAGTCTTTGCACATGCCTGTGGTTTTATGAGATGTTGGCTGAACATTGACATTTTTGGGTGTTTTCGGATATAACAGAATCTGGGCAATAACAACCAGACGTCCTTGACATTTTCTGGGAATTATTGACCACTATTATGTAAGATATCCGGGAAATGAAACTCAGATGATAACCTTGTGCAATACTTTGTTTTTCTGATATTTTTCTGATATTTAGCAAGATGAAGATTAACCATTTCTTTAACAACACGTAGTATACTGCCCAGTCACGTAGTATATTGGCCAGTCACGTAGTATGCACCATATCCCTGTTAAAAAAAGAATTAAAATAAAAAACAGTTACATACTCACCTTCCGTTGGCGCCCGGATCGAAGCGGCCGGTTACCGATGCTCCTCGCGCTCCGGTCTGAAGAGTGCATTGCGGTCTCGCGAGATGATGATGTAGCGGTCTCGCGAGACCGCTACGTCATCATCTCGCGAGATCGCAGCTGTGAAGAAACCAGATTGTATCTTAATTACCCAGACAGCTACGTTTTTGCAAACCAATAAGAACTGAATTTTCATCTGTATATTGGCTTATGCATTTAAGTGTTTAGGTCTGGTGGTTCAAGAGGACAGACTTGCAGACTGATACCATTTAACATACAGTGTAAAGGTACCTTCACACGAAACGACGCTGCAGCGATAGCGACAACAATGCCGATCGCTGCAGCGTCGCTGTTTGATCGCTGGAGAGCTGTCACACAGACCGCTCTCCAGCGACCAACGATGCCGAGGTCCCCGGGTAACCAAGGTAAACATCGGGTTGCTAAGCGCAGGGCCGCGCTTAGTAACCCGATGTTTACCCTGGTTACCAGCGTAAAATGTAAAAAAAACAAACAGTACATACTTACATTCGCATCCCCCGGCGTCCGCTTCCTGCACTGACTGACTGACTGAGCGCCGGCAGTAGCAGGGCACAGCGGTGACGTCACCGCTGTGCTGTGCTTTCACTTTCACTTTGCGGCGCTCAGTCAGTGTGGGAAGCAGACGGCGGGGGATGCGAATGTAAGTATGTACTGTTTGTTTTTTTTACATTTTACACTGGTAACCAGGGTAAACTTCGGGTTACTAAGCGTGGCCCTGCGCTTAGTAACCCGATGTTTACCCTGGTTACCAGTGTAAAATATCGCTGGTATCGTTGCTTTTTTTTTTAAATTCGTTTATTAATTCAGTATAAACAAACAATGCACACATTTGCAATTATCATCAATTATACCGTGGCATACAAATAGTTGTAGAACAACATCATATCAGAAGTTACAAAGATAATGAGATGTGCATGGTAAATCATTAGATTCCTATAAGAAAAATACCTATTATACAACTTAACAACTTTAACCACTAACAGTAACAGTATGTCGCCAAAAGAAAACAGATTTAAATCCTGCTCTATGAGCAATGTCCCCAAAGACCACAAGCCCATCTTCCTATGTAGATGTCTAATCAGTGCAGACTATAGAGTATGACAAGATGAGTTCCATTTGCCCCATATCTTCTCGAATTTACCTGGACATCCTCTATTTTGATACATTGTTTTTTCATATGGGATAATTGAATTCACCAGATCGATCCAAACTCTAAGGGTCGGGGGGGAGCCACCCATCCATCTTAACGCCAATACCTTCCTTGCCAAAAAGAGCGTCTCTCGGAGAAAGATCCCAGTGTGATGATCCCAGGTCTCCGTATCCCATACCCCAAACAAACAGGTTAACGGTTCAAGTGGGACAGGGATCGACAATAACGATGTTAATAATGTCGTCACCTCTCTCCAATAATGAAGAACTACAGGGCACCTCCAAATCATATGAACAAAATCAGCATCGGGCACATGACATCGCAAACAATCTGACGAATGTAAGCGGCCCATTTTAAAGAGACGCGTCGGTGTTAAATAGGCCTGATATATGATATATAATTGGGTCATTCTATTATTGATTGAAGGGGAAACTTTAGTTGAAGATTCAAGAATATCCTCCCAATCCTCTCCCAGTACATCGGGAAGGAGTTCCTCCCATTTCCCCTTGACAGAGTTGATGACCGACCCATCTCCCATGGATAATAGATATGTATATAGAGAGGATATAAGTCCTTGAGGACCCTGCGATTTGAGGATACCTATTAAAGGCAAAGAAGAGATCGCCCGACCCGTACCCACATTTCGTATATATGATTGAAAAGCTGACCTCAGCTGTAAATACCTAAAGAATTGGGTCCTAGGAATGTTGTAATTATTTCGTAGTTGTTCAAAGGTTACAAATATCCCCTGGTTATGTATATCGCTCACCGAGAGAACACCATGGGAGACCCAGAAATCAGTGGATGGGTGATTTAGTAATTCAGGTATATAACCATTGTTCCACAGTGGCATCTCGGCTATGACACCCGTAAATTTAATAATTCTTTTTATTTGTCTCCATATCAATCTCGCCAGCCGGAGCATAGGCAACAGACGACAAGTACCAACTTTCTCCATCTCTAAAAATCCCAGCGGGCAATCAATCCGGGCAGAATGAACTAAATGACTCTCAGAATTAGGCAAGGAGCTATCGGGCATCCATTTACTTATCGCCCTTGCCTGTCCGGCAAGGTAGTACAAATAGAGGTCTGGTAAAGCCGCCGCCCCACCCCCCTTTTTGGTCTCTGTAAAATAGATAGTTTGAGTTTGGGTCTGGCCTTTCCCCATATAAAGGATGTGATTAATGAGTTTAATTTTGCAAAAAATGATTTGGGTATTGGTACAGCACTATGTTGAAAGCAGTAATTGAGTTTGGGAAGCAGTATCATCTTAATTAAATTGATGCGGCCTGCGACAGAGAGGGGGAGTCTACTCCAGGTTATAAATTTAGACTTGACCAAATCCAGCAATGGGTAAATGTTTTGTTGTAGGTCTAACCGACTGTATTGAGACATATGAATACCCAGATATTTGAAATTGGAAACCACAGGTAGCGAAGTGGGAATCCCTGGGCAGGGAGCCGAAGTATGAGATAGAGGCATCAGGGCAGATTTATCCCAATTTATATATAGGCCGGAAAATTTGCTAAATTTATCTATGGTTGCTATCACGTGTGGTAGAGTTTCTTCTGTTTTATCCATAAATATTATCATATCATCAACATATAGGCCAATGGTATCCGTACGATCTGCAATATTTATTCCCTTAATATCCGTGAAGGATCTTATGCGTATTGCTAAAGCCTCTATCGCAAGAGCGAAGAGAGCTGGGGATAGAGGGCATCCCTGCCGGGTTCCCCTGTGTAATGCAAAAGATTCAGAGATGGAATTATTCACGATTACACGCGCCCTGGGATTCTTATACAGCGTGTCCATCCCCCTAATAAATTTCTCTCCAAAACCATATTTCTGCAGACACGCGGAGAGGAAAGGCCACTCGAGGGAGTCAAATGCCTTGGCCGTATCTAGCGATGCCAGCGCCCAACTATTGTCTGGCTCTAGAGAGCTGTACTGAATCACCGATTGGACTCGCCTGATATTGATAGAAGTACTTTTCCCGGGCATAAAGCCAGTTTGATCTGGGTGTATAAGGTCCAATATGAGCGTATTTAGTCTAGTGGCCAATATTTTAGTGAAAATTTTGTAATCTACGTTCACTAGTGATATGGGGCGATACGATCCACATTCCAGAGGATCCTTCCCTTCTTTTTTAAGTACAATAATGTTTGCATCATAGAATGTTTCGGGCATCGTCTCTCCCTCCCATATACTCCTGAGTACTTTCAATAAAAGTGGTGCCAATTGACCTCGATATTTCTTATACAGCTCAATAGGGAACCCATCAGGTCCAGGGGCCTTCCCGGTGGCCATGTCTATTATAGCTTGTTCAACCTCCTCCAAAGTAAACTCAGCCTCCATAAAGGCTTGCTGAATTGGACTTAATGAAGGGAATGCTATGTCCGATAAATAGTCTACACATTCAGGAACACCCAAACCACTATTAGACTTGTATAAAGATTTATAGTAATCATGAAAACACTGGAGGATCTCCTCAGTAGAAGATACCAATGAACCATCAGGCGCCCGAATCTGCAATACTGTATTGGATGTGTTATGTTGGCGTACTAAAAAGGCCAATAGTTTACTGGCTTGATTCCCCAATTCGAAATATGATTGACGGGTAAAAAACAATTTACGTTTGGATTTTGTGTCTATATGTTGGGTATATAGCCTTTGGGAAGTGAGCCATGCTACCCTGTTGCCACTAGTTTGGTTGGTTACATAGGCGGCCTCGGATTCCTTCAACTGTCGCTCCATCTCATCATCCCTTCCCGCCGTTATTCTTTTAATATAGGAAATAGTGGAGGACAGACATCCCCTTAGATATGCTTTTAAAGTATCCCACAACAGACCAAGACTTGAGGGATCTGGGTGGGTGAGGATAAAACAGTTCAACTGATCTACCGTTCTATCGCTAGAATCTATTAATTTCAGCCAGAAGGGATTCAATTTCCAAGATATAAAATTATTTGAATGACCATATTTAAGTTTAAGAATAACTGGACTGTGGTCCGATATCCCCCTACTGCCATGCTCAATACTATCTACCCATAACGCCACATCGCTAGACCCAAATATGTAGTCTATACGAGACAGAGACCGCCTAGTTGACGAATGGCAAGTGTAATCTTTTATCCCAGGGTGACGAATTCTCCATAAGTCCAGCCATCCGCTACCACCCATAAACAGTGCCAACGGAGAAGAAGATTGAACAGAAGGGCCTCCAGATATCCCATCCCCCAGTCTCAATCTATCCAAGGAACTATCCATGACTAAGTTAAAATCTCCCATACAAATAATACTAGCGTCAGGATAATTTAGGGAGAATCCCATTGCCATACGGAGAACCGATATATTAGCTGGGGGTGGGTTATAGATACACAGTATCACGTATTCCCGAGTATTAATAAAAGCGTGTACAAAAACGAAGCGACCTTCTGGATCTCGTCTTGCCTCTTTGGCCTCCCATCTAACACTTCTATGGATTAGAAATACACAGTTCCCATGAATTCCCAGGGGAAAATGAAAGCATACCGAATGAATAAAATGTAATATTTTATTGAGAAAAATATTTTAAAAAACCATAGCACCTATACAAGACCAGATAAATCTCAATTAAAAACAAGGCAGGTACAGAGCAATGACAATTGTATAATTCATCTGCTATATAACTTTAACCACATGCCTGAACAGATTAACATGAGTATAAATATCCAATATGTGCAAAAGAATTTTTCATATGTTGGAAACCACCTATATTAGTAAAGTGCAAAAATAGTGCTAAAGACATATAGCCATATGAAGGCCAAATAGTCACAATACTAATAAATTATATATAGGGACCACCAAGGCACAATATAGTGATATATTATTTTGTTTATGTACAAGAACTCTCAACCTTCCCATGTGGAGTAAATAAAAATAAAAGGGCCCAGTTCTATATATTTATACTATACACTATATATCTGTGCAAAACCGCATATCTGTACCATGTGAATAAGGCATAAAGCAAAGGTAAAGGCACTTGCCCCCATATAGAAGAAGCCTGGTAGGCGAAACGGCGCTGTCGGGGTGGCGGTACAAGCGAGGCACATAGTTCATAAGTATTCATGTAAGTTATTGACTTTACCTTTGCTTTATGCCTTATTCACATGGTACAGATATGCGGTTTTGCACAGATATATAGTGTATAGTATAAATATATAGAACTGGGCCCTTTTATTTTTATTTACTCCACATGGGAAGGTTGAGAGTTCTTGTACATAAACAAAATAATATATCACTATATTGTGCCTTGGTGGTCCCTATATATAATTTATTAGTATTGTGACTATTTGGCCTTCATATGGCTATATATCTTTAGCACTATTTTTGCACTTTACTAATATAGGTGGTTTCCAACATATGAAAAATTATTTTGCACATATTGGATATTTATACTCATGTTAATCTGTTCAGGCATGTGGTTAAAGTTATATAGCAGATGAATTATACAATTGTCATTGCTCTGTACCTGCCTTGTTTTTAATTGAGATTTATCTGGTCTTGTATAGGTGCTATGGTTTTTTTAAATATTTTTCTCAATAAAATATTACATTTTATTCATTCGGTATGCTTTCATTTTCCCCTGGGAATTCATGGGAACTGTGTATTTCTATGTTACATAGTTACATAGTTACATAGTTATTAAGGTTGAAGGAAGACTGTAAGTCCATCTAGTTCAACCCATAGCCTAACCTAACATGCCCTAACATGTTGATCCAGGGGAAGGCAAAAAAAACCCATGTGGCAAAGAGTAACTCCACCATGGGGAAAAAAATTCCTTCCCGACTCCACATACGGCAATCAGACTAGTTCCCTGGATCAACGCCTTATCAAGGAATCTAGTGTATATACCCTGTAACATTATACTTTTCCAGAAAGGTATCCAGTCCCCTCTTAAATTTAATTAATGAATCACTCATTACAACATCATACGGCAGAGAGTTCCATAGTCTCACTGCTCTTACAGTAAAGAATCCGCGTCTGTTATTATGCTTAAACCTTCTTTCCTCCAGACGTAGAGGATGCCCCCTTGTCCCTGTCTCAGGTCTATGATTAAAAAGATCATCAGAAAGGTCTTTGTACTGTCCCCTCATATATTTATACATTAACATAAGATCACCCCTTAGTCTTCGTTTTTCCAAACTAAATAGCCCCAAGTGTAATAACCTATCTTGGTATTGCAGACCCCTCAGTCCTCTAATAACCTTGGTCGCTCTTCTCTGCACCCGCTCCAGTTCAGCTATGTCTTTCTTATACACCGGAGACCAGAACTGTGCACAGTATTCTAAGTGTGGTCGAACTAGTGACTTGTATAGAGGTAAAATTATGTTATGTTTTTTTGAAGCATTAAATTTTGAAAAAGGATATGTGTTATATACTTCTATGGATTAGCAGAGAGACCCCTCTTGAGTAGCTGGTATGAAATGCATGAAGGGACCACTGCATCCACGGCTTTTGTATACACTTAGCGGTGTCCCTGGTCAGATGTGTCTCGACAAGTGCTACAACATGGGGGTGATATCGCTTAATTTGTGAAAATACCTTGATTTTTTTACGGGGAGTCTTAATTCCCCGCACATTCCAAGTCATATACACAATCTCAGATCCCATAGCTACACTTGAGAAAAAGAATATTATACACCATAGCCTGTGTAGAGATCAGGAACACCACGCAGAGCACAGAATTATCAATGGCGACTATTAAACACATCAAAAAGTCAAAACTGGTATAAAAACCCAAATAAAATAAAACTTGAACAGTAGAGGAGTTTAATCCTTCACTCCTACAGTCAATCAGAAAAGGGGATACCCTCACTGGAATCAGCGTTCGGTATTGTTGGTAAACTCAACACCCTGTACGGAGAGCTCCATTTGTATTGCCATTGGATAAAAGAGATTGCTCAGGAGTCCGGCACATTAGACACCTTGTATGTACGTAACCATTCGGTTACCTCCGCCGGATCTGTAAAAAACAGGGAAGAGCCTTCATGGACAACACGGAGCCGAGCCGGGTAGAGCATGGAATAGAGGATGCTTTTATCCCTGAGCCGCTTCTTAACTTCCACAAATCGAACTCGCTGCTTTTGGAGCTCCATAGAGAAATCCGGGAAAATTGATATAGTGGCGTTATTGAATTTAATAGGGCCCTTCTGCCTCGCCAGGCGGAGTATCGCATCTCTGTCCCTGCAGTTGAGAAGACGCGCCAAGAAAGGCCGGGGTGGGGCTCCAGCGGGGAGAGGCCTCGTTGGTACTCTATGGGCCCTCTCCACAGAAAACATTGAGGAGAATCCATCTCCCAGGGAGGTTTTCAGCCAATCTTCTAGAAATTGTTCAGGCTGCTGACCCTCCGTGCGCTCCGGCAAGCCAATTATTCGAATATTATTACGGCGCAGTCTGTTTTCCAAGTCATCTGCCTTTTGTTTCCAGGCGTTCACGGACCCGGTGGCCTTTGATAACTTAGCTTCCATAGGGGTAATGGTGTCCTCTATCTGAGACACTCTTGTTTCAACCTCCGAGATGCGCCCTCTCATAGCCTGCATGTCATGTCGCAAGCGACCAACTTCAGTATGTACGTCCTCTATTTTCTCAGTAAGAGAGGATCTAGTGAGGGAAATGGCCTGCATCAGTTGCTCAGACGCTTGTTTGAGAGTTAGTTCGTCCTGTTCTCCCTCCTCATTACTGTCAGGTGGACAATTTTTGCGTTGGTGCTGCGTGGGATTATTTCTGAGAGTGCGCACATTATCAGGGGTGCTTTCTCTGGAATATTTCTTTAATTTCTCAGCAGCCCCCGCTCCTTTAGAATGTTGCATGGCGCTTAGCAGAAGGACCCCACAGAAGGATCACACATATAGTTATAGCTGATCTATTCTTCAATAGCTGATCTGCCAATATTAAATACTGAGATGACTCCCAGGAAGATCATCGGCTAGGCAAGGGACCTTTCAGATGTTCACAAAAACACAGCAGCACAGGGTTTAATAGGCACAACGTCCCAGAGCAGCCCACAGCCTCCCCAGGCAGCACAGCAGGTAGGGAGGGGTTAATCCCTCCAAAGTTTATGGCACAAACAGGGGCTTGTCAGACAAGGGGGGTGCAGAGCCCAATTTTCCAGGGCACATACCGCACTACCCCTTTATTATTGCTGTGTTGCGCTCTCCTCCCAGATTGTACCGCTGTCTTATCATGGAGCGTCACTCTCCTTGCTGCTGGAGAGCACGCTGCAGTAATGGCCGCCGCCTCCCGGGTGCCGCCCGCCGCTCCGGACCCAGCACCTGTACTTCAGTGTTCCACAGCGCTCCCGTCCCAGCGCAGGTGCCCGCTCTCTCCAAGGGTGATATGTCCGGCTTCAGCAACCGCCGGCGCCGCGTCCCTGTGCAGAGGAACACGCGCCCAAGATGGCCGCCGCAGCCCGGGGATCACACTGCCCGTCCAGGCCACTTCACTTCCCGGTGTCCCTGGGCTCCAAAACCGCTGTTTTCAGGAGTCACCGGTCTCCTGGGATCTTAAGGGCTCCTCTCCAGCCGGTGTAGCCGGTAAAACAGGGGAATTTATGGCAGGATTTGTTCAGGATGACCGGAGCTCTCTAAAGGTGCGTCCTTTCTCCTGGACTACATAGCCACGCCCCGGTATCGTTGCTTTTGCTGTCAAACACAACGATACACGGCGATCGGACGACCAAATAAAGTTCTGAACTTTATTCAGCGACCAGCGACATCACAGCAGGATCCTGATCGCTGCTGCGTGTCAAACTAAACGATATCGCTATCCAGGACGCTGCAACGTCACGGATCGCTAGCGATATCGTTACAAAGTCGTTTCGTGTGAAGGTACCTTAAGTCTGTAGTGGTGACTGTACATTGAGTGTGTTGAGCTTTGTTTGTTGATGTGTGATTATATGCTAATATACTTAATCCCATCACCATTGTTTACCTTTTCTTGATGTTGGACTGAAAGACTCTGGGTGGTTCTAAAGGTACCTTCACACGAAACGACGCTGCAGCGATAGCGACAACGATGCCGATCGCTGCAGCGTCGCTGTTTGATCGCTGGAGAGCTGTCACACAGACCGCTCTCCAGCGACCAACAATGCCGAGGTCCCCGGGTAACCAGGGTAAACATCGGGTTGCTAAGCGCAGGGCCGCGCTTAGTAACCCGATGTTTACCCTGGTTACCAGCGTAAAATGTAAAAAAAACAAACAGTACATACTTACATTCGCGTCCCCCGGCGTCCGCTTCCTGCACTGACTGACTGACTGAGCACCGGCAGTAGCAGGGCACAGCGGTGACGTCACCGCTGTGCTGTGCTTTCACTTTCACTTTGCGGCGCTCAGTCAGTGTGGGAAGCAGACGCCGGGGGACGCGAATGTAAGTATGTACTGTTTGTTTTTTTTACATTTTACACTGGTAACCAGGGTAAACATCAGGTTACTAAGCACGGCCCTGCGCTTAGTAACCCGATGTTTACCCTGGTTACCAGTGTAAAATATCGCTGGTATCGTTGCTTTTGCTGTCAAACACAACGATACACGGCGATCGGACGACCAAATAAAGTTCTGAACTTTATTCAGCGACCAGCGACATCACAGCAGGATCCTGATCGCTGCTGCGTGTCAAACTAAACGATATCGCTAGCCAGGACACTGCAACGTCACGGATCGCTAGCGATATCGTTACAAAGTCGTTTCATGTGAAGGTACCTTTAGGGTAGCTTACATGCCTTGGGTATAAAGAGACTGAAGTAACACAGAGCTAGGAGCCAGACATTCTGCAAACCACCCAACAGACAAGAGAAAGGACTGCAGCCAATTCATCATGGCACCATCATGAGGGACACTGATCTAGAATTCTATAGGATACAACCTAGGAGTTTTCAGCTCTGGTTGGAAGGACACAGATCTGATCCAGTGACCATCTCTGAACCATGGATCTGTTTGGAGAAAGCCAGGGTTGGGACCCGCTGGTCGCCTGGTTCCATGGAGATGGTCAGATAAGCCAGGTGGTGACTCTCGTGTCAACTGGCTTTGGACTTTGTATGGACTCTATGGACAGTTCTTGGTCATCTCTCTATGCTTGTCGTTACCCCTTCTCTGTGCGTTCATCCACAGATGGAGTAGCGACCCTGGGAGCTCTGACATCATGTCATACTGGAAATACGTGGAGAAGCAGGGATCTTTTATATGCGCCCATGTACCCATACAATTCAAGGCATGTTGGGATTGTTCTGTTTGCTATTGTGTGCTGTGGTTCAATAAAGTATTGCCACCCTGTTTTACCTTAACCCTGTGTTGTCTGTGTAGTGTATTGCCCACTGGGAGATAGAGCGGGCGATCAGTGGCATGAGCCGTGGTCCATGCAGTCTTGCTAAAGACAGCTGGGCCAGCGGACGAGAGCACCCACTGACCCCGTTTCTCCGTAACATTGGTGGCAGCAGTGGGATACTACTCAGCCCGGCGGAACCTGGGGAGCTGCAGGGGACTGGTGTTCTCACACACCATCCAGGGCTCCACAACAAGGGAGGTATACAGACAGACCCAGCAGACCATTGATGAGGCATGCACAGCAGGTTTTGGATGCCACTATATCCAACCCCACCAAATCGGCCTTGGGAAGAGGACCAGAGTGGCTATATGACCTGAACAAGAAATGGAAACTACAGGAGATGTTTCAGCTTCAACAGATTGAATAGAATTAAGGCAGGAACTACGGAATGTGGATGAAGCCATGCATGGTCCCAATGGATACCAGTTGTTACTTTTCAATTACGTATGGAGTCTATTTTCATAAGGAGCATATGGAATATGCTCTAAGGAAACTGGATGATCGGAAGCCTATCATGTCTGGTTAATTAAGATGGGGGGGAGGAATGTGAAGAAACCAGATTGTATCTTAATTACCCAGACAGCTACGTTTTTGCAAACCAATAAGAACTGAATTTTCATCTGTATATTGGCTTGTGCATTTAAGTGTTTATGTCTGGTGGTTCAAGAGGACAGACTTGAAGACTGATACCATTTAACATACAGTGTAAGTCTGTAGTGGTGACTGTACATTGAGTGTGTTGAGCTTTGTTTGTTGATGTGTGCTTATATGCTAATATACTTAATCCCATCACCATTGTTTACCTTTTCTTGATGTTGGACTGAAAGACCCTGGGTGGTTCTAAGGCCATGTGCACACGTTCAGGATTTTTAGCGTTTTTTTCGCGTTTTTTCGCTATAAAAACGTGATAAAAACGCGAAAAAAACGCTAACATATGCCTCCTATTATTTACAAGGTATTCCGCATTTTTTGTGCAAATGTTGCGATTTTTTCCGCGAAAAAATCGCATAGCGGAAAAAAAAGCAACATGTTCATTAAAAATGCGGAATTGCAGGGATTCCGCACACCTAGGAGTCCATTGATCTGCTTACTTCCCGCACGGGGCTGTGCACACCATGCGGGAAGTAAGCAGATTATGTGCGGTTGGTACCCAGGGTGGAGGAGAGGAGACTCTCCTCCACGCACTGGGCACCATATACGTGGACAAAAAATAAGAAATAAAATAAAAAATAGTCCTATACTCACCCTCGATGTCCCGCGCAGTGTTCCCGCCTCACCGCTGCACGCTGCCGTTCGGTTCCTGTAGCTGATGTGCGGCGAAGGACCTTGCCGATGACGTCACTGTCCTGTGATTGGTCGTGAGCGGTCATGTGACCGCTCACGTGACCGTGACGTCACGGAAGGCCCTGTGCGCACAGACCAGCTATAGGAAGACGAACGGACGCCGCTGATGAGATGTCTGGGTGAGTATAAGCATTTTTTTATTTTTTTTATTATTTTTAAACATTCTATCTTTTACTATAGATGCTGCATAAGCTGCATCTATAGTAAAAAGTTGGTCACACTTGTCAAACAGTATGTTTGACAAGTGTGACCAACTTGTCAGTCAGTTTTCCAAGCGATGCTACAGATCGCTTGGAAAACTTAGCATTCTGCAAGCTAATTACGCTTGCAGAATGCTAAAAAAACGCGAAAAAAACGGAAAAAAAACGCAAAAAAAAAAATGCGGATTTCTTGCAGAAAATTTCCGGTTTTCTTCAGGAAATTTCTGCAAGAAATCCGCAACGTGTGCACATGGCCTAAGGGTAGCTTACATGCCTTGGGTATAAAGAGACTGAAGTAACACAGAGCTAGGAGCCAGACATTCTGCAAACCACCCAACAGACAAGAGAAAGGACTGCAGCCAATTCATCATGGCACCATCACGAGGGACACTGATCTAGGATTCTATAGGATACAACCTAGGGGTTTTCGGCTCCGTTTGGAAGGACACAGATCTGATCCAGTGACCATCTCTGAACCATGGATCTGTTTGGAGAAAGCCAGGGTTGGGACCCGATGGTCGCCTGGTTCCATGGAGACGGTCAGATAAGCTAGGTGGTGACTCTCGTGTCAACTGGCTTTGGACCTTGTATGGACTCTATGGACAGTTCTTGGTCATCTCCCTATGCTTGTCGTTACCCCTTCTCTGTGCGTTCATCCACAGATGGGGTAGCGACCCTGGGAGCTCTTACATCATGTCATACTGGAAATACGTGGAGACGCAGTGATATTTTATATGCGCCCATGTACCCATACAATTCCAGGCATGTTGGGAATGTTCTGTTTGCTATTGTGTGCTGTGGTTCAATAAAGTATTGCCACCCTGTTTTACCTTAACCCTGTGTTGTCTGTGTAGTGTATTGCTCACTGGGAGATAGAGCGGGCGTTCAGTGGTATGAGCCGTGGTCCATGCAGTCTTGCTAAAGACAGCTGGGCCAGCGGACGAGAGCACCCAGTGACCCCGTTTCTTCGTTACAGCAGCATGGACCGGTTACCGGAGCGGCGCGAGCGGGAAAGGCCTGTTGTCGGTCCGGGGGCCAACGGAGAGTGACTATGTAACTATTTTTTATTTTTTTTATTATTTTTAACATTAGATCGTTTTACTATTCATGCTGCATAGGCAGCATGAATAGTAAAAAGTTGGTCACACAGGGTTAATAGCAGCTTTAACCGAGTGCGTTACACTGCGGTCAACACTGCCATTAACCCTGTGTGAGCGCTGACTGGAGGGGAGTACGGAGTGGGCACTGACTGCAGGGAGGAAGAAGCGGCCATTTTTCCGCCGGACTGTGCCCGTCGCTGATTGGTCGTGGCTGTTTTGCCACGACCAATCAGCGACTTGGATTACATGACAGACAGAGGCTGCGACCAATGAATATCCGTGACAGACAGACAGACAGACAGAAGGACAGAAAGACGGAAGTGACCCTTAGACATATATAGTAGGTGCTTTGCAACTAAAGTATGCATTAGATTCAACACAAAACTCACAAAAATTAGTATCATGTACTTGTGGCCATGTAAGATCTCTCCCAAATTTTACGTCCACACCACTGGGACACTCTAGGAAACTCCCCAATATATATAAAACCAAAGAACGGAGTATATAAATCCCAAAACACATTTTATTAAAAATGTATATAATTTTATTAATTCAATAATATATCTTAAATGAGTTAACGACAATAATATAATACATGTATCACAGGATAAGTGGAGGAGGAAACAAATGATAGTGGCGGAGCAGGCAGGAAACTTATCATATCACAAGGGCCGCCACTATAAGGTCCATATTGTAAGATCCATAATATAATATAAGGACACTTATGGCAGTGACTCAAATCACCTGGCAAAATCAGCTATTAAAGTGCACAAAATGGATTTTCGTACCCGGGACCAAACATGGTTATCCCGGTTACAGGAGGTGTTCAAGGAGGATTCCAATGTTGTTTTAACTTCTGACAGAAGGGACTCTGGGGAGAGGATTGTTAAATTGAAGTCACTTTTGTATAGGAGGACGAAACTGTGGTGGAATAGGGCCTCTTTAGGTCAATATCTGGCCCGCAGCCTCATTCCCAGGGGTTTGCGGGTCCAGATATTCCCTTCATTCACAGTGGACGATGAGGTCTTCAAAGGAAAATGGGAGGATTTGGCCACACAATGTTCCAGGGGATTAATTGAATTATTGATGGGACTGGCTGAGACGAAATTGGGAGAGATTGAAAGGGACATTGATTCCCTTCAGTCTCAAATTAAAGATGACCTAACATCAGAGGCCTTAGAAAAATTGAATGGAGATCTAGATAAGGACTTCTTGAGGTGGGAACAAGAGATTGGTGCAGTTAAAACTAAAAAGTTACAAAGGGATAATTCTGATTACCAAGATAACAAAGTATACCGGTGGAGAAATAATAACAAAAGGGGACGTCCACTACCTCAGTCCCGATCTGGTTCCTTCTCATCTCTAACTTCCATTGATGAATCGAGTGTGGCATCCGATCAATCAAGGAATAAGCAGACAGCCAGAAAGATACAACCTGGCAGAGCCGCAAAGAAAGGAAATGCCAATAAGAAGAAATTTGTATCATCAGTGACATATGATTGTAAAGCTAAATCCTCAGACTTAGGGTACTGTCACACAGTGGCACTTTTGTCGCTACGACGGTACGATACGTGATGTTCCAGCGATATCCATACGATATCGCTGTGTCTGACACGCAGCAGCGATCAGGGACCCTGCTGAGAATCGTACGACGTAGCAGATCGTTTGGAACTTTCTTTCGTCGCTGGATCTCCCGCTGTCATCGTTGGATCGGTGTGTGTGACACCGATCCAACGATGCGTTCGCTTGTAACCAGGGTAAACATCGGGTTACTAAGCGCAGGGCCGCGCTTAGTAACCCGATGTTTACCCTGGTTACCATCGTAAAAGTAAAAAAAAACAAACAGTACATACTCACATTCCGGTGTCCGTCAGGTCCCTTGCAGTCTGCTTACCGCACTGACTGTGACTGCCAGCCGGAAAGTAAGAGCAGAGCACAGCGGTGATGTCACCACTGTGATCTGCTTTCACTTTACGGCGGCACTCAGTCAGAGCGGGAGGCAGACTGCGAAGGACCTGACGGACACCGGAATGTGAGTATGTACTGTTTTTTTTTTTTTTACTTTTACGATGGTAACCAGGGTAAACATCGGGTTACTAAGCGCGGCCCTACGCTTAGTAACCCGATGTTTACCCTGGTTACCTGGGGCCTTCGGCATCGTTGGTCGCTGGAGAGCGGTCAGTGTGACAGCTCTCCAGCGACCACACAACGACTTTCCAACGATCACGGCCAGGTCGTATCGCTGGTCGTGATTGTTGGAAAGTTGCAGAGTGTGACAGTACCCTAAGAGGTAATTAATTTATCGTCTCACCATCTTTCACAAACACAGGTAGAGTTGTTGAAATTAGGTCTGAATTTCGTACCTTGTAATAATTTTGACTTTTTTACAGTCCTAAAAGATACACATCTCTTTTGCCGCAAGTTGATTCTTAAGAAGCTGTATAGTCAAAGGGATTCTAACCAAGATTTATCTGCAGATGTGGAACGTGAAGCTTTAGAAGCGTTGGAGGAGTTATTGAGGGAACAAGAATCTGAATCTCCAGGTAATTTTCCCTCGTCAGTTGTGCCTAGATCTCTATCATTCCCTCCCTTGTCTCTCTGTCTGCAGGTTGAGATCTTTTGTAGACTGGTTACGGAGGATCTCAAGAAAATATCAAAATTTAGATGTAATGACAATCTTACAAGCACACAGAGAAAAGCCCTGAGGGAACTACAGTTATTAGACTCAGTGGTTTTTGAACCAGCAGACAAGGGAGGGAATGTGGTCATCTGGCCAACCGACAAATATGAGAAAGAGGCATTCAGACTACTTAGAAACAAAACCACCTATCGTGCCTTGTCTCATAACCCTTTACAATCTTTCACTAATGAGTTGGAGGTGATTTTGTCTTATGCTGGCGAGTCAGGGATTGTCCCTAAGAAGGTCCTTGATGGTCTTCTTCCCAAATTTCCAAAAATAGCCACCTTCTATTTACTGCCGAAGGTGCACAAAGACGCTGTTAATCCCCCTGGCAGACCAATTGTCTCTGGCATAGGAGGGTTATGCAATAATGTGTGTAAATTTATTGATTATTATCTAAAACCACTTGTGGAAACGCTCCCTGTTATGATCCTTAGTGGTTGAGGATCACAAATTACTCCAGCTAAGTAACAAACATAGGACAAGCTCTAGGGAGGTGGCAAACTGGACTGACCGCAAATCTGAACCTATCCAAACACACTAGAAGTAGCCGGTGAACATGCCTAAAAATCCTAGATGTCTCGAGCCAGCCTGAGGAACTAACTACCCCTAGAGAGAAAGAAAAGACCTCTCTTGCCTCCAGAGAAATAATCCCCAAAGATATAGAAGCCCCCAACAGATAATAACAGTGAGGTAAGAGGAAGGCACATACACAGGGGTGAAAGCAGATTCAGCCAATGAGGCCCACTAATACTAGATAGCAGAAAATAGAAAAGGGAATCTATGCGGTCAGTAAAAAACCCTTACACAATATCCACTCTGAGATTTCAAGAACCCCAACACCAACTAACGGTGTGGGGGGAGAAACTCAGTCCCCTAGAGCAACCAGCAAGCGAGGAAATCACATTTTAGCGAGCTGGACTAAAAACATAATGAACACTGATAATCAAAAAATGATCAAACAAAAACTTAGCTTGTCTTGGAGAGACTGGGAGCAAGGTAGACACAAGGAATCTGAAGAGCACTGAATACATTGATAGCAGGCAAGGAACTGAGTCTCCAGGTGAGCTAAATAGGAAACCAACCAAGGATAACGAACCAGCTGATGCAGCCAACCTGCAGAAAGACAACACTACACAGTACCGCTTGTGACCACTAGAGGGAGCCCAAAAATAGAATTCACAACAGTACCCCCCCCTTGAGGAGGGGTCACCGAACCCTCATCAGGACCCCCAGGGCGATCAGGATAAGCAGCGTGGAAGGCACGAACCAAATCGGCCGCATGAATATCAGAGGCAACAACCCAGGAATTATCCTCCTGACCATAGCCCTTCCACTTAACCAAATACTGAAGCCTCCGTCTAGAGATACGAGAATCCAAAATCTTCTCCACCACGTACTCCAATTCGACCAGCACCGGAGCAGGAGGCTCAACAGAAGGAACCACAGGTACCACATACCTCCGCAACAAAGACCTATGGAACACATTATGAATGGCAAACGATGCTGGGAGATCCAAACGAAAAGACACCGGGTTAAGGATTTCCAAGATCTTATAAGGACCGATGAAGCGAGGCTTAAATTTAGGAGAGGAGACCTTCATAGGAACATACCGAGAAGACAGCCACACCAAATCCCCAACACGAAGTCGGGGACCCACACCGCGGCGGCGGTTGGCAAAGCGCTGAGCCTTCTCCTGTGACAACCTCAAATTGTCCACCACATGGTTCCAAATCTGCTGCAACCTATCCACCACAGAATCCACCCCAGGACAGTCAGAAGGCTCAACCTGACCCGAGGAAAAACGAGGATGGAAACCAGAATTGCAGAAAAAAGGCGAAACCAAAGTAGCAGAACTAGCCCGATTATTAAGGGCAAACTCGGCCAATGGCAAAAAAAGTCACCCAATCATCCTGATCAGCAGAAACAAAACATCTCAAATAAGTTTCAAACGTCTGATTAGTTCGCTCGGTTTGGCCATTAGTCTGAGGATGGAAGGCCGACGAAAAAGACAAATCAATGCCCATCTTAGCACAAAAAGTCCGCCAAAACCTGGACATAAACTGGGATCCTCTATCAGACACAATATTTTCAGGAATGCCGTGCAGGCGAACCACATTCTGAAAAAATAGAGGAACCAAATCGGAGGAAGAAGGCAACTTAGGCAAGGGCACCAAATGGACCATCTTGGAAAAACGATCACACACCACCCAGATGACAGACATTTTCTGAGATACTGGAAGATCCAAAATAAAATCCATGGAAATGTGCGTCCAAGGCCTTTTCGGAACAGGCAAAGGCAAAAGCAAACCGCTGGCACGAGAACAGCAAGGCTTAGCCCGAGCACAAATCCCACAAGACTGCACAAAGGAACGCACATCCCGCGACAAGGAAGGCCACCAGAAGGATCTATCCACCAAATCTCTGGTACCAAAAATCCCAGGATGACCCGCCAACACTGAAGAATGAACCTCGGAAATAACTCTGCTGGTCCATCTATCCGGGACAAACAGTCTCTCTGGTGGACAACGGTCAGGTCTATCCGCCTGAAATTTCTGCAGCACTCGTCGCAAATCTGGGGAAATGGCAGACAAAATAACTCCCTCTCTGAGAATACCAGCCGGCTCAGAAACTCCCGGAGAGTCAGGCACAAAACTCCTAGAAAGTGCATCAGCTTTCACGTTCTTCGAACCAGGCAGGTATGAAACCACGAAGTTGAAACGGGAGAAAAACAACGACCAACGAGCCTGTCTAGGATTCAGGCGCTTGGCAGATTCAAGGTAAATCAGATTTTTGTGATCAGTCAAGACCACCACACGATGTTTAGCTCCTTCGAGCCAATGTCGCCACTCCTCAAATGCCCACTTCATAGCCAACAACTCCCGATTACCAACATCATAATTCCGCTCGGCAGGTGAAAACTTTCTTGAAAAGAAAGCACATGGCTTCATCACAGAGCCATCAGAGCTTCTCTGCGACAAAACAGCCCCTGCTCCAATCTCAGAAGCATCAACCTCGACCTGGAATGGGAGAGAGACATCTGGCTGACATAAGACTATGAATAACAAAATCCTGAATACTTTGCACCCGTGCAGTAAGATGAAGGCACATACACAGGGGTGAAAGCAGATTCAGCCAATGAGGCCCACTAATACTAGATAGCAGAAAATAAAAAAGGGAATCTATGCGGTCAGTAAAAAACCCTTACACAATATCCACTCTGAGATTTCAAGAACCCCCACACCAACTAACGGTGTGGGGGGAGAAACTCAGTCCCCTAGAGCAACCAGCAAGCGAGGAAATCACATTTTAGCGAGCTGGACTAAAAACATAATGAACACTGATAATCAAAAAATGATTAAACAAAAACTTAGCTTGTCTTGGAGAGACTGGGAGCAAGGTAGACACAAGGAATCTGAAGAGCACTGAATACATTAATAGCAGGCAAGGAACTGAGTCTCCAGGTGAGCTAAATAGGAAACCAACCAAGGATAACGAACCAGCTGATGCAGCCAACCTGCAGAAAGACAACACTACACAGTACCATTTGTGACCACTAGAGGGAGCCCAAAAATAGAATTCATAACAGCTCCCCTCCTATGTCAGAGACACTACTGATGTTCTGATGAGGGTCGATGGCCTGTCCCTCGAGGCGGGCATGCTCCTAGTTACCATCGATATAGAGTCACTCTATACTTCAATTCGACATAGTGATGGGTTGAAAGCGGCACGCTTCTTCCTTGAGACAGCCAACTGGGATGGACATTTTTCAGAATTTATTTTAGAACTGTTGGAATTTATTTTGAAACACAATTTTTTAGTTTTTAAGGATACATTTTTTTACAGTTACAAGGGACTGCAATGGGCGCGGCATGTGCCCCGTCTTACGCTAATCTATTTTTGGGGTACTGGGAAAGAACCATCTTCCAGGGTGACGGGGTACATGCCGCGGACCAGTTAGCGGGCTGGTTTCGTTACATCGATGATGTACTTATGATCTGGAATGGTGACAAAGCCTGCCTGACCCAATTCATGCAGGACCTTAACCAAAATTGTTTTAATTTAAAGTTCACATACTGTTGGGACAAAACTCGGATTAATTTTTTGGACATTACTCTTTGTGTTGCCGGGGATGGCTATATTGAGACGGATCTCCATCGAAAGGAGACGGCCGTCAATTCTTTACTCCACGCCTCCTCGGCACACAATTATTCAGTTATTAAGGCCATCCCAGTTGGCCAGTTCTTAAGGAACAGGCGTGTTTGCTCCACGGAGGCCCGCTTTGAGGGACAGTCAGCGGGACTTTCGGACAGGTTTAGGGCCAGGGGGTACAGTCGTCGGTGCATCAAGGCAGGCTACAAACGGGCAAAACAGACCCGAAGACAGGATCTGTTGGTTCCTTCTAGGAGGACCAAGAAACTGAGAGACTCTGAGGTACGGTTTATCTCTACCGCTAATTGCTGATGGGATCGGATCCGTGATATTCTGACAAACATTGGTCGGTCTTATTGACGGATAATGTCTTGGCTAAACACTTGTCTCCAGCCCCGTGTATGGCACAACGCAGGGGAAGAAACCTTAAAGATAGTCTGGTGAAAAGCCATTATGTGGCAAAACAAAATACCTTTCTGGCTAAAATAAATCCCAGGCTTGGTTGCTTCCCCTGTAGGTCATGTGTCGCGTGTCCTAACATCCTTAGATGTGGGACCTTTAAATCATCTGATGGGAGCAGGGAATATACAATTCGTGAATACATTTCATGTAATACTACCTACGTAGTGTATTACGCTACGTGTCCCTGCTCCCTTATTTATATTGGTCTCACGTCTAGGGAACTTAAGGTTAGGACACGCGAACACGTCCGTGATATTCTGGCTGCGAAGGAGACAAAAGATATATCTACATTAAAAACCTTGCCGAGACATTTCCGTATGTATCATGGGTCCGATCCCGTTGGCTTAAAAGTAAGGGGAATTGACAGGATCCACGGGGGTATCAGGGGTGGCAATCTAAAACAACTACTTGCACAAAGCGGATGCAGGTGGATTGTCACCCTTGATACCATGTCCCCTAAAGGACTTAATGAACAATTAAGCTTTGTTCCATTTCTATGACGGGATATATTTCCCGTCATGTGGGACTTTTGTCCTTTTGTTCCACCACTGCTTCGTCCTCTCTTTGAGCACCTTGGTGTTATGTGCTCTTTAAATTGAATATGACGTGATGAATATCGTGACATATCCTCTCCCAGTATGATTCCCTTCTATGTTTTTAATTCTTTATTCTAATCTGTTTGTTCTCTTGCCCTTAGTTATTTTAATTCATGGGACACTATCGCAATGAAATCCGCTATGTTACCTCCCACTGGATCCGTCCGATGCTCCTTGTCGTATATGAACAAAATTGGATCTTCATCTTTTCCTATTTGTCATATTATTTGTATATATGCATTAATATGTGCCTGTATGTGGTTTTGCACAGTATGCACGTGTCTTTTCACCTAGTTTTTGTATGTATTAACTGTGGCTTTTTATGACATATATCTGTGGTTTTCTATATAATGTATTAATGTTTTTTGCTCCTATGAGCTATTATAGTTCAAAGACTCTCACCTTTTATGGTGGGAAAAGCACATACACTAACGCACTTTGTTTGGTGTGCAGCGGAGTTCCGCTGGAATTTAGCACTATTATTGCGTCTCCCATGGTTATCTATGGGAGGGCCTTAGTTTTATCTGTGGTTATTTCCTTTTATATTTAGTAGTAGCCCGTATTATACTGTATGGAGATTTATGTGGCCCCCGGTGTACGAGTATGGGGGTTCCCAACGGTGCACTTATTATAATGCATAGTAGTTTTAGTATTTCCAATGAATATCATGTGATAAATGGTGTTTTTTTGATGATCTACGGCGGGGGTTTTTTTCTATTGATGGAATTAGTTACTTTGAATCTATATCTTTTATGATATCACTCACAAAATGGCGGCCTCCATGGTCGCCGGTGGGAGGGCTTTGGGATGTGCGCGCACGCACCCTCGGTCCTGTGCTCCTGACTTCCTGGGCGGTTATCATTAGACGCTGCACACACATAATATGACGTCACTGAGCGGATCTCCGCCCCATGTGTGTGCAGCTCTGACGACCGCCGGGTATAATGAAGCTGGATCGTGGGGGGGTGTGCGCCGGTGTGCCTGATTATATTTCCGGTATGTGCCCTATTTTAACTGATGAGAGAGTGAGCAGTAAACAAACCCCTTTTGAAGAAGCAGACCGCGAAACGTGCGTCAGGGGGTGGCGTGTGGGGCTAGGAGGGACATCCAGACTAAGATGGGTAAGCCTCTATATATGGCAATATCTGAATAGCTTAGTTACCACTATGGCATTTCATCTGCTGACTTAGTTTGCATTGTTGCACTTTAATAGCTGATTTTGCCAGGTGATTTGAGTCACTGCCATAAGTGTCCTTATATTATATTATGGATCTTACATTATGGACCTTATAGTGGCGGTGCAGCGCCCCAGAGTCCTGGTCGTTGCAGTACTGTGGCTCCGCCACTATGGGGAGCTATGGTGCGTCCGATGGCACTGAAGGAGTTCATCTGATCAGGTATCACAGACACCAATACATTTCACAGCCGGGCCTCCGGGGGGAGCTAAGGGTGCTATTCATTAGGCCACTCCCCACCATAGTGGGTAAACTGGGGGTCAGGCAGGAAGTTAGATCAGAAAGCTGACTGGGTTGGAACCAGGCAACACCTTGTGGCAGAGGGTGTTGTAGGGGAAGATACAGTAGGGTCTCTGTCGGGGGTGGGATCCTGACAGAGGCTTGGCAACGAGAACGAACGTAACGGGACCGTGCCTGCTCCGGGTAGCGGCGGTGCCCAAGAAAGGATTAGAAGAGAGATAGATTGTGCTGAGTGAGAAACGGGATCACGCAAAGGAGAAATACCAGTAGGAGTCGTGCTGTAAGACCGAAGCAACATCCTACTGAGGCGCAATACCGGTGGCCGGAACGCCGAGGGAGTAGAACAACATTCAGCTTCAAGCAATACTCCAAACAGCGGCAGGACAGTCAGTCTCAGGCGGGCTGTCTAACTCAAATCACCTATGAAGTCTTGGGAGGCAATTGTGGGAGAGGGGCGTCTCTAGGGTCCCGGAAGAACTCCAGGCCTACCTGTCAAACGGGTGCTGTTCCTACCCGAACCTCAGGGAGGGACGGAGGATTAGCAGAACATCATCTAGTCGAGTTGTGAGGGAACATCAGAAACAGACACAACAGTTGTGGGGTACTTTCCGTAAGCACAGCAGGGAAGGACTACAACACATAGCGCTAGGGGGAAGGCACAGATTTCCTCCTGTGAAGAGAACTCTGGAAGTGTCATTGGACCGGCCGGACTTGCGCAGCCTGGTGAGCCGTATTCTGGATTGAGGACCCAGAGATCTTCAGTAAAGAGGTAAAGAGACTGCAACCTGGTGTCCTCATTATTTATCGCGACCTGCACCCCACAACTGCACCGTTACAACACCACTTATTGCACCGGACGTCCCCCACTGACAGACAGGGCCACGGACCGGGTCTAGCCACCGTGACAACCCCAGGACTGAGATCCCAGAGGCCCGGCTCCGGGTACCCCTCGGCCCTGCGGCGGTGTGGGGGCGCTCCAAACTGGCGTCACGAACAGGATCTACTTAAGCCTGAAGAATCAGGTCATGTGTGCCTTGGAACTGTGATTTACTGTGCTTGGACTGTACTTTATTGCAAAGACTGTGTGCTGCGCCACTTGCCGCCAAAACCGCCGCCATTGCAGCGCTGAGGAGAGGCGCAGGAGAAGAAGAGGGGCGTGGAGTGGGCGTAGACAAGCTAGAGAGTGCGAAGGGCAATGGCCGCCCAGTCTAAACATTTCCTGGTCCTGAAAACATGTCCGTCAACGGCCGAGGTCTGCCTCCTGATCCTGTTTGGAGGGTGGAGACCATGGAGACGGGGCCGCCCACGAAAGAGACCGCGGGAAGAGGACACCGAAGGAGGAGAAAAGATGGCGACACCGAGAGCACCGCGTGGGACTGCCCCGATCCAGCCTGAGGCTGCACCACCCGACACAGCCCCAGATGCGCCAGCGTTGCGGGAGCTGACCCTTACGGAGCTACCGATGGGCCGATCCCCCTTGCCGCCGTCGGCGGAGTGTGTAGCTGCAGCCGAGGCCCGCCAGCTAGCGCGCCGCGTGGAGGCCGAGGCCCGCGTGCTCGCTCGGCTGGGCCAACCCATGGAGGTCCGTCTAACTCCGGTGTCCCCTGCTCCTTCTGACCCGGCCGCGGCTGAAGGTGCGCTGCAAACACAAGGCCTGAAGATTATGCCAGAGGCCGAGCACCTGCGGCGCTTGATGGCTGCATGGCGGAACCGACCGCAACCGGCGGCCCAGATCGATTTAACCACCGTCGCGGAGGTCCCCTCGTCCCACTGGGGTGTAGTGGTCTCCTTCAACCCCCGATATGGAAGAGGGGTTATCCAGGAGATCAGGGAGCCGCTACAAGTCCACGTGGACCGGAAGGAGGTCGAGCACTGCGGAGGAAGGTTTGCTCGCGACCTGGAGCCCGGTGATGCCGTGACTTAACCCGGTGGAGGAGAGCAACAGGCGAAGCTGGCTGGATGGCACGGGGCGTCCAGCAATGCGTTGCGCTCCAGGCCGCCGCTGAAACAGCTGATGATGAACCCCCTGCCGAAAAGGCCAAAGAACCCGACCCGGCAGAGCAGCAGAGAACCCGGACCCACCATGTGCCGTGGGGGCGAGCAGGATCCTCGGTGAGAAGAGCATCACGGCGGGGGATCTTGTCGTTGCTGGGACCAGAGCCACTTCCTGGTGAGGCAGCGCGGCCCGTTGGCCTGGTGAGGCCCGGAAGGAAACCACCTGCTGCGCCGAATGAGTAAGCATGAATGCTTTAAGAAAGTGTAAATAGTTCTTTTAACTGTTTGTTTACTGTTGCTGCTAAACCCGTTCAGGGTTAATTCCTTATGGATCCCTATTGTTTTTGGTTATTTTCTATTTTTCTACGTTACTTCAAAAACTGTGAAATCATGAACAGTGCATGATACGAACTTTTTGTATATAGTTTGCACCTTATTAAAGGCGCTCCCTACTGGTTTTACTTAAAGAAGGACTCTTTGCGAAGATACCGCACTGGAACCTTTGCTGAGTATGGACTGGTAGCTTGAGAAAATACGCTACCTCACAGAGACTTGGTCCTCTCTTAAAGGGGATGTTCATTTGCCGCATTTCGATAGAAATATTGCTTAAGACAAGTAGCAATAATGTTGATGAGAGAAAAGTGATGATAATGTTGTACGAGAAAGTTATATGTGTTTAATTAGTTAAATGTGAAGAAATACTGATGATGTGCTCTGAGAAGTAAAAAGGTGAAAGGTAGAAGAAGGATGCAGTGGACCCGTAGGGATAGACGTGGAGTCCAGCATGCATGATAGAAAGAAAGATAATGAGAAGGCTTAATGTTCAGAAGAAAATGCTTGATAATGTTGATAGATAGTTAGGATAGAAGGTAAACCCTGAGTCCTCATAGGAGTCATGTAGAGATGGCTCAGTGCTCTTAAACTGAAAGTAATGTTATGTTCTATACTGTGTATAGTAGTTGAAAAGGCAGTAGGCCCTGGCTGAACGGGGCGGTCCTGTAACAGAAAGGAGAGGCAGTAGGTCTGGTGCCGATAGGACAGGCGGTCCTGCAGATTTAAAGAAGGAGAATGAAAAAGTTAAAATACCTTATAATGTGATTATAGGAAGGTCTTTAGTGGACTAAGAGTGTATGTCCTTAAAGGCAAGGTTAAATTATTGTTCAACAATTTTTGCACTTAGTAGAATACCCGGTTGGGTAAGGAAAGTTAATTATAGCATGTTGCTATGATATTTAACCATGTTTTGTAACGTTCAAGTGTCCTCACCTCCCATAAAGGGATGCTTGTTCAAGTATACTTATTGTTATTGCACTCAACCAAACTGTATGTCTTTTTGCTAAACTTGTATTGTTGTTTTCTTCCCAGTCCCGGAGTACTGTGTTTAACCAGGGGGGAGTGCAGCGCCCCAGAGTCCTGGTCGTTGCAGTACTGTGGCTCCGCCACTATGGGGAGCTATGGTGCATCCGATGGCACTGAAGGAGTTCATCTGATCAGGTATCACAGACACCAATACATTTCACAGCCGGGCCTCCGGGGGGAGCTAAGGGTGCTATTCATTAGGCCACTCCCCACCATAGTGGGTAAACTGGGGGTCAGGCAGGAAGTTAGATCAGAAAGCTGACTGGGTTGGAACCAGGCAACACCTTGTGGCAGAGGGTGTTGTAGGGGAAGATACAGTAGGGTCTCTGTCGGGGGTGGGATCCTGACAGAGGCTTGGCAACGAGAACGAACGTAACGGGACCGTGCCTGCTCCGGGTAGCGGCGGTGCCCAAGAAAGGATTAGAAGAGAGATAGATTGTGCTGAGTGAGAAACGGGATCACGCAAAGGAGAAATACCAGTAGGAGTCGTGCTGTAAGACCGAAGCAACATCCTACTGAGGCGCAATACCGGTGGCCGGAACGCCGAGGGAGTAGAACAACATTCAGCTTCAAGCAATACTCCAAACAGCGGCAGGACAGTCAGTCTCAGGCGGGCTGTCTAACTCAAATCACCTATGAAGTCTTGGGAGGCAATTGTGGGAGAGGGGCGTCTCTAGGGTCCCGGAAGAACTCCAGGCCTACCCGTCAAACGGGTGCCGTTCCTACCCGAACCTCAGGGAGGGACGGAGGATTAGCAGAACATCATCTAGTCGAGTTGTGAGGGAACATCAGAAACAGACACAACAGTTGTGGGGTACTTTCCGTAAGCACAGCAGGGAAGGACTACAACACATAGCGCTAGGGGGAAGGCACAGATTTCCTCCTGCGAAGAGAACTCTGGAAGTGTCATTGGACCGGCCGGACTTGCGCAGCCTGGTGAGCCGTATTCTGGATTGAGGACCCAGAGATCTTCAGTAAAGAGGTAAAGAGACTGCAACCTGGTGTCCTCATTATTTATCGCGACCTGCACCCCACAACTGCACCGTTACAACACCACTTATTGCACCGGACGTCCCCCACTGACAGACAGGGCCACGGACCGGGTCTAGCCACCGTGACAACCCCAGGACTGAGATCCCAGAGGCCCGGCTCCGGGTACCCCTCGGCCCTGCGGCGGTGTGGGGGCGCTCCAGCGGCCCTTGTGATGTGATAAGTTCCCTGCCTGCTCCGCCACTATCATTTGTTTCCTCCTCCACTTATCCTGTGATACATGTATTATATTATTGTTGTTAACTCATTTAAGATATATTATTGAATTAATAAAATTATATACATTTTTAATAAAATGTGTTTTGGGATTTATATACTCCGTTCTTTGGTTTTATAAAGTATGCATTAGCAGAAACCATTATAGGGAAATAGAGGCATGCAATATTAAATTACATTAATACCATATATAAAAGTTATTTGCAATGCATTTATCATTCAAGGTCACCTACTGAGCAATACTTACTAAAATGTAAAAGGATAGGTAAAATATTGAGACAAGCAGTATTGAATATTCATGTGGAGAGAAAAAAAAATTGTAAAGATGTAAAGCTGAAGAAATTCAGACAAAGAAGAATTAGTCTGCAATTGTGCGATTCGATGTCCGTACATAGAAAAACCATGACTAGTTCAAAGTTTGGAAGATGCTGAGGGAGTACCTTACTGACTGTACCAACGTCCTCTGGGATTCTTCTGTGCCTTATAATTATTGGGTATCCCAGCTGGACACGTGGCATGAACTGGCTCTATTCCTTGGAGGTCCTTGCCTACCCTGCTGCTAGCGTTTTGTCAGAGCGGGTGTTTAGTGCCGCTGGTGGAATTACAACAGATAAGCGCATCCACCTGTCAACTGACAATGCTGACAGGCTGACTCTTATAAAAATGAACAAGGGCTGGATCAGGCAAGACTTCTGTACACCACCGAATGATAGCAGCGTAATATAAACTTTAATTGGAAGGTCTATTCCCATGCACCTCTTCACACCCACACATGGGTATACGCTTCCTGATTTGGCCTATTTGCTGTTGTCGTCCTCCTCCTTCTCATCATCTACTACCAGTAGACCACCATGGTGACCGTGGTCCATGATGCAACACCCACTTTATTGTTTTTAAGGGTATTTATGATGCCCGTAGACCAAATTTTTTGACAGTATGTTGCTGTATATCCCCCCCAGGGGGAAATGTTTGTCAGCCCATACACTTACTGGATGAGCATTACAAGTATAGGAGACCCACTTCTTTGTAATAGGAAGAGATTTTTAATAGGCCATCCTCAACATCTCTTCATCCATCACCACTAGATCACCAGGGTGACCGTGGTTCGTGATTCAACATCCACGTTATTGTTTGTAAGGGTGTATATGATGACCGTAAACCAAATTTTTTGACAGTCGTCCGCCTGGGCAGTGCGGTACTCAGTATCGGGTCTGGTCGCACTTAAAGGGGATGTAAAGGTGGCTGCGACCCGGTCCGTGGCCCTTGGCGCTCAATTAAAGGGGAAAAAGTCTTTAAAGGGAATTTGGTAATAGAGTCTATTTGTGACGCCACCTGTGGTTCTTGGTCAGAGGGGACAGACGCTGCTTAAAGGGGTCCTTTGGGGTGATGATGTTGCAGCAAGATGGTGACGTTTCCCATAGGTGAAGCGGGATCCCCAGGGCTCCCAATATGTGTTGGCAAGGGTGGTGAATGCCGATAAGAAATGGAAGGACACAGCAGGTTGCAGATTTCACAGCTTTACTTACAGTTCGGGCCCCCAGCTGGGGTGCTGTGTCCTCCAGGTGAGAAGTCCAGAAAACTCTCCGGCAAGTTGGGAACCAGTTCAGACCTCCTTATAAGTATGCCTCTCCTGGCGTCTTTCTGTGCCGGCTATTGCCTCTCCTGCTTCGGCGCTTGCCACCCAGTGTCCCAAGCCAGTGAACACGGGTATTGTCGGGCGACGTACTCTTTGTCCCCTGGACCCTATGTGTTCACCTTTTCGGCAAGTAGGTGCAAATGTCGCTGCTGCACCTGTAATCATAGCAGCCTCCGGATTCTTAGCTGGAGTCTGGAGTGTTCCCACTAATTCAGGGGCCGTATCCCCTACTGCGGCCTGGTTCCTCCATTGTCGCTGGTCAGGCTGGATACGGATCCCACGGGTGGCCACCGCACTTCCCATGTTCCTGGAACCCCTTCTACTGGGAGCTTCTTCTCCTTCCTTTCAATTCTTGCTCTTTCTCTCAGTCTGTCTGGAGCTGCAGACTCCCACGTCTGCTCTGGTACCAACTCCGCCTAAGGCCTCTTTCACACGTCAGTGTCTCCGGTGTTGTGATTTTGCTTTTTGCTCCCTCTAGTGGTCATTAGTGATTTGACTCTGGAGCGTCTGTCTTTTCCTATATCCTCACCTGGGCCGTTAGTTCAGGGGCGTTGCTATATAAGCTCCCTGGACCTTCAGTTCAATGCCTGGCATCGTTGAAATCAGAGCTAATCTGTTGTGCTCTTGTCCTCTGATCCTGGTTCCTGTTTTTCAAGCTAAGTCTGCTTCTTTGCTTTTTGCTTTTGTTTTGTTTGGTATTTTTGCCCAGCTTGTTCCTATCTGTATCCTGACCTTTGCTGGAAGCTCTAGGGGGCTGGTGTTCTCCCCCCGGACCGTTAGACGGTTCGGGGGTTCTTGAATCTCCAGCGTGGATTTTTATAGGGTTTTTGTTGACCAGATAAGTTATCTTGCTATATTCTGCTATTAGTAAGCTGGCCTCTCTTTGCTGAACCTGGTTCATTTCTGTGTTTGTCATTTCCTCTTACCTCACCGTTATTATTTGTGGGGGGCTTGTATCTTGCTTTGGGGTCCCTTTCTCTGGAGGCAAGAGAGGTGTTTGTTTTCTTCTCCTAGGGGTAGTTAGATTCTCCGGCTGGCGCGAGTCATCTAGCGATCACCGTAGGCATGATCCCCGGCTACTTCTAGTGTTGGCGTTAGGAGTAGCTATTTGGTCAACCCAGTTACCACAGCCCTATGAGCTGGATTTTTGTATCTTGCAGACTTACACGTTCCTCTGAGACCCTGTCCACTGGGGTCATAACAGTATGCCAGGCCAGTATTAAATGTTTAATGCATTGCAGAAGTGGGATTATAAGAAAGAAAATTTTGAGGTTTTATCCCCAGGGCTCCCGTGGTGTAGATGGAAGATGGTGAATGGCACAGTAAAGAATGAGGACTGTTTAATCTGTCGATACCTGAACATACCGCTATGCGTTCATATATCAAGGAGTCTCTGGAGAAAGGACACATCCGTCCGTCTTCTTCCCCTCTTGGTGCGGGATTCTTTTTTGTGGCTAAAAAGGACGGATCTTTGAGGCCTTGTATTGACTATCGGCTTTTAAATAAGATCACTGTCAAATTTCAGTATCCTTTGCCGCTGTTGTCTGACTTGTTTGCCTGGATTAAAGGTGCCAAGTGGTTTACCAAGATAGACCTTCGTGGTGCGTACAACCTTGTGCGCATTAAGCAAGGGGATGAATGGAAAACCGCATTCAATACGCCCGAAGGTCATTTTGAGTACTTGGTGATGCCTTTTGGGCTCTCTAATGCATCTTCAGTTTTTCAGTCCTTTATGCATGACATTTTCTGGAACTATCTGGATAAATTTCTGATCGTTTATCTGGATGATATTCTGGTTTTTTCTGATAATTGGGACTCGCATGTGGAGCAGGTCAGGATGGTCTTTAAAATTTTGCGTGAAAATTCTTTGTTTGTCAAGGGCTCAAAGTGTCTTTTTGGTGTACAGAAGGTTCCCTTTTTGGGGTTCATTTTTTCCCCTTCTGCTGTGGAGATGGACCCAGTCAAGGTCCGAGCTATTCTTGATTGGACTCAGCCCTCGTCAGTTAAGAGTCTTCAGAAGTTCTTGGGTTTCGCTAACTTCTACCGTCGTTTTATTGCTAACTTTTCTAGCATTGTGAAACCTTTGACGGATATGACCAAGAAGGGCTCCGATGTGGTTAATTGGGCTCCTGCTGCCGTGGAGGCTTTCCAAGAGTTGAAACGTCGGTTTACTTCGGCGCCTGTTTTGTGCCAGCCTGATGTCTCGCTTCCCTTTCAAGTTGAGGTGGATGCTTCAGAGATTGGAGCAGGGGCCGTTTTGTCGCAGAGAGGCCCTGGTTGCTCTGTTATGAGACCTTGTGCCTTTTTCTCTAGGAAGTTTTCGCCTGCGGAGCGAAATTATGATGTGGGCAATCGGGAGTTGTTGGCCATGAAATGGGCATTTGAGGAGTGGCGTCATTGGCTCGAGGGTGCTAAGCATCGTGTGGTGGTCTTGACTGATCACAAAAATCTTATGTATCTCGAGTCTGCTAAACGCCTGAATCCTAGACAGGCCCGCTGGTCATTGTTTTTCTCCCGTTTTGACTTTGTTGTCTCGTATTTACCAGGTTCAAAGAATGTGAAGGCTGTTGAGTCCTTCTCGTCCCTGGCTTCCTGAATGTAGGTAACCAAGTAAATGACACGCAGCACAGAGTTTGTGTGATCATATACAGAGGTAGCCCAGGAGCACGTCTGTCTCACTGGGCTCTCCCCCTCCTTTATATAGTAAAGAGTTAGACATTTTACAGACATGCGCACAAGCGCTCATATTTCACATTCTTTTACAAAGCAGATCTATACTGTGATAAGTTTCAACCTCTGGTATGTAGGTGAAAGGCTACAATATCAAGAAGGAATGCGTGCGTAATTATTTCCATAAAAGGAAATGTCAACTTTTGCTCAAGTTTCCTGTTGTAAGCCACATTTAACAGGAGAAAGACACGATAGATTCTTTTGGTTCAGTCTGATCTCCACAATTCCCCCCTTTGACATATTCTTTTATTTTTATTACCACAGGGCCAAAGACAAAGCCTTTATTTGGTATTACACATGTACACGCTTGTATTCAATAAGAGAATCAAATCTAGTATTAATTCTTCCGTTTAACTCTCGCAACCTTTTCTTTGTTTTGCAATAAGTACAGATGTTACAAAGAGATAGCAAAATAAGCGCAATAATCAGTATTAGCAAAGGATAACATAATGCTTGTAGAATGCGTTGTGCAGTAGGAGACCATCCTAAGAAAATATCATACCAATGGTGTCCGGTTAACTCCTTGATAGAAGAGGAAAGTGTTAGTAACTTGTCCGCATCTATGTAAGCATTAACGAGAACCTTTTGGAGGGTATGATCGAAGTTATTTATAAACTTCTGGGTTTGTTCTGATTCTTGTATTATTCTCCTTAATTTATCTAATTGCACGCTGGGGGGTATTCCTAGGTCTAACTTTGATATATATATTTTGGTTTCCCTGCTTACATCAACACTTGGTAGAAACAAATAAGTTATACCTTCCCAGCGAATAGAGGTCAGATTATTAATACATCCTGAGAAAGGATTAGAGATATTCAGATACATTGTTACTGACAGATTACCGGTAACTATGCATATATGTTGTGCATCAATTTCCATAAAAGTATTAACAGACTGGACGGGGACTCTAAGAAATGGGCAGATATTTGTGTTGTGTTGTAAAAGACAAGGTTCATACACAGGAGTTCCTGCTCCGCACACATATCCCTTGTTTGTAAGCTCACATAGGGATAAATCATGTGTTTTGTTTGTCTGGTCCAAATATTCACCCTGTATTTTAGGGTACCAGAATTCATTCTTTACTATTAATGGTATTACCGCAATTTTACACATAGTTTGTGTAGAACTCTGTACTACTTTATAATAGTCGAAATTTACCTTGCAAAACTCATCTGTACATACTGCCTTTTTGCCTTGCGTTTCGAACCATATATCTGGTGCTGATAAGTTGAACATTCGCTCCCATACCTTAAAATTCCCTGACATTAGGGAGATCTGTGCTTTATCTTTCTGCCGTAGATAATCCATAATTTCAAACCCGCATCTGGTGAAATTTATCAAACTGCTCAAATTGGTACCTCTATCTATACTGTCCCATAAAGGTTGGTTATACATTTGATTTAGAAACTGTGAAATAGTTAACTGGTGTGAAGCTATCCTATAAGTGGTAGGCAACCATTGAGCAGTGAGTGTTGTGGCTTGTGACATTTTCCTCCCTGCCATACTCCATTTGTTTGCTAAAACCTCCATTTGTACTGAGTTCATGACTCCCATACCAGTACTTGTTACTCCTAGGATAGTATTATACCATTCTCGTTTTTGTCTAACCTTACATTCTGGTAGGGGCGGAAAGGATAATTTGAAATGTACTCTAAATTTCTGCATTTGTACTGAGACATTTGTACAGGTTTTATGTATTGGAACGAGATTATCAGCAGTTACCAGCACTTCGGGAGTGGTATATATTAGGAATGTTACTCCAAAACTATCTCTTCCGTTTATAGGGGTAGCATTCATACACATATAGAGTCCATTATCGGAGAACAGTGTAAAATTAAGAGTTGTACTTAACCTTCCCTTCTCAAAATTTATGGTCTGCTGTCTTAAGTCATCCACCATTTCTTGATTACCTCGATATATTTGTGTAATTGACGGCGTGTTGTTGTATCTTATACATGTATTTGTAGTATTAAGGGAAGTAATATTCACTGTAATACTTCCATTTGTATAGGCTTCTATTATATACAATGTATGATAGTCACTACTTCTAAAGATTCTGCCTGTCCCGCCAATCTGCACATTCATTACTGGGCATCCAGTATTTGCTTGACAAGTAAAATGTCCTTGTGTGCGATTCTGTGTACTATTGGTCCAAGACCATGATGTATTGAACTTATTGTTTTGTAGCTCGGTATTCTGCAACATCTCTTTACCTGGAGTCCAACTGTTACATAATTTGAATGTTAGTGTCCATAAGAAGATTATGGTCGAGACTTCTTGCAATGACTTGCGTGTATCCATGATGCCTTTCCTTCAAGCTTGACTGATGTAGGTGTTGTCAACAGGACTTGGAAGGGTCCGTCAAATCTTGGTTCAAGAGCCTTTCTGGTGTGTCTTTTTACATAGACTTGATCACCTGGTTCCAACTTGTGACTCCCTTCAGTGTTGTCAGGATCTGGAAGGGAAGCAAAAACTTGTGCATGCACCTTAGTTAATTGTTTCTGAAGATTTTGCACATAAGAAGTCAATGACTCAATATTTAATACAAGTTGCTGTGGAAAATAGCATCCTAAATTGGCAATCCTGCCAAACAAAATTTCATATGGAGACAGTTTACTCTTACCCCTTGGGGTATTGCGTATTGAGTAAAGGGCCAGTGGAAGGCATTCTGTCCAAGGCTTTCCTGTTTCAGCCATGGCTTTCTGTATTTTTAATTTTAAAGTTCCATTCATGCGTTCCACCTTTCCAGAACTTTGAGGATGGTACGGAGTGTGTAACTGACTTTCAACACCTAACATTTTCAGTACATTTTGAAATATTTCTCCAGTGAAATGAGTACCCCTATCTGACTCGATCACTTCAGGGAGACCGTAACGGGGTATCAGTTCGGCAACTAGCTTTACAGCAGTGTTTTTAGCTGAAGCCTTCCGAACTGGATAGGCCTCTGGCCACCCCGAGAACATGTCCACACACACCAACACATACTCATACCCATTACTTTTTGGCAGCTGGATAAAGTCTATTTGTAATCGCTGAAACGGGTAGAGAGGTCGGACGTGGTGCTTCATAGGGGTCTTTGTTGTCTGTCCGGGATTATGTGCCAGGCATATAACGCATGCAGCACAATAGTCTCTTGCATAGTTGCCAAAACCTGGAGCCAACCAGACTTGCTTTGCCAGTAGTGTCATTGTATTTGCAGACACATGAGTAGGGTGGTGCAGTCCACCAACTACAATCGGGTACCAGGCTCTAGGTAGACATATTAGTCCATCTTTCTTCCAAATTCCTGCTTGTTCTTCTGCCCCTTCCTTTTTCCACCTGTCCCTCTCCTCTTCTCCTGCATCTTCCTGTGCTTGTCTCAGTCTATCTTCAGTATTTTCTGTGGGGTTTACAGTATGAACCTGTTGTAAGGGTTTGACTGCTGCTGCTTTGGCTGCTTTATCAGCCCTATCATTTCCCCTAGATTCCCTAGTGTCGAGTCTCACATGTGCAGCTACCTTAATTACTGCTACTTCTTTTGTTTCTTGCACAGCCTCTAAGATCTGTTTGATCAGAGAAGCATGTTTTACAGGTTGTCCTGACGCTGTCATGTAACCTCTAGCTCTCCAGATTACTCCAAAATCAAACACAATACCATATGCATACCTAGAATCAGTGTATATATTAGCTGTCTGATTCTCAGCTATTTTTAGCGCTTCAATCAATGCTGTTAGTTCTGCTTCTTGTGCAGACTGTTTCGGTGGAAGTGGTTCTGCTTTGAGAGTTTCAGATTCTGACACAACTGCATACCCTGTATGGAAGTTACCTGTGTCATCTGCAAACCTACTACCATCTATAAACAGCTCTAAATCTGGATTTTGAAGTGGTGTTTCGGATACATTGGGTAAGCCTACCGTTTCTTGTAAAATGAGCTCTGTACAATCATGTGTGTCTGTAGGGAAAAAATTTGCGTGTGGATCAGTGTCCTTATTCCCCCCTTCAGACTCGAGAGGTAGCAGTGTAGCTATATTGAGAGTCTGAAGCCTAGCAAATGTGATAGTAGAGGGGAGCAGCAAAGAACACTGCAGCCGCAAATGTCTGGCCATGGAAATGTGTTTTGGTTGGACCTGGTTTAATATCCCATAAACATCATGTGTAGTTTGAACTGTGAGTGGATACTCTAGGACAATTTCTGATGCTTTGTCCAACAATAGTGAGACAGCAACAACTACACGTACACAGGTTGGCGCTGCTCTAGCTACGGGATCTAACCTTGCTGAAAGATATGCAATTGGTCTTTGTTTCCCTGCATGCTTCTGGGTAAGAACTCCTGTAGTATGGGAATCAACTTCTGCAGCCATAAGCTGAAATGGTTTAGTGTAGTCTGGTAGCCCTAACGCTGGAGCTGAAACAAGGGCATCTTTTAATTGTTGGAACGAAATTTGACCTTCTTTTGTCAACAAATAAGGTTCACTTTTTACACAGTCATACAGTGGTTGCATTAGTTGACTGGCATGTATAATCCATTGTCTACAATGAGACACTATTCCTAAAAATGCTCGTAGCTGTTTATGATTTCTAGGCTCATTCATCTGTCTTATTGCTTCAGTTCTTTGAGGTGTAAGATGCTTTTTACCTTGAGAAATGCAATGACCTAGAAAGACCACTTTGGTCTGACAAGTTTGTAGCTTTTGTCTATTCACTTTACACCCTTCTTTTTCTAGAAAACATAGTAAACTCACAGTGGACCTTTCTGCGGTTTCTAGATCTGGGCAGCAAAGTAGTATGTCATCCACATACTGCAAAATTACTACCTGTGGTTCGGGTTCAAACCTCTGAAGGACTGTTTGTAGGGCATTTGAATAAAGAGTAGGGGAGTGTATCATTCCCTGTGGAAGGCGTGTCCACGCCAACTGTTTGCCCTTAAATGTAAATGCAAACAAATGCCAACTATCTTGGTGTAAAGGAACCGAGAAAAATGCATTTGAAAGATCTATTACAGTAAATACTTGAGAACTGGCTGGTATCTGTGATAGTAACGTATGAGGATTGGGTACAACTGGGGTGATTGGATCTAGAACTTTGTTTATTTCTCTTAGATCATGTACCATACGATATTTGGGCATAGAACTCTTATCAAGAGTTCTCTTTTTGACTGGATACAGAGGAGTGTTAGCAGGTGATTGTATCTCTACCAAAACTCCTTTCTCTCTATATTTCTCTATCTGTTTTGTAATCGCTAGTTCCTGCTGGGCACTCACAGGGTATTGTCTGAGCTGTGGGAGAACAGTTCCTGGTTGCACAGATAGTTTTACAGGAGAGATATGCAATAATCCCACATCAGTATCACCCTGTGCCCACAGTGTTTCTGGGATCATTGAGAGGTCTAGATCTGTGGTGTACTCTTTTTCTTCAGTATAATCCTCAAAAGCCTGAATTCTAACATATTGTTCTAATGTTTCTGCATCATCAGGGATAGTCAGCATAACTGTGCCATCTTCCCTAAAATTGATGTTAGCTTCTAATTTCTTTAGGACATCAGTTCCTAACAAACATGTTGGGGCACCTCTGGCATACAAAAATCTGGATGCAAAACATTTAGGTCCTAATGAGACCTCTAGGGGCACAGTATATGGCAGTGTTCGAATTACCCCATCATAACCCTCAGCAAAAGTTGTTTGTTGTGAAATATCTTCCGGGTTTGGAAGAAAATCTTGATTCAAAATTGAGGAAGTTGCACCTGTATCTATCAAAAATGGAATCTCTCTCCCCCCCACATTCACCTGTATCATAGGTCTTCTAGCTGGTAGGGAAGTTTGTAACACATCGAGTCAATCTGAATCTGGTATGGGACCATCTACGATGGTAGATTTCTGTTGGTTGTCCATTTGGGGAGGGTTATTTCTGGGAACAAATTTGCCTGACTTTATATCTGCCAACTTTTTCCTGCATTCTCTCTGAAAATGTCCTGGCTTCTTGCAGTAATGGCAAGGAAAATTGTGTCTTGCTCTCCCTCCTGTTGTGTTTGCTTGCGCTATTCTGACAGGCTTATGATTTTCTCTTAAATCCAACTCTATCCCTACGGCTTTTTGACTAGCCAAGTGTGGGTCTTCCAAGGTTCTCCAATCAGGAGTTGCGGCCTTAAGTTTCTCCTTCACTTTTGGAGTCAATCCATCTATGAAGGTTTTTGTAATTAACCTCATCATTCCTGGAGTGGTCAGATCTATTCCTTCATCTCTAAAGCTATTTTCTACCCCTAGATAATACTCATCTACTGATTGACCAGGTTTCTGAGCCACCACTCCCGTTGTTCCTCTCTGCCTCTGTTTCTGCCTCATGAAAATTATTAAGTGGTCTACGAACTGATTGCCTGATTCTATCGTTTGTAGGGCACCTTCTCCTGCTTGTCCTACTTGTCCTGCCTGTCCCACTTGTCCTGCCTGTGGCCTATGTCCCTGTAGATATGCCAGTAATTCCTGGAAGAGACCAGGAGTCATTTTCATTCTACATAGTTCCTCTCCATCCGCCCAGACTCCTGCGTGAGTCTGCATAATTTGCTGTATATATTGTGCAAATCTGACTGGAAACTGGGTGGGGTCTGGCGCGTTATGCAAGAGAGACATACCTTCAGCAGGGGACCAAGGGAAATATTGCCGAGTTTGATGATACCTAGTTCCCATTACCCCGTCAGCACCAGGTTCCCTAAAGGGTCTTGGTACTACCCTAACAGGGGCAAGTACAGCGCCATGTCTAGGCGCACCACAGGCTAGGCAATCATTCCTCCAATCTGGATTTTGTTGTCCACAGTGTGAACATTCCCATCCTCCTACCCCACCAAGATTGGGATACAAAGCTGGAAATTGTTTTCCTCCTTCTGCTCCTCCAGATGGTACAAATGATTGGGCTTTTGGATCTAGGTAAGGTGGCGGGATTATGTCACAACATTTTCCCTTCCCCATGATCCATTTGGAAGTGTCTGGATCATACTTCCAATTTTCTTCCTTTGCTGTTTTTGAGACTCTTATCATGCAGTGCACAATATCTTCCCACCCATTATCTTTAACTATTCCTCCTCTTTCTTTATTTACTCTTTCCCATTCTGTACTGAACATAAGTGCTTCTGAAATTCCCAATTTTTCTCTTACCCTCCTAATCTGCCTTCTAACTGTCTTTCCACATCTTTCCTGTATGATATCTGCTGCTTCCACTTGTCCTAAGACGGTTTTTGTCTGTTTATTTCCCATTTTTCTCTTCAATATTAGCTATTTCTACCCCAGGTGACGTTTGGACAATCACTTACTCTATGGTGATGTCTCGTTGCCTTCTCTCCTAGGGAGCTAAAATATTGAAAGGCTTGTCTGCTCCGTTCTTCCTAACGTGCAGAACATACTTAAGTGCTATTATGCACGCAAACAGACCCAGCAACACCATACAGATCACAAAACTTTCTGTCTCAGTTAGCATACTTGTCCCAGGCTCATGAAACCGCGTCCTGGGCTCATTCTATCAAACCTTATCCAGAAATGAAGGAGGTTAAGCACTTAATGAGAGTCAAGCATGGGCGGAGGTCTCCCCGAAAGGACGCAACCACATGACCCAGTTAGGCTGACTTCCGTGTATAAGGCTTATACCCCAACTATTTCGGCTTATTTTTCTACGCACTTTTGCTCTTCTTTCACAACATGCCACAACCTCCACACTGCTCACACACTGCCAGGGACAGGACTCATAAATCTATACAATATGGTAACCCGAGTTTTATAGGTATCTACTCACTACTAGACTAACCCAGCGTGACACGGCTCATAGAGATCTTTCGGATAATACAAGGCAGATAAAAGAGAACTAATAATGTCTCTTACCTGGCCAGGTTTTTTTAGTTCATTTGCCGTCCATTATCCCAGATCTCCGTTGTCCGTATCCGCAGGTGAATCTCGAGCAAATACTCTCGCCTCGGGTCCCTGTTCGGTGCGCCAAAGAAATGTTGAGTCCTTCTCGTCCCTGGCTTCCTGAATGTAGGTAACCAAGTAAATGACACGCAGCACAGAGTTTGTGTGATCATATACAGAGGTAGCCCAGGAGCACGTCTGTCTCACTGGGCTCTCCCCCTCCTTTATATAGTAAAGAGTTAGACATTTTACAGACATGCGCACAAGCGCTCATATTTCACATTCTTTTACAAAGCAGATCTATACTGTGATAAGTTTCAACCTCTGGTATGTAGGTGAAAGGCTACAATATCAAGAAGGAATGCGTGCGTAATTATTTCCATAAAAGGAAATGTCAACTTTTGCTCAAGTTTCCTGTTGTAAGCCAGATTTAACAGGAGAAAGACACGATAGATTCTTTTGGTTCAGTCTGATCTCCACAAGGCCGATGCTCTTTCCAGGAGCTTTGTGCCTGATGCTCCTGGAGTCGCTGAACCTGTTGGTATTCTTAAGGATGGTATTATCTTGTCAGCTATTTCTCCTGATCTGCGACGTGTGTTGCAGAGATTTCAGGCTGATAGGCCTGATTCTTGTCCACCTGACAGACTGTTTGTGCCTGATAAGTGGACCAGCAGAGTCATTTCCGAGGTTCATTCCTCGGTGTTGGCAGGTCACCCAGGAATTTTTGGCACCAGAGATCTGGTGGCCAGATCCTTTTGGTGGCCTTCCTTGTCTAGGGATGTGCGGTCATTTGTACAGTCCTGTGGGACTTGTGCTCGAGCTAAGCCTTGCTGTTCTCGTGCCAGCGGGTTGCTCTTGCCCTTGCCTGTCCCTAAGAGACCTTGGACACATATCTCCATGGATTTCATTTCTGATCTTCCGGTGTCTCAGGGCATGTCTGTTATCTGGGTGATATGTGATCGCTTCTCCAAGATGGTCCATTTGGTTCCTTTGCCTAAACTGCCTTCCTCTTCCGATCTGGTTCCTGTGTTTTTCCAGAACGTGGTTCGTTTGCACGGCATCCCTGAGAATATTGTGTCAGACAGAGGATCCCAGTTCGTTTCCAGATTCTGGCGATCCTTTTGTAGTAGGATGGGCATTGACTTGTCGTTTTCGTCTGCTTTCCATCCTCAGACTAATGGACAGACGGAGCGAACTAATCAGACTTTGGAGGCTTATTTGAGGTGTTTTGTCTCTGCTGATCAGGACGATTGGGTGACCTTCTTGCCGTTAGCTGAGTTTGCCCTTAATAATCGGGCTAGTTCCGCCACCTTGGTTTCGCCGTTTTTCTGCAACTCTGGTTTCCACCCTCGTTTTTCTTCGGGTCATGTGGAACCTTCTGACTGCCCTGGGGTGGATTCTGTGGTGGATAGGTTGCAGCGGATCTGGAATCTTGTGGTGGACAACTTGAAGTTGTCACAGGAGAGGGCTCAGCGCTTTGCCAACCGCCGCCGCGGTGTGGGTCCCCGACTACGTGTTGGGGATTTGGTGTGGCTTTCTTCCCGCTTTGTTCCTATGAAGGTTTCCTCTCCCAAATTTAAACCTCGTTTTATTGGTCCTTACAAGATATTGGAAATTCTTAATCCTGTATCCTTTCGCCTGGATCTACCTGTGTCGTTTGCTATCCACAATGTGTTTCATAGGTCCTTGTTGCGGCGGTACGTTGTGCCTGTAGTTCCTTCTGCTGAGCCTCCTGCTCCGGTGTTGGTTGAGGGCGAGTTGGAGTACGTGGTGGAGAAGATCTTGGATTCTCATCTCTCCAGGCGGAGGCTTCAGTACCTGGTCAAGTGGAAGGGCTATGGTCAGGAAGATAATTCCTGGGTGGTCGCCTCTGATGTTCATGCGGCCGATTTAGTTCGTGCCTTTCATGCCGCTCATCCTGATTGCCCTGGTGGTCGTGGTGAGGGTTCGGTGACCCCTCACTAAGGGGGGGGTACTGTTGTGATTTTGCTTTTTGCTCCCTCTAGTGGTCATTAGTGATTTGACTCTGGAGCGTCTGTCTTTTCCTATATCCTCACCTGGGCCGTTAGTTCAGGGGCGTTGCTATATAAGCTCCCTGGACCTTCAGTTCAATGCCTGGCATCGTTGAAATCAGAGCTAATCTGTTGTGCTCTTGTCCTCTGATCCTGGTTCCTGTTTTTCAAGCTAAGTCTGCTTCTTTGCTTTTTGCTTTTGTTTTGTTTGGTATTTTTGCCCAGCTTGTTCCTATCTGTATCCTGACCTTTGCTGGAAGCTCTAGGGGGCTGGTGTTCTCCCCCCGGACCGTTAGACGGTTCGGGGGTTCTTGAATCTCCAGCGTGGATTTTTATAGGGTTTTTGTTGACCAGATAAGTTATCTTGCTATATTCTGCTATTAGTAAGCTGGCCTCTCTTTGCTGAACCTGGTTCATTTCTGTGTTTGTCATTTCCTCTTACCTCACCGTTATTATTTGTGGGGGGCTTGTATCTTGCTTTGGGGTCCCTTTCTCTGGAGGCAAGAGAGGTCTTTGTTTTCTTCTCCTAGGGGTAGTTAGATTCTCCGGCTGGCGCGAGTCATCTAGCGATCACCGTAGGCATGATCCCCGGCTACTTCTAGTGTTGGCGTTAGGAGTAGCTATTTGGTCAACCCAGTTACCACAGCCCTATGAGCTGGATTTTTGTATCTTGCAGACTTACACGTTCCTCTGAGACCCTGTCCACTGGGGTCATAACACTCCGGTACGTGTAGTGACAGTTTTCTCACGTACCGGAGACACTGACACACGTAGACCCATTTAAATGAATGGGTCTATGCACATGTGCGTGTTTTCACACGGACCGTATGTCCGTGCTGAAAACACGTCGACATGTCCGTTTTCTACCGGCAGCACGGACCACAATACGGTCAGCACACGTGCACACGGAGAACAGTGTGCACTCTCCTCCGTGTGCACGTACCGCCCGCAGGAGAGAGCGCTACACTAAGCGCTGTCCCCCCTGTGTGGTGCTGAAGCCGGCATTCATCTCTTCTCCCCCGCCGGAGAGAAGAGATGAAAGATCAAGTTTTTTTTTTTTTTTATGAACAATAAAGTTTGCATGTGCCCCCGTCCCCCCCCCCCAGTGCGCCGCCTGCCCCCTTGCCGCAGAAATACTCACCTAGCTCCCGCGATGTCTCCTCTGTCCTCTCCGCGCTGGCATCCTCTACTGTGTGAGCGGTCACGTGGGACCGCTCATTACAGTCAGGGAATATTCACTGACTGTAATGAGCGCTCCCACGTGACCGCTCACACAGGAGAAGCTGCCAGCGCGGAGAGGACAGAGGAGACATCGCAGGAGCTGGCCGGGTGAGTATTTCTGCGGCAAGGGGCCAGGCGGCGCACTGGGGGGGGGACACGGATGCACATGCAAACTTTATTGTTCACCCCCCCCCCAAAAAAAAAAAAAAAGATCTTTCATCTCTTCTCTCCAACGAACGCGGGGGGAGAAGAGATGAATTCTGCCTTCAGCACCACATGTGGGGGGGACAGCGCTTAGTGTAGCGCTGTCTCTCCTGCACGGTCCGTGTGGTCCTCAGGCGGCACACGGGCGGCAAACGGATGCCGCACGTATGTGCCATTTGAGCACATGGACATACTGACACGGATATCTCCGGTACCAGTTTTTCCGGTACCGGAAATATCAGGACGTGTGAAAGAGCCCTAAGCTGATGTTTCCTTACAAGCTCCCCTTCTCCCCCCCCCCCCCCCCCCACCTCAGACTTCTTTCACTTTGGTCTCTCGGGACCAACTGCTCTCACACACTCTTCCCTGCCTGATTAGCTCCTCCCCTTTTTCCTACCTTCTCCACTCACTCCCCAACACCCTTTCCTATCTAAACTGATGTCTGTTGGGTGCAAGTGTTAGAGCTCTGTACAAAGTTCCCTTTTTACCAGAGAGTTGGGAAATCACATCTCTGGCTAAATTGAAGTACCTCTGTGGCGTCTGGAGCTGGAGCACAGCAAAAACTAGGTGAATACATACAAAATGTTTGTGAAATGCATTTAAACTGTAGCAGGTTACACCAACTTTTCTTCCCTTTATGGGAGGCTCTCCATCCTTAAACGTTGCTAACCAAAATTTACATAAGTGCACACAGGGGAAAAAGTGCAAACATTTTACAAATCAAGCGTTAACGAGTAATCATAACACTTTCAAGGCAGGCAAATGTCTCTTTACTTATTTTTCCAGGGAAGGTCTTGGTATGCACAGCTTCCTGACTGGGGAAGTTCTTTGGTATATGTCACAACTGGTGACTCTGCTGAAAACAGTCCATAAACAGGGGTTTGTGCAACCTGGTTTTGCACTCCACTCTCACAGGCTACACAGGCATTGGTACATTGTCCTGGGCACCTTTTAAGGTGTAGGGCATAATATCTCCTTTCACCATGGTGTCGAGTAAAAGTTACTTTGCTCCTGGGTACAGGTCGCGGTCAGGGTGTCCCATTAAGGCTGCCGTCACACTAGCAGCATTTGTTCAGTATTTTACATCAGTATTAGTAAGCCAAAACCAGGAGTGGAACAATTAGAGGAAAGTATAATAGAAACATATGCCCCACTTCTGCATTTGTCACCCACTCCTGGTTTTGGCTTACAAATACTGATGTAAAATACTGACCAAATACTGCTAGTGTGATGGCAGCCTAAGAGATGTGACTCAATGTCTCTGCGATTCACAAATAGTTCCTTATGTCCTCCATGTTCTTTTATAAAGCCCCATCCTCTATCCAGATTAAAGGTAACAACAGTTCCTGATCTTATAGGTCCTCTATCCTCTGGGTCACAGTTGCAGGATCTGGCTTTAGCTAGCATATTGCGTTCCTCCATAGCCTCCCATCTAGCTCTGCGCTGTTTCTCTTCCGATGCCAGTTTGGATACTTGTGGTCTACAATATTCCTCTGTTCCTATTATTTTTACGCTATTGGCTGCTGCTTTGGCCTCTATTGGGAATCCCATTAGGTCAGTTTCATGGTGTCTCCAATGCATAGTCTCTTTTGGCCTGCACGCCTTCAGGGATGATGGTTCTGGTACCATTGGGTCAGTTAATGTGTCCCCCAGATCTATCATGCAGTCCCAGGTTACGGTAATGGTTACTAACAGGCCAGGCGTTAAGGTTGGTGAGGGTTCTAGAGGTCCCACCAGGGTTTCCTCAGCTACTGGGGCAGTTTGCGTACCTGTCTCGCTGGTTACATAGTTATTATTAAGGTTGAAGGAAGACTTTAAGTCCATCTAGTTCAACCCATAGCCTAACATGCCCTAACATGTTGATCCAGGGGAAGGCAAAAAAAACCCATGTGGCAAACAGTTAGCTCCACCATGGGGAAAAAAATTCCTTCCCGACCCCACATACGGCAATCAGACTAGTTCCCTGGATCAATGCCTTATCAAGGAATCTAATATATATATAACCTGTAACATTATACTTTTCCAGAAACGTAACCAGTCCCCTCTTAAATTTAAGTAATGAATCACTCATTACAACATCATACGGCAGAGAGTTCCATAGTCTCACTGCTCTTACAGTAAAGAATCTGCATCTATTATTATGCTTAAACCTTCCTTCCTCCAGACGTAGAGGATGCCCCCTGGTCCCTGTCACCGGTCTATGATTAAAAAGATCATCAGAAAGGTCTTTGTACTGTCCCCTCATATATTTATACATTAACATAAGATCACCCCTTAGCCTTCGTTTTTCCAAACTAAATAGCCCCAAGTGTATTAACCTATCTTGGTATTGCAGACCCCCCAGTCCTCTAATAACCTTGGTCGCTCTTCCCTGCACCCGCTCTAGTTCAGCTATGTCTTTCTTATACACCGGAGACCAGAACTGTGCACAGTATTCTAAGTGTGGTCGGACTAGTGACTTGTATAGAGGTAAAATTATATTCTCCTCATGAGCATCTATGCCTCTTTTAATGCATCCCATTATTTTATTTGCCTTAGAAGCAGCTGCCTGACACTGGCCACTGAATATGAGTTTGTCATCCACCCATACACCCAGGTCTTTTTCATTGACGGTTTTGCCCAGAATTTTAGAATTAAGCACATAGTTATACATCATATTACTTCTACCCAAGTGCATGACCTTACATTTATCCCCATTAAAGCTCATTTGCCATTTATCAGCCCAAGCTTCTAGTTTACACAAATCATCCTGTAATATAAAATTGGCCTCCTCTGTATTGATTACCCTGCAGAGTTTAGTGTCATCTGCAAATATTGAAATTCTACTCTGAATGCCCCCTACAAGGTCATTAATAAATATGTTAAAAAGAAGAGGGCCCAATACTGACCCCTGTGGTACCCCACTACTAACCGCGACCCAGTCCGAGTGTACGCCATTAATAACCACCCTTTGTTTCCTATCCCTGAGCCAGCTCTCAACCCACTTGCACATATTTTCCCCTATCCCCATTATTCTCATTTTATGTATCAACCTTTTGTGTGGCACCATATCAAAAGCTTTTGAAAAGTCCATATACACTACATCTACTGGGTTCCCTTGGTCCAGTCCAGAACTTACCTCTTCATAGAAGCTGATCAAATTAGTCTGACATGATCGGTCCCTAGTAAACCCGTGCTGATACTGGGTCATGAGGTTATTCCTCTTCAGATACTCCAGTATAGCATCCCTTAGAATGCCCTCCAGGATTTTACCCACAGTAGAGGTTAAGCTTACTGGCCTATAATTTCCGAGTTCAGTTTTTGTCCCCTTTTTGAATATTGGCACCACATTTGCTATACGCCTGTCCTATGGTACAGACCCTGTTATTATGGACTCTTTAAAGATTAAAAATAATGGTCTATCAATGACTGTACTTAATTCCTGCAGTACTCGGGGGTGTATCCCATCCGGGCCCGGAGATTTGTCAATTTTTGTGATTTTTAGACACCGCCGTACTTCCTGCTGGGTTAAGCAGGTAACATTTAATTGGGAATTTTTATCACTAGTCATATTGGCTGCCATGGGATTTTCTTTTGTAAATACAGATGAAAAAAAGTCATTTAGCATATTGGCTTTTTCCTCATCCTCATCCACCATTTCACCCAGACTATTTTTAAGGGGGCCAACACTATCATTTTTTAGTTTCTTACTATTTATGTAGTTAAAGAATATTTTGGGGTGCCGATGTCCTTCTCCTCCGGGGTCAGGATCGATGGTTGCAAGGCCTGGTGCTGCGGCGTTGTCATCTCCGTTGGCAGTGTCTCACTTTCCGGCTCCACTGAGGTCACAGGTGTCCGTGTTCTCCGTCAGCGTTGCCATCTTTTTCAGCAGTGCCTTACTTTCTGGGGTCAAAGGCGCAGGCTCTGGGTCTCCCGTTGGCACCATCTCCTGCAGCAGCGTCGCTCCTTCCGGCTCCGCTGGGGCTGTGAGCGCTGGTGGTAGGTTCCGGTAGGTTTCAGTCTGCATTATGCGGATGAGGGACTCCTTATAGGCGGCCACGGCTGTCATCTGGGTCCGCAGGAGTTGTCGAGCCAGCTCCTCCATCTCCGCGCCGAGGAACTCCGGATCTAAGGTAACCTTCTGGCCCGGGGTTTTTTGTTGCTGTGGACATCTCCTCTGGTGTCGTCAGGTCCTGGCGTCTCTCCACTGCTGTCCGGCAATGTATTTACCGGGTAGCGTGCAGCGATGCTGCGGCTACGCTTTCCCGTGTCCTGCTCTATCACTCCCTCTTTCCTCTTTTGTGGGCGGTTTCTGCTCCAAATTCCCACCAGCCATCTCCCGGGGCAGATCTGTCCTGGTGATGGACATGTTTTGTTAGCATCAAAGTCACTGTAGGGGGTGGATCCAGCTTTCGCACTGGTTCTTGAACTCCTCCCATGGCAACACATCTACTTCCTCCTTTATCCACCTCGTGGTGCATTAATGGCGGCCACTTACAATTTTACACAGTCCATTACAGTCCATGGCACACAGGACCCATTTCAATGGGTCGGTCCTTCCTGTTCATGACACCAAGTTGAGTCGCCCACCTGGGCAGTACCGGGTCTGGTCGCACTTAAAGGGGATGTCACGGTGGCTGCGTCCCGGTCCGTGGCCCTGGGGACTCAATTAAAGGGGGAAAAGTATTTAAAGGGAGCTTGGTAAAAGAGTCTATTCGTGATGCCACCTGTGTTTCTCGGTCAGAGAGGACCGACATTGCTTAATGGGGTCCTCTGGGGTGATGTTGTTGCAGCAAGATGGTGATGCTTCCCACAGGTGAAGCGGGGTCCCCAGGGCTCCTAATATGTGTTGGCAAGGGTGCTGAATGCCGATAAGAAATGGAAGGACACAGCAGGTGGCAGTTTTCACAGCTTTACTTACAGTTCGGGCCAGGGCTGCCACTAGGAATTTCGGGGCCCCATACTGGCAAAATTTTCGGGGCCCCCTTGAGACTCTGCCCAGGCTCCACCCCAACCCGCCTCCACCCCTTGAACTGTCCACAGTCATAAGATTTTTATAAAAAGAAAAAAAAAAGAAAAAAAAAGAGCATGAACTGCACCTCCAAAAATCATACGTTGATCTAAAGCCGCTAGGCAAAAATTTATATTACTGAACATGAGGTTTTCAGTTTAACATTCTGATCAGACTGTATGAAGCCCACTGCCACTTCACGGCAAACCTCGTAGTGGGTCCTACCGCCCTAACGGAGCCATGCACCAACCACCGCCACAGCGGCAATGCACCAGCAGGGCGGATGGCCTGTTGCCCCACAGCGCCCATGCTGCAAGACTGAGCCCCCATGACTCCAGACCGCGCCGCCCCACCAGCACAAAGCCACAGCAACAATGACCGCCACACAGCACCAGCACCAAAATGAAAGGAGCACTCAAACTCACCTTCCTCCAGCTCTTCAGTGAGAGCCAAAATTGGCTAGACCCCTTACATGATTTTTGGAGGTACGGTTCATGCTCTTTTTTTTTTCTTGTTGTACAAAGCATGTTCTTGTCTCTTTCATGGACCAGCACTCCTCCCATTTGGCACAGGTGATTTTAATTAGCAGGAGACTGCAAAGTAAGGGGTCTCGCCCATTTTGGCTCTCACTGAAGAGCTGGAGGAAGGTGAGTTTAAGTGCTCCTTTCATTTTGGTGCTGGTGCTGTGTGGCGTCCATTGTTGCCGTGGCTTTGTGCTGGTGGGGCGGCGCGGTCTGGAGTCATGGGGGCTCAGTCTTGCAGCATGGGTGCTGTGGGGCAACAGGCCGTCTGCCCTGCTGGTGCATTTCCGCTGTGGCGGTGGTTGGCGCATGGCTCCGCCCCTTTAGGGCGGTAGGACCCACTACGAGGTTTGCCGTGAAGTGGCAGTGGGCTTCATACAGTCTGATCAGAATGTTAAACTGAAAACCTCATGTTCAGTAATATAAATTTTTGCCTAGCGGCTTTAGATCAACGTATGATTTTTGGAGGTGCGGTTCATGCTCTTTTTGTTTTTTCTTGTTGTATAAGATTTTTATAGCCACCACCACGACAAGGTCGGGCCCTACCCTACTCTAACCTATTAAACATTTGTTAAAATATCCAATACAATTTAGGTATATTTTTATTTATTTTTCAATTTTTAAAATGACCACTACCACATACAGGGGACAAATACCACCGCACCATGACCAGACCACATATTACCACCATATGATCACCAATAATAACACATACAGGGGACAAATACCACTGCTCCATGACCAGACCACATATTACCACCACATAGTGACCAAATAATAGCACATATAAGGAACAAATACCGCCACACCATGGCCGGACAACATATTACCGCCACAGTGACTGAATACTACAATTCTGATCAGTAATAAAAAAAAACAACACAATACTAATATCACCATAAGTGCCAGTATTCACAGGAGATCTGTACTTAGTATGCAGTGTCTGTGTACAGGTAATAGGGATCACCGGTGACATTATACACTGGTGCTCTGTATATAGTGTATAATGTAAAGGTAATTTAGTGATCACTGGTGACATTGTACACAGGAGCTCTGTATATAGTATACAGTGTATAGCATCAGTGTACAGGTAACACATTGACTCACCAGTGATGTCTCTAGGTGAAGTCCTTCATCTTTGCTTTTAATCTTCATCCAACACAGACTGCCGTCACTTCATCCAGCCAGGGAAATAACAGTTATCTAGAGCACCGCTTGCAGAGCACATTATTTATTTTTTTCCCAAGTTCTAAACTACAACAGATGAAGAAAAAAAGTGACAGTGTTGGTCTGCACAGTAACATGACCGCCCCCTTTTTAAAACAGTATCCTCAAAAAATAAAATACATTACTGCAGTAATAATATCCCTTAATTAGCCCCTATGGTAATAATATCCCCCATCCTGTCCCCCGTGTGTCTCATTCCTGGCTCCAGCCATATGTTCTCCTATCCTGCCCCATGTGATGTCCCATCCTGCCCCATGATCCTGCCCCATCTGTCCCATGATCCTGCCCCATCTGTCCCATGATTCTCCCCCATATTCCTGCCCGATCTGTCTTCATTCTGCCCCTTGTCTCCATTCTGCCCCTGTCTCCATTCTTGCCCCTTGTCTCCATTCTGCCCCTGTGTCTCCATTCTGCCCCCGTGTCTCCATTCTGCCCCCATGTCTCCATTCTGCCCCGTGTCTGCATTCTTCCCCAGTGTCTCCATTCTGCCCCCTTGTCTCCATTCTGCCCCAGTGTCTGCATTCTGCCCCAGTGTCTGCATTCCGCCCCAGTGTCTGCATTCTGCCCCGGTTCTCCATTCTGCCCCAGTGTCTGCATTCTGCCCCAGTGTCTGCATTCTGCCCCAGTGTCTGCATTCTGCCCCCGTGTCTCAGTTCTGCCGTGTCTCCATTCTGCCCCCTTGTCTCCATTCTGCCCCCTTGTCTCCATTCTTCCCCCGTGTCTCCATTCTTCCCCCGTGTCTCCCATCCTGCCCCCGTGTCTCCATTCTTCCCCCGTGTCTCCCATCCTGCCCCCGTGTCTCCCATTCTGCCCCTGTTTCTCCATTCTGCCCTTGTGTCTCCCATCCTGCCCCGTGTCTCCATTCTGCCCCCGTGTCTCAATTCTGCCCCAGTGTCTGCATTCTGCCCCTCGTGTCTCCATTCTGCCCCCGTGTCTGTATTCTGCCCCCTTGTCTCCAATCCAGCCCCGGGCCATGTGTCTCCATCCTGAAACATTGCGGCTTGCCGGTTTCAATAAAAATAATAAAAAAAAATAAAACCTTTCTTCTTACCTGGCTGCACTCCTGCAGCGAAAATCAGTCTCCTGGCGTTTCAGCATGCAACATCATATGCCGGCGATGCACGCTGACGTCAGCTGCCAGCCTCCGATTGGCTGGCGGCTTTAACTTTTGCATTGCGGGCCTGGACGGGCCCGCAAGGCAATAGAGGACACTGAACCTGCGTCTCAGACACAGGTTCAGTGTGCCATCAGAATCCTGCCGCTGGAGCCAGGGCTCGATGGGCAAATGAGACAGGGCCTGATGTGGGCCCCCTCTGCCCACCGGGCCCCATACGCCTGTCAGGGCAGTAATGCCCTGATGGCGGCCCTGGTTCGGGCCCCCAGCCGGAGTGCTGTGTCCTCCAGGTAAGAAGTCCAGAAAACTCTCCAGCAAGTCGAGCATCTGTCCAGAACTACACTTATATGTATGCCTCTCCTGGCCGTCTTTCTGCGCTGGCTATCACCTCTCCTGCATTGGCGCTTGCCACCCAGTGTCCCAAGCCAGTAAACGCGGGTATTGTCGGGCGACATACTCTTTGTCCCCTGGACCCTATGTGTTCACCTTTTTGGCGAGTAGGTGCAAATGTGGCTGCTGCATCTGCAATCACAGCAGCCTCCGGATTCTTAGCTGGTGCCTGGAGTGTTCCCACTAATTCAGGAGCCAGATCCCCTACTGTGGCCTGGTTCCTACACTGTCGGGAGTTCAGCCTCAACACTGCAATTCTCCACTGCAGTTTCTTCTGCCTCAACACTGCAATTCTCCACTGCTGGTTCTTCATGCTCAACACTTAAATGCTCCACTGCCGGGTGTTCAGCCTCAACACTGCAATTCTCTACTGCTGGTTCTTCATGCTCAACACTTAAATGCTCCACTGCCGGGTGTTCAGCCTCAACACTGCATTTCTCCACTGTTGGTTCTTCAGGCTCAACATTTAAATGCTCAATCGCCAAGTGTTAAGCCTCAACAGTGCAATTCTCCACTGCAGGTTCTTCAGGCTCACCACTGCATTTCACCAATGCAGGTTCTTTAACCTCAACACTGCAATTCTCCACTGCAGTTTCTTCTGACTCAACACTGAAATTCTCCACTGCAGGTTTTCCAGCCTCAACACTGACATTCTCCACTGTCAGGTCTTCATCCTCAAAACTGCAATTCTCCAATGCATGTTCTTCATGCTCAACACTGAAATGCAACACTGCTGGGTGTTCAGCCTCAACACTGCAATGCTCGAATGCCAGTTCTTCATTCTCAACACTGACATTCTCCAATGCAGGTTGTTCTTGTGGCTCAAGAATTCACTGCATATCCAAACAGTATGGGAGTACCAACTTTCTAATAATGGGAACAATGCTTTCAGGTGGCTATCCAGGATGTCTCTTCAAAGATATATTGGGGTTCATCTAAATTTGATGCAAGGCAGGCCTTGCATGCAATACATAAGCAAGCAGTATCGGAGCACCAACTTCCTAATAATGGGAAAATTGCTTTCAGGTGGCCATCCTGTACGGCTCTTCAAAGAGGTATTGAGGTGGCTGTTCTAAGGGGTAATGGGGTGCATCTAAACTTGGGGCAGACCTTGCATTCACTGCATAGGCAAACAGTATGGGAGTATCAACTTCATAATAATGGGAACATTGCTTTCAGGTGGCCGTCCTATAAGTCTCTTCAAAGGGGTATTGGGGTGCGTCCAAATTTTGTGCAGCCCTGCCACTCACTGCATACGCAATAACATGATAGGAGACCCACTATTTAATAATAGGAACAACAAAGCATAGCCAGATGTTGGCTCTCTAAGAATAGTGAGGGCCGACTGCTGGCCCTTTAAGAATAGTAAAGGCTGCCTGATGACCCTATAAAAATAGGCTTTGTGACTTTGAGTCCCTCCTACATAAATGAGACAGGATGTGTCACACACCACATGGCCAGCTAAGGTTGTAAAATGTTAAAATTACATTTCCCAGTGAATGCATTTGTTCTGGTTGAAAGCAATGCTAAAGTAGAAAAAAGTAGAAAAACACATCAAAACGCTACGTGCGAACATAGCCCAAGGTGTGGAGGAGCATTTTTGTTTTTGGTAATTTATTTTGCCTTTTATGCAAGTCATTACCCTGGAAAGGATGTTCCTTAACATATTTCCCAGGGAAACCCCTTTTGCTTTCGTTTTTGAATGTTTTTTGGTGAGTGGCATAAAAGTGGCATAAGACTCTGACAACATTGTTCACAGCAGTGACCTGGCAGAAATGCTTCCAGGGGTCTTCCCCATGATGTTCCCATGTCATTTGAGCAATGTTCCCAACGATTTCCGCTGTTTTTAGACCCTCTAAAGACCTTCGGGGGGGGGGGGGGGGTAATGGCAAAAATGCTCGAGTTTCGAAGACTTAGATTGGGCTCATTGCTAGGGTCGAGCACCCAAGCATTCCAAATTGCTCGACCAGAGCAACGAGCACCTGAGCATTTTTGTGCTCGCTCATCACTACCGCCTACCAGATAGATATGTAGTGTAGTGCAGCGGTGTCCTCACTGTGCAGTGAAGAGGCAGTGACCCAGGAGAGTTCAAAGTAAACACAAATTTAATGTTCAAAACTTGCAAACAAAACAAAAGGTATCCTCCAATTTGCAGCAGGGAAACAAGACAGTCCGTAAATGTGGCCTGTTGCCCAGGGTGAATGCACCACTATATAATGCTGCGGGATGCCAGGAGTTCGCTCTGCTTGGTGCTGTGTTCCCTCACACAGGTTGAGCTTTTGCAGAGCTGTCTGCCCTGCACCTTGGAAGCTCCACACTGACACACCCAACCCTCCGCTGCAGGGGCTTTTACAGAGATCCTGTGGCCGTAGGCCACATGGAAAACCTGGGCCGGGGGAGGAAACAGACCATCCCATTACCTTCCTGTAGTCCAGTTAAAAAATAAAAGCCCATGGCAGGTCTGTAATCTCCTTGGACAAATAGCTTGTCCAAGACTAAAGGTACCTTCACACGAAACGACTTTGTAACGATATCGCTAGCGATCCGTGACGTTGCAGCGTCCTCGCTAGCGATATCGTTTAGTTTGACACGCAGCAGCGATCAGGATCCTGCAGTGATGTCGCTGGTCGCTGAATAAAGTCCAGAACTTTATTTGGTCGTCCGATCGCCGTGTATCGTTGTGTTTGAAAGCAAAAGCAACGATACCAGCGATGTTTTACACTGGTAACCAGGGTAAACATTGGGTTACTAAGCGCAGGGCCGCGCTTAGTAACGCGATGTTTACCCTGGTTACCAGCGTAAAAGTAAAAAAAACAAACAGTACATACTCACATGCGTCCCCCAGCGTCTGCTTCCTGACACTTACAGAGCGCCGGCCCTAAAGTGAAAGTGAAAGCACAGCGGTGACGTCACCGCTGTGCTGTTAGGGCCGGAGCTCAGTCAGTGTCAGGAAGCAGATGCTGGGGGACGCGCAGGTGAGTATGTACTGTTTGGGTTTTTTTACTTTTACGCTGGTAACCAGGGTAAACATCGGGTTACTAAGCGCGGCCCTGCGCTTAGCAACCCGATATTTACCCTGGTTACCCGGGGACCTCGGCATCGTTGGTCGCTGGAGAGCGGTCTGTGTGACAGCTCTCCAGCGATCAAACAGCGACGCTGCAGAGATCGGCATCGTTGTCGCTATCGCTGCAGCGTCGCTTCGTGTGAAGGTACCTTTACACTAACTTTTATTCTGCATTGCAATCACAGCTACGCCTGTGACTGCAATGCACTTCCGGGGCCTCAATATGCTTCTTTGCGCATCCTATGGGGCACATAGCGACACCAGTCACTTCCTCACAATAGATAGATAAATATATAGAGATAAAAAGACAGACAGGGCAATAGAGTAATAAATAAGAATTCTCTGATTTTTTTTTCACTAGCATAAGGAAGCTTAGCCATCCCCCTCTAAGTCATAGAAAGTTGTCCAGAGACGGCCCTAACTTATTAAGACGCATATAGAGGAGTTTATTCCAGTGGCTTTTTATAAATACCGTATAAATCCCACATAGTGCAGAGTGTCTATCATAGATTATGCCACCCCACAACATAATCACAGCAATAGGCCCTACGTGCCATTCACTCGTGTTAGCCCCTTTAATGCATTGCCCACATGTTCTCCAAATAGAGACCAGAGGCTGGAATAGAGCAATGGGGTCTGGAATGGGGTTTAAGTTCTTCAACAGTGAGTCCAGTTTTTATCTTGGACGTTTGCTCTTTCGTCTTGTTTCCCATCAAGCACATCTGGGACATCAATGACAGCAATTGCAAAGGGAGCTGCCAGCAGAGGGTCTTGATGATTTCCTCGAGTGCTGCCTGCTTATGATTGCTCAGCATCATACAGGGATAAGAAGTGCAAGTTATTGATAATATCCAATTGGACTTAACAAAGATTTACTCATTAGGTGACAAATACTTGGATTGCTAATATCTCCACAACGGAAAGGCACATTATAAAATATATACATATTTTATTCCGCTATGCAGCCGCTATTACATTGTGTGTCCAGCCTTAGGTGAAAAATGTTGGTAGAAAGTCTACTTTAAATACAACAATAAAAATATTTGTATTACACTTTTCTCATAATGAGGTCAAAGTGCAGATGATTGTATAAGAGTCAGGAAAAAGCATTAATAATTATATGTATAAAATATGTATAAACTATTATATCCGGATGTTTCAATAACAACTAAATAAATGATCTAAAAAACAATTATTCCGTAGTTTATAATAAATTGCACTTACCAGAAGTGTCTGATGGATTGGGGCGGAGAAGTGTGTGTATATATACAGTATATACAGCAGCAATGCTGGTTATGGGCAGAAGATCCGCTGCACTCACTGACCAAAGAGAAGGGATCCTGGTGGAGAAGAAAGGAAGGTAATGATATTGATCTATCTATCTATCTATCTATCTATCTATCTATCTATCTATCTATCTATCTATCTATTATTTATCTATTATCTATTATCTATCTATCATCTATCTATCTATTATCTGTCTATCATTTATCTATCTATCTATTATCTGTCTATTATCTATCTTTTATTATAATTTTCTTACAGACCAGCAGTTTATTATAGATAAACATAAACCATATAGGGCAACATTAGTATAAAGGTGCCACAGAGACCAATACCCATGTAAATGTCTCAAAGGTGCACCTACGGGACACTCCTAGGCATAATATAAAACATGAGAAAAATGGAGTACAGTCCAAGAGTAATCAAAAAATGTAAATTTATTAAAGTAGTTAACACAACATATAAATAGACTAGGATCAGGTAATCAAAATACAGACAGTTACCGGTATGTCCTGACTACAGATGTTATGATTATTCATGGGTAAAAGGTGCTATGCCATTAAACAAGACACCACACCTTGAGAAAGAGGCGAAACGCACGTCGATGGCAGCGTGGACACGTGTCCTGAGTTAGCGCCATCATGGGTAAGCACGGATTAAAGCGTATAACCCTGTCTTGTTTAATGGCATAGCGCGCAGTTTATTACAGCCATTAGGATACTTGTATCACTACTATATATTTTTTGTTTGGATTTAAGGGTTATTTTTCGCTGCACTTGAGCACCTTTTACCCATGAATAATAATAACATCTGTAGTCAGGACATAACTGTCTGTATTTTGATTACCTGATCCTAGTCTATTTATATGTATTGTTTACTACTTTAATAAATTTACATTCTTTGATTACTCTTGGACTGTACTCCAGCAGTTTATTATAATAGTAATTTGCTCCTTATGGAATTTTATTTTTTATAGGGAATCTGTCAGCACAATTCTCCCAACCCCCAATCTGTGTATATGGTCGTGTTCTGTCTTTTCAGTATGGTCACAGAGGAACACGACCATATAACCGGTTGGGGAGAGGATTGTGCTGACAGATTCCCATGAGGCATCTCCAGAAGATATTGCCCTGGTTTGGGTGTTATGTCTCGTGTGATGAGTGATAATAATAAATCTATAAGACGTCATTCCACAGCAGATAATGGTGTCTTTATCAGCGGTGGGATCCAACTTTTTTAATAACTGGTTCCTATCTAAGCTGTCCCCAGCACCAATATTTTTGGATCCTGGTCCCATGAACTATAACTATACAGCGTGCAGCTCATCTTACTCCAGCCGGCTTTATATAAATCCCCCATAGTGTAAGCTGGAGACCCGTGTGATTACAGGAGCCTCCGATGTGGTTATTGTCCCCCTGTTAGCGATCAGTAATGTGTGTAGAGAGTGTATTCCATTACTTACCAGCCGCCGTCATCTGCCGTTTCCAGCGCTGCTCCAGTCTACTGCGGCTCCACTCCACTTCTCTGTGGCCGGAGGTCACCTTTCAGTATTAATATATGAGACGCAGAACGAGGCAAAGAAAGCTGGAAACGGCAAAAGATGGTGACTGGTCAGTAATGTAATACACTCGCTACACACATTACTGATTACTAACAGGGGACAGTGAGGAAACAATGGCTGGAGAGCTCCTTTACCACAGGAATCCTACTGATACGGTGATTACATGGTCTGTTGTATTATTATCACTGTAGGTGAATCCTCAGAATGGACGATGCTGCTGATGATGAACATTATTATTATTATAATTATGATAATCTGACCACATCTAATACAACTCAGGACTACAACAACCGGTAAGTTTATGTTCCTAATTCTGTATTTCTCATGAGACATCAGTGCAGACTCCATTCTCATCTATATCCGAGCCTCCGCCCCGATTACATCACATATTCATGGGGATAAATCAGCTCTACCTGCAGCGATAATTCCTACCATAATGATGGAAACTCTGGAGAACCCATCAAGCCCCTCTGCCCTCAGTGTCGCCCATCAGGGGTCAGTGCTGTCTGTGGGGCAGAGGATTCGTTTCTGCGCTGTGCCTCCTGTATAATAACAGATGTGACCAGAGCCGGACATAGAGAACCGAACTGCAATCATTTATTAGTGACAGCAATAAACCCCCAAAACCGCAGAGCCGGATGTAAGTGTTGTATATACATGATAGGAGGCTGAGTGCTGTATATACATGAGAGGAGGCTGAGTGCAGTATATACATGATAGGAGGCTGAGTGCTGTATATACATGATAGGAGGCTGAGTGCTGTATATACATGAGAGGAGGCCGAGTGCTGTATATACATGATAGGAGGCTGAGTGCTGTATATACATGATAGGAGGCTGAGTGCTGTATATACATGAGAGGAGGCTGAGTGCAGTATATACATGATAGGAGGCTGAGTGCTGTATAAACATGATAGGAGGCTGAGTGCGGTATAAACATGATAGGAGGCTGAGTGCTGTATAAACATGATAGGAGGCTGAGTCCTGTATATGTGTCGCACGCCTGGGCAGTGGGGTACACGGTATCAGGTCCGGTCGCACTTAAAAGGGATGTCTCGGTTTCTTTGACCCGATCCTTGGCCCTGGGCACTCAATTAAAAGGGAAAAGTCTTAAAAGGGATTTTGAATAAAGTTTATGTCGTGACGCCACCTGTGGTTCTTGGTCAGAAGGGGACCAACGCTGCTTAAAGGGGTTCCTCTGGGGCATGTTGCTGCAGCAGAGATGGTGACGCTTCCCAAAGATGAAGCGGGGTCCACAGGGCTCCCAAGGTGTCTGGCAAAGATGGTGGGTTGCCGGTAAATAACAGAGGACAGAGGGTTGCAGTCTTTACCTGGTTTACTGAAGTGGTAGCAGACCACAGTCGAGGGTACCAGCAACAGGTGTAGATGGAGTCCAGGCAGCCTGAAGACAGGTGGAAACCCCCTTGGCAAGTCAGGTTGGGAGCCTTCCACTTTGCGCTGACTATTAGTCCTTTGCTGTCTGAAGTGTCCTAACAAGGTCCTCATTCTTTCCTGTCCTGGGACAGTACCTGTATGGTAGGCAACTTGAGCCGTTCCTTCTGGTATCTCTGCACGGTGACTCCAGGCTCTAGAATGCTGCTGTACCACAGATATAGTACGGGCAATTTACGCATAGTCATATGCCCTCCGGATCTGTCGTGCGACTTATAGTCTCCCATGGCCTCAGGCTCCCGGTGCCTGGTTTCTGTGCTCTGGCTCTGAGTGTGCCCGGTCGCAGTTCCCCTCTGAGCCCCTTTCTCTTCCACTGTGCTCCTTTCCTGTCTCTGTGCACTCTCAACTAGTCTCACTCTTCCTCCAGACCAGGATGTATGTAGGGAAGCTGCCCTAAAATCAGGTTTTGAGCTCCCCCTCCTGGCCTGGAGTCAGAATGTGTTGAATGCAAGATTACCTGCCATAGGGGATCCCTCCTGCCTCTAGGCATGGCACTACACTCCCTGAGAGGAGGGCAGCATCACTGTGGTACCAGAACTCCTGGGGTGCCACATCCCCCCCCCCGTTAAATCCAGTACTCCCGGACTGCGAAAAGGAAACATAACATTCAGGTTAGGAATGTTCAAAACATTTTGAAATACATTTAAACAGGTACATACATTTTTTTTTGTTCCCGTAAGGGAGGCACTTTTGGCTTAAACGTTGCAAACATATTTTATAAATATAGTACAACTGGTCTTATACCAGGGTGTCCTTGTTCATAAATAACAGTACTGATGCGAGGGACCCATCATAAACCCCTAACGTAGGGATTGGGCGGGCTACAAGGCTTATATTCAGACCCGGTGTTTGGCCCCCCCAGACTGTTTTATCTTCAGGTCTGTGAAGAAACAAGGCCCTACCCACGCCGGCAAAGTGGGTAGAACCAGGGTGCACCTTGGTGGTGCCAACTATGTACAGTGACAGTTTTTGGGCAATTCACTGTCCATTACCCTATTGTCCATTTTAAACCTCAATAAGCATAAGCAAACATTTTTACACAGGTAACACCGATTATTGTCAGTTCACTAGTCTCTGTAACAGGCTGCGATCTGACCTCTGGTGCTATGAGTACACCTACGCAGTTGCCTGGTCTAACATGTCTGCTGCTGCTGTTGTGAACCCACTAGTGTCTGTGCTAATTGTAGGCCTGCATTGTATTGGCACACTAGGCAAACGTCTGCTACTTCTTAGATTCACCATGGGTATGACAGATTCACCGATAGCAGAGGGTGGATTCTCTTGTTCCACTGCTGGTGTGACGTCTGCTGCTTGAGCCCTCTGGTTTAGGATCTCTTCTGCTTCAGGATGGTTCTGAGTCACGTCTTCTAGTGGAAGAGAAGAAAGGAAATTTCCAGCACATTCATCCAGTGTAAGTAAAATATCCAAAATTTATTAGAACATTTTTAAAAAAAGTTTTAAAAGAAGAGAGAGAGAGGCCCTCTCTGCCTGATGCGTTTCTGGTGCACCACGGCGCCCTTAGTCATAGGAGCTCCTATGACTAAGGGCGCCGTGGTGCGCCAGAAACGCGTCAGGCAGAGAGGGCCTCTTTCTCTTCTGTTAAAACTTTTTTTAAAACTGTTCTAATACATTTTGGATATTTTACTTACACTGGATGGATGTGCTGGAAATTCCCTTTCTTCTCTTCCACTTCAGCTGAAATCACCAGCAGGTACAGCACCCACCAGCTACATTTAATTGCAACGGCTCACAGATGTATGTCTCGGCATGTCAAGCTCCAACCTTTCCTTCTCCCCCCTGCTTTCTTCACTTCTTCTAGTATTTCAAACTGGGGAAAAGTCAAGACAGGTATCACTATAGCTTGATGTACTTGAGTACAAGACTGGGGAAAATCTCCAAGAAAGGTATGGATTTTGTTTTCCTCTTCTATCGTGGGTTGAGTAGTACTTGGATCTCTTTCTTTGTCTCTCAGTTTGTCAGGGCATACTTTCAGATGATCCCTTGATACCGCAGTCGACATTTCTCCTCCATCTTTACTTATGAGGCACACTTTAGCGTTGTCAAAGTTGGATGGTAAGATGGTATAAGGGTCTGCTTCCCACTGGTCATCAAGTTTATGCATTCTCCTTTTTCGTTTTAGCACTTGTTCACCTGGTGACAAGGAAATTGCAGGGGCATGATGGTTATAGTTTCTCTCTTGCTTTTGTCTTGCCTGGGACAAGCTTCTTTCCACACACTCTTGTACTTGGCAGTATTTTTGTTGTCGTTCAGTATCCCAATCTGCATCTGGTGAGGTTGTTTCTGGGGTTAGGACTCCCATATCAAGATCAACAGGTAATTTGCTAGATCTTCCTCTCATCAGGTAGGCTGGAATGCAGTTCATGGAATTCACTGGGATGTGATTGTACAGATCTACCAAGTCTGGCAATTTCTCTGGCCACAGGTTTCTTTCCTCCAAACACAAGGTTTTCAGTAAATCGATTACCACCTGATTCATCTTCTCACACATGCCATTTGTTTGTGGGTGGTACAGTGTTGTTCTTATTTTCTTGCAGAACTCTTGGAACACTTCTGCTTTAAAGGCTGGTCCTTGGTCGGTGAGTAACTTCTCAGGGTAACCGTGTGGTCGACAGAAGTGCTGTTGGAAGGCTTTGGCTGCCGTCTTTGCTGTCTGGTCCGTAACAGGCACGACTACCAGGAATCTGGAGTAATGGTTCACAATGGTCAAAGCATAGACATAGCCTGACCGGCTTGGAGTTAGCTTCACGTGGTCTAAGGCCACCAGTTCAAGTGGCTGTTTGGTGACTATGGGCTGTAGGGGAGCCCTCTGACTGTCACGGTCCTTCAGCGCAGGTTGCATGGGCCACACTCTCGGCACCATTTTTTGATGGCTTTTCTCATGCCAATCCAGTAGAACCTTCCGCAAAGTAGGATCTCTAACTTCTTCCATTCTAAGTGTCCTGCTCCATCATGATACACTTCCAAGACCATTGGCACATCTTGTCTCGGGACCACCACCTGCCAGACCAGCTCGTGAGTGTGTGGGTCGATAGTCCTCCTACACAGCTTACTGTCGTAAACAAACAATTTGCCCTTCTCCTTCCACAGCTGTTCAGTCTCTTGTGGAGCATCTGGATCAGGGTGTGAATCAGGTTGCGTCAGCAGCTCTTTTACCAGACAGACTGTGGGGTCACTATCCTGCATCTCTGCCCATCCATGGTGGGGCAATGGGTTCAGCGTGGCTTCTCGCTTGTCAATACACTTGTTCCTCACATAATGGGAGTACTGATTCTCCCTGGGCGATGGAAGGCTGGTAGCTCAATGTAATACTTATAGGGGATAATTCAGGAGACTTTTTGTGTGGAACAAGACAACAGGACACAGTTTTATAAGTGGTAAAGTTTATATTATAACACGGTAATTCAAGCAGGTGCAGAGAGAAACTCAAGTCCACAACACTTGGTGCAAATAATAAAAGCAGCTTAGCAGTCAATAGGAAACTTCAGAGGTAGATGCAAACAAACAGAAAGTCTATGAAGCACAGTTATACTTGAGGAAACTTGACACGAATAGATCCTTGACTTAGTCCAGACACAGATAGATATGCTATTAGGCAGTTCAAATCATATCTTAGCTCAACCAGGGAGGCCTGGTTAATAGTCTCAGGTTTTGCAGAGCAGAAACAGCTTACATGTCCAGCAAATGCAGATGGAAGTAACACGAGCAGCAGATGGAGGATTACTGAACACTGGTGTATGCAGCAGGAACTCAGAGCAGAGTGGCAGGATCTCCAACACAGGTTCACAGGAGCAGGTGCAGGTGCAAGGCCAGGGAGTAATCAGGAGCTGGATGCAAAGCAGAATAATCTAGCACAGACTGAAGGCTGGGGTGGAGTTTTATAGCAGGAAGACAAGTGCACATGAGACCAAAGACGCCATGTTGCAAAAGGGCAGTAATGCACAAAAAGTAAAAAAATGTTCAGAGTCCTGACACTCAACCTCTTCAAGCACTTTCGGAACTTCTCCCACATCTGGTAAATTGGGCATCCTGGACAAAGCATCGGCATTTGCGTTCTTGTGCCCTGCACGGTACTTGATGGTGAATTCATAGTTGGACAACGGGCCATCCACGGCTGCTCCAAGGCACCTTGTTTTGCCATCTCCAGGTGAGTCATCGGGTTGTTGTCCGTGAAAACTGTGAATCTCGCTGAGACCAGGTAGTGCTTGAACCGCTCTGTTACCACCCTGATGTCAGGACTCTGAACATTTTTTATTACCTTTTGTGCATTACTGCCCTTTTCCAAGATGGCGTCTTTGGTCTCATATGCACTGTGTCTTCCTGCTATAAAACTCCACCCCAGCCTTCAGTCTGTGCTAGAGTATTCTGCCTTGCAACCAGCTCCTGACCTCTGGTGACTCTCTGGCTATATACCTGCTCCTGTGAACCTGTGTGGTGATCCTGCTACTCTGCTCTGAGTTCCTGCTGCATACACCAGTTCCAGTAATCCTCCTTCTTCTGCTGCTCATGTTTACTTCCATCTGCATTTGCTGGACATGTAAGCTGTTGCTGCTCTGCAAGAACCTGAGACTATTATCCAGGCCTCCCTGGTTGAGCTAAGATATTATTTGAACTGCCTTATAAGCATATCTATCTGTGTTTTGGTCTAAGCAAGGACTTATTCGTGTCAAGTATCCTCAAGAATAATTGTGCTTCATAGACTTTCTGCGTGATTGCATTTTCCTCTGAAGTTTCTTATAGACTGCTAAGCTGCATTTAATATTTACACCAAGTGTTGTGGACTTGAGTTTCTCTCTGCACCTGTTTGATTCACCGTGAGATAATATAGACTTCACCGCTTATAAAACTGTGTCCTGTAGTAGTCTTGTTCCACGCAAAAAGTCTCCTGAGTTATCCCCTATAATTATTACAGGATACTCTAGCCTAAAAAAAAAAGGAGACTGCTGGAACAATGACTGCAGAAAGCAGACTAGAGCGGGTGTTTTCCATAATTAGATCACTGCAGAAAGATGTGGAAGGTCTGCAAAAGAAGTTTGGAAGCTTTGAACACAATCAACATGTGTTTGGACAGACTTTGCAGGACTTAAGCACCCGCATGGCAGCCCAGGAAAACAAACTTGCTGGCATAGAGTCCCAGTATGGACGGGCTTTTCAGGACATAAGCACGCAAATAGCTGCACAAGCAACTTTTCCCTCTGGGCAACCGCCACCAACTAGCCCACCTAAGTTGCCCCATTCAGATTTAATGGTGATCGCGACAAATTTAGGTGGCTTTGTGAATCAATGTATGCTATATTTTGATGTGCATGCTGACCATTTTCCTAATGATAGATCCAAAGTATTGTGTGTAATAATGCATAATGCTGCTGACTGCACGAGCGCTCGCCTGGGCGAATCCGATGATTGAGTCTCGTGACCCACGGTTAAATAACTTGGATGATTTCTTGGCCGCTATGGCATTAATGTTTGATGATCCTAATCGCCGTGCAACCGCTGAATCTGCTTTATTGTCTTTACGCCAGGCAAAACATTCTGTTATTGAGTATGCTACTGAATTCAGGAGATTAGCAGTAGATACCAATTGGGACAGTTATGCACAATTGCCTATTTTTAAAAGGGGTCTGTCTAGTATTGTAAAAGATGAACTAGCTCGCTCTGAGTCACCACAAGTGCTAGAAACATTTATACAGCATTGTGTGCGCATTGACATTTGCCTTACTGAGCGTAGGCAGAAGTTTGCTGCATATAACCGTATTTCTAACTTTTCCCTTCCTTCCAAAGAGCCTGCAGGTAAAACATCTCGGGAGGTGGAGGAGGTGCCCATGCAAATTGATTCCGTTCAGAGGCGCGAGATCAATGAGCGCCGGTAGCATCGCCTTCTTGAAAGTCTATGTTTCTACTGCGGCCAGTCTGACCACTTCTTGATCAATTGTCCTAAGTGTCCTAGACGGCCTAACAAGGTGCTAGCAGCAGTAGGGGAGTATGACAACTGTGATGATGAATCTGACATCTCTGAATGTAGCCTGCCTTTAAACGCTGTATTCCATTCACTTTCTATGACTTCATCCCCCAAGGAGCTTAAGGAAAAGAACTCTCACTGTTCTCTCCCTATTAAGATCCTGTGTTCAGGACAGTGGATTTCCAGTGCAGCTATGATTGACTCTGGTGCAGGTGGCAATTTCATGGATATCGCATTTGCCAAGGAACATGGTATTGAAATTCAGCAAAGAGCCTCTCCAATTACCATGGAAACAGTGGATGTGTCACTCACCTTTAATCTCTGGGCCTGTGGATCAGGAGACTGTACCCCTTGAAAATTTGTTGGAGCCTAATCATCAGGAGCAACTTTCTTTCTTGCTAATTTCTTCTCCTCATTTTCCTGTGATTTTAGGCATTCCTTGGTTGCGTTCTCAGAACCCAATTATCAACTGGGAGACCAAGGAGATTATCTTTCCAACAAGGAGCAACTCAGTGTTAACAGAAGCTGTCCCTGAGTCCACGGCTACGGAAGCACATGTACAGGTATTTTCTTTACCTCCAGCATATAAAGAGTTCTCTGACATCTGTGACAAGAAGAATGCAGATCAGCTTCCTCCACACAGGCATTATGACTGTCCCATTGAGCTGCTTCCTGGGACAGCTATTCCTTTTGGTAACGTATACCCTTTGGCGGCACCTGAGCTTCAAGCCTTAAAGGAGTATATTGATGAAAATCTGGCCAAAGGCTTCATACGTCCTTCTTCCTCACCAGCAGGGGCACCTATCTTTTTTGTAAAGAAGAAGGATGGGACTCTGAGACCCTGTGTTGACTATCGGGAGCACAATAAGGTAACCGTATGAAACCGTTACCCTTTGCCTCTGATTCCCGAATTACTGGAAAGAGTCCGCCATGCTAAGGTGTTCTCCAAACTGGATCTTCATGGGGCTTATAATTTGGTGCGTATTCATCCAGGGGATGAGTGGAAGACAGCATTCAGATGCCGGTATGGACACTTTGAATCTCTTGTGATGCACTTCGGGCTTTGTAACGCCTCTGCTACGTTTCAGCACCTAGCTAATGACTTTTTCAGAGATTTGTTGGACCAGTTTGTAGTGATCTATTTGGACGATATACTAATCTTTTCTGACTCTCTACAGGAATATGAAGAACATGTCAAAACTGTTTTAAGACGTCTGAAAGAGAACCATCTGTATATTAAGCCGGAGAAATGCGAGTTCCATCGTGCTGAGTGTTATGAGCTGGTGGTTTAGGAGAAACATGGGAAGTGCTCTGGAGGAGGTGGTACCTGTACTGACCGCAGTTCCTGAGCTTATCACAACACTAGAAGTAGCCGTGGGAAGTTCCTGTCACTCCCTAGACACCTCGTCACAGCCTGAGAACTAACTACCCCTAAAGATAGAAACAGGAAAGCTATCTTGCCTCAGAGAAAATCCCCAAAGAATAGGACAGCCCCCCACAAATATTGACTGTGAGTGAAGAGGGAAATGACATACGCAGAATGAAACCAGGATGTAGCAAAGGAGGCCAGTCTAGCTAGATAAAAAGAAAAGGACAGAATACTGTGCGGTCAGTATTAAAAACTAGAAAAATCCACCACAGAGTTTACAAAAATCTCCACACCTGACTAAAAGGTGTGGAGGGTAAATCTGCTTCCCAGATCTTCCAGCTTAACTGAATAAATCCATACTGACAAGCTGGACTAGAAAAAACATAGAAAGTGCAGAAAGATTAAGTCCACAACAAGTGGACTGCAAAAGAACAAAGCAAGGACTTATCTTTGCTGAACTGGTCAGAATATCAGGAAATCCAAGCAGAGATGTGAATCCAACCAGGAACCATTGACAACTGGCACAGGCTGAAGGATGGAACCAGGCTAAATAGCCGAGCCAGAAAGACAATCAGTGGAAGCAGCTGCTGACTACTAAATCCAAGGAGCAGCAGTACCACTTAAAACCACCGGAGGGAGCCCAAGAGCAGAACTCACAAAAGTGCCACTTACAACCACCGGAGGGAGCCCAAGAGCGGAATTCACAACAGCTGAGATACAGTTCTTAGGTTATATCATCTTTCCCCAGGGGCTGAATATGGAATCTGGTAAGATTCAGGCTATCCTTGACTGGCCGGTACCCAAGAACGTTAAGGAGGTCCAACGTTTTATTGGTTTTGCAAATTTCTACAGATGCTTCATTCGAAATTTTTCTGATATTGTCCGTCCCATTACTTCCTTGACAAAGAAGGAAAAGCCCTTTAAGTGGTCATCACAGGCTCAAGAAGCTTTTGATCGGCTTAAGATCTGTTTCACATCAGCACCGCTGTTGATACACCCAGATCCAACATTTTCTTTCATTGTGGAGGTGGACGCTTCTGATAATGCTTTGGGGGCTATTCTCTCCCAAAGAACTGGAGAGAAGGGTCTGCTACATCCTTGTGCTTTCTTTTCTTGTAGACTAACCTCAGCAGAGAAGAATTACGACGTGGGAGACAAGGAATTGCTGGCTATTATTGCGGCTTTCAAAGAATGTAGGCATCATCTGCAAGGAGCTGCACAACAGATCATAGTGCTAGATGTTTTTCTCCTCGTCAGGCTCGTTGGAACTTATTTGTAAATCAATTTAACTTTGTTATCTCATACCGTCCAGGTTCTCGTAATGGGAAGGCTGATGCTTTATCCCGAATCCATGCTGCAGATTCCGTACCTGGAGCCCTGTCCAAGACTATTCTATCTGATGCCAATTTCATCGGAGTTATCCACGATCAGGACTTGTGGAAGGAGTGCAGGAAGGCCTATGACGGTGATGTATTTCTGGCCAACCCACCTGTGGATATTAATCTTGTCTTTAAGGGTGGCATGTGGTTCAGAGATCGACGTATCTACGTCCCTGAGGTCGTCCATCTGCAGATCCTCAAGTTGGTACATGACTCCAAGTTGGCTTGTCACAGGGGGGTACAGAAGACACAAGAGTTCCTGAGCCGATTCTTCTGGTGGCCAACTTGCCTGAAGGATACCAAGGACTATGTTGTCTCTTGCGAGGTATGTGCTCATTACAAGACTCCTCATGTTGCACCTACGGGTCTTCTACAAGCATTACCTGTTCCATCCCGCCCTTGGGGGTCTATATCAATGGACTTTATTGTGGAGCTGCCTACATCGGGGGGCATGAATACAATCATGGTGGTAGTTGATCGCCTGACTAGAGCTGCTCATTTTGTTCCGTGCACCGGCCTCCCCTCAGCTAAAGATACAGTGAACTTGGTTATACAGAATGTCTTTCGGTTGCATGGGGTTCCGGATGAGATCATCTCTGACCGTGGAGTGCAGTTCACTTCAAGATTCTGGAAGTGGTTTTGCTCTGCACTCAATATTAATGTCTGTCTCTCTTCCGCTTACCATCCCCAGACAAATGGTCAGACTGAGCGTACCAACCAGAGGCTGGAACAATATCTAAGATGCTATGTCAGCCATCTCCAGGATGATTGGTTGGAGTTGCTGCCGTTAGCCGAATTTTCATATAACGCTTCTCAGAGCGCCTCCACTAAATTTACACCTTTCTTTGCCAATCTGGGTTATCATCCATGTATCTTACCTAGGTCTCCAATTAATTTTCTGGTTCCGGCAGTGGAGGAAAGGCTGACTGCAATGAGGCAAAATCTGGAGGTTCTGAAGGAATCCCTGACCACAGCTCAAGAACGTTATAAGAGATTGGCTGATAGATTCCATAAACCTGCACCCATGTTCAAGGTAGGAGATTCCGTGTGGTTAGCAACTAAGAATCTGAAGTTAAACGTTCCTTCACAAAAACTTGGACAGAAATTCATTGGCCCTTTCAAGATCAACGGTATTGTGAGCTCTGTGGCCTGCCGGCTGAAGCTGCCTAGGACTATGAAGGTACACCCAGTTTTTCATGTATCTTTACCAAAGCCCGTATCTCCTAATACCTTCCAGGGACATGTTGTGCCACCTCCGCAGCCTGTGGTGATTGATGGGCAAGAACAATTTGTAGTGGAGGAAATTATTGATTCCAGGATTCGCAGGAATCGGCTCCAATATCTGATAAGATGGCAAGGATATCCCCCTGAGGAAGACTCTTGGGAACCTGTGGAAAACATCAATGCCCAACAGAAGATTTCTCGTTTTCATCAGAGATTCCCTGAGAAACCAGGCCCAGGATCATCCTGAGGCCGCTTCTAAGGAGGGAGTAATGTCAGGACTCTGAACATTTTTTATTACCTTTTGTGCATTACTGCCCTTTTCCAAGATGGCTGCTTTGGTCTCATGTGCACTGTGTCTTCCTGCTATAAAACTCCACCCCAGCCTTCAGTCTGTGCTAGAGTATTCTGCCTTGCATCCAGCTCCTGACCTCTGGTGTCTCCCTGGCTACATACCTGCTCCTGTGAACCTGTGTGGTGATCCTGCTACTCTGCTCTGAGTTCCTACTGCATACACCAGATTCCAGTAATCCTCCTTCATCTGCTGCTCGTGTTTACTTCCATCTGCATTTGCTGGACATGTAAGCTGTTGCTGCTCTGCAAGAACCTGAGACTATTACCCAGGCCTCCCTGGTTGAGCTAAGATATTATTTGAACTGCTTTATAAGCATATCTATCTGTGTTTTGGACTAAGCAAAGACTTATTTGTGTCAAGTATCCTCAAGAATAATTGTGCTTCATAGACTTTCTATTTGCATTTTCCTCTGAAGTTTCCTATAGACTGCTAAGCTGCATTTAATATTTACACCAAGTGTTGTGGACTTGAGTTTCTCTCTGCACCTGTTTGATTCACCGTTAGTGTTGAGCGATACCGTCCGATACTTGAAAGTATCGGTATCGGAAAGTATCGGCCGATACCGGCAAAGTATCGGATCCAATCCGATACCGATACCCGATACCAATACAAGTCAATGGGACTCAAGTATCGGACGGTATTCCTGATGGTTCCCAGGGTCTGAAGGAGAGGAAACTCTCCTTCAGGCCCTGGGATCCATATAAATGTGTAAAAGAAAGAATTAAAATAAAAAATATCGCTATACTCACCTCTCCGACGCAGCCTGGACCTCAGCGAGGGAACCGGCAGCGTTGTTTGTTTAAAATTCGCGCTTTTACTTGGTTACGTGAAGTCCCGGCTTGTGATTGGTCAGGGCGGCCATGTTGCCGGGACGCGGACCAATCACAGCAAGCCGTGACGAAATTACGTCACGGCTTGCTGTGATTGGTCCGCGTCCCGGCAACATGGCCGCCATTAACCAATCACAAGCCGGGACGTCACGGGAGGCTGGACACACGCCCATTTTAAAAAGCGCGCGTGTCCAGCCTCCAGTGACGTCCCGGCTTATGATTGGTCACGGCGCCATGTTGCCGGGACGCGGACCAATCACAGCAAGCCGTGACGAAATTACGTCACGGCTTGCTGTGATTGGTCCGCGTCCCGGCAACATGGCCGCCATTAACCAATCACAAGCCGTGACGTCACGGGAGGCTGGACACGCGCGCTTTTTAAAATGGGCGCGTGTCCAGCCTCCCGTGACGTCCCGGCTTGTGATTGGTTGCGCCGCGGTCAACCAATCACAAGCCGGGAGGCTGGACACGCGCGCATTTTAAAATTTTAAAATGGGCGCGTGTCCAGCCTCCCGGCTTGTGATTGGTTGACCGCGGCGCAACCAATCACAAGCCGGGACGTCACGGGAGGCTGGACACGCGCCCATTTTAAAATGCGCGCGTGTCCAGCCTCCCGTGACGTCACGGCTTGTGATTGGTTGCGTCTCCCATGTGACTGCGACGCAACCAATCACAAAGCCGGGACGTAATTTTAAAATCCTTAAGGACCTGAAATTACGTCACGGCTTGCTGTGATTGGTTGCGTCGCCCATGTGACTGCGACGCAACCAATCACAACGCCGGAACGTAATTTTAAAATCCTGAAGGACCTGAAATTACGTCACGGCTTGCTGTGATTGGTTGCGTCCCGGTCACATGGGCGGCACGCAACCAATCACAAGCCGGGACTCACGTAAAGGAAAGAAAAGCGCGAATTTTAAACAAAGAACGCTGCCGCTTCCCTCGGTAAGGTGCAGGCTGCGTCGGAGAGGTGAGTATAGCAATATTTTTTATTTTAATTCTCTCTTTTACACATTTTTACATTAATGTTGTTTCGATACCGATACCCGATATCAAAAAAATATCGGATCTCGGTATCGGAATTCCGATACAGCAAGTATCGGCCGATACCCGATACTTGCAGTATCGGAATGCTCAACACTATTCACCGTGTGATAATATAGACTTTACCGCTTATAAAACTGTGTCCTGTAGTCTTGTTCCACGCAAAAAGTCCCTGAGTTATCCCCTATAATTATTACACCAGACTATGGCAAGGAACTCCAGCTTGAAGGAACTGTAGTTCTCAGTGTTCCTTTCCATGGGACGAAGCTTCCTGCACCCAATCCCACGCTGCTGGCATCTGTATACAGCACAAACGGTTGGTCATATTCGGGGTAGGCCAGTACCTCATTTCCCGTGAGAGCCAACTTCAACCGGGTGAAGGATCCTTCCAGCTCGTCGTTCCACTTAAATGGAGTATTCTTACTCTTGGTCTTCTTGGATTGGCCCACTAACAGGTCTTGCAGTGGTGCGGCTGTTTTAGTGAAGTCTTTAATAAATCTTCGGTAGTAGCCTACGAACCCGAGGAACTGCCGGACTTCGTGGATGTTGCTGGGTTTCGGCCAGTCACTGATCACGGTGACCTTGTCAGGGTCTGGTGCCACTCCTTCAGTGCTTACCACATTGCCCAGGTACTGCACTTTGGGCTTTAACAGGTGACACTTAGGCTGCATTCACATTTGCGTTGCGTTGGGCGCAGCCACGGCGACGCATGCGTCATGCACCCCTATATTTAACATGGGGGCACATGAACATGCGTTGTCTCGCGTTTTGTGACGCATGCGTCATTTTTGGAGCAACTGTCAGGGCGCAGAGAACGCTGCCTGTAGCAATTTTTTTGCGTTAAAAAAATGAACGCATGCATCACAAAACGCTGCGTTATGCATGCGTTATGCATGCGTTGCGCATGCGTTGTGCGTTGCATCGCCGACGCAGCACACAACAACGCAAATGTGAACGTAGCCTTAGATGGCTTTACCTTCAGGCCAAAGTTGGACAGAGCTTCAAACACCTTGGCCAGGTGCTTCATAAGTCTTGGAGAAGATGATGACATCGTCTAGGTACAACAGGACGGTTTCAAAGTTCTTGTGCCAGAGACAGCACTCCATCATCCTCTTGAATGTTCCTGGTGCGTTGCACAGTCCGAATGGCATGTAGTTGAATTTAGAGAGGCCCATCGGTGTCGTAAAGGCAGTCTTTTCTTTATCCGCCTCTGGCACGGGAACCCGCCAGTACGCACTAGTGAGATCCAATGTGGAGAAGTAGTTAGCAGATTTGAAAGCAGCTAATGACTCTTCGATTCTGGGCAACCGGTATGCATCCTTGTGTGTAATGCGGTTTATCTGCCTGTAATCAACACACATTGTACCATCCTTTATCCTGACGATGACTAATGGAGCGGCCCAGGGGCTACAACTATCTCTGATTATCCCAGCCTCCTTCATCTCTCATAACATACTCTTGGCACATTGGTAGTGAGCTGGAGGTACAGGCCGGTACCTCTCTTTAATGGGCAGAAGACCTCCCGTGGGGATATGTTGTTGAACACCTTTTACCTGCCCAAATTCTTATGGGTGTTTGCTGAATACCCGCTCATACTCATGGACCACCCGGTAAGCCCATGTTTTTGGTGTGATGGGGTAGAGTCAGTGCCCATGTGTAATTTCTGACACCAATCCTCCAACTGTTCTGCAGAGCCATTGTCCTCTGCCTGGTCGGATGGGACCAAGGGTTCTGTTGCCTGTATTGCATTATTATTAACAGTAAACAGTTTAGCAAGTGTGGCATATCTGGGTAAGTGGACCTCTTTCTCTCCACAGTTAAGGACAGGTACTGGTACCCTCCCCTTGCGGACATCAACCACCCCTCTGGCTGTCAGGATTGTGGGCCTACTGTCTGAATACACTGGTTCTACCAGGGCCTGGTTTTTTTTACCTCTGAGGCCTATTGCTGCCCGACACCATATTAACATTTCACTCCTTGGGGGTATTGCAATGAGGATCGGATGACTCACTGTGACGCGGCCAACTTCTCTACCAGACAATTCTACCTGCTCTTTCTGCATCAGGGCTCTGATTTCTTTTTGCAGGACACGCTGCCCACTGGAACCAGCCACGTGTTGTAACAAGACAAAAACCTCTGCAAGACAATTTTCTATGACATTAGTGCCTAAGGTCATCATGGGGTTACATTCTCGCCGGTCAGTATCAACAATCACCAGTCCATGGGCCTTCAATTCTATCCGCCCCACCTTAATGGTTACTTCCTTGTACCCCACCTGTCGCAAAGGCTGACCATTACTGGCTACTATTGTTAAATCACTATCTTGGCCACGGGTAATGTCAGAGTCAGCCCTATACCGTTTATAGAGAATGAAAAGCATTGTCGTCACCTGAGAGTTGGTGTCCAGTAAAGCGTTCATCAGGATGCCGTCAATCACAATGTGGAGGACTGGTTGTCCTCCAACGTACTTGGCTCGCCAATTTTGTGGGCCTGGTCATCCTACTCCTGGGGGTTGGCCCTCTGCCCCAGGAGTTGCTCGTTTAAATGACAGTACCTTGCGATGTGTCCTTGTTACAGCGGTGGCAGATGGATCATCTGTTCTGATGATAGCGGTCGTTGTCTCTTCCTCTGCTCGGCGGGATCCTCTTCTGTCATCGCCAGGGGACATCCTCCGGACTGGAAACCAGCTTGATCTTCTCCTTTGAGGGTTCCTGCAGGGACTGCACGATCCTGGCTAGTGCAGCTACGCTTTTAGTCAGTTCCTGGACCTGTGGAAGCATCTTCATCCAGGATCTGTGCGTCAACCTCAACGGGGACCTGAGGATATGATAACACCTCCTAGTGGTACGTGAGGGCTTGACACCTAGGGGGCTCTGTGCGGCCGGGCTGATGTTCATGCAGCACCCGGATGTGTTGTGAACTGTGTTTCTGGGCTCCCTCTGGTGGTCACTAACGGTATTGTGTTAGGTATGTCTTGTTGCAGGCCTGAGCTCCAGATGTGTCGTTAAGCAGCGGGTGTTTCCTATTTGAGTCTCCTCTGGACTCAGTCTCTTGCCTGGCATCGTTGTATCCAGACCTATTTGGTCTCCTCCGGATTCCTTTCAGTCTGCCTCATGCAAGAAAAGCTAAATCTGTTTTGTACAATTTGGATCGTTTGCATTATTCAGTGTTTTAGTCCAGCTTGCTTTACATTTGATTTTTGACTCGCTGGAAGCTCTAGGGGGCTGATATTCTCCCTCCACACCGTCAGTCGGTGTGGGGGTTCTTGAATGTTCAGCGTGGATGTTTTGTAGGGTTTTCTGCTAACCGCATAGTCCACTATTTTCTGCTATCTAGACTATTGGGCCTCACTTTGCTGAATCTAGTTCATCTCTACGTTTGTGTTTTCCTCTTGCCTCACCGTTATTATTTGTTGGGGGCTTTCTATATCTTTGGGGTTCAATTTCTCTGGAGGCAAGCAAGGTCTTATTTTTTCCCTCTAGGGGTAGTCAGTTCTCCGGCTGGCTCTAGAACCAACGTAGGCACGTTCACCGGCTACTTTTAGTTGTTTGTGTCAGGATCAGGTATGCGGTTAGCCCAGTTTCCACCTCCCTAGAGCAGTATTTATATTTTTGCTATCTTGCCGGAATATCAGAGATCCTCTGCCATTGGGATCATAACAGAATGCCAGGCCGAAAGAAAATGTTAAATGCATCGCAGAAGCGGGATTAAAAAGAAGTTCTGAGTTTTTTTTTTTTTTTGCTGCAGTTTGCCTAGCTTCTTCCATCCCCTTTTTCTCTGAGTGGCTGAAACTCTGCTGCAGATATGAATGTCCAAACTTTGACTTCTAGTGTGGATCGGCTTGCTGCTAGGGTGCAAAGCATTCAGGATTTTGTTATCCATAGCCCTATGTCTGAACCAAAAATACCTATTCCTGAGCCGTTTTTTGGAGATAGATCTAAATTCCTGAATTTTAGGAATAATTGTAGATTGTTTCTGTCTCTGAAACCTCGTTCCTCTGGTGATTCCGCTCAGCAAGTTAAGATTGTTATTTCCTTCTTGCGCGGCGACCCTCAGGATTGGGCCTTCTCTCTGGCGCCAGGAGATCCTGCATTGGTGAATGTTGATGCGTTTTTTCTGGCACTTGGTTTGCTTTATGAGGAGCCTAATCTTGAAAATCAGGCTGAAAAAATGTTGCTGGTTATCTCTCAGGGTCAGGACGAAGCTGACGTATATTGCCAAAAATTTCGGAAATGGTCCGTGCTTACTCAATGGAATGAGTGTGCACTGGCCGCAAATTTCAGAAATGGTCTTTCTGAAGCCATTAAAGATGTGATGGTGGGGTTTCCTATCCCTACAGGTCTAAATGATTCAATGGCTCTAGCCATTCAAATTGATCGACGTTTGCGGGAGCGCAAATCTGATAATCCTTTGGCGGTGCTGTCTGAAAGGTCACCTGATTCTATGCAATGTGACAGAATTCTGACCAGAGCCGAGCGACAAAATCATAGACGTCAAAATGGGTTGTGTTTCTACTGTGGTGATTCAACACATGTTATCTCAGCATGCTCTAAACGTTTAAAGAAAAAAGTTAATCCTGTTGCCATTGGTACTTTTCAGCCTAAGTTTATTTTGTCTGTGACTTTAATTTGTTCATTATCTTCTTACTCAGTTATGGCTTTTGTGGATTCTGGTGCTGCTTTAAGTCTGATGGATTTGTCGTTTGCCAAGCGCTGCGGTTTTGTCCTGGAGCCTTTGGAAAATCCTATTCCTCTTAGAGGAATTGATTCTACGCCATTGGCAGAGAATAAACCTCAGTATTGGATGCAGGTGACCATGTGCATGACTCCTGTACATCAGGAGGTGATTCGTTTTTTGGTACTGCATAAAATGCATGATGTTGTCATTTTGGGTCTGCCATGGTTACAGGCCCATAATCCAGTTTTAGATTGGAAAGCTATGACTGTGTCTAGTTGGGGGTGTCAGGGGATTCATGGTGATTCTCCATTGGTGTCTATTGCTTATTCTACTCCTTCTGAGATCCCTGAGTTTTTGTCAGACTTTCAGGATGTATTTAATGAGGCCAGGTCCAGTGCCCTTCCTCCTCATAGGGACTGTGATTGTGCTATAGATTTGATTCCTGGTAGTAAGTTTCCTAAGGGACGACTCTTTAATTTATCTGTGCCAGAGCATGCCGCGATGCGGGGTTATATAAAGGAGTCTTTGGAGAAGGGACATATTCGCCCATCCTCGTCCCCTCTTGGTGCAGGATTCTTTTTTGTGGGCAAGAAAGACGGGTCTCTGAGACCTTGTATTGATTATCGTCTTCTGAATAAGATCACTGTTAAATTTCAGTATCCTTTGCCATTGTTGTCTGATTTGTTTGCTCGGATTAAGGGATCCAGTTGGTTCACCAAGATAGATCTTCGTGGTGCGTATAACCTTGTGCGCATAAAGCAGGGAGATGAATGGAAAACGGCATTTAATACGCCTGAGGGTCATTTTGAGTACCTGGTGATGCCTTTCGGATTATCTAATGCTCCTTTTGTGTTTCAGTCCTTCATGCATTACATCTTCCGGAAATATCAGGATAAATTTATGATTATTTATCTGGATGATATTTTGTTTTTTTCTGATGATTGGGAGTCCCATGTGAACCAGGTCAGGATGGTGTTTCAGGTTTTGCGGGAGAATGCTCTATTTGTGAAGGGCTCAAAATGTATCTTTGGGGTACAGAAGGTTTCTCCTCGGGTCAGGTTGAACCTTCTGACTGTCCTGGGGTTGATTCTGTGGTGGATAGGTTGCAGCGGATTTGGAACCATGTGGTGGACAATTTGAAATTGTCACAAGACAAGGCCCAGCGGTTTGCCAACCGCCGCCGCGGTGTGGGTCCCCGACTTCGTGTTGGGGATTTGGTTTGGTTGTCTTCTCGGCATGTTCCTTTGAAAGTCTCCTCTCCTAAGTTCAAGCCTCGCTTTATCGGTCATTATAAGATTTTGGAAATCCTTAACCCGGTGTCTTTTCGCTTGGACCTTCCAGCGTCTTTTGCTATTCATAATGTGTTCCATAGGTCCTTGTTGCGGCGGTACGTGGTGCCTATGGTTCCTGCTGTTGAGCCTCCTGCCCCGGTTTTTGTTGAGGGCGAGTTGGAGTACGTGGTGGAGAAGATTCTGGATTCTCGTATCTCTAGACGGAAACTCCAGTATTTAGTTAAGTGGAAAGGCTATGGTCAGGAGGATAATTCCTGGATTGTCGCCTCTGATGTTCATGCGGCTGATTTGGTTCATGCCTTTCACGCTGCTCATCCTGATCGCCCTGGGGGTCTTGGTGAAGGTTCGGTGACCCCTCCTCAAGGGGGGGGGTACTGTTGTGAACTGTGTTTCTGGGCTCCCTCTGGTGGTCACTAACGGTATTGTGTTAGGTATGTCTTGTTGCAGGCCTGAGCTCCAGCTGTGTCGTTAAGCAGCGGGTGTTTCCTATTTGAGTCTCCTCTGGACTCAGTCTCTTGCCTGGCATCGTTGTATCCAGACCTATTTGGTCTCCTCCGGATTCCTTTCAGTCTGCCTCATGCAAGAAAAGCTAAATCTGTTTTGTACAATTTGGATCGTTTGCATTATTCAGTGTTTTAGTCCAGCTTGCTTTACATTTGATTTTTGACTCGCTGGAAGCTCTAGGGGGCTGATATTCTCCCTCCACACCGTCAGTCGGTGTGTGGGTTCTTGAATGTTCAGCGTGGATGTTTTGTAGGGTTTTCTGCTAACCACATAGTCCACTATCTATTTTCTGCTATCTAGACTATTGGGCCTCACTTTGCTGAATCTAGTTCATCTCTACGTTTGTGTTTTCCTCTTGCCTCACCGTTATTATTTGTTGGGGGCTTTCTATATCTTTGGGGTTCAATTTATCTGGAGGCAAGCAAGGTCTTATTTTTTCCCTCTAGGGGTAGTCAGTTCTCCAGCTGGCTCGAGACGTCTAGAACCAACGTAGGCACGTTCACCGGCTACTTTTAGTTGTTTGTGTCAGGATCAGGTATGCGGTTAGCCCAGTTTCCATCTCCCTAGAGCAGTATTTATATTTTTGCTATCTTGCCGGAATATCAGAGATCCTCTGCCATTGGGATCATAACACGGATGGCCCTGTCTTTAAATTGTGAAAAGTCCAGGTCAGGGTTTTGCAAGGCAAGGATGCGCAGCTGTGTCCTGTGAGTGCTGGACAGGAGTCCCTCAATGAACTGTTCCTTTAATAGCTTGTCTCCATCTTGCACGCTGTTAGGGTCAACTTGATTGATGTCCCGTAGTGCCTCTTGCAGATTAAGGGCATAGTCCCGTATGCTATCCTGTGCTCGTTGTTTGCACCCGAAAAACTTCACTTTGATTTCTGCAGTGGTGCGGTTGCCAAAAGTGGTTTTAAGTTTGGCAAATATCTGCTGAACAGTTCCTTTCTCCATATCCGGCCAGGATTTTACTTCTCTTAGGGCTGCGCCAATTAGTTGGCCACTTAGAATGCTGACATTTTGATGTTCTGTCAGGGGATAGACTTCAAATAGGCTGCAGATCCTTTCCTTAAAGTCACTTAGCATGTGGGACTCCCCAGAATATTGTGGAAGCCAGGCCTCTCCTGGTATATATTGCATGGATAGCGGCGTTATAGGAGCCGTTATTGTGGCGGGGTCCAGCCAGCTTGCAGGAGCTGCAGGCACCACGGGGCCTGGTGGCATTATTGGACCGGTGGCTGCATCCACCGCGGGGTCTGGGGGCATCACAAGGCCTGCGGTTGCGACTGCCGCCAATTCTCCCAGGTCAGATATGTCCCCTTGCTAACCTTGTAGAGGCCCGGCATCTTTCCAGAGCGCGGTCTGCAGTGGTTCCTCCTCTGCGCGGTCTGGCGCTTCTCACGGTCCTCCGTCCAGGGCTTTGCGGCGTCCTCACTTGCGGTGTTGCTGCACGGCGTCTTCACTTCCTGCTCTCCTTGCATCACGGTACCCTCTTCCTCTTTGTGCTCTTTTGGATTGCTCTGCCCATGATGGTACGCCCCTTCTTCCCCTCGCGCTCCATGCGGTGCGGCAATGGCGGCTTACAGGCCGATTGTCACAGTCTTTGGCACACAGTACCCGCCCGCCAGGGCAGTAGAGTACTCGGTACCAGGTCTGGTCGAAGTTAAAGGGGATGTCATGGTGGATGCGAACCGTTCCTTGCCCTGGGCACTCAAGTTAAGGGGAAAGTCTTAAAAGGGATTTTGAATAAAGTTTATATCGTGGCGCCACCTGTGGTTCTCGGTCAGAAGGGGACCAACGCTGCTTAAAGGGGTCCTCTGGAGGATGTTGTTGCAGCAGAGGTGGTGACGCTTCCCACAGGTGAACTGGAGTCCCCAGGGCTCCCAAGGTGTCTGGCAAAGATGGTGGGTTGCGGGTAAATAACAGAGGACACAGGGTTGCAGTCTTTATCTGGTTTACTGAAGTGGTAGCAGGCCACAGTCGAGGGTACCGGCAACAGGTGTAGATGGAGTCCAGGCAGCCTGAAGACAGGTGGAAACCCCCTTGGCAAGTCAGGTTGGGAGCCTTCCACTTTGCGCTATTAGTCCCTTGCTGTCTGAAGTGTCCTAACAAGGTCCTCATTCTTTCCTGTCCTGGGACAGTACCTATATGGTAGGCAACTTCAGCCGTTCCTTCTGGGGTCTCTGCACGGTGACTCCAGGCTCTAGAATGCTGCTGTACCACAGGTGTAATATGGGCAATTTATGTATAGTCCTATGCCCTCCGGTTCTGTCATGCGACTTATAGTCTCCCACGACCTCAGGCTCCCGGTGCCCAGTTTCTGCTGCGCTCTGGCTTAGGCTACTTTCACATCAGCTTTTTGCCTTCAGGCATAATCCGGCGAATTTGTAAAAAAATGGTTCCAGTGCAAATTGTGAAAAACTGATGCGCCTGATCTCTTTTTTTGCTGGATCTGTTTTTGTTTACCGGGCATAGAGTTTGGACTTCCAGTTCCGGGGGAAAGAGAGAGAGAGATCAGTCGCTGGGCGCTTTTTCGCCGGATGGAAAAAAAGTTCCTACGAACGTTTTCTCCGGCCGCCGGATAACACAATTTTAGACGGATCTGGCAAAAAAAACAGATGAAATGTATGGTCATCAGGCGCAATCTGGCGCTAATACAACTCTATGAGAAAAAAAACGGATTCGGCGGAAAAAAAACGGATTCTTTTTTTAAGATTTGCCGGATTGTTCCTGATGGCAAAAACCTGATGTGTGAAAGTAGCCTTAGAGGGACCCACTCACAGCCTCCTCTAGCTCCTAAACACTCCTCTGCTCCTTCACTGTCTCTGTTCACTCTCAACTGATCTGACGCCTCCTCCAGACCAGTATGGATATAGGGAAGCTGCCGTAAAACCGGGTTTTTTAGCTCCCCCTTCCAGCCTGGAGTCAGAAGGTGTTGAATGCAAGATTACCTGCCAAAGGGATCCCCCCTGTCTCCAGGCATGGCACTACCCTCCCCGAGAGGAGGGCAGCATCACTGTGGTACCTGAACTCCTGGGGTGCCACACACACACTGCTCCCATACATTCACATACTGTACCCACACTGCTCCCATACAATCACATACTGTACACATTGCACCCATGCAATCACATACTGTACACACACTTCTCCCATACAATCACATACTGTACACACACTGCTCCCATACATTCACATACTGTACACACTGCTCCCATACATTTGCATACTGTACACACACTGCTCCCTTACAATCACATACTGTATACACACTGCTCCCATACAATCACATACTGTACACACACTTCACCCATACAATCACATACTGAACGCACACTGCACCCATACAATCATATACTGTACACACACTGCTCCCATACATTCGCATACTGTACACACACTGCTCCCATACAATCACATATTGTATACACACTGCTCCCATACAATCACATACTGTACACACTGCACCCATACAATCACATACTGTATACACACTGCTCCCATACAATCACATACTGTATACACACTGCTCCCATACAATCACATACTGTACACACACTGCTCCCATACAATCACATACTGTACACACACTTCACCCATACAATCAGATACTGTACACACACTGCTCCATACAATCACATACTGTACATACACTGCACCCATACAATCATGTACTGTACACACACTTCACCCATACAATCACATACTGTACACACACTGCACCCATACAATCACATACTGTACACACACTGCTCCCATACAATCACATACTGTACACACACTTCACCCATACAATCACATACTGAACGCACACTGCACCCATACAATCACATACTGTACACACACTGCACCCATACAATCACATACTATACATACACTGCTTTATACAATCACATACTGTACACACACTGCTCCATACAATCACATACTGTACACACACTTCACTCATACAATCACATATGGAATGCACAATGCACCCATACAATCACATACTGTACACACACTGCTCCCATACAATCACATACTGTACACACACTGCTCCCATACAATCACATACTGTACACACACTGCTCCCATACAGTCCAGTCATATACTGTACACACTGCTCCCATACAATCACATATTGTACACACTGCTCCATACAATCACATACTGTACACACACTTCACTCATACAATCACATATGGAATGCACAATACACCTATACAATCACATACTGTATACACACTGCACCCATACAATCACGTACTGTATACACACTGCACCCATACAATCACATACTGTACACACACTGCACCCATACAGTCACATACAGTACACACTCTGCACCCATACAATCTCCGCGATGTATATCCCTCTGCCACTGCTGGGAGAGAGGTCACCCGAGATCATTCTCTCGCCAGCAATGATGTGTGAGAAAATTCCCACGCAGCATTGCCATAAAGTGAGAGAATGAACTCAGGTAACCTCTTCAGTGATGCACTGCAGGAGCCATTATCTCCTGTCAGTGCATCGTGGGAGGCCTATAGAGCAGTGACATTACCCGATGTCACTGTTCTATAGGGGAGATCATCGTGGGACACTCGTTATTAATTGGACTGTGTCAGACAGGGAGTATACTGTTGGTTTATTATTTTTAATTTTTTGCAGGTGATAGATGGCTTTGGGAAATTAGGCGTGGTTGTAAGTATGTGGAATTTCTGGGGCAGCAGGGAGCTGGTATTTGTAGCCTGGGGGGGCAATATCAATGGCCCCTCTCTAGGCTATGAATATCAGCCCACAGCTGTCTGCACAGCCTTTCTGGCTTAAAATTATAGGGGGACCCCACGTCATTTTTTTGGGGGGTCCCCCATTTTAATAGCCAGTAAAGGCTGAATATACAGCTGCGGACTGATATTCATAGCCTGGGAAGCTCCATGGGTATTAACCCCTTCGCAGGCTATAAACATCGGTCCCCAGTCGCTGGTTTTCCCACTCTGGACTTGAAAATTTTGCAGGAGCCCACACCATTTTTTTTCCATTTTTTAAAAATTAAACAGATATCGCATTTAAGGCTGGGGTCACACTTGCGAGAAACTCCCACGAGTCTCGCACCTCAATACCCGACACTGTCGCCTGCACTCGGGACCGATGTGTGCGGCTGCATGTATTTCTATGCAGCTGAACATTCCGATCCCAGTGCCAGCAGCAGTGCCGGGTATTGAGGAGAGAAAGAGAGAGAGAGAGAGAGATGTCTCCAGAATTGAAAACGAAGGTTCTCGGCATGCTCAATATGAAAAAAATGGATTCGGTAGCCGGATCCAGTCACTTCACCACCCGTTCCTTCCGTTCGTCGCTGGAACCATCGTTGTGTGTTTTTCCGCTGCTCCTGTTTTTGATGCTACAGAAGGACCATGCCTTGCACACAGAGGATTAGTGAGACCCCTAGTGCTCATGAATTTGCAGCCAGTTCTTGGGTGGATGCAAACCAAAAAATTCTATAAAGTAATTTGATCATTAGACCATTTCCTATGATATTAAGTCACTTTCTTCTTTCTTAAGTGACTTTCTTAACTCACCAAAGTGAAACATCTCTTTGATGAGTGCAGAAAGTCACATATCATGCTTTACATTAAAAAAAAAAATTACTTTCACGGGGGACAGAACTCAAGTTGTCTATATCAGAAAACAGGAGCTTAACCACTCAGCCATCAGCTCAACTGGCAGTGATAGGATCCCTTTTCTTCCCTTATGAGGTAAACCATTCATGTACTGCAGTGAGGGTATCTGAAAAACATTTTGATTTTGATGTTTGAAAGTAGTCAGGTATCAGACTCATTTATTGAAATCACAGAGCAAGGAGTTTCTGCCACACGTTTACATTGACAGTCACATAAGCAAATAGAAGGCTATTATCCTCCAACTGAGGCAGGCTTACGAACAGTTCAAATCCCAGCAATGAAAGTTAAGTTTTTTTTATTATTTTTCTTATTATTTTAAACCAAAACTACGTGTGATGCAGATGCTTCACCCTTAGGCTATAGATTATTAGAAGTCAGGAGGATAATAAGAATGTCAGATATTAAAAGTGGAGCATGATTGAAGTTTGTGTGGTAACCTGCATAACTTAAAAAATAATAATAATAATAATAATAATAATAATAATAATTAAACATGGGGGATTTGAACCCAGAAAAAGCTCAAGTCTAGAGACCACAGCCAGCAGCCTTACCATTGCATCACAAGCTCAAGTGATACCAGGGACTCATTTTATGAGATGAACCATTCAAGTACTGTATTGAGGGAATCTGAATAACCTTCTGATTCTGATGTTTGAATGTTTCATGTATCAGACTCAGGTATCAGATTCTGGTATCAGACTCAGGTATCAGAGTCAGGTATCAGAGTCAGGTATCAAAGTCAGGTATCAGAGTCAGGTATCAAAGTCGGGTATCAAAGTCAGGTATCAGATTCAAGTATCAGAGTCAGGTATCAGAGTCAGGTATCAGAGTCAGGCAGGTATCAAAGTCAAGTATTATAGTCAGGTATCAGACTCAAGTATCAGAGACAGGTATCAGTCAGGCAGGTATCAAAGTCAAGTATCAGAATCAGGTATCAGACTCAAGTATCAGAGTCAGGTATCAGAGTCAGGTATCAGAGTCAGGCATCAGACAGAGTATTTCTGATGTTTGATATGTGACCATGTCCTAAAATGAACACTGGACTGGTGAAATATTCTATTACATCTATATTGTAGAATCTTTAAAGTTTATGGAAAGTTAAGCATGGAGACATCTGTAGATAATCTCATGGATGTACAGTTCCCAGCCATCCTGGTGTGAGGAGATGGACATATTGCACTGCGTATCCTTGAAGACATCACCGCTGTAAATAATGTGATGTGTAATCTGAGTAATGTCCTGTGTCTTGTGTACATCTTATGTCATGTGAAGTGTAAGATATTTGCCTATGTAATGTGCTAATGTAAGGAATTATAATGAATAGTGATGTGATGCATGAAAGACATAGGTTAGGACTTAGGACATAAGGTAGTGTTTGCAGAATATAGGGGAAGGGGTTTTCCCAGCAACAGACCCAGGTGGGGGGCTTAGTGCTAGGACATGGGACCAGCTTCCTGAAGTTAGTCAGAGCAGAGTAAGGGTACCGTCTCACAGTGGCACTTTGGTCGCTACGACGGCACGATCCGTGACGCTCCAGCGTCGCTCCATTATCGCTCCAGCGTCGTAGACTGCGGTCACACTTTGCAATGCACGGCGCTGGAGCGATAATTTCATGACGTATTTGCAATGTAGAAGACGTACGGGACAGTACGATATACAATATATACAGTATACAATATCGTGCACACCTTTGTTACACGATGCGATCATGCCGCCACAGCGGGACACTTGACGACGAAAGAAAGTTTCAAACGATCTGCTACGACGTACGATTCTCAGCGGGGTCCCTGATCGCAGTAGCGTGTCAGACACAGCGAGATCGTATGGATATCGCTGGAACGTCACGGATCGTGCCGTCGTAGTGACCAAAGTGCCACTGTGAGACGGTACCCTTAGAGTCTGAAGTGACAAGTGTGCAGAGCTGCCGTGTGCGTGAACTACAGCAAAGGAAATGACGGGACGATGAGGTAGCATGACTACAAACTGACAGAAGAGGCAGAAGGGCCTTCTATGTTAAAGGGGTCCTTGAATAGAGCGACGTGTCATGAAAAACCCTGAGCTTGCGAAATGCTGAAGAACATAAGGACCTAAAGAGGACTGAGACTGTGGGACTAGTGAGGGTCCCAAGCGGTAGATCCAGGGTGTCCATACCATAGGATGCAGAGCCACAGAGCGGGTATAGAGGAACTCGCTGAACTGTACTGTGGACACAAGCTAGGCTGTGATGAAGTAGGGCAAAGCAGTGTGCTATACCGGCCCTGGAGCAGACTACAATAGAAGGATGATGTCAGTGAGAAGGCTTCTTGAATGAAAAGTGCTTAAGGCTGTGTACTTGTATATAACCCTCATCATGTTCAGTAAAGGTCCCATGTTTGATCAAAAGTCTCCTTTGCTAATTATTATTATTATAACTATTATTTATTTATATAGCACCATTGATTCCATGGTGCTGTACATGAGAAGAGGTTGCATACAAATTACAGATATCACTTACAGTAAGCAAACTATCAATGACCGACTGATACAGAGGGGAGAGGACCCTGCCCTTGTGGGCTTACATTCTACAGGGTGGTGGGGAAGGAGACAATAGGTTGAGGGTTGCAGGAGCTCCGGGGTTGGTGAGGAGGGAGCGGGGTCAGTGCATGCTGCAAGATTTCCTGAAGAGATGGGTTTTCAGGTTACGTCTGAAGGATTCGAAAGTGGTTAATAGTCAGACATGTTGGGGCAAAGAATTCCAGAGGATGGGGGATATTCCGGAGAAGTCTTGGAGGCGGTTGAGTGAGGAGCGAATAAGTGTGGAGGAGAGAAGGAGGTCTTGAAAGGACCGGAGATATGCTAATATGTGGAACTTGTGGTCCTGGCCAACCAATACCATCAGCTACTGGCAACCTGCATGGGCACAAGACCCTCACAACAATAACACCCAGCCAGGACCCACAATTATCTGTAGGATGTCAAAGCAAGTGGGAGCAGAAGCTCACCCACGACTACCTCCCTTGGACATCTTACACTGGATTTGGCAGGCAGTCCCACATCCCATCACATTACAGCTTTTCTCAAAGCTTCTATAGTCACCTCTCCAATGGCTTCATTGTTCCCTCCCAGTGGCTCCTCCTCGGGGGCAGGGCTGCTCTCTGCATAAATTGCAGGAGACCAATCACAGTGTTTTCTGAAATTGGGTGAACATTTGAGATCACACAGTGTGATCTAGTCTCCCCAGTACACAAACTCCCATCTCTGTTCCCAGTATGTTGCTTTATCACTGAGCTACAGCCCACTATGATGTAGTTAGGAGAATTTGGTTGTAGTGACCTGTATAGCAGGCAATGAATCCTGAAGCAGCTTATACAAGTTCATAGAGATCCATTGTGTATACCAATGTATATTTATGGTCCCTGTATCCTGAGGTGTATACTGAGGTGAGGAACAAGATTTTTTGGTTGTATAAAAGTAGTAAAAATTATAAGCAATTACAAAAAATGAACTTTTGTTTTCACTGAGCATTCCTGGTCTTAAACCCACAGGCTTAAAACACGAGTTTTAAGCTGCTGAGCCACAAGCTCTGATGGTTGTCACAGGGAGAATTCTGTGTACTTGCCATTATGATTCTCCAGGTCATGACAAGTTCATAGACACCAACCATGTGTCCGTGTGCAAAACACGTAGACATGTCCGTTTTTTTGTCAACTGCACGGATCACACGGAACCATACAAGTCAATGGGTGCGTGTAAACACGTACCGCACATGGATTCCGTCCGTGTGCGGTCCGTGTGCAATTTTAAACTTATAGGGTTAACATTCAAAACAATTGTATCAATAATGGACAGGTGTCTAGACATTACTTCTTTGGCCAAACTTTTGAAAAGTCTAGACAGCAGTCTTGGCTGTGAAGTGAAGTTGAAGAGTTATCACAGTGGTGAGACACAGAAAGACTCGTGGAGCAACATCCCGCACTTTGGGACACACGATCCGAGGGATACCATGACAGGCTGGCGATCGAACGTGCTTGGTTTGCTATTGCTGAACAGCTCTACCCAAGACCTGGTTGGGCCACATATTCACCAGCAAAGCAGGCAAAGTTTGGTAAGTTACCCCATTGATGTTCCTTATTAAAAAGAATGTTTAAAGATTTTTAAACATATGCAAATAATTTACATTGTGCTTTATATCTTTCATGTTGCGTGACCAACAAACACACACGTTTAGATTTATGTTTTTCAACTTTGCATGTACAAGGCCAATATCATATAGAATTGAGCTTATGACTAATATATTCGAGTATGATCCCTCTCTTAAATATCAAAAATAGGCATGAACCGTGCTTGTTCAAACGTTCAAAACCATGCAGTATGCCTTTGTGACATAATGTGATTGCTGTTCTGTAGCTTTATGTATTTACAACTTTTTTACCATTTTTAAAAACTTAAAATATAAAAACCTAAGTAAAGGGATTCTTTTCAGCCATGTGGACAAAATAAATATTTGTTCAAAGATTTCATGGCGTAACAAAAGTGGTATATACTATTTTAAAGTCTGTACTGTATTCAAGCATAGCTATACAGATGTCTCACATTTGTTCGGCTTAAGCCTAACTATGCTTTTAGCTTTTTGAAAATTGTAAATCACTGATGTAATATGTTAAATAAGTGTGTCTGACATTGGTATATTTAAACATTTTAAATGTAGAAATTTTGAACAAGTAAGGATCATCATGTGCTGCCTGATGTGATAAATCCGCCATACACAAATTATTCAAACATAGTAGTCCGTATGAATGTATGTTTTTCAAATTTTGGGCTGGACACAACACTGTTGGCTGTCTGACTGTGCTTAATCCAATGTTTTGACTTCATTAATAACACCACACAAGATTTTTCACACCACACAAAGCAAGGCCTTACATATGGCTGCTGGGTATTGTTAATTGTGGAAATATTTTTGTTTTATACAGCCAAAGTCATGAAGGCTATGTTATTAGAATGTGATTTGCAAACTTGCCATGGTGTCAAGATTATGAAATTGCTGTCTCACAACATGGCCTAAAGTGGCCGCACACTTCTTAGTCGTAATGGCAGTCACAAAAAAGGTTGCTTCTTGCATTTGTTGTGACCAGACATCATGATCCTTACAAAATAATTTTTAAAATTTAACATATCTTAAGCAATTGTGTTGTTGTTTAACTAAGCTTATACATTTTTGCTTTATGTGACCTTTTTTTGTTTTCTCACTTTCTCTACAGTGGATTTGGTTAAAGTTCGATGGCGCTCAGAGAGGGACCAGTATCGGCGGGAATTTAATCCCCTCCACGTCAGGAGCTTCCAAAAAGCGTCCATATGTCTACAACCGCAACTTAGCCTTTCTACGCCCAATCATGGAGCTCGATCCGTAAGTGACTAATTATGTTTTGCCTAACATAATAACATTACAATACTGTATTTTTATTAAAGAAAATTTAGATAATAATAAAGAAAAGGACATACATTCGCTGAACAAAACTTATGCTATCTAAATATTCAAATTTAGTTTAAGGCATACACATACTGTATGTATATGTAAATGTAGAAAAAAGAACCATGGTCTTTACATAACTTCATATGTTGGCACAAATGCAAATTGCACTATTTTGGTGGTCTAAGGTTTTCAGAAAAAGCAAAAATCATTGTACAATCTGTTTTCTCCTAGGACAGATGACAACCTGGGGGACTCTGATGATTCGCCAACACCAGCCAGATCAGCGGCATGTACCTCTGCATCGGAGACTGGACCCCCAGCGGATCTGACTCCACCAACACAGGCGTCACAGGTGTCTGATGCTGATGAACCCTCCACTGATGCTGGTTAGGGAAGCACTGAAATATCGGGACCAACAACATCTCAAGCAGCAGTCCCAGCACCACAGGCATCAGCAACATCAAATCTACCTCGCTATCTTGCACACAATGTCTGAGAAAGACAAACCAGGCGACATGATGACCCACATATGTTGCCTGAGCTAATTGATAAGCGAGTTTTAGCCATCATGAATTCTCTGACACCTGAAAATTCTGTTGAAAGGTTTTGTCGGTCCCTCTCTCCCTGCCTAGCAAAAGTTCCAGAAGACCGGCAGGAACGGGCTGCAATATTGACCCTCCTTGATGCAAGCCAGGGAGAGCAGGAACCAAGCCAGGTTCTAGTCCCAATTGAACAATGGCGATCAGGCCAACATCAAATACGGTTGCCATCAGATCAGAACATCACACATGGTCAAAATGTTGATACACTATCTTCAGGGTCCAAACATGTACCACCAACACAACATCAGCACATGCCTGCACCCTCTGCTGTGCCTCCACCTCCTACCTCCACATATCCGTAAATAAATGGCGAGTTCTACTGCCTCAACACATCCTCATGACCAAATGTCTAGTCCTTTTTGGGTTCCTCCTGCCCCTGGCTCCAGCCATCATTATCTGCAAAGGTCTGCACCTTCGTGTGTTCCTCCAGCCAAGCCTACAGCCATCATTATGGGCAAATATCTGCTCCTAACAGCACCTACAACCAACAATATGGAAACATCTCTTCCATCATGTCTGTGGGGGATAGTAGTGGTGGTCCTTTCCGTCATCCACAGCCCTACACTCTGCCTTCGAGGCAGCAGCCACCTGTGGTTAGCCACTTTGGTCTGAACACCCATCTGCAAAGAGGTGATAATATTACACAATCATATCTCAGCCAGCTAAGTGACTCAGAAACTAAGGGTAGGTGCACACGTTCAGGATTTTTTGCGTTTTTTTCGCTATAAAAACGCGATAAAAACGTGAAAAAATCGCTTACATATGCCTCCCATTATTTTTAGTGTATTCCTTATATCTTGTGCAAATGTTGCATTTTTTTCCGCGAAAAAATCGCATCGCAGAAAAAAAAGCAACATGTTCATTAATTTGCGGAATCGCGGGGATTCCGCACACATAGGAATGCATTGATCTGCTTATTTCCCGCATGGCGCTATGCCCACCATACGGGAAGTAAGCAGATCATGTGCGGTTGGTACCCAGGGTGGAGGAGAAGAGACTTTCCTCCACGGACTGGGCACCATATAATTGGTAAAAAAAAAAGAATTAAAATAAAAAATAGTGATATACTCACATTCTGATGGCCCCGGAGTCTTCCCGCCTCTCATCGGTGCATGCTCTCTCTTCCGTTCCTATAGATGCTCTGTGTGAAGGACCTGCGATGACGTCGCGGTCATGTGACCGTGACATCATCGCAGGTCCTACACACAAAGCAACAGCTGAGAAGATCGGGGGCCATCAGAGGGTGAGTATAGCCTTTTTTTAATTTTTTTATTATTTTTAACATTATATCTTTTTACTATTGATGCTGCATAGGCTGCATCTATAGTAAAAAGTTGGTCACACTTGTCACGCACTATGTTTGACAAGTGTGACCAACCTGTCAATCAGTTTTCCAAGCGATGCTACAGATTGCTTGGAAAACTTTAGCATTCTGCAAGCTAATTACGCTTGCAAAATGCTAAAAAAAAGTGGAAAAAACGGGAAAAAAACGCGCAAAGAAGCATGCGGATTTCTTGCAGAAAATTTCCGGTTTTCTTCAGGAAATTTCTGCAAGAAATCCTGACGTGTGCACATACCCTAATTCACAACATCACCAAACTGTGCCCCAACCCTTTTGGGTGAGTCTTTTCAAAACCAAACTTATCAACCATCTCCATCTGTTACAACATCAATGTTGACCTCTTCAAACAGCCACACTCCATCCCCCAATGCATACAGGGCAAATGGCCACAGACTCATCCAGCACAGAACTTGGAAGTGGTGAAAATACAACCGAGGAATCTTTCTCTATAAATGTTGATTTGGCAGCCTTGTAAGGAACCAAGCAATATATTATGGGTTTTTTTGTGTGTTTTTGATGCACAATATGCAGAATACATGTTTTGTATGTTAAAAAAGAACCTGTGTTAATTTGTCATTTTGGTTTTTTATTGAAAAATAAGAATTTCTTTCACAAAATATATTGGATATATGTCCTCAATTAGATACTGTAATAAAAATTCAAATATATACCATACCTGTCAGCTGTTATCTTTCTTGCAGGAATCCATATCTGGGGCATGAACAGTTTACAACCTGGACGGTGCAAAGATGTAAGGGTATGTGCACACGTCCGGATTTCTTGCAGAAATTTCCTGAAGAAAACCGGAAATTTTCTGCAAGAAATCCCCTTTTTTTTTTTTGCGGTTTTTTTCCGTTTTTTTCGCGTTTTTTTTAGCATTCTGCAAGCGTAATTAGCTTGCAGAATGCTAAAGTTTTCCAAGCGATCTGTCGCATCGCTTGGAAAACTGACTGACAGGTTGGTCACACTTGTCAAACATAGTGTTTGACAAGTGTGACCAACTTTTTACTATAGATGCTGCTTATGCAGCATCTATAGTAAAAGATAGAATATTTAAAAATAATAAAAAAAATAAAAAAATGGTTATACTCACCCTCTGCAGACAGCCGATATCCTCAGCGGCGTCCGTTCCTATAGATGGTGTGTGCAGGACCTTCGATGACGTCGCGGTCACATGAGCGGTCACATGACCGGTCTCACGACCAATCACAAGACAGTGACGTCATCGCAGGTCCTGAACCACACCATCTATAGGAACCAAAGCGGCAGCATGCAGCGGTGAGAGGCGGGAACACTCCTGGGGCCATCGAAGGTGAGTATATGACAATTTTTTATTTTAATTCTTTTTTTTTGACCAATTATATGGTGCCCAGTCTGTGGAGGAGAGTCTCCTCTCCTCCACCCTGGGTACCAACCGCACATAATCTGCTTACTTCCCGCATGGTGTGCACAGCCCCGTGCAGGAAGTAAGCAGATCAATGCATTCCTAGGTGTGCGGAATCCCCGCAATTCCGCATTTTTAATGAACATGTTGCTTTTTTTTCCGCGATGCGATTTTTTCGCGGAAAAAAATGCAGCTTGTGCATAAAATATGCGGAATACACTGAAAATAATGGGAGGCATATGTAAGCGTTTTTTTCGTGTTTTTATAGCGAAAAAACGCGAAAAAAACGCAAAAAATACTGAACGTGTGCACATGGCCTCACTGTCCCAGCTGGTAAATACTGGAAATGAGGAGATGCTAGTGGCGCCTGCACATTCAGTTACTAGTGTTGACGTCATTGAAGCTGCGGCCCCTCACAGCCTCAACTGCGTTGAAATATGGACTGTGGGAAAATGAAAAAAATTTGATGCTTCGAGGTCAGTATGTGTGACCAAAATGATCCAGAGGTGTCACACTCTCCTTCAAAAACACAATGATTAATGGTCTTAGTTATTTTATGATAGCCAAACATTGACGTAACAAATACATACTTGAACACATGTAATATTTGGCATTCACAAAATAAACACATTTTAATGAGGTATGTTATTTGCTATGGGGAAAAATTAGCCTTTGATAAGGGTATGTATCAGTTACCCACATCAAATGTAAGCTCACAACCCACATCAAGGGTCCTCATTGTCTTGCGAGTCCCTAACCAAATTAGACAAAAAATGAAAAAAAACATAAATTAAAATATACCATAACCTTGGTTAATGAATACATATGTCATGGTAACATTAGTTGGCCACATCCATTTGCCATGGCACACTACCCTCTGGTGTCAAAAAATAATCAGCAAAAATATTCCTGACTACAAGGCCAGACTGAGCAACACGGGGAGCATCCTGTGGGTCCTCTGGTAAATACCCTCACATCCTCAAAGCATGCTTCTTGTTTTTTGCAAAAATTATGCAAAATTACGGCAGCCTTTAGGACTGCTTGGACATTGTTTGGATGCATCTGAATTTGTGTCTCAAAGATACGCCATTTAGAAGTCAAGATATCAAAAGCACACTCAACCAATCTATGGGCTTTCATCATATGAAGATTAAAAACGCGCCTATAGGTGTCCAAACCTCGACGTGGAAATGATTGCAGAACATGCCTTGATACCGCAAAACCCTCATCAGCAACCATCATACATGGTGCAGGTGGGCCCGAGGCTCCTGCAAGCACACATGGATGGGAATATGTAAATTTGACTCAGCAAGTCGCCTAGACAATCTTGAAGATCTAAAGATGCGAGCATCAGAGGCACTCCCATATGCCCCAGTGTAAACAATTACAAAACAGTAGTTGCTGACAGCTACAGCCAGCAGCACTACCGAAAAATATTTCTTGTAATTAAAGTACCGCGAGCCAGAGTTTGGCAGCTTCTTTACACGAATGTGTTTACCATCCAGGGCACCAATGCAATTTGGGAATTCTGTGGATTCCATGAAACCCTGGACAATCCTCAGCCAGTCTTGTGTGTTTGGCTAAGGCATGAAGCGTCTCTTCAGCTTGTCCCAAATAAGGCTAGGTTCACATTGCGTTAGGGCAATCCGTTTAGCGCATAGCGCTAGCGGGTTGCGCTAACGCAATGCTTCCCTAGGGTCCGCGTTCGGTGTCCCCGCTAGCGCAGATCCCCGATCTGCACTAGCGAGGAACGGACCTCGGGCGCGCCGCGGACGCTGCAAGCAGCGTCCGAGGTCCGTCACTCAAATGACGCGACATCGCTAGCGCCCGCCCAATGTGGGCGGGCGCTAGTGACGCGCTCACCATTACAGGCTATGGCGGCGTTAACGGACTACGTTAACACCGCGTTATGCCGCGGTGTAACGTAGTCCGTTAAACGCGGTCACATAACGCAATGTGACCCTAGCCTAAGATCACAGGTTGAGTGTACAATCCCGGATATAGTTGATGTTCCAATGAGGAACTCAAAATGGAGTGAAGAATATGAATTGCCAGTAGCCAGGAATCTGTTAACCAAACCATAGTTTAGGTGTAAAATCATAAACACAAAGCACATAATATGCTGGCAAATGAACAAATACAGCACCTAGGAAACTAATATATGTTCCCGAAAAGAGCAACCACACCCATGAAGGAAGCACACAGGTGTAAGTTATAATCTACATCTCCAAAATTGTGCAGGCTAGGAGTTTGTGTGAGGTGCCTACTATTTTTGGGTATGCATTAGAACACATTAAGTTTATGTAGGCCATTGGTTAAAAGAATATGGTAAACAGAGACATGTATGGCATAAAAAATAATGTTTTCAGCTTAGCATAGTGAAATCAAACCTTACACTCTAAAAATTCTTATTACACAATTTTATTTTTTTTTTTAAATTTACCTCAAGGATACTAGCAAACGCTCCTCAGAAGAAATGTTTAGTCGCATACAGGTGTCTTCTCTGAGAAGATAAGGACGCAAATACTCCAGTATGTTGTCAAATCCGCTAATGGAGAGATGCCAAAAAGCTAAAAACTTCAACGGGTATTTGCGAAGTTCATGATACAATTTTGTCAAAATGGCCATAACTCCCACGTAGCAAAAGTATAGGGTGAACCCATAGCCTTTTTTTTCCGCCGTTGCTCCTCAACAAGCATATGTTTTCAAACCCCAAAGCGACGTGGCACAAGCCATGCCATCCACAACAACGTCTCATTTGATATAGACATATTTGTGAGGGCAAAGGAGTCAGAACACACAACCCTAAGATTATATGACTTTCGACTACCCTTTATTGGTCCGCCTGTAATCCCTAATCATTAATGACTCACACATTTTAAATTTCTAACCCTTTAATTAACTCATTAACCCTTCTCTAGGACATAGAATCCTTTGATTGTGCTACGTTTACACACGGACATCACACGGACAGCACACGGACGCTAAACACAGACACGCGGACATCACACGGATGTACCACGTGAGCACATGGACACGGATAACTCCGGTACAGTGTTCTCTGGTACAGGAATTATCTGGACTTGTGAAACCGCTCTAAGCGCGAGTTAAATGCCGCTGTCAGAGATTGACAGCGGCATTTAATAGGTTAAAAGCTGCAGGTGGATCACAATTCCACCCGCGGCTGTTAGAGGCACATGTCAGCTGTTCAAAGCAGCTGACGTGCTCGGAAAGATGTGGGCTCAGCGCCGAAGCCCACATTAAAGGGAGGGATTCCGACGTGGGCGTACTATTATGCCCAACGTTGGAAAGGGGTTAAAAATGCAACAGTGTTTTCTTTTTTTCAGAAGAAGCCTATAGAGACACAATGCACCAAAACCGCAGAGTTCAGCAGCGTCCTCAGACCACAGAGAGCGGAGATTTCATGGAATCACGTCCACGTTGCTTGGAGCTTTACACCGTGTTCACATGTAGCGTAAATGCTGCGTATTTTCTGCTGCTGTTTTTGCACAAAAATTCTGCTGTTTAACTGTCCAAGAAAAGTGGATGTGATTCCATGAGAACTGCTATTAGACTCCAGCAGACAGTATCTCACATTATGTAACAGTCAGTATTTCTCTAGATTCTCGTCTCTCCACCTGGTTACAGGGATTCTTCCTTTCCCTTTTCTTTCCTTGCCTTTCCCATTCCTTCTCTTCCCTCCTACCTCTTATATGTTATATATAAGGTATCTTATCTGTGCCCCGTCACCCCTTTCCCTGCCTGTCCTGTACAGACCAATCTTTTTCATTTTCCTTCTATCCCTTTAATTTTTTCTTTTTCCCTATTTTCCTTAATAAACTGTATTTTTCCTTCCTGCACCTCATGCTTAACCCTTTCCACCCTTTATTTTGCCTGTATGTTTCATCCCTTTATATTTTGCTTTTTTGCTTTTATTTTGTTCTTGTTCGCTTCTATATTAGTCCATGTTCACATGTTGCGTTTTTTATGCATTTTTTCCACAGGCAAAACCTGCTCTCTTGGCAGTAAGAAACTTGCTTCAAATAATCAGTTTTGCTTATTTTTTTTTGTTTTTTTTAGGAGACATGTTTCGTTTTTGTTGTGTTTTTTGCGTTTTTGTCAGGGAACATTTGTCTCTTGTGCGTGATGATAAAGTTAATATGATTCTAATCAGGGCCGGACTGGGACTAAAATTCAGCCCTGGCATTTGAAGTTACACAGGCCCACTTGTCACATGGTGACTGTATAATATCTTTGTACACTTGTAGGCAGGGCCGGGTTTAGGCAAAGTGGGGCCCTAGGCAAAGTTTAAAATGGGGCCCCAAATGCTAACATATTGCACATCACACAAAAGCATTTCGGTTGTATTTACAAGCACTGATCTCAGGCCGCTAAACAAGTGTGATGGACAATACTGAAGCTGTTCAACGCTTGTTTCCCGGCCTCTTTCCACCAGCTGAGGAATAATGATGGGACAGAACGATCACTAATAGATCACTAACAGATCACCATACAGTATCATGTTATCAGCAGCACATCTACAGTTTACACCGGCGATGTGTTGCTGAGAACAATGATTTTTGTTTCAGCAAAAACAATCTGAATATGCAGCATTTTACTCGTTTAGTAAAATACACCCCATAGTCCTCCATATATTATAATGTGCACCACAGTCCTCCATATAGTATAATACACTCCCTAAAGTCCTCCATATATTAAAATACACTGCTCAGTCCTCCATATAGCATAATACACTCCTCATAGTGCTCCGTATAGTATAATGCACCGCCATAGTCATCCATGTAGTACAATTCACTTCCCATAGTATAATGCACCCCATAGTTCTTCATATAGTATAACTTATTCCCCATAATCCTCGATACAGTATAATGCAGCCCACATATACTGTAGTATAATGCAGCCACCACCCTACAGAATATAATGCAGCCACCCCAGAGTATAATGCAGCCACCCCAGAGAATATAATGCAGCCCCCCTCATAGTTTAATGCAGCCCCCTAGAGCATAGAGTATGATGCAATCACCCCTCAAAGAATATAAATATCATACAGCCCCCCATAGAATATAATGTAGCCCTGAATAAAATATAATACAGCCCACCTCCCCACAGAATATAATGTAGCCCCATAAAAGAGTATGATACAATTATCCCTCATAAAATCTAATACAACCCCCCATAGACTATAATACAGCCCACCTCCCCATAATATATAATGTAGCCCCCATAGAATATAATGCAGCCCCCCATAGTATATAACACAGCCTCCCCCATAAAATATAATATACCCACCATAGTATATAACACAGCCTCCCCATAGAATATAATATACCCCCACAATAGTATATAACACAGCCACATAGTATATAACACGGCCTCCCCCATAGAATATAATATACCCCCCATAGTATATAGCAAAGCCCGCATAGTATATAGCACAACCCGCATAGTATATAGCACAACCCGCATAGCAGATAACACAGCCCACGTAGTAGTATACAGCACAGCCCACACAGTAGTATACAGCACAGCCCACACAGTAGTATACAGCACAGCTGTATTGGCTATGGACTAAGAACACTGAGAGTATTCGAAACGTGTTCAGCTACTTCATGGATGTCCCTCTGTAAATATGTTTTTCGCTGATTTTGACATGCAGTGTTTCCATTTTTTATCATTTTTGGAATAAAGATTTTTTTTATCTTTAAATACTTACTGAGCTGGATCTTCTCTTCAATTATATTACTTCAAGAGTGCTGGGGCAGCAGCTCTTTCCATGCTCAGATCACACTAGGACTATGAGGAAATGTTTCCTGAAGGGTGAGCTGAAATATTTTTCTGTTGTTGTTTGGTATACAGCACAGCCCACACAGTAGTATACAGCACAGCCCACACAGTAGTATACAGCACAGCCCATGTAGCAGTATACAGCACAGCCCATGTAGCAGTATACAGCACAGCCCACATAACAGTATACAGCACAGCCCACGTAGCAGTATACAGCACAGCCCGCGTAGTAGTATACAGCACAGCCCGCATCTCTCCTCCCCCCCCCGAGAATGGCCCCACAGTCCAGTAAAAAAAAAAAACCACACTCCTCACCTCTCCTCGTGCCTGCGTTGCTCCCTGCTCCTGTCTCGGTGGCTGCCACTGCACTGCCTTGCACACAGTGAGTGCACGCACACCCGCAGTGTCAGAGGCAGAGCGGGGAATGGTGGGAGAGGGGGCGTCAGCAGATGCTCTCTCCTCCATTATTGCATTCAACGGTATAGTTGAATGCGGCGGCAGTGGCGCTGGTGGGGGGGTGAGTCGGCGTGCAGCGGCTCACTACTGACATCGGCCCTTCTGGTATTTGCCAGAAGTGCCCGATGGCCAGTCCGGCCCTGATTCTAATTCATCCAGTTTTAGCACCAGGTTTTGTGTTGCTAGGGGCCCCTGTATGCTGCCTGGAACCCCTGTGTGCTGCCTGTGGTCCTGTGTGCTACCTGAGGCCCCTGTATGCTGCCTGGGGACCTGTGTGCTGCCTGAGGCCCCGTGTGCTGCGTGGGGCCCTGTGCACTGCCTGGGGCCCCATGTGCTGCCTGGGACCCGGTTCGCTGTCTGTGCTCCGTGTGCTGCCTGAAGCCCTGTGTGCTGCCTGGGGCCCCTATGTGCTGCCTGGGGACTGTGCGCTGTCTGGGGCCCTGTGCACTGCCTGGGGTCCTGTGCACTGCCTGGGGCCCCCATGTGCTGTCTGGGACCCTGTGCACTATCTGGGGCCCCGTTTATGCTGCCTGGGTCTCCTGTGTGCTGCCTGGGGCCCCTGTGTGCTGCCTTGGTGCCCCGCATGCTGCCTGGGCCCCTGTGTGCTGCCTGGGCCCTGTGCACTGTCTGGTGCCCTGTCTGCTGTCTGCGACCCTGTGCACTATCTGGGGCCCTGTGTATGCTGGCTGGGTCTCCTGTGTGCTGCCTGGGGCCCCTGTGTGCTGCCTTGGTGCCCTGTGCGCTGCCTGGGGCTCCTGTGTGCTGCCTGGGGCCCTGTGTGCTGCCTGGGGCCCCTGTGTGCTGCCTGGGTGCCCTGTGCACTGCCTGGGGCTCCTGTGTGCTACCTGGGGTCCTTTGCACTGCCTGGGGCCCCGTGTGCTGCTTGGGACCCCAATCACAGTCTCTGCCCCTGTGTGCTTCCTGGAGGCCCTGTTTACTTCCTGGGGCCCTATGTGCTGCCTGGGGCCCTTGTGTGCTGCCTGGGGCCCTGTGTGCTTTCTGTCCCCCCTGTGTGCTACCTGGGATCCTGTGTGCTGCCTGGGGCTCCGGTGTGCTGCATGAGGCCCTGTGTACTGTCTGGGGCCCCTGTGTGCTGCCTGAGGCCCCATGTGCTGCCATGGGCCTCTGTAAGTTGCCTGGGGCCCCTGTGCACTGCCAGGGGCCTCTGTATGCTGCCTGGGGCCTCTGTGTGCTGCCTTTGTCCCCTGTATGCTACCTGGGGCCCTGTGCTCTGCCTGGGGTACCTATGTGCTGCCTGGGACCCTGTGCGCTGTCTGGGGTTCCGTATGCTGTCTCTGCCTTCCTGTGTGCTGCCTGGGGCCCCTGTGTGCTGCCTGGGGTCCTGTGTGCTGCCTGGGGCCCTGTGCGCTGCCATAGGCCCCCGTGTGCTGCCTGGGGCACCATGTGCTGCCTGGGGCCCCGTGTGCTGCTTGGGACCCCGTTTGCTGTCTCTGCCCCCAGTGTGCTGCCTGGGGCCCCGTTCACTGTCTCTGCCCCCGTGTGCTGTCTGGGGCCCCTGTGTGCTGCCTGGGGCCCTGTGCGCTGTCTATGCCCCCTTGAGAGCTGCCTGGGGCCCCTGTGTGCTGCCTGGAGCCCTGTGCACTGCTTGGGGCCCCCATGTGCTGTCTGGGATACCGTTCGCTGTCTCTGCCCCCTTGTGCTTCCGGCGTCCCCTGTGTACTGTCTGGGGCCCTGTGCACTGCCTGGGACCCACGTGTGCTGCCTGGGGCCCTGTGTGCTTCCTGGGGCCCCTGTGTGCTGCCTTGGGCCAGGTGTGTTGCCTGGAGCCCCGTTATTGAGTATATCACTCAATGGTTGTCAAAAGCCTGAAAAATCTGATCTACAGCAGCGGGGGTATATTCTGGGCCAGAGGAGTATGATCTGGCCTAGGCCACTGTAACCCCAGGTATATTCTGGCCCGGAGGGGTATAATCTGGCCTAGGCCACTGTTACCCCGGGCATATTCTGGGTGGTGGGGTATAATCTGGCCTAGGCCACTGTAACCCCGAGTATATTCTGACCCGGAGGGGTATAATCTGGCCCAGGACACTGTAGCCCTGGGTATATTCTGGGTGGAGGGGTATAATCTGGCCTAGGCCACTGGAACCCCGGGTATATTTTAACCCAGAGGGGTATAACACTAGAAGTCCCAGAAATTTCGAGCTCCCCCCTGAAGTTCTGAAAGAGGGTCAAATGACCCTTAGGGTATGTTCACACGTTGCAGAATTGCCGCGGAAATTTCCGCTGCAATTCTGAGCCTCCTGCCGCAGGTACAGTGGGGCAAAAAAGTATTTAGTCAGTCAGCAATAGTGCAAGTTCCACCACTTAAAAAGATTAGAGGCGTCTGTAATTTACATCATAGTTAGACCTCAACTATGGGAGACAAACTGAGAAATAAAAATCCAGAAAATCACATTGTCTGTTTATTTATCATTTTATTTGCATATTATGGTGGAAAATAAGTATTTGGTCAGAAACAAACAATCAAGATTTCTGGCTCTCACAGACCTGTAACTTCTTCTTTAAGAGTCTCCTCTTTCCTCCACTCATTACCTGTAGTAATGGCACCTGTTTAAACTTGTTATCAGTATAAAAAGACACCTGTGCACACCCTCAAACAGTCTGACTTCAAACTCCACTATGGTGAAGACCAAAGAGCTGTCAAAGGACACCAGAAACAAAATTGTAGCCCTGCACCAGGCTGGGAAGACTGAATCTGCAATAGCCAACCAGCTTGGAGTGAAGAAATCAACAGTGGGAGCAATAATTAGAAAATGGAAGACATTCAAGACCACTGATAATCTCCCTCGATCTGGGGCTCCACGCAAAATCCCACCCCGTGGGGTCAGAATGAGCACAAGAACGGTGAGCAAAAATCCCAGAACCACGCGGGGGGACCTAGTGAATGAACTGCAGAGAGCTGGGACCAATGTAATAAGGCCTACCATAAGTAACACACTACGCCACCATGGACTCAGATCCTGCAGTGCCAGACGTGTCCCACTGCTTAAGCCAGTACATGTCCGGGCCCGTCTGAAGTTTACTAGAGAGCATTTGGATGATCCAGAGGAGTTTTGGGAGAATGTCCTATGGTCTGATGAAACCAAACTGGAACTGTTTGGTAGAAACACAACTTGTTGTGTTTGGAGGAAAAAGAATACTGAGTTGCATCCATCAAACACCATACCTACTGTAAAGCATGGTGGTGGAAACATCATGCTTTGGGGCTGTTTCTCTGCAAAGGGGCCAGGACGACTGATCCGGGTACATGAAAGAATGAATGGGGCCATGTATCGTGAGATTTTGAGTGCAAACCTCCTTCCATCAGCAAGGGCATTGAAGATGAAACGTGGCTGGGTCTTTCAACATGACAATAATCCAAAGCACACCGCCAGGGCAACGAAGGAGTGGCTTCGTAAGAAGCATTTCAAGGTCCTGGAGTGGCCTAGCCAGTCTCCAGATCTCAACCCTATAGAAAACCTTTGGAGGGAGTTGAAAGTCCGTGTTGCCAAGCGAAAAGCCAAAAACATCACTGCTCTAGAGGAGATCTGCATGGAGGAATGGGCCAACATACCAACAACAGTGTGTGGCAACCTTGTGAAGACTTACAGAAAACGTTTGACCTCTGTCATTGCCAACAAAGGATATATTACAAAGTATTGAGATGAAATTTTGTTTCTGACCAAATACTTATTTTCCACCATAATATGCAAATAAAATGATAAAAAAACAGACAATGTGATTTTCTGGATTTTTTTTTCTCAGCTTGTCTCCCACAGTTGAGGTCTACCTATGATGTAAATTACAGACGCTTCTCATCTTTTTAAGTGGTGGAACTTGCACTATTGCTGAATGACTAAATACTTTTTTGCCCCACTGTATATCGTATGCAGAATTAGGCATGCATATACCCGCAGAAAACTAGCGTTTTGCAAGCATAATTAGCTTGCAGAATGCTAGAGTTATCCAAGCGATCTGTAGCATCGCTTGGAAAACTGATTGACAGGTTGGTCACACTTGTCAAACATAGTGTTTGACAAGTGTGACCAACTTTTTACTATAGATGCTACCTATGCTGCATCTATAGTAAAAGATAGAATGTTTAAAAATAATAAAAAAAATAAAAAAAATGGTTATACTCACCTGCAGACCTCAGCGGCGTCCGTTCCTATAGCTGTTGTGCGGTGAAGGGCCTGTGATGACGTCACGGTTTGTTATTGGTCGCGTGAAAGGTCACATGCGGTCTAGCGACCAATCACAAGACCGTGACGTCATCGAAGGTCCTTCACCGCCCAGCAGCTATAGGAACCGAAGCGGCAGCGTGCAGCGGAGAGGCCGGAAGACTGCGGGGGACATCGAAGGTGAGTATATCGCTATTTTTTATTTTAATTCTTTTATTTTTTACCAATTATATGGTGCCCAGTCCGCGGAGGAGAGTCTCCTCTCCTCCACCCTGGGTACCAACCGCACATGATCTGCTTACTTCCCGCATGGTGTGCACAGCCCCGTGCGGGAAGTAAGCAGATCAATGCACTCTTATGGGTGCAGAATCGCCGCGATTCCGCAATTTTAATGAACATGCTGCGTTTTTTTCTGGAATGCGATTCCGCTCAGGAAAAAAATGCAGTATGTGCACAAAAAATGCGAAATGCATTCTATTACATAGGATGCTTAATGGTAGCGTTTTTTCGCGGTTTTATAGCATTTTTATAGCGAAAAACCGCGAAAAAAACGTGAAAAATATGCTACGTGTGCACACAGCCTTAGTCCAACTGACAACTCTGATGGCTCCAATTAGCATCCTTTCATTTGTAAATGTGGCCATTGCCTGAGGAATCTGCAGGGGGCAATTGTGTTGATCCACCTCAACAAAGGTCTTGTAAGAGAGTGTAAACAAAAGAATGTAAGCTGCTCCTGAGTGTGTCTACCCACCCCCCAGTTGCATTGTTGTGCAGGGGATATGCATAAGGTTGCTAACACCTTAGCAAATTTGCTTGCAGCCTTTTGTGCTATGGGGGATAAATAGGTGACTGCTTCACCTATTTTGTTCACAAGAAACAAAATGCAGAGAAGGCACTCCATTCAACAGGCATTGGAACTGATCCCGAGCAACACCAACCCTTCTGACTCAGATGGAGAAGACATAGTCCTTCAACTGGATTCAGACTCTGAGCTGTCTTCAGGTTAGATTTTTCAAACTACCTGTTTTTATTTCCTGACTATCTTTTTTAGGCTAGGTTCACATTTGAGAGAATTTCAGTTCCCTGCGAATCCAGCAGGGACCTTAGAAATTTTCTCAGCCTCCGCATGTTCCCCGCATGTGGGAGAGCGGGGAATGCGGTCCCTAGCAACCCGCTGTGTTTACTGGTTACCAGCTACACAGAGGGCTGCGGGGAGTGCAATTCGCACCCCCGCATCCCCCCTCCCCAGGGAAGGCATCTTGAGGAGTTCTCTTTGTGGGGGTGCGAATCGCACTCCCCGCAGCCCGCTGTGTAGCTGATATCCAGTAAACACAGCGGTTTGCTAGGGACCACGTTCCCCGCTCTCCCGCATGCGGGGAACATGGGGAGGCTGAGAAAGTTTCTAAGTTCCCTGCTGGATTCGCAGGTAACTGAAATTCTCTCAAATGTGAACCTAGCCTTTAGAATCAAAACAAAATGTTAATTTGAAATTATTTATGTTGCAGATGAGGAGACTCCTCCTCTACCAAAAAAGAGAGCTCGGTTGGCGAGTGAGCTGACAGAGACTGCAAAAGATGGCACAGTGTGGCGTGAAGTACAAGTGGGGAAACGTCTCCCCTTCACCCCAATAGATCCTACCCTACAGATGGAGAGCCAAGTGCTAAGGCCAGACGAAGTGTCCGGAGTCACCTTTAGAGCTTCCACTGTTTTATCACTCTTGACATGCTTCGTAGCATTCAAGAATGGACTACTCAACATGCACGTCACACGGAGCAGGTGGATTGGTTCATGGGTCTCCCGGAACTAATGGCATTTATTTCAGTCATTATCTTGCGGGGGGTGACCAAGTTTCCATCACTACGTGACAGCTGGTCAGCAAACCTGATAAACCCAAGGATCATTGCAACTATGACCCGAAACCGCTTCCAAGACATCATGCAACACCTACGCTTTGATGACATGTTCACACGCAGTGAGCGAGTGGAGACCGATAAGTTTGCTGCAATCTCCGATGTGTGGAGATCGTTTGTCACCAACTGCATCGCCTCCTACAACCCTGGTCAACACATCACTATTGATGAACAGATTTTCCCATCAAAGACTCACTGCTGTTTTCTGCAATACATTGCAACAAAACCAGACAAGTTTGGCATCAAGTTTTGGGTGGCTTGCGACTTGAAATCAAAGTACATCTGTAATGTCCTCCCATATCTTGGCAAGGAACCCAATAGTCCCAGCGGGGAGAGACTGTCCGAAACTGTAGTGATTAGGCTGATGGAACCATTCATGGACAAGGGCAGAACTGTAACCACAGACAATTTCTTTACATCATTGTCACTTGCACAACGACTGCTTAGCCGGAAAACCACTATCCTCTGCACAGTCAACAACAGTCGCCAGGAAATTCCTCAATCCGCTAGACAGATGGCCCGCACTGAATTCATCGCTCAGGTGTTTTCAACCACTGGTGCCACACTGACAGTGTATGCACCCAAACGAAAGAAGGCCGTCTACATTCTCAGCAGCATGCACAGCATGGTTGAGACTGAGGATACCAACAAAAAGGAAGCCAAACAAGGTCACACAATACAACCACACAAAGTGCGGTGTGGATGTAATGGACCAAATGGTGCGGGAGTACAGCGTGCATGCAGGAACACGGAGATGGACAGTCGCCGTGTTCTACAACATGAGGCCGGTGTCACACTAGCGAGTTTTACGGATGTATGAGAGGTGCAGAAAATATGGATTGCATACGGTACAATGATTCTCTATGGCCCAGCTTCTATCTGCCGTATTTTACTGATCCGTATTATACGGTCTTGTACGGCCGTAGAAAATCGCAGCATGCTGCGTTTGTCACCGTATAGCGCAAAAAAATTGCCAATGAAAGTCTATGGGGGCGAGAAAATTACGGATTACACACGGACCATGAGTGGGACTTGCCAGTTATACGCAGCGGTGTTATAGAGAAAAGCCGGCAATTCAGTGCGGTGTACAGTAAAATCACACTGACAGAATAGAATAGGTAGAATAAATGTGTACACATAGAATAGGTATATATATATATATATATATATATATATATATATATATATATATATATGTGTGTGTCAGTGACACACATATATATATATACATTTATATTTACTTCAGCGCGATATAGCATAAAAGCCGGTAATTCAATTGCCGGCTTTTCATTTCTCCTTCCCAAACCCGACATGATATGAGACATGGTTTACATACAGTAAACCATCTCATATCCCCTTTTTTTTTTTGCATATTCCACACTACTAATGTTAGTAGTGTGTATGTGCAAAATTTGGGCGCTGGAAGATGCGCCTATTCTGGCACTTGGCCACTCTCTTCCCACTCCTGTGTAGCGGTGGGATATGGGGTAATGAAGGGTTAATGTCACCTTGCTATTGTAAGGCGACATTAAGCCAGATTAATAATGGAGAGGCGTCAATTATGACACCTATCCATTATTAATCAAATAGTATGAAATGGTTAATAAAACACACACACATTATTAAAAAGTATTTTAATGAAATAAAGACACATGTAGTTGTAATATTTTATTAGACTCTTAATCCACCTGAATACCCTTGTCACCTGAAACAAAGTTAAAAAAAACAAACAACAATATTCCATACCTTCCGTTGTTATGTCCCACGTTGTAAATCCATCTGAAAGGGTTAACTAATTTTACAAGCAGAAGCCTATTAATGCAGCCGCCCCTGCCTGTAAAAACCAGGGGAATGAATGGATTGCAGGGGAATGACCTGTATTTACCTTGAGTTGCGGTGATGCGCCCTCTGCTGGATGTCCTCATATGAACTCGAGCGTGGGAACTTTTCACACTGAAATTTCAGTCCTCTTGTGCGATTTTCGCGCAATTTTTTTTCGCTAGTGTGCTTGAGGCCTTAGACACAAATGCTTCTGGTCATTACTCACAGCTGTACCTTGCTCTAAAATTTCTAATTCTCTATTTAAAATATATAAAAAAGGATTCATTGTTTCAGTGCTTTTTTGCTCAAATAAAACTAAACTAAATACAATATGTATAGTCTTTATATTATCAAATACAATAAACTGAACAGAACTAACTAGAAACTAAATGGCTAAACTCAATGGAAAACAACAACCTCCTGTGGTGCGACAGTAATGGCCTTAATTACAGAACAAAATAAGGTGATTAGAGGATGTTAGCTAAAATCCTTCAGGTCATTCCACCCTTCTCTGGGTGCCAAAGGTAGAAATGTTAAATGACCCCTCTGTGGGACTTCTAGTGATAATATGGCCCAGGACACTGTAAAGCCCCCGTCTCACTAAGCGAGATCGCTAGCGAGATCGCTGCTGAGTCACAAGTTTTGTGACGCAACAGCGACCTCAGTAGCACTCTCGCTATGTGTGACACGTAGCAGCGACCAGGCCCCTGCTGTGAGATCGCTGGTCATGTCGGAATGGCCTGGACCTTTTTTTGATCGTTGAGGTCCCGCTGGGTAGCACACATCGCTGTGTTTGACACCTTACCAACGACCTCGTTGACGACTCAGACACTGAATCGTCATAACAGCTCCCATGTGACATCATTGTACAGGTCGCTACAGGTCGCTGGTGAGATGTCAAACAGTGAGATCGCAGCAGCGATCGTTGGGAAGATCTCACTGTTTGACATCTCACCAGCGACCCCATAGCGACGCAGCAACGATCCCTGACAGGTCGTATCGTTGTCAGGATCGCTTTAGCGTCGCTAAGTGAGACGGGGCCTTAACCCTGGGTATATTCTGGGTGGAGGGGTATAATCTTGCCTAGGCCACTGGAACCCCAGGTATATTCTGACCCGGAGGAGTATAATCTGGCCTAGGACACTGTAAACCCGGGTATATTCTAGGCGGGGGGGGGGGTATAATCTGGCCTAGTCCACTGTAACACCGGGTATATTCTGAGCGACGGGGTATAATCAGACCTAGGACACTGTAACCCCGGCTATATTGTGGCCCAGAGGGATATAATCTGGCCGAGGCCACTGTAACCCCGGGTATATTCTGGGCAGGGGGTATAACCTGGCTTAGGCCACTGTAACCTCTGGTATATTCTGGGCGGGGGGTATATTCTGGTTTATGCCACTGTAACCCTGGGTATATTCTGGCATGAAGGGGTATAATCTAGCCTAGGCCAATTAACCCCATGTATATTCTGGGCAGGCGGGTATAATCTGGCCTAGGCCACTGTAACCCCGGGTATATTCTGGGCGGGGGGGGGGGTATAATCTGGCCTAGGCCACTGTAACTCCGGGTATATTTTGGCCCGGAGGGGTATAATCTGGCCTAGGCCACTGTAAGCCAGGGTATATTGTGGCCCGGAGGGGTGGAATCTGGCCTAGGCCACTGTAACCCCATGTATACTCTGGGCGGGGGTATAATTTGGCCTAGGCCACTGTAACCCAGGGTATGTTCTGGGTGGGGAGTAATCTTGCCTAGGCCACTGTAACCCTGGGTATATTCTGGGCGAGGTGGTATAATCTTGCCTAGGACACTGTAACCCCATGTATATTCTGGACGGGGGGGTATATTCTGGCCTAGGCCACTGTAACCCCGGGTATATTCTGGGTGGGGGGTATAATCTGGCCTAGGACAATGTAACCCTGGGTATATTCTGGGCGGAGGGGTATAATCTGGCCTAGGCCACTGTAACCCCGGGTATATTGTGGCCCAGAGGGGTATAATCTGGCCTAGGCCACTGTAACCCCGGGTATATTCTGGGTGGGGGGGTATAATCTGGCCTAGGCCACTGTAACTCTGGGTATATTGTGGCCCGGAGGGGTATAATCTGGCCTAGGCCACTGTAACCCAGGGTATATTGTGGCCCGGAGGGGTGTAATCTGGCCTAGGCCACTGTAACCCCATGTATATTCTGGGCGGGGGTATAATCTGGCCTAGGCCACTGTAACTCAGGGTATATTTTGGACGGGGAGTAATCTTGCCTAGGCCACTGTAACCCATGTATATTCTGGGCGGGGAGGTATAATTTTGCCTAGGACACTGTAACCCTGCATATATTCTGGGCGGGAAGGGGGGGTATAATCTGGCATAGGACACTGTAACCCTGGGTATATTCTGGGCGGAGGGGTATAATCTGGCCTAGGCCACTGTAACACTGGGTATATTCAGGGCAGGGAGGTAATCTGGCCCAGGACTCTGTAACCCAGGGTATATTCTGGCCCAGAGGGGTATAATCTGGCCTAGGCCATTGTAACCCTGGGTATACTCTAGGTGGAGGGGTATAATCTGGCCTAGGCCACTGTAACCCCGAGTATATTCTGACCCGGAGGGGTATAATCTGGCCTAGGACACTGTAAACCCAAGTATATTGTGGGCGGGGGGTATAATCTGGCCTAGGCCACTGTAACTCCGGGTATATTGTGGCCCGGAGGGGTATAATCTGGCCTAGGCCACTGTAAGCCCGGGTATATTGTGGCCGGAGAGGTGTAATCTGGCCTAGGCCACTGTAACCCCATGTATATTCTGGGCGGGGAGGGGGGTATAATTTGGCCTAGGCCACTGTAACCCAGGGTATATTCTGGGCGGGGAGTAATCTTGCCTAGGCCACTGTAACCCTGGGTATATTCTGGGCGAGGTGGTATAATCTTGCCTAGGACACTGTAACCCAATGTATATTCTGGACGGGGGGGTATAATCTGGCCTAGGCCACTGTAACCCTGGGTATATTCTGGGTGGGGGGTATAATCTGGCCTAGGATAATGTAACCCTGGGTATATTCTGGGCGGAGGGGTATAATCTGGCTTAGGCCACTGTTACCCCGGGTATATTCTGGGTGGGGGGGGGTATAATCTGGTCTAGGCCACTGTAACACTGGGTACTTTCAGGGCAGGGAGGTAATCTGGCCCAGGACACTGGAACCCCAGGTATTTTCTGGCCCGGAGGGGTATAATCTGGCCTAGGCCACTGTAACCCAGGGTATATTCTGGGTGGAGGGGTATAATCTGGCCTAGGCCACTGTAACCCCGGTTATATTCTGACCCGAAGGGGTATAATCTGGCCTAGGACACTGTAAACCCAAGTATATTGTGGGCGGGGGGTATAATCTGGCCTAGTCCACTGTAACCCCCGGGTATATTCTGGGCGAGGGGGTATAATCTGGCCTAGGCCACTGTAACCCCGGGTATATTCTGGGAAGAGGGGTATAATCTGGCCTAGGCCATTTAACCCGGGTATATTCTCGGTGAGGGGTATAATCTGGTTTAGGCCACTGTAACCCCGGGTACATTCTGGCCCGGAGGGGTATAATCTGGCCTAGGCCACTGTAACTCCAGGAATATTCTGACCTGAAGTGGTATTATCTGGTCAAGGCCACTGTAACCCTGGGTATATTCTGGGCGGAGGGGTATAATATGGCCAAGGCCACTATAACCTCGGGTATATTCTAGGCGGGGGGGTATAATCTGGCCTAGGCCACTGTAACCCTTGGTATATTCCGGGGCGGGGGGTATAATATGGCCTAGGCCACTGTAACCCTGGGTATATTCTGGCCCAAAGGGGTATAATCTAGCCTATGCCACTTAACTCCGTGTATATTCTGGGCGGGATTAATCTGGCCTAGGCCACTGTAACCCCGGGTATATTCTGGCCCGGAGGGGGTATAATCTAGCCTAGGCCTCTGTAACCTCAGGTATATTCTGGGTGGTGGGCTATAATCTGGCCTAGGCTACTGTAACCCCGGGTATATTCTGGGCAGGGGGGTATAATCTGGCCTAGGCCACTGTGACCCCTGATATATTCTAGCCAGGAGGAGTATAATCTGGCCTAGGCCACTGTAACCCAGGGTATATTCTGGCCCGGAGGAGTATAATCTGGCCTAGGCCACTGTAACCTCAGGTATATTCTGGCCCGGAGGGGCACAATCTGGCCTAAGCCACTTTATCCCAGGGTATATTCTGGGCGGGGGGGTATAATCTGGCCTAGGCCACTTTAATCCCAGGTATATTCTGGGTGGGCGTGTATAATTTGGCCTAAGCCACTGTAACCCCAGCTATATTCTAGGTGGGGAGGTATAGTCTGGCCTAGGCCACTTTAATCACGGGTATATTCTGGGCGGGGGTATAATCTGGCCTAGACCACTGGAACCCTATGTATATTCTGGGCAGGGGTATAATCTGCCTAGGTCACTGTAACCCCGGGTATATTCTGGAGGGGTATAATCTGGCCTAGGCCACTTTAACCCCGAGAATATTCTGGGAGGGGGGTATAATCTGGCCTAGGCCACTGTAACCCCGGGTATATTCTGACCCGGAGGGGTATAATGTGGCCACGGACACTGTAACCCCGGGTATATTCTGGGCAGTGGGGTATAATCTGGCCTAGGCCACTTTAACCCTGGGTATATTCTGGGTGGGGGGTATAATCTGGCCTAGACCACTGTAATCCTCGTTATATTCTGGGCGGGGGTGTATTATCTGGCCTAGGCCACTGTAAGCCCGGGTATATTGTGGCCGGAGAGGTGTAATCTGGCCTAGGCCACTGTAACCCCATGTATATTCTGGGCGGGGAGGGGGGTATAATTTGGCCTAGGCCACTGTAACCCAGGGTATATTCTGGGCGGGGAGTAATCTTGCCTAGGCCACTGTAACCCTGGGTATATTCTGGGCGAGGTGGTATAATCTTGCCTAGGACACTGTAACCCAATGTATATTCTGGACGGGGGGGTATAATCTGGCCTAGGCCACTGTAACCCTGGGTATATTCTGGGTGGGGGGTATAATCTGGCCTAGGATAATGTAACCCTGGGTATATTCTGGGCGGAGGGGTATAATCTGGCTTAGGCCACTGTTACCCCGGGTATATTCTGGGTGGGGGGGGGTATAATCTGGTCTAGGCCACTGTAACACTGGGTACTTTCAGGGCAGGGAGGTAATCTGGCCCAGGACACTGGAACCCCAGGTATTTTCTGGCCCGGAGGGGTATAATCTGGCCTAGGCCACTGTAACCCAGGGTATATTCTGGGTGGAGGGGTATAATCTGGCCTAGGCCACTGTAACCCCGGTTATATTCTGACCCGAAGGGGTATAATCTGGCCTAGGACACTGTAAACCCAAGTATATTGTGGGCGGGGGGTATAATCTGGCCTAGTCCACTGTAACCCCCGGGTATATTCTGGGCGAGGGGGTATAATCTGGCCTAGGCCACTGTAACCCCGGGTATATTCTGGGAAGAGGGGTATAATCTGGCCTAGGCCATTTAACCCGGGTATATTCTCGGTGAGGGGTATAATCTGGTTTAGGCCACTGTAACCCCGGGTACATTCTGGCCCGGAGGGGTATAATCTGGCCTAGGCCACTGTAACTCCAGGAATATTCTGACCTGAAGTGGTATTATCTGGTCAAGGCCACTGTAACCCTGGGTATATTCTGGGCGGAGGGGTATAATATGGCCAAGGCCACTATAACCTCGGGTATATTCTAGGCGGGGGGGTATAATCTGGCCTAGGCCACTGTAACCCTTGGTATATTCCGGGGCGGGGGGTATAATATGGCCTAGGCCACTGTAACCCTGGGTATATTCTGGCCCAAAGGGGTATAATCTAGCCTATGCCACTTAACTCCGTGTATATTCTGGGCGGGATTAATCTGGCCTAGGCCACTGTAACCCCGGGTATATTCTGGCCCGGAGGGGGTATAATCTAGCCTAGGCCTCTGTAACCTCAGGTATATTCTGGGTGGTGGGCTATAATCTGGCCTAGGCTACTGTAACCCCGGGTATATTCTGGGCAGGGGGGTATAATCTGGCCTAGGCCACTGTGACCCCTGATATATTCTAGCCAGGAGGAGTATAATCTGGCCTAGGCCACTGTAACCCAGGGTATATTCTGGCCCGGAGGAGTATAATCTGGCCTAGGCCACTGTAACCTCAGGTATATTCTGGCCCGGAGGGGCACAATCTGGCCTAAGCCACTTTATCCCAGGGTATATTCTGGGCGGGGGGGTATAATCTGGCCTAGGCCACTTTAATCCCAGGTATATTCTGGGTGGGCGTGTATAATTTGGCCTAAGCCACTGTAACCCCAGCTATATTCTAGGTGGGGAGGTATAGTCTGGCCTAGGCCACTTTAATCACGGGTATATTCTGGGCGGGGGTATAATCTGGCCTAGACCACTGGAACCCTATGTATATTCTGGGCAGGGGTATAATCTGCCTAGGTCACTGTAACCCCGGGTATATTCTGGAGGGGTATAATCTGGCCTAGGCCACTTTAACCCCGAGAATATTCTGGGAGGGGGGTATAATCTGGCCTAGGCCACTGTAACCCCGGGTATATTCTGACCCGGAGGGGTATAATGTGGCCACGGACACTGTAACCCCGGGTATATTCTGGGCAGTGGGGTATAATCTGGCCTAGGCCACTTTAACCCTGGGTATATTCTGGGTGGGGGGTATAATCTGGCCTAGACCACTGTAATCCTCGTTATATTCTGGGCGGGGGTGTATTATCTGGCCTAGACCACTGTAACCCTGGGTATATTCTGGGCGGAGAGGTATAATATGGCCAAGGCCACTATAACCTCGGGTATATTCTGGGCAGTGGGGTATAATCTGGCCTAGGCCACTTTAACCCTGGGTATATTCTGGGTGGGGGGTATAATCTGGCCTAGACCACTGTAATCCTCGTTATATTCTGGGCGGGGGTGTATTATCTGGCCTAGACCACTGTAACCCTGGGTATATTCTGGGCGGAGGGGTATAATATGGCCAAGGCCACTATAACCTTGGGTATATTCTAGGCGGGGGGGGTATAATCTGGCCTAGGCCACTGTAACCCTGGGTATATTCCGGGGCGGGGGGTATAATATGGCCTATGCCACTGTAACCCTGGGTATACTCTGGCCCAAAGGGGTATAATCTAGCCTATGCCACTTAACTCCGTGTATATTCTGGGCGGGATTAATATGGCCTAGGCCACTGTAACCCCGGGTATATTCTGGCCCGGAGGGGGTATAATCTAGCCTAGGCCTCTGTAACCTCAGGTATATTCTGGGTGGTGGGCTATAATCTGGCCTAGGCTACTGTAACCCCGGGTATATTCTGGGCAGGGGGGTATAATCTGGCCTAGGCCACTGTGACCCCTGATATATTCTAGCCAGGAGGAGTATAATCTGGCCTAGGCCACTGTAACCCAGGGTATATTCTGGCCCGGAGGAGTATAATCTGGCCTAGGCCACTGTAACCTCAGGTATATTCTGGCCCGGAGGGGCACAATCTGGCCTAAGCCACTTTATCCCAGGGTATATTCTGGGCGGGGGGGTATAATCTGGCCTAGGCCACTTTAATCCCAGGAATATTCTGGGTGGGGGTGTATAATTTGGCCTAAGCCACTGTAACCCCAGCTATATTCTAGGTGGGGAGGTGTAGTCTGGCCTAGGCCACTTTAATCACGGGTATATTCTGGGCGGGGGTATAATCTGGCCTAGACCACTGGAACCCTATGTATATTCTGGGCAGGGGTATAATCTGCCTAGGTCACTGTAACCCCGGGTATATTCTGGAGGGGTATAATCTGGCCTAGGCCACTTTAACCCCGAGAATATTCTGGGAGGGGGGTATAATCTGGCCTAGGCCACTGTAACCCCGGGTATATTCTGACCCGGAGGGGTATAATGTGGCCACGGACACTGTAACCCCGGGTATATTCTGGGCAGTGGGGTATAATCTGGCCTAGGCCACTTTAACCCTGGGTATATTCTGGGTGGGGGGTATAATCTGGCCTAGACCACTGTAATCCTCGTTATATTCTGGGCGGGGGTGTATTATCTGGCCTAGACCACTGTAACTCCGGGTATATTCTGGCCCAGAGGAGTGTAATCTGGCCTAAGCCACTGTAACCCCGGGTATATTCTTGGCGAGGGGTATAATCTGGTATAAGCCACTGGAGCCCTGGGTATATTCTGTCCCGGAGGGGTATAATCTAGGCGAGGCAACTTAACCCCATGTATATTCTGGGCGGGCAGGTACAATCTGGCCTAGACAACTGTAACTCCGGGTATATTCTGGGCGGGGGTATAATCTGGCCAAGGCCACTGTAAACTTGGATATATTCTGGCCCAGAGGAGTATAATCTGGCCTAATCCACTGTAACCCTGGGTATATTCTGGGCGGGGGGGTATAACTTGGCCTAGGCCACTGTAACCCCATGTATATTCTGGGCAGGGGTATAATCTGCCTAGGTCACTGTAGTCCCGGGTATATTCTGGAAGGGTATAATCTGGCCTAGGCCACTTTAACTCCGGGAATATTCTGGGAGGGGCGTATAATCTGGCCTAGGCCACTGTAACGCCGAGTATATTCTGACCCAGAGGGGTATAATCTGGCCTCGGACACTGTATATTCTGGGTAGTGGGGTATAATCTCGCCTAGGCCACTTTAACCCCGGGTATATTCTAGGTGGGGGGTATAATCTGGCCTAGGCCACTGTAACCCTGGGTATATTCTGGGCGGGGGTGTATATTCTGGCCTAGACCACTGTAACTCCGGGTATATTCTGGCCCGGAGGAGTATAATCTGGCCTAGGCCACTGTAACCCTGGGTATATTCTGGGCGAGGGGTATAATCTGGTCTAGGCCACTGGAGCCCTAGGTATATTCTGTCCCGGAGGGGTATAATCTAGCCGAGGCAACTTAACCCAATGTATATTCTGGGCGGGCAGGTACAATCTGGCCTAGACCACTGTAACCCCGAGTATACTCTGGGCGGGGGGGTATGATCTGGCCTAGGCCACTTTAACCCAGGGTATATTCTGGGCAGAGGGAGTACAATCTAGCCTACGCCACTGAAAACTTGGATATATTTTGGCCCAGAGGGGTATAACCTGGCCTAGGCCACTGTAACCCAGAGTATATTTTGGGCGGGGGGGGTATAATCTGGCCTAGGCTTCTGTCATCTTGGATATATTCTGGCCCAGAAGTATAATCTGGCCTAGTCCACTGTAACCCTGGGTATATTCTGGGCAGGGGGGTATAGTCTGGCCTAGTCCACTGTAACCCCATGTATATTCTGGGCAGAGGTATAATCTGCCTAGGTCACTGTAACCCCGGGTATATTCTGGAAGGGTATAATCTGGCCTAGGCCACTTTAACCCTGGGTATATTCTGGGTGGGGGGTATTATCTGGCCTAGGCCACTGTAACCCTGGGTATATTCTGGGCGGGGGTGTATATTCTGGCCTAGACCACTGTAACTCCGGGTATATTCTGGCCCGGAGGGGTATAATCTGGCCTAGGCCACTGTAACCCTAGGTATATTCTGGGCGAGGGGTATAATCTGGTCTAGGCCACTGGAGCCCTGGGTATATTCTGTCCCGGAGGAGTATAATCTAGCCTAGGCAACTTAACCCCATGTATATTCTGGGCGGGCAGGTACAATCTGGCCTAGACCACTGTAACCCTGGGTATATTTTGGGTGGGGGGTATAATCTGGCCTAGACCACTTTAACCCCGGGTATATTCTGGGCAGGGGGAGTACAATCTGGCCTACGCCACTGTAAACTTGGATATATTTTGGCCCAGAGGGGTATAACCTGGCCTAGGCTACTGTAACCCCGAGTATATTTTGGGCGGGGGAAGGGGGGGTATAATCTGGCCTAGGCCACTGTAAACTTGGATATATTCTGGCCCAGAGGAGTATAATCTGGCCTAGCCCACTGTAACCCTGGGTATGTTCTGGGCGGGGGGTATAATCTGGCCTAGGACACTGTAACTCCGGGTATATTCTGGGCAGGGGGTATAATCTGGCCTAGGCCACTGTAACCCAGGGTATATTCTGGGAGGGGGGGGTAATTCTGGCCTAGGCCACTGTAACCCAGGGTATATTCTGGAAGGGGGGTATAATCTGGCCTAGGCGACTGTAAACTTGGATATATTCTGGCCCAGAGGAGTATAATCTGGCCTAGGCCAATGTAACCCTGTGTATATTCTGGGTGGGGGGGTATAATCTGGCCTTGGACACTGTAACACTGGGTATATTCTGGGCAGGGGGTAATCTGGCTTAGGCCACTGTAACCCCGGGTATATTCTGGGCAGGGGGATATAATCTGGCCTACGCCACTGTAACCCTGGGTATATTCTTGGAGGGGGGGTTTAATCTGGCCTAGGCCACTGTAACCCCGGGTATTTTCTGGGCGGGGGGTATAATCTGGCGTGGGCCACTCTAACCCCGGGTATATTCTGGGTGGGAGGGTATAATCTGGCCTAGGACACTGTAATCCTGGGTATATTCTGGGCAGGGGGTATAATCTGGCCTAGGCCACTGTAACCACGGGAATATTCTGGGCAGGGGGTATAATCTTGCCTAGGCCACTGTCACCCCAGGTATATTCTGGGTAGGGGGGTATAATTTACCTAGGCCACTGTAACCCTGGGTATATTCTGTACCGAAGGGGTATAATCTAGCCTAGGCCACTTAACACCGCGTATATTCTGGGTGGGCGGGTATAATCTGGCCTAGGCCACTGTAACCCCGGGTATATTGTGGCCCGGAGGGGTATAATCTGGCCTAGGCCACTGTAACCCTGGATATATTCTGGGCGGGAGGGTATAATCTGGCCTAGGCCACTGTAACCCCGGGTATATTGTGGCCCGGAGAGGAATAATATGGCCTAGGCAACTGTAACCCCGGGTATATTCTGGGCAGGGGGGTATAATTTACCTAGGCCACTGTAACCCTGGGTATATTCTGTACCGAAGGGGTATAATCTAGCCTAGGCAACTTAACACCGCGTATATTCTGGGTGGGCGGGTATAATCTGGCCTAGGCCACTGTAACCCTGGGTATATTGTGGCACGGATGGGAATAATATGGCCTAGGCCACTGTAACCCCGGGTATATTCTGGGCAGGGGGTATAATCTGGCCTAGGCCACTGTAACCCCGGGTATATTGTGGCCCGGAGGGGTATAATCTGGCCTAGGCCACTGTAACCCCAGGTATGTTGTGGCCCGGAGGGGTATATTCTGGCCTAGGCCACTGTAACCCGGGTATATTCTGGGCGGGGGGGGGGGGGGGTTATAATCATGCCTAGGCCACTGTACCCCTGGGTATATTCTAGGCCAGATTATACTCCTCCTGGCCCGAATATACCCGGGGTCACAGTGGCCTAGGCCAGATTATACCCCCCTACCCAGAATATACCCGGGGTTAGAGTAGACTAGGCCAGATTATAGCCCACCACCCGGAATATACCAGGGGTTACAGAGGCCTAGGCCAGATTATACCCCTCCGGGCAAGAATATAACCGGGGTTACAGTGACCAAGGCCAGATAAATCCCGCCCAGAATATACACGGAGTTAAGTGGCATAGGCTAGATTATACCCCTTTGGGCCAGAATATACCCAGGATTACAATGGCCTAGGCCTTATTATACCCCCCGCCCAGAATATACCCAGGGTTACAGTGGCCTAGGCCAGATTATACCCCTCCAGGCCACAATATACCCGGGGTTACAGTGGCCTAGGCCAGATTATACCCCCGCCCAGAATATACACAGGGTTACAGTGGTCTAGGCCAGATTATACCCCCCGCCCAGAATATACCCAGGGTTACAGTGGCCTAGACCAGATTATACCTCTCCCGGCCAGAAAATACACGGGGTTACAGTGGCCTAGGCCAGATTATACCCCCCTCCCAGAATATACCCTGGGTTACAGTGGACTAGGCCAGAATATATCCAAGTTTACAGTGGCCTAGGCCAGATTATACCCCTCCCGCCCAAAATATACTTGGGGTTACAGTGGCCTAGTCCAGGTTATACCCCTCTGGGCCAAAATATATCCAAGTTTACAGTGGCGTAGGCTAGATTGTACTCCCCCTGCCCTGAATATACCCGGGGATAAAGTGGCCTAGGCCAGATTATACCCCCCCCCGCCCAGAATATACAAGGGGTTAAGTTGCCTAGGCTAGATTATACCCCTCCGGGACAGAATGTACCAAGGGCTCCAGTGGCCTAGGCCAGATTATACTCCTCCGGGCCAGAATATACCCGGAGTTACAGTGGTCTAGGCCAGATTATACACCCCCGCCTGGAATATACCCAGGGTTACAGTGGCCTTGGAAAGATTATACCCCCCACCCAGAATATACCCAGGGTTAAAGTGGCCTAGGCCAGATTATACCCCATTGCCCAGAATATACCCGGGGTTACAGTGTCCTTGGCCAGATTATACCCCTCCGGGTCAGAACATACCCGGGGTTACAGTGGCCTAGGCCAGATTATACCCCCTTCCCAGAATATTCTCGGGGTTAAAGTGGCCTAGGCCAGATTATACCCCTCCAGAATATACCCGGGGTTACAGTGACCTAGGCAGATTATACCCCTGCCCCGAATATACATGGGGTTCCAGTGGTCTAGGCCAGATTATACCCCCGCCCAGAATATACCTGGGGTTACAGTGGCCTAGGCCAGACAATACCTCCCCACTCAGAATATACCTGGGGTTAAAGTGGCTTAGGCCAGATTATACACCCCCACCCAGAATATACCAGAGAAAATCAAGTGGCTTAGGCCAGATTATACCCCTCCGGGCCAGAATATACCTAAGATTACAGTGGCCTAGGCCAGATTATAGCCCACCGGCCAGAATATACACAGGGTTACAATGGCCTGGGCCAGATTATACTCCTCTGGGCCAAAATATACCCTAGGTTACAGTGGCCTAGGCCAGATTATACTCCTCCTGGCCCGAATATACCCTGGGTCACAGTGGCCTAGGCCAGATTATACCCCCCTACCCAGAATATACCCTGCGTTACAGTAGCCTAGGCCAGATTATAGCCCACCACCCAGAATATAACCAGGGGTTACAGTGGCCTAGGCCAGATTATACCCCCCCCACCCAGAATATACCCAGGGTTAAAGTGGCCTAGGCCAGATTATACCCTCACTGCCCAGAATATACCCGGGGTTACAGTGTCCGTGGCCAGATTATACCCCTCCGGGTTAGAATATACCCGGGGTTACAGTGGCCTAGGCCAGATTATACCCCCTCCCAGAATATTCCCGGTGTTAAAGTGGCCTAGGCCAGATTATACCCCTCCAGAATAAACCCGGGGTTACAGTGACCTAGCCAGATTATACCCCTGCCCCGAATATACATGGGGTTCCAGTGGCCTAGGCCAGTTTATACCCCCACCCAGAATATACCCAGGATTAAAGTGGCCTAGGCCAGATTATGGCCTAGGCCATATTATACCCCCCCCCCCCCCGCCCAGAATATTTGCCACTAGGCACTTGAGGGCACGTGCCTAGGGCGAGAACAAGGGGGGCGGCACCTGAGCAAGGTTTTTTTTTTAATACGAGTCCTGTATTAAACACGTGGTGCTGGTGCCGATTCTCCCTACTCCCCCTGCTGAGACACAGTGATGCCCCTGCTCACAGCCTCACTGGTGCTCGGTCGGAATGTGACTGTGACTGACTGCTGAGGTGGAGCTGCGGCGCCCTGTGTCCCGACCCTGGGTCGTATCCTAGACTCACATTGCTGGCCTGGAGGACTCGCAGACAGTAGAGCAGTACATACACAGTAAGTAATGTACACTGTCTCTGTCTGTAATGATCTCCCTCCTTGCTCTTGCCCGTGTGCTGCCTGCTGCACGGCTCTGTCTGTGACTCACCTCACGGTCCTCACCCCTTCCCTTCCCTCACATTCCTCAGCCTCATTTCTGCCTGTAGTGCCTGAGGCTGGAGGAACCATGAAAACACAGTCAGCAGCCCTTAATGTTTTATGTTGGATCTTTCCTCCCGGCAGACGGACCCAGAGAGTGAGTGGTGGGGGTGGGGTATAATACAAACACCCCCACTCACTCTATCTGGGTCCTGGGAGCAAACATTGCCAGTGCTGGTGTGTGTGTGTGGCTGTATCGTATCTGTGTCTGTGTGCACGCGTGAGCTGAGCTGTATGTATATGTGTCTGTGCGGTGCTGTGGGTGTGTGTGCGGAGCTGTATGTGTGTGGGGCTGTATGTATGTGTGTGTGCGTGCGCGCAGAGCTGTGTGTGTGTGTGTGCGGGCAGTGGAGCTGTATGTGTGTGTGTGTGTGTGCAGAGCTGTGTGTGTGCGCAGAGCTGTGTGTGTGTGGAGCTGTATGTGTGTGTGGGGCTGTATGTGTGTGTGTGGAGCTGTAGGTGTGGCGGCGCTGTATGTGTGTGTGTATGTGCAGAGCTGTATGTGTGTGAGCGGAGCTGTATGTGTGTGTGCATGGAGCTGTATGTATGTGTGTGTCTGTGGGGTGCTGTGTGTGTGGGGCTGTATGTGTGTGTGTGCATGCGCGCAGAGCTGTATGTGTGTGGGGCTGTATGTGTGTGCGGAGCTGTGTGTGTGCAGAGCTGTGTGTGTGTGCGGGCAGCGGAGCTCTATGTGTGTGTGTGCGCAGAGCTGTGTGTGTGGGGCTGTGTGTGTGTGCGGAGCTGTGTGTGTTAGTGTGCAGAGCTGTGTGTGTGCGGCACTGTATGTGTGTGTGTATGTGCGGTGCTGTATGTGTGTGCAGAGCTGTGTGTGCGGCGCTGTATGTGTGTGTGTATGTGTGGAGCTGTATGTGTGTGTGCGGAGCGGAGCTGTGTGTGTGCGTGGAGCTGTATGTGTGTGTCTGTGGGGTGCTGTGTGTGTGTGTGTTCGGAGCGGTATGTGTGTGGGGCTGTATGTGTATGTGTGTGTGCGGGCAGCAGAGCTGTATGTGTGCGTGCGCACAGAGCTGTGTGTGTGTGTGCAGAGCTGTATGTGTGTGTGGGGCTGTATGTGTGTGCGGAGCTGTGTGTGCAAAAAACTGCCGGATCTGCCACGAATGGTAAAAATCGCTGATGTGAAAGTAGCCTAAGTCACAGCCGACAGTGTCTGCATTAGTCATACTCACCAATGGGGGAGGCAGCATGAAAAGTGCCGAGGGCAGCATAAACTCTAAATACGGCCCTGCCCCAGGTATATTCTGGGCAGGGGGTATAATCTGGCCTAGGCCACTGTATCCCCGGGTATACTCTGGGCAGGGGGTATAATTTAGCCTAGGCCACTGTAACCCTGAGTATATTCTGGGCGGGGAGTATAATCTGGCCTAGGCCACTGTAATCCCGGGTACATTCTGGGCGCGGGGGTATAATCTGGCTGGTTACACCAGGATCCATCTCTAGTCCCAACTGTGCCAGGTACAGCGGACAGTCCTGGATTTGGGTCTACGCCGGGCAGTCTCAGGCGTCTGCTGAATGTCCCTCACTGCCAGCGCCGCTCTGACAACTCTTCCTCCTGCAGGGGAGAAAGAAATGGGAAATGGGCATAAATTGGGGTGTGGTCAGGGGCGTTGCCAGAATGTTCATGGTCCATCCCTCTACCTGGGAGGTATCTGGATGTACCGCCATATCTATCTATATAATAGTCTAAGGGGTACTTCAGTCTGTTTGTCTGTCTTTCTGTCTGTCTGTAACGGAAATCTCGCATCACTGATTGGTCACGGCCAGCAGGCCGTGACCAATCAGCGACAGGCTTAGTCCTGCCGCGAATTGGCACCTCCCTACTCTCCTCAAGTCAGTGCCCCCTCCCTACTCCCCTCCAGTCAGTGCCAGTGTGTTGCCCCATCCCGGACCAACTTTTTACTATTGACGCTGTCTATGCAGCATCAATAGTAAAAAGATATAATGTTAAAAATAATTAAAAAATAAAAAATTGTGCTATTCTCACCTTCCGACGTCCACCGATGCGCATGATGCGGCCGCCAGCTTCTGTTCCCAGAGATGCATTGCGAAATTACCCAGATGACTTAGCGGTCTCGCGAGACCGCTAAGTCATCTGGGTAATTTCGCAATGCATCTCTGGGAACAGAAGCTGGTGGCCTCATAGCGCGCATCGGGACAGCTTTGTTGGACTCCAGAGGGTGAGTATATAACTATTTTTTATTTTAATTATTTTTTTTTAACAGGGATATGGTGCCCACATTGCTATATACTACGTGGGCTGTGCTATATACTGTGTGGGATGTGTTATATACTGCGTGGCCTGTGTTATATACTACTTGACTATGCTATATACTTCGTGGCTGTGCTATATACTACGTGGCTGTGCTATATACTACGTGGGCTGTGCAATATACGTTCGCTGTGCTATATACTACGTGGCTGTTATATACTACGTGGCTGTGCTACATACTACATGGGCTGTGCTATATACTGCGTGGGCTGTGCTATATACTACGTGGCTGTGTTATATACTACGTGGCTGTGTTATATACTACATGGCTGTGCTATAAACTACAAGGCTGTGCTATATACTACATGGCTGTGCTAAGGACGACGTACGTACATACATTCATATTCTCGAATACCCAATGAGTTAGAATCGGGCCACCATCCAGTGTATTACAGATTAGTCTTATTACCTTCCTACAGTGTGACCCCACTGTGATGTCAGCCCCATCCTCCAGGTACAAGGGAGAAACTGATGAAACTATAAACTCTTCATTTCCCTAATGTCTGCCCTGTTCTGTCTCCTCAGGTCACCTGACAAATACGACAAGAGAGAATATTATTATTATAATGAGATTCTACAGAAGACGTCCATTCCATTATACAGCATTGTTTTTGCTCTCGGGATTATTGGAAATGGATTAGTCATCTGGATTTCCGGATTCAGGATGAAGAACACAATCAGTGCCGTGTGGTTCCTCCACCTCGCCATCGCGGACTTCCTGTGCTGCTCATCTCTCCCCCTGAGAATTGCTGACTGGGCTGAATATTTCTCATACGGCACAAATTCTTCACATTGTATAGTCAACTTTGTTCTGTTTAATGTGAACATGAGCGCCAGTGTTCTCCTCCTGACGGCCATGAGTATTGACCGCTGGGTGTCCGTCATGTGGCCATTCTGGGCCAAAGTCCATAGATCTCGTAACCTGGTGAGAATCAGTGCAGCAATCATCTGGGGGCTGAGCGTCACTGTGGCAGGTGCACTGTATTACGTGTATACAATCCATGTAGGTTCTCTAAGTGAATGGTGTATACATTATTATTCCAGATATCCTTATAACCCAGAGTTACGTCGGACCATTCACCTGATCAGATTGGTTATAATGTGTGTGATCCCGTTTCTTGTCATCGTCACCTCTTATGTCACCATTTTTTACAAACTTAGAAAAAGTAAGAGATCCCAGAGATCTCAGAGATCCTCCAGGATCATCACCGCTGTTATATCGTGTTTCTTCATCTGCTGGTTTCCGTATTACATCTGCCCACTAATATACTGGCATTATACAGATTACAGAGCATCCGATTATACAGATTACATGACATTCTATTATTGGCATCGCATGACATTCCATATAGTACCCACTATCGTTACCAGCCTGGCTTGTCTGAACAGCTGCCTGAATCCGATCATTTATGTGTTCCTGACAGCGGATTTCCAACACGGTTTCCTCAGCTCCATCCCCTCCAGGCTGGAAAGAGCCTTCGGTGACCATCCTAATGACCTGAGCAGAGAGCGAGGAGACACAGGAGACACTCGCCCTGCTGCTGTGTAATGGATATTCCTGGGATCTCCTCTATGTCACACCTCTTAACCCCTTGGAGACTGGGACATTTTTCCAGTTTTCTTCCTTTTTCCTTTCCAAAAATCATAAAACATTATTTTCCCATGAAGGACTGATTGTTGCAGGCTGAAAAGTAATAATGAAAGTCTCCCTTCATGTTACCACATAATGTGCAGAAAAATGGGAGAGAAATAATCCCAAGTGAAGTGAAGTGGAAATTGTAATTCCACCATAAAAATAAAGTGACCCAGTGGAACAAATCAATTAACCCCTTCACCACCTTGGGTGTTTCTGTTTTTTGCGCCCATAACTTTGTTATTTTTCCATTGAGTATGGCCGTGTGAGGGCTGTTTTTTTGCGGGACGAGTTGCACTTTTGATTGACGCCATTGGTTTTGCCATATAATGTACTGAAAAAATGGGAAAAAAATCAAACTGCAGCGAAATTGCAAAAAAAGGGATAATTCCACAATTGTTTTTTTTTTTACGATGTTCACCAAATGCTAACACTGACTTGCCATGATGATTCTCCAGGTCAGTATGAGAATGCAGATACCAAACATGTACACAAGGTCGGACTGGCCCACCGGAACATTCTCCAGTGGGCCCAGGCACTGACATCTGCTGGCATACAGGGCCGGCAGCTGCTGAGGGCCCCCGCTGCCTCAGTGGCCACAGCCAGTGGTGTGTCACTAATAACGGCACACCACACAGCTGCTATGGGCCTGTCAGGGGGTCTGCCCAGCACCAGCAGTGGGGGAGCAGCGGGTGACAGGAGTCAGGAGCCGGCTGCTGGCTAAAGCTTGTGCCCGCTGCTAAAGAGAAATGAGCTCATGGGCGTGGAGAGCAGTGAATATTCATTTCACTTTAATAGCCGGCAATGTCGGGTTAGAATGTGAGAGTGAGGGGGAGGGGCCATCTCCCAGCACAGTTTAGATGGTGCGGGGGTCAGGAAGATGTCTGCAGCCCTCTCTGTGTCCCCTCCTACTCATCATGGCTGCTCCTAAACCACTGCCCTGGGATCTACACAAGTGAATCAGCAGGACCTGCTAAGTATACATATATATGTGTATCTGTGTGTACATGTGCAGTATACAGTGTGTGTATGTGTGTATATAGTATGTGTGTACCTATATACAGTATATAGCATGATTGGGTATATCTGCGGTGTGTAAATATATATATACAGTTCTGCTCAAAAGTTTACATACCCTGGCAGAATTTCTGCTTTCTTGGCCTTTTTTTCAGAGAATATGAATGATAACACCAAAACTTTACCTCCACTCATGGTTAGTGGTTGGGTGAAGCCATTTATTGTCAAACTACTGTGTTTTCTCTTTATAAATCATAATGACAACCCAAAACATCCAAATGACCCTGATCAAAAGTTCACATACCCCATTTGTTATTACCGTGTATTCCCCCTCTAACATCATTGACAGCTTGAAGTTCTGTATATGCATGTACATACAGTATACAGTGTGTGTATTTATTATATATGTATACTGCATGTGCGCAGTATATTGTGTAAATATATATGTATAAACCATATATGTATGTGAGCATACTGTATATAAACTGAATGTTTCTGTGTGTATATACTTTATATATGTGTCTGTATACGGTATATACAGTATACAGTGTATGTTTCTATATGTATAAAGTATGTATTATGTGTACATGTACAGTGTATATCTGTGTATATGTGCTGCATATATAGTTCTGTAATTGTAGAGTCGCCATAATAGGGATCAGCAGTAAATGTCTAATGCCTGTGCTTTACATTAGGGCCTGTTTACACTGTCTTTACTGCGCCCGGTGGGTTCTGCCTAAATCCTGTATAGAGCCATAGATTGCAATGACAGGAATGGAGTTCACATGAATTCCACAAGATTTTTTTTTTTTTTCTGAACGTGTCCGTCTGTCCCAACAGCTACAGAAAAGTGGACACTAGAAGAAAAACACAAACTGAGACTCTAAGAAAATACATCAGACGGTCAATTTCAGAAAAAAAGAAACAAATGGAATTAATTTATGTGAATCCTATTTTAGGGGGATTCAGGCAGAGCCCCCGGATACACTGAAGAAGCTCAGTGTGAACAGGGCCTGATATACTATTGTGTGGAATAGTGCAGTCTACACTATACCACGCTGTCCCAGTGCAGCAGCCAGACACGGACACAGGCCAGACACAGACACCGGCCAGACACGTACACCGACCAGACACGGACGCCAGCCAGACACGTACACCGACCAGACATGGACGCCGGCCAGACATGGACACCGACCTGACACGGACACCGACCAGACACAGACACCGGCCAGACACAGACACCAGCCAGATACGGACAGCGGCCAGACACGGACACCAGCCAGACATGGACAGAGGCCAGATACGGACAGCGGCCAGACACGGACACCGGCCAGACACGGACACCTTCCAGACACGGGCACCGGCCAGATACGGACAGCTGCCAGACACGGACACTGGCCAGACACGGACACCGGCCAGACACAGACACTGGCCAGACACGGACAGCGGCCAGATATGGACAGCAGCCAGACACGGACACCGGCCAGATACGGACACCGGCCAGATACGGACACCGACCAGACACGGACACCGGCCAGATATGGACAGTGGCCAGACACGGACACCGACCAGACATGGACACCGGCCAGACACGGACACCGGCCAGACACGGACACCGGCCAGACACAGACACGGCCAGACACAGACACGGACAGACACCGGCCAGACACGGACAGGGGCCAGACACAGACAGGGATGCAGGCCAGAAACAGACACCGGCCAGACATGGACAGGGGCCTGACACAGACACCGGCCAGACACGGACACCGGCCAGACACGGACAGGGGCCAGACACGGACACGGACGCGGCCAGACACGGACACAGGCCAGACACGGACAGGGGCCAGAAACAGATACTGGTCAGACATGGAAAGGGGCCAGACACAGATACCTGCCAGACACTGACAGGGGCCAGACACAGACAGGGGCCAGACACGGACACCGACCAGACACGGACGCCGGCCAGACACGGACGCCGGCCAGACACGGGTAGCGGCCAGACACGGACAGGGGCCAGACACAGACACTGGCCAGACATGGACAGGGGCCAGACACAGACACCGGCCAGAAACGGACACCGGCCAGAAGACACTTTTTTATAAATCTGTTGCTGTGGTCTTTCAGCGTTTGTTTCCCTAGTCAAATGAATGGGAAACAAAACTACAAGTGAAAAGGCTGCAGAAAAAGCAGAATATTTCCTGCCAACACTGTAGATTGATCCGCAGCAAAAATGGTGCATGTGAACAGTGTCTACAGAGGTTTTCTGAGAATGTAAAAATAATTAGCATGAAATGATAAATCCCCCGTGGCTCCAGCACTGATGCTCTGGGGGGTCTCTGCCAGTCTTAGCACTGGGCTGCAGGGGTCTTGTGGCTCTGGGGGTCTCTGCCAGTCTCAGCACTGGGCTGCAGGGGTCTTGTGGCTTCGGGGTCTCTGCCAGTCTTAGCACGGGCTGCAGTGGTCTTGTGGCTCCGGGGGTCTCTGCCAGTCTCAGCACTGGGCCGCAGTGGTCTTGTGGCTTCGGGGGTCTCTGTCAGTCTTAGCACTGGGCTGCAGTGGTCTTGTGGCTCCAGGGGTCTACGCCAGTCTTAGCACTGGGCTACAATCATCTTTTGGCTGTGCAGCGCCCCAGAGTCCTGGTCGTTGCAGTACTGTGGCTCCGCCACTATGGGGAGCCATGGTGCGTCCGATGGCACTGAAGGAGTTCATCTGATCAGGTATCACAGACACCAATACATTTCACAGCTGGGCCTCCGGGGGGAGCTAAGGGTTCTATTCATTAGGCCACTCCCCACCATAGTGGGTAAACTGGGGGTCAGGCAGGAAGTTAGATCAGAAAGCTGACTGGGTTGGAACCAGGCAACACCTTGTGGCAGAGGGTGTTGTGGGGGAAGATACAGTAGGGTCTCTGTCAGGGGTGGGATCCTGACAGAGGCTTGGCAACTTGAACGAACGTAACGGGACCGCGCCTGCTCCGGGTAGCGGCGGTACCCAAGGAAGGACTAGAAGCGAGATAGATTGTGCTGAGTGAGAAACGAGATCAAGCAAAAGGAGAAATACCAGTAGGGGTCGTGCTGTAAGACCGGAGCAACACCCTACTGAGGCGCAATACCGGTGGCCGGAACGCCGAGGGAGTATCATAACATTCAGCTTCAAGCAATACTCTAAACAGCGGCAGGACAGTCAGTCTAAGGCGGGCTGTCTAACTCAAATCACCTATGCAGTCTTGGGGGGCAACTTGTGGAGAGGGGCGACTCTAGGGTCCCGGAAGAGCTCCGAGCCTACCCGTCAAACGGGTGCCGTCCCAACCAGAACATCAGGGAGGGACGGAGGATTAGAAGAACATCATTTAATCGAGTTGTGAGGGAACTTAAGAAACAGACACAACAGTTGTGGGGGACTTTCCGTAAGCACAGCAGGGAAGGACCACAACACATAGCGCTAGAAGGAAGGCACCGATTTCCACCTGTGAGGAGAACTCTGGAGGTGCCATTGGACCGGCCGGACTTGCGCAGCCTGGTGAACCGTATTCCGGACTGAGGACCCAGAGATCATCAGTAAAGAGGTAAAGAGACTGCAACCTGGTGTCCTCGTTATTTACTGCACCGCACCACTACAGCCTCACCCCCATCTACATCATCCACACCTATTATTCCCTGTGCGCCCCACGGCAGGGTCACGGACCGGGGCCTAGCCGCCGTGACAACCCCAGAGCAGAGACTTCAGAGGCCCGGTACCGGGTACCCCTCGGCCCTGCGGCGGTGGGGGCGCTACAAACTTGGCGTCACGAACAGGATCTACTTAAGCCTGAAGAATCAGGTCATGTGTGCCTTGGAACTGTGATTTACTGTACTTGGACTGTACTTTATTGCAAAGACTGTGGATTGTCACTTGCCGCCAAAAGTTCGCGCCAAAACCGCCGCCATTACAGCGCTAAGGAGAGCGCAGGAGAAGAAGAAGGGCGTGGAAGTGGGCGTGAACAAGCTGAAGAGCGCGAAAGACAATGGCCGCCCAGTCTAAGTATCTCGGCCCCTTGAGGACGTGTCCGTCAGCAGCCGAGATCCGCCTCCTGATCCTCAATGGTGGGCAGAGACAGAGAAAACGAAACCGCCCACGAAGGAGAGAGCGGGAAAAGGACCAGGAAGAAGAACTCAGTGACATGGAGAACGCCATGGCCAGCCGCCCGGAGCCGGAGCGTGGGGTCGGAGCCGAGGACTCCCCCAGCTACCCGGAGAGGCACCACAGCCAGACCTCCACAGTTGACGCTGACCTACTGCAGACCGGAGCGGACGAACTGATCCACCAACTCCTGCGGACACAGCTGAGCACTGAAGCCGGGTGGAAGAAGACCATCATCGGGAGCCTCGCCAGACGTCTGTCGGCAGCCTCGTCTGGTCCGGAGCAAGAAGGAAGTTACAGCGCTCCAAAGCCAAAAAGCAAGGCTCTGCCGGAAAGTGAGATGCTGCAAACGGAGATGACAACGCCGCAGCGCCAGGCCCTGCAACCAGCGTTCCAGATCCCAGCGGAGGCAGAGCAGACCGGCACCGGAGGGACCGCATCTGAAGCAGGTATGAAGGACGACCCTGCCCTGACGACCGATACCACTCCAGTGACTGCTAGTGCCAAAGCTGCTGACCCCGTTCCAGTGACTGATCTTGCAGCAGCCGCTACCTCTGCTGCAGCAGATGCCCATACTCAAGCTGCGCAGACCTCCATCGCTGCGCATGATTTAACCGTACATGAAAGACGGATTAACGGCGTTTGTCCAGCACTGGGTGTAACCCTGGACCTCACTTTTCCCAGGCCAAGAGGGGTTAAGTGCCAGGTGCAGCCCTGGAAGCCGTCCAACTAAACCTCGGAAACCTGAAACTGTACATAGTTAACTGTTTGTTTCCCTGCTTTTTGCTACTTTAAACCCGACCTGGGTTATTCTTAAAGGGATCCCTTTGTTTACCCGGGATCCCTTCTTCTGCTTTTTGTTTTGTTTCCTGTTTATTCATCACTGAAAGAACTGCTGGATCATGAACAATGCATGATACAAACTCTTTGTAAATAGTTGCACCTTCTTAAAGGTGCTCCTTAATGGTTTTACTTAAAGAAGGACTCTTTGTGAAGATACCACACTGGAACCTTTGTTGAGTACGGACTGGTAGCCTGAGAAGGCGTGCTACCTCATAGAGACTTAGTCCCCTCTTAAAGGGGATGTTCATTTGTCGCACTTAAACGATGATGTTGCTTTAAGATAGGTAGCAATAATGTTTGACGAAAGAAAATGATGATAATGTTTACATGAGTAAGTTATATGTGTTCAACTAGTTAATTGTGAAGAAATGCTGATGATGTTCTCTGAGAAGAAAAAGGTGAAAGATAGAAGAAGGATGCAGTGGGCCCGTAGGGATAGATGCGGTGTCCAGCATGCATGATAGAGAGAAAGATAATGAGAAGGCTTAATGTTCGATAGAAAATGTTTTAATAATGCTGATAGATAGTTAGGATAGAAGGTAAACCCTGAGTCCTTATAGGAGTCATGTAGAAATGGCTCAGTGCTCTTAACCCGAAAATAATGTTATGTTCTATACTGTGTATAGTAGTTGAAAAGGCAGTAGGCCCTGGCTGAACGGGGCGGTCCTGTAACTGAAAGGAGAGGCAGTAGGTCTGGTGCCGATAGGACAGGCGGTCCTGCAGATTTAAAGAAGGAGAATGAGAAAGTTAAATTACCTTATAATTAGTGTTGAGCATTCCGATACCGCAAGTATCGGGTATCGGCCGATACTTGCGGTATCGGAATTCCGATACCGGATTCCGATACTTGCCGCGTATCGGATACCGGAATCGGAAGTTCCCAGATTCAAAATGCACAAATTCAGCCAATGAGAATGATTCCAAGTGTGGGCACATCCTGTTTAGCATGGAGGGCATGAAACTACTGGCAAGGCTGTGATTGGCTGCTGAAATGATGTCATGATGCAGTTTAAAAGTCGCTGGCGCCATTTTGCGATCACTCTGCTGTGAATTCAGTTAGTGACAGGACGCTGTTTGCTGACTGAGGGCCAGTTTAGAGATAGCGATTTGCTTCTTTGTGCTTTCCAAAGGCTAATTTAGCAACCGCTGTGTTCACCTACTATTCACCTTGCTTTTGCCTTGTAGCGCTGTTTTCACAGCGATCTGCAAGGTCTGTGTGTGTGTGTGTGTGAGTGCAGCCCACTCTCTAGTCTGAGTGCAGCCACATAGGCCATCCATAGTTGGTTGTATTCAGTTCAGGGAGGGTGGTTCATTGCCTCATACTGTTCTTTTTTTTTTTTTTTTTTCCAAGTAGTGTAGTCTGCTGCTAATTTATTCAAAAAAATCCTATTAGTGTCTTTCCACCCGTCTCCAGCTAATTTGTGGAAAAACACTACATAGGATAAAGTAGAGGAGGGTTTTTGGGCCTTGCAGCGCCGTTTACGGCTGTCTGCACGGTCTCCGTGTGACTGCAGCTCGCCCTGTAGTCTGTGAGCAGCCATAGCCTGGTTGTCTCCAGCTCAGGGTTCTTCACTGCGTCATACCGCCAAATCAATTTTCATTTTGTTTTAAGTAGTGCAGGCTGCTGCACATTTTTTCAAAAAATTCCTATTAGTGTCTTTCCACCCGTCTCCAGCTAACTTGTGGAAAAACACTACATAGGATAACGTAGAGGAGGGTTTTTGGGCCTTGCAGCGCCGTTTACGGCTGTCTGCACGGTCTCCGTGTGACTGCAGCTCTATCTGTTGTCAGTTCAGCCCCAAAAAAATAAATAAATAATAAAGTTCACCAAACACACCAGTTACACCACTTTACATTTGTGTAGGCCACATTAGCTCATATTAAAGTCTAGTCCACACTTTAGAAAATTAGTGTTTCTTATACCTGTTAGGAGGAGTTGTTCAGGAATAAGCACACAAAGCCGTTAGTACTTTTCTGCTTATCTTTATCAGTCAACCAAGATGAAGAAGGCAGTGAGTAAGGCACGTGGGCGTGGGCGCGGAGCAGGGAGGGGACGTGGGGATTCTGTGCCTGCTGCGGGCACCGGTGACTCATCAGCACCCACTTTCACCAGGCAACAGTCATTCATGCGCAGCTTTGTGTCAGAGCGCCGTACACCGCTGCTGCGTGAAGAACAAATTGAAGCCGTTGTCGGATGGATGGCAGCTAATGCATCAACTTCAATTAGTGCCACATCCTCTCAGACACAGAGCACTGGAGAGCAGCCATCTGTCTCTTCACCACCTGCCAAATTGCCCAGGCAGACAGAGAGCCCAGGACAGGAGCCGTCTCTACTTCTGTTCTCTGAATCTCTTGGCTTGGAAACAGGGGGCCAGCCAAGCAGCATTGGAGAAATGGAAGAAGAGGCAGGGTGCAGTGATGCCCAACAGCTTTTTCTGTCTTCCTCTGAAGAGGCGGGTGGGCCAGTGGCTCCGGTCACCACATCGCAGGCCGCATCAGCTGATGATGACACTCAGGTGCCACTTACTGGTGCGTGCTCTGCTGCTGAGACTACCCAGGAGGAGCAGTTGGGGGCAGAGGGTAGTGTAGATGATGAGGTCCTTGACCCATCTTGGCGTGAGGGACAGGAAGGTGGTGGGAGCAGCTCTGAGGAAGAGATTCCCCGTACGGCCCAAAGAGGGAGAGGGAGGGGGAAGACTGCGGATCCTGCAGCCTCCGCTTTGGCACCCGTTAGGAGCATGTCTCTTCCAAAAGCCAAAAAGGGCGCTCCCAAGACTTGCAGTGCCTGGTCCTTTTTTGACACAGTTGCAGATGACATTTGCTATGTCAGATGCAAGGTGTGTCATCAAAAAGTCAAAAGAGGGAAAAATGTCAGCAACCTCAATACCTCCAACATGTGGAAACATGTGCGCACCAGGCACCCGGCGGAGTTAGAAAAACACACTGAAGAGCTAGGCCAACCAACAGCGGCAGCTACCACCTCTTCAGCTCGTGTTGCCTCTTCCTCCAGCTCACACGCAGCTGGTTCGGCTTCCTCCCAGGATCGCCGTGGAAGAACCTCTGGCACTGTTGTCCAGAGACCCACTGTAATTCCACCCGCAGCACCACTTTCCCAGTCATCCACACACTCCCAGCCCAGTCTACAGCCATCGGTAGTACAGGCATGGGAGAAAAGGCGGCCTTTCTCGTCAAACCACCCACGAGCACAGGCTCTGACTGCAGGCATTGCCAAACTTCTGTCACTGGAAATGCTGTCATTCAGGCTGGTGGAGACTGACAGCTTCCGTGACTTGATGTCATTGGCAGTCCCACAGTACAATGTGCCCAGCCGCTTTTACTTCAGCAGGCAAGCCGTCCCTGCCCTGCACAAGCATGTGGAGGGACACATAAAACACGCGCTACTGAATGCCGTCAGTAGCAAGGTCTACCTCACCACCGATGCGTGGACCAGTCAACATGGACAGGGGCGATACCTTTCCCTCACTGCCCATTGGGTTAATGTCGTTGAGCCGGGTACAGACCGTGCGAGTGGCGCAGGACGTGTCCTGCCCACTCCAAGGATTGCAGGAATCCATTCTGTACGCATTGACTCCTCCTCTTACACCAGTTCCTGAGAATCATCGCTGCAGGAGCCGTCACAGTCCACCTCCACATGGACCCGTGATGAACGTGTACCTGTTACGACCGACATGAGCACAGCTGTGGCCAAACGTCAACAGGCCGTCTTGAAATTAATTTTTTTGGGGAATCGTAGCCACACAGCGCAGGAGCTCTGGAATGCCATCAAGCAGGAGAGCGATGTGTGGTTTGTGCCAGCGAATCTCCAGCCAGGCATGGTAGTGTGTGATAATGGCCGAAATCTGGTGGCAGCTCTGGGCCTCGGCAACCTCACTCACATCCCATGTCTGGCACATGTGCTCAATTTGGTCGTGCAGAGCTTTTTGAGGGACTATCCGGATCTTGATGCACTGCTGCACAAGGTCCGCCTAGAGTGTGCTCACTTGCGGCGTTCCAGCACGGCAAAAGCGCGCATTGCGGCTCTGCAGCGCCGACACCGCCTGCCGGAACATCGCATCATATGTGACCTACCTACCAGGTTGAATTCCACGTTACATATGTTGGAGCGGTTGTGTGAGCAGCAGCAAGCTGTAATGGAGTACCAGCTGCTTCAGAAGAAGTCGCAGTCAGCGCCGTACAGACTTCACAACCACAGAGTGGGCCACTATGAATGACGTCTGCCAGGTTTTGCGTCCCTTTGATTATTCCACGCGGATGGCGAGTGCAGATGATGCACTAGTCAGCATGACTGTCCCCCTTATCTGCCTGCTTGAAAAATCACTGCAAGCGCTAAGGGATGATGTTGTGGAAGAGGTGGAGGATGAGGATTCACCATTTCCATCATCTTGTGGACAGTCAGCGCCACGTGGTTCCTCACAAACGCGTAGGCAGGGGACAGTTTGTGAGGAGGATGAGGAGTGTTGTGAATTTACCTTTTGGCTCCCTCTAGTGGCTACTAGTGATTTGACTCTGGGTATGTCATTCATCCCTTGTATGCTCACCTGGGTCGTTAGGTCAGGGGTGTTGCTATATAAGCTCCCTGGACCTTCAGTTCAATGCCTGGCAACGTTGATATCAGAGCTAATCTGTAGTGCTCTTGTCTACTGATCCTGGTTCCTGCTTGATTAAGCTAAGTCTGCTTTCTTGCTTTTTGCTATTTGTTTTTGTTTGCATTTTTGTCCAGCTTGTATATAATCTGTTTCCTGACCTTGCTGGAAGCTCTAGGGTGGCTGGTGTTCTCCCCCCGGGCCGTTAGACGGTTCGGGGGTTCTTGAATCTCCAGCGTGGATTTTGATAGGGTTTTTGTTGACCATATAAGTTATCTTACTACATTCTGCTATTAGTAAAGTGGGCCTCTCTTTGCTAAAGTCTAGTTCATCTCTGTGTTTGTCATTTCCTCTTACCTCACCGTTATTATTTGTGGGGGGCTACTATCCTACTTTTGGGGTCTATTCTCTGGAGGCAAGAGAGGTCTTTGTTTTCCTCTTCTAGGGGTAGTTAGTCCTCCGGCTGGCGCGAGACATCTAGCGACCAACGTAGGCATGTTCCCCGGCTACTGCTAGTGTTGGCGTTAGGAGTAGATATATGGTCAACCCAGTTACCACTGCCCTATGAGCTGGATTTTTGTACGTCGCAGACTTACTTGTTTCTCTGAGACCCTCGCCATTGGGGTCATAACAGTTTGCCAGGCCAGTATTAAATGTTAAATGCATTGCAGAAGCGGGATTATAAGAAAGAAAGTTCTGAGTTTTTTTTTTTCTCTCTCTCATTTTTTTTTCTTTTCCCCTTTACCTCTGAGTGGCTTGTGTTTGCTGCAGACATGAATGTCCAGACCTTGATTACAAGTGTGGACCAGCTTGCTGCTCGTGTGCAGGGCATACAAGATTATGTTATCAGAAGTCCTATGTCAGAACCTAAGATACCGATTCCTGAACCGTTTTCCGGAGACCGATTTAAATTTAGAAATTTCAGGAATAATTGTAAATTGTTTTTGTCCCTGAAACCCTGTTCATCTGGAGACTCCGCTCAGCAAGTAAAAATTGTTATTTCTTTTTTACGGGGCGACCCTCAGGATTGGGCCTTCTCGCTGGCGCCAGGAGATCCGGCATTGGCTGACATTGATGCGTTTTTTCTGGCGCTCGGTTTGCTTTATGAGGAACCCAATCTTGAGATTCAGGCAGAAAAGGCCTTGCTGGCTATGTCTCAGGGCCAGGACGAGGCTGAAGTGTATTGCCAAAAATTTCGGAAATGGTCCGTGCTGACCCAGTGGAACGAGTGTGCATTGGCTGCTAATTTTAGAAATGGCCTTTCTGAAGCCATTAAGAATGTGATGGTGGGTTTTCCCATTCCCACAGGTCTGAATGATTCTATGGCCCTGGCTATTCAAATCGACCGGCGGTTGCGGGAGCGCAAAACCGCTAATTCCCTCATGGTGTTGTCTGAACAGACACCTGATTTAATGCAATGTGATAGAATCCTGACTAGAAATGAGCGGAAAGTTCATAGACGCCAGAATGGCTTGTGTTACTACTGTGGTGATTCTACACATGTTATCTCAGCATGCTCTAAACGTCTTACTAAGGTTGTTAGTCCGGTCGTCATTGGTAATTTGCAACCTAAATTTATTCTATCTGTAACTTTGATTTGCTCACTGTCATCGTATCCTGTCATGGCGTTTGTGGACTCGGGTGCTGCTCTGAGCCTTATGGATCTGTCATTTGCCAAGCGCTGCGGATTTGTTCTTGAGCCATTGGAAAATCCTATCCCTCTTAGGGGTATTGATTCTACACCATTGGCAAAAAATAAACCGCAGTTTTGGACACAGGTTACCATGTGCATGACTCCCGAACATCGGGAGGTAATACGTTTTCTTGTTCTGCATAAAATGCATGATTTGGTTGTTTTGGGTTTGCCATGGTTACAGACCCATAATCCAGTCTTGGACTGGAAGGCTATGTCAGTGTCAAGTTGGGGCTGCCATGGAATTCATGGAGATTCCCTGCCCTTGTCTATTGCTTCTTCTACGCCTTCGGAAGTTCCGGCGTATTTGTCTGATTATCAGGATGTCTTCAGCGAGTCTAAGTCCAGTGCACTGCCTCCTCATAGGGAATGTGACTGTGCAATAGATTTGATTCCTGGCAGTAAGTTTCCTAAGGGGAGACTGTTTAATCTGTCGGTACCTGAACATACCGCGATGCGTTCATATATCAAGGAGTCTCTTGAGAAGGGGCATATCCGTCCTTCTTCTTCCCCTCTTGGTGCGGGATTCTTTTTTGTGGCCAAAAAGGACGGATCTTTGAGGCCTTGTATTGACTATCGGCTTTTAAATAAGATCACTGTCAAATTTCAGTATCCTTTGCCGCTGTTGTCAGATTTGTTTGCCCGGATTAAAGGTGCCAAGTGGTTCACCAAGATAGACCTTCGTGGTGCGTACAACCTTGTGCGCATTAGGCAGGGCGATGAATGGAAAACCGCATTCAATACGCCCGAAGGTCATTTTGAGTACTTGGTGATGCCATTCGGTCTCTCTAATGCACCTTCAGTTTTTCAGTCCTTCATGCATGACATTTTCCGGAAGTATCTGGATAAATTTTTGATTGTTTATCTGGATGATATTCTGTTTTTTTCTGATGATTGGGACTCGCATGTGGAGCAGGTCAGGATGGTTTTTGAGATTCTGCGTGAAAATTCTTTGTTTGTAAAAGGCTCAAAGTGTCTCTTTGGTGTACAGAAGGTTCCCTTTTTGGGGTTCATTTTTTCCCCTTCTGCTGTGGAGATGGATCCAGTCAAGGTCCGAGCTATTCATGATTGGACTCAACCCTCGTCAGTTAAGAGTCTTCAGAAGTTCTTGGGTTTTGCTAACTTCTACCGTCGTTTTATCACAAATTTCTCTAGCGTTGTTAAACCGCTGACGGATATGACCAAGAAAGGCTCTGATGTAGCTAACTGGGCTCCTGCTGCCGTGGAGGCTTTCCAGGAGTTAAAACGCCGGTTTACTTCGGCGCCTGTTTTGTGCCAGCCTGACATCTCACTTCCTTTTCAGGTTGAGGTGGATGCTTCGGAGATTGGGGCAGGGGCCGTTTTGTCACAGAGAGGCCCTGGTTGCTCTACTATGAGACCTTGTGCCTTTTTCTCTAGGAAGTTTTCGCCGGCAGAGCGAAATTATGATGTGGGCAATCGGGAGTTGTTGGCCATGAAGTGGGCATTTGAGGAGTGGCGTCATTGGCTCGAGGGTGCTAAGCATCGTGTGGTGGTCTTGACTGATCACAAAAATCTGATGTATCTCGAGTCTGCTAAACGCCTGAATCCTAGACAGGCCCGCTGGTCATTGTTTTTCTCCCGTTTTGACTTTGTGGTCTCGTATTTACCAGGGTCTGTGAATGTGAAGGCCGATGCTCTGTCTAGGAGCTTTGTGCCTGATGCTCCTGGAGTCGCTGAACCTGTGGGTATTCTTAAGGAAGGAGTTATCGTGTCTGCTATTTCTCCAGATCTGCGACGTGTGTTGCAGAGATTTCAGGCTGGTAGGCCTGACTCTTGTCCACCTGACAGATTGTTTGTGCCTGCTAGATGGACCAGCAGAGTCATTTCCGAGGTTCATTCCTCGGTGTTGGCAGGGCACCCGGGAATTTTTGGCACCAGAGATCTGGTGGCCAGGTCCTTTTGGTGGCCTTCCTTGTCAAGGGATGTGCGGTCATTTGTACAGTCCTGTGGTACTTGTGCTCGAGCTAAGCCTTGCTGCTCTCGTGCCAGCGGGTTGCTCTTGCCCTTGCCTGTCCCGAAGAGACCTTGGACACACATCTCTATGGATTTCATTTCTGATCTTCCGGTGTCTCAGGGCATGTCTGTCATCTGGGTGATATGTGATCGTTTCTCCAAGATGGTCCATTTGGTTCCTTTGCCTAAGCTGCCCTCTTCTTCTGATCTGGTTCCTGTGTTCTTCCAGAACGTGGTTCGTTTGCACGGCATTCCTGAGAATATTGTGTCGGACAGAGGATCCCAGTTTGTTTCCAGGTTCTGGCGATCCTTTTGTGGTAGGATGGGCATTGAGTTGTCGTTTTCATCCGCTTTCCATCCCCAGACTAACGGACAAACGGAGCGAACTAATCAGACTCTGGAGGCTTATTTGAGGTGTTTTGTCTCTTCTGATCAGGATGATTGGGTGACCTTCTTGCCGTTGGCTGAATTTGCCCTTAATAATCGGGCTAGTTCCGCCACCTTGGTTTCGCCATTTTTCTGCAACTCTGGTTTCCACCCTCGTTTTTCCTCGGGACATGTGGAGCCTTCTGACTGTCCTGGGGTGGATTCCGTGGTGGATAGGTTGCAGCGGATCTGGGGGCATGTGGTGGACAACTTGAAGTTGTCACAGGAGAAGGCTCAGCGTTTTGCCAACCGCCGCCGCGGTGTGGGTCCCCGACTTCGCGTTGGGGATTTGGTATGGCTGTCTTCTCGATTTGTTCCTATGAAGGTCTCCTCTCCCAAATTTAAGCCTCGCTTCATTGGTCCTTACAAGATATTGGAAATCATTAATCCTGTATCCTTTCGCCTGGATCTTCCGGTGTCGTTTGCCATCCACAACGTATTTCATAGGTCCTTGTTGCGGCGGTACGTTGTGCCTGTGGTTCCTTCTGCTGAGCCTCCTGCTCCGGTGTTGGTTGAGGGCGAGTTGGAGTACGTGGTGGAGAAGATCTTAGATTCTCGTCTCTCCAGGCGGAGGCTTCAGTACCTGGTCAAGTGGAAGGGCTATGGTCAGGAGGATAATTCCTGGGTGGTCGCCTCTGATGTGCATGCGGCCGATTTAGTTCGTGCCTTTCACGCCGCTCATCCTGATCGCCCTGGTGGTCTTGGTGAGGGTTCGGTGACCCCTCACTAAGGGGGGGTACTGTTGTGAATTTACCTTTTGGCTCCCTCTAGTGGCTACTAGTGATTTGACTCTGGGTATGTCATTCATCCCTTGTATGCTCACCTGGGTCGTTAGGTCAGGGGTGTTGCTATATAAGCTCCCTGGACCTTCAGTTCAATGCCTGGCAACGTTGATATCAGAGCTAATCTGTAGTGCTCTTGTCTACTGATCCTGGTTCCTGCTTAATTAAGCTAAGTCTGCTTTCTTGCTTTTTGCTATTTGTTTTTGTTTGCATTTTTGTCCAGCTTGTATATAATCTGTTTCCTGACCTTGCTGGAAGCTCTAGGGTGGCTGGTGTTCTCCCCCCGGGCCGTTAGACGGTTCGGGGGTTCTTGAATCTCCAGCGTGGATTTTGATAGGGTTTTTGTTGACCATATAAGTTATCTTACTACATTCTGCTATTAGTAAAGTGGGCCTCTCTTTGCTAAAATCTAGTTCATCTCTGTGTTTGTCATTTCCTCTTACCTCACCGTTATTATTTGTGGGGGGCTACTATCCTACTTTTGGGGTCTATTCTCTGGAGGCAAGAGAGGTCTTTGTTTTCCTCTTCTAGGGGTAGTTAGTCCTCCGGCTGGTGCGAGACATCTAGCGACCAACGTAGGCATGTTCCCCGGCTACTGCTAGTGTTGGCGTTAGGAGTAGATATATGGTCAACCAAGTTACCACTGCCCTATGAGCTGGATTTTTGTACGTCGCAGACTTACTTGTTTCTCTGAGACCCTCGCCATTGGGGTCATAACAGAGGAGGAGTCAATGGAGGAGGAAGACATCCGTCCAGAGGAGGGAGTTACACAATTGTCCAGTACTCAGTGTGTACAGCGAGGGTGGGGTGATGACGAGTGGGCAGAGATCACGCCTCCAGCAGGGAACAGCGTTTCTTGGGCAGTTGGCAGTCTGCAGCACATGGTGGATTACATGCTGCAGTGCCTGAGAAATGACCGCCGCATCGCCCACATTCTCAACATGTCTGATTATTGGGTGTTCACCCTCCTCGATCCTCGCTACCGGGACAACGTAGAAAGCCTCATCACACCGTTGAACCGGGAGCGAAAAATGCGGGAGTACCAAGACACACTGGTGAATTCCATCATCTTCTCCATTCCAACTGAGAGAAGTGCTGCTAGTGCATTATAAAGCAGCTCAGTGTGTCCAGGCAGTGGAGGAGGCTCTGCACAAAGAGGGAGCAGAAGCAGTGCCTCTGCCCAAGGCAAGACCAGTATGGCCCAACTGTGGCACAGTTTTCTGTGCCCCCCACAAAAGTCTACACCATCACAGACGGCTCCAGTCAGCAGGAGGCAACGGTTCCGTCAGATGGTGACAGACTACATGTCTTGCCCTCTTGCTGTACTCCCAGACGGCTCTTCCCCTTTCAAGTTTTGGGTCTCAAAGCTGGATACATGGCCAGAGCTAAGCCAGTATGCATTGGAGGTGCTGTCTTGCCCTGCGGCCAGTGTATTATCGGAACGTGTCTTTAGTGCTGCAGGTGGTGTACTAACTGACCGTCGCATGCGACTATCCTCCGATAACGTTGACCGGCTTACTTTCCTGAAAATGAACAAGGCCTGGATCTCGCAGGAATTTGCCACTCCTCTTCCTGATTAAATAATTAGGTCACTGTATACGTTATCCAGGTCTCCTGTTGTGTTCATTTTTCTACCACCTGAACTTAAATTCCTGGGCTCCAACACCGCCAGTTGAGGCTCAGAAGTGCCGTCTGCACAGTCAAAACATACGACCCAGTGTTACTGGGTTTCAGTAACGTCAGCTGATCCCCAGCTGTGTAGCCGGCAATGTGTCCTGCGACCGCCACGCTGACACAACAACTGAAATGTAAGGGAATCTGTCCCCCCCCCCCCCAAGGCGTTTGTTACTGAAAGAGCCACCTTGTGCAGCAGTAATGCTGCACAAGGAAAAGGTAGCTATTTTTGTTTAGCTCCGTGCACACGCAGAACTTAACACTTATAAAGTGTGTCCACTGATACCGTAAAACCGTCCCGGAGGTGGGACTTTCCTTCGTAATATGACGCAGCACAGCCGTCATTCCTACCCCCCCGGTGCCGTGCCCCGGCTCCTCAGCGTTGTTTGATTCCGTCCCGGAGCCTGCGCTGTTATGTTATCCTGTGGCCAGGCACACTTAGCGCTGCCCGTCTTCTGGCATCATTTGGTGTCAGGATGGCTGCGCCTGTGCGGCCGCGCTGGCCGAGAGCCCGCCTCGCAGTGTCTTCTGATTTAATCCCACTGGGGGCCTGGGATCCATGGACATGCGCAGTGCATATCTGAACCTCCACCTCTCACTCATCTCCCTATGGCTTCTTCAGACTGTTCGGTGTCAGCTGGTCCCTAATAGCATGCCACGGCCGTGACACCGCACAGTCTTAAGAAGCCGTAGGGAGGGGAGTGAGAGGCGAGGATATGCACTGCGCATGGCCATGGACCCCAGTCCCCCAGTGGGATTAAATCAGAAGACACTGCGAGGCGGGCTCTCGGCCAGCGCGGCCGCACAGGCGCAGCCAGCCTGACACCAAATGATGTCAGAAGATGGGCAGCGCTAAGTGTGCCTGGCCATGGGATAACTTAACAGCGCAGGCTCTGGGACGGAATCAAACAACGCTGAGGAGCCGGGGCACGGCGCCGGGGGGTAGGAATGACGGCTGTGCTGCGTCATATTACGAAGGAAAGTCCCACCTCCGGGACGGTTTCACGGTTTCAGGGGACACATTTTATAAGTGTTTAGTTCTGTGTTTGCAAGGAGCATGATGAAAAGAGCCACCTTTTCCTTTTGCATCTTTTGTGCTGCACAAGCTGGCTTTTTCAGCTACAAACGCCTTGGGGGGGGTTAAAGGTTCCCTTTCGACTTTCTCAGGCTTCGGCCTACATTGTGTTCCTCTGCTTTTCCACCTGTCCCTGGGCTCCAACACCGCTAGTTGCCGTCCAGAAGTGCTGTCCGCACAGTCCCAACAGTCGCTCCTCTGTTATTGGGGTTCAGTAACGTCAGCTGTTCCCCAGCTGTGTGTGTGGCAATCCCTCCTACCTCCTCCACCTCCTCCTCCACCTGTCCCTGGGCTCCAACACCGCTAGTTGCCGTCCAGTAGTGCTGTACGCACAGTCAACAGTCCCTCCTCTGTTATTGGGGTTCAGTAACGTCAGCTGTTCCCCTGCTGTGTGTGAGGCAATCCCTCCTATCTCCTCCACCTCCACCTCCCCCTCCTTTCCCTGGGCTCCAACACCGCTAGTTGCTGCCTGGTAGTGCTGTACGCACAGTCCCAACAGTCCCTCCTCTGTTATTGGGGTTCAGTAACGTCAGCTGTTCCCCAGCTGTCATGATTCTCAATGGCGAGAGAACATAGCCCAGCATATATAAGAACTAGCTCTTGGAAGATGGAATCTAAACTGACCATGAACTAAACCTGCCGCACAATTAACAGTGGCCGGGTAGCGTGCCTACGTTTTATCCCTAGACGCCCAGCGCCAGCCGGAGGACTAACTAATCCTAGCAGAGGAAAATACAGTCCTGGCTCACCTCTAGAGAAATTTCCCCAAAAGGCAGACAGAGGCCCCCACATATATTGGCGGTGATTTTAGATGAAATGACAAACGTAGTATGAAAATAGGTTTAGCAAAATCGAGGTCCGCTTACTAGATAGCAGGAAGACAGAAAGGGCACTTTCATGGTCAGCTGAAAACCCTATCAAAACACCATCCAGAAATTACTTTAAGACTCTAGTATTAACTCATAACACCAGAGTGGCAATTTCAGATCACAAGAGCTTTCCAGACACAGTAACGAAACAGCAGCTGTGAACTGGAACAAAATGCAAAAACAAACAAGGACGAAAGTCCAACTTAGCTGGGAGTTGTCTAGTAGCAGGAACATGCAAAGAAAGGCTTCTGATTACATTGTTGACCGGCATGAAACTGACAGAGGAGCAAGGTTATATAGAGACTCCCACATCCTGATGGGAACAGGTGAACAGAGAGGATGATGCACACAAGTTCAATTCCACCAGTGGCCACCGGGGGAGCCCAGAATCCAATTTCACAACAGTACCCCCCCCTCAAGGAGGGGGCACCGAACCCTCACCAGAACCACCAGGGCGATCAGGATGAGCCCTATGAAAGGCACGGACAAGATCGGAGGCATGAACATCAGAGGCAGTCACCCAAGAATTATCCTCCTGACCGTATCCCTTCCATTTGACCAGATACTGGAGTTTCCGTCTGGAAACACGGGAGTCTAAGATCTTTTCCACAACGTACTCCAACTCACCCTCAACCAACACCGGAGCAGGAGGCTCAACGGAAGGCACAACCGGTACCTCATACCTGCGCAATAATGACCGATGAAAAACATTATGAATAGAAAAAGATGCAGGGAGGTCCAAACGGAAGGACACAGGGTTAAGAATCTCCAATATCTTGTACGTGCCGATGAACCGAGGCTTAAACTTAGGAGAAGAAACCCTCATAGGGACAAAACGAGAAGACAACCACACCAAGTCCCCAACACAAAGCCGAGGACCAACACGACGACGGCGGTTGGCAAAAAGCTGAGTCTTCTCCTGGGACAACTTCAAATTGTCCACTACCTGCCCCCAAATCTGATGCAACCTCTCCACCACAGCATCCACTCCAGGACAATCCGAAGATTCCACCTGACCGGAGGAAAATCGAGGATGAAACCCCGAATTACAGAAAAACGGGGACACCAAGGTGGCAGAGCTGGCCCGATTATTGAGGGCGAACTCCGCCAATGGCAAAAAAGCAACCCAATCATCCTGATCCGCAGACACAAAACACCTCAAATATGTCTCCAAGGTCTGATTAGTCCGCTCGGTCTGGCCATTAGTCTGAGGATGGAAAGCAGACGAAAAAGACAAATCTATGCCCATCCTAGCACAGAATGCCCGCCAAAATCTAGACATGAATTGGGTCCCTCTGTCAGAAACGATATTCTCCGGAATACCATGCAAACGAACAACATTTTGAAAAAACAGAGGAACCAACTCGGAAGAAGAAGGCAACTTAGGCAAGGGAACCAAATGGACCATCTTAGAGAAACGGTCACACACCACCCAGATGACAGACATCTTCTGAGAAACAGGCAGATCCGAAATAAAATCCATCGAGATGTGCGTCCAAGGCCTCTTCGGAATAGGCAAGGGCAACAACAATCCACTAGCCCGAGAACAACAAGGCTTGGCCCGAGCACAAACGTCACAAGACTGCACAAAGCCTCGCACATCTCGTGACAGGGAAGGCCACCAGAAGGACCTTGCCACCAAATCCCTGGTACCAAAGATTCCAGGATGACCTGCCAACGCAGAAGAATGAACCTCAGAGATGACTCTACTGGTCCAATCATCAGGAACAAACAGTCTACCAGGTGGGCAACGATCCGGTCTATCCGCCTGAAACTCCTGCAAGGCCCGCCGCAGGTCTGGAGAAACGGCAGACAATATCACTCCATCCTTAAGGATACCTGTGGGCTCAGAATTACCAGGGGAGTCAGGCTCAAAACTCCTAGAAAGGGCATCCGCCTTAACATTCTTAGAACCCGGTAGGTATGACACCACAAAATTAAACCGAGAGAAAAACAACGACCAGCGCGCCTGTCTAGGATTCAGGCGCCTGGCAGACTCAAGGTAAATTAAATTTTTGTGGTCAGTCAATACCACCACCTGATGTCTGGCCCCCTCAAGCCAGTGACGCCACTCCTCAAAAGCCCACTTCATGGCCAAAAGCTCCCGATTCCCAATATCATAATTCCGCTCGGCGGGCGAAAATTTACGGGAAAAAAAAGCACAAGGTCTCATCACGGGGCAGTCGGAACTTCTCTGCGACAACACCGCCCCAGCTCCGATTTCAGAAGCGTCGACCTCAACCTGAAAAGGAAGAGCAACATCAGGCTGACGCAACACAGGGGCGGAAGAAAAGCGGCGCTTAAGCTCCCGAAAGGCCTCCACAGCATCAGGGGACCAATCAGCAACATCAGCACCCTTCTTAGTCAAATCACTCAATGGTTTAACAACATCAGAAAAACCAGCAATAAATCGACGATAAAAGTTAGCAAAGCCCAAAAATTTCTGAAGACTCTTAAGAGAAGAGGGTTGCGTCCAATCACAAATAGCCTGAACCTTGACAGGATCCATCTCGATGGAAGAGGGGGAAAAAATGTATCCCAAGAAGGAAATCTTTTGAACCCCAAAAACGCACTTAGAACCCTTCACACACAAGGAATTAGACCGCAAAACCTGAAAAACCCTCCTGACCTGCTGGACATGAGAGTCCCAGTCATCCGAAAAAATCAGAATATCATCCAGATACACAATCATAAATTTATCCAAATAATCGCGGAAAATGTCATGCATAAAGGACTGGAAGACTGAAGGGGCATTTGAAAGACCAAAAGGCATCACCAAATACTCAAAGTGGCCCTCGGGCGTATTAAATGCGGTTTTCCACTCATCCCCCTGCTTGATTCGCACCAAATTATACGCCCCACGGAGATCAATCTTAGAGAACCACTTGGCCCCCTTTATACGAGCAAACAAATCAGTCAGCAGTGGTAACGGATATTGATATTTAACCGTGATTTTATTCAAAAGCCGATAATCAATACACGGCCTCAAAGAGCCATCTTTCTTAGACACAAAGAAAAAAACGGCTCCTAAGGGAGATGACGAAGGACGAATATGTCCCTTTTCCAAGGACTCCTTTATATATTCTCGCATAGCAGCGTGTTCAGGCACAGACAGATTAAATAAACGACCCTTAGGGTATTTACTACCCGGGATCAAATCTATGGCACAATCGCACTCCCGGTGCGGAGGTAGTGAACCAAGCTTGGGTTCTTCAAAAACGTCACGATAGTCAGACAAGAATTCAGGAATCTCAGAGGGAATAGATGATGAAATGGAAACCAAAGGTACGTCCCCATGAGTCCCTTTACATCCCCAGCTTAACACAGACATAGCTTTCCAGTCGAGGACTGGGTTATGAGATTGCAGCCATGGCAATCCTAGCACCAAAACATCATGTAGATTATACAGCACCAGAAAGCGAATAATCTCCTGGTGATCCGGATTAATACGCATAGTTACTTGTGTCCAGTATTGTGGTTTATTACTAGCCAATGGGGTGGAGTCAATCCCCTTCAGAGGTATAGGAGCTTCCAAAGGCTCCAAATCATACCCACAGCGTTTGGCAAAGGACCAATCCATAAGACTCAAAGCGGCGCCAGAGTCGACATAGGCGTCCGCGGTAATAGATGATAAAGAACAAATCAGGGTCACAGATAGAATAAACTTAGACTGTAAAGTGCTAATTGAAACAGACTTGTCAAGCTTCTTAGTACGCTTAGAGCATGCTGATATAACATGAGTTGAATCACCACAATAGAAGCACAACCCATTTTTTCGTCTAAAATTCTGCCGCTCGCTTCTGGACAGAATTCTATCACATTGCATATTTTCTGGCGTCTTCTCAGTAGACACCGCCAAATGGTGCACAGGTTTGCGCTCCCGCAGACGCCTATCGATCTGAATAGCCATTGTCATGGACTCATTCAGACCCGCAGGCACAGGGAACCCCACCATAACATCCTTAATGGCATCAGAGAGACCTTCTCTGAAAATCGCCGCCAGGGCGCACTCATTCCACTGAGTAAGCACAGACCATTTACGGAATTTTTGGCAGTATATTTCAGCTTCATCTTGCCCCTGAGATAGGGACATCAAAGCTTTTTCCGCCTGAAGCTCTAAATGAGGTTCCTCATAAAGCAACCCCAAGGCCAGAAAAAACGCATCCACATTGAGCAACGCAGGATCCCCTGGTGTCAATGCAAAAGCCCAATCTTGAGGGTCGCCCCGGAGCAAGGAAATTACAATCCTGACCTGCTGTGCAGGATCTCCGGCAGAGCGAGACTTCAGGGACAAAAACAATTTGCAATTATTTTTAAAATTTTGAAAGCAAGATCTATTCCCTGAAAAAAATTCAGGCAAAGGAATTCTAGGTTCAGACATAGGTGCATGAACAACAAAATCTTGCAAATTTTGTACCTTCGTGGCGAGATTATTCAAACCTGTAGCTACACTCTGAAGATCCATTTCAAACAGGTGAACACAGAGCCATTCAAGGATTAGAAGGAGAGAAAGAGAGGAAGGCTGCAGTATAGGCAGACTAGCAAGTGATTCAATTATGAGCACACTCAGAACTAGAGAAAAAAAAAAAAAAAAATTTTCAGCAGACTTCTTTTTTCTCTCCTTTCTCAGCCAATAATTTAACCCATTTTGGCCGGTCAAACTGTCATGATTCTCAATGGCGAGAGAACATAGCCCAGCATATATAAGAACTAGCTCTTGGAAGATGGAATCTAAACTGACCATGAACTAAACCTGCCGCACAATTAACAGTGGCCGGGTAGCGTGCCTACGTTTTATCCCTAGACGCCCAGCGCCAGCCGGAGGACTAACTAATCCTAGCAGAGGAAAATACAGTCCTGGCTCACCTCTAGAGAAATTTCCCCAAAAGGCAGACAGAGGCCCCCACATATATTGGCGGTGATTTTAGATGAAATGACAAACGTAGTATGAAAATAGGTTTAGCAAAATCGAGGTCCGCTTACTAGATAGCAGGAAGACAGAAAGGGCACTTTCATGGTCAGCTGAAAACCCTATCAAAACACCATCCAGAAATTACTTTAAGACTCTAGTATTAACTCATAACACCAGAGTGGCAATTTCAGATCACAAGAGCTTTCCAGACACAGTAACGAAACAGCAGCTGTGAACTGGAACAAAATGCAAAAACAAACAAGGACGAAAGTCCAACTTAGCTGGGAGTTGTCTAGTAGCAGGAACATGCAAAGAAAGGCTTCTGATTACATTGTTGACCGGCATGAAACTGACAGAGGAGCAAGGTTATATAGAGACTCCCACATCCTGATGGGAACAGGTGAACAGAGAGGATGATGCACACAAGTTCAATTCCACCAGTGGCCACCGGGGGAGCCCAGAATCCAATTTCACAACACCCAGCTGTGTGTGTGGCAATCCCTCCTATCTCCTCCACCTCCACCTCCCCCTCCTTTCCCTGGGCTCCAACATTGCTAGTTGCTGCCTGGTAGTGCTGTACGCACAGTCCCAACAGTCCCTCCTCTGTTATTGGGGTTCAGTAACGTCAGCTGTTCCCCAGCTGTGTGTGTGGCAATCCCTCCTATCTCCTCCACCTCCACCTCCCCCTCCTTTCCCTGGGCTCCAACACCGCTAGTTGCTGCCTGGTAGTGCTGTACGCACAGTCCCAACAGTCCCTCCTCTGTTATTGGGGTTCAGTAACGTCAGCTGTTCCCCAGCTGTGTGTGTGGCAATCCCTCCTATCTCCTCCACCTCCACCTCCCCCTCCTTTCCCTGGGCTCCAACACCGCTAGTTGCTGCCTGGTAGTGCTGTACGCACAGTCCCAACAGTCCCTCCTCTGTTATTGGGGTTCAGTAACGTCAGCTGTTCCCCAGCTGTGTGTGTGGCAATCCCTCCTATCTCCTCCACCTCCACCTCCCCCTCCTTTCCCTGGGCTCCAACACCGCTAGTTGCTGCCTGGTAGTGCTGTACGCACAGTCCCAACAGTCCCGCCTCTGTTATTGGGGTTCAGTAACGTCAGCTGTTCCCCAGCTGTGTGTGTGGCAATCCCTCCTATCTCCTCCACCTCCTCCTCCTCCACCTGTCCCTGGGCTCCAACACCGCTAGTTGCCGTCCAGTAGTGCTGTACGCACAGTCATCAGTCCCTCCTCTGTTATTGGGGTTCAGTAACGTCAGCTGTTCCCCTGCTGTGTGTGTGGCAATCCCTCCTACCTCCTCCTACCTCCTCCACCTCCTCCTCCTCCACCTGTCCCTGGGCTACAACACCGCTAGTTGCCGTCCAGAAGTGCTGTACGCACAGAGCCAAACACCTCGCCAATGTGTTAGTGGGGTTCAGCACCGCCAGCTGTTCCCCTGCTGTGTATACGGCAACGTGTACTGCGACCGCCACGCAGGCACAACAAGTTAAATTTAAGGGAACCTGTCCCCCCCCCCCCCCAGGCGTTTGTTACTGAAGGAGCCACCTTGTGCAGCAGTAATGATGCAAAGGGAAAAAGTGCCTCTTTTCGTGGTGCTCCTTGCACATGCTGAACCTAACACTTATGAAATGTGTCCCCACACACCGTTAAACCGTCCGGTAGGTGGAACTTTCCTTTGTCGTGTGACGCAGCACAGCCATCATTTTTACCCCCTTGGCGCCGTGCGCCGCCTCCTCAGCGTTGTTTGAATCTGTCCCGGAGCCTGCGCTGTTAGGTTAGCCCTTGGCCATGCACACATGTTGCGCTGCCCGTCTTCTGACATCATTTGGTGTCAGGCTGGCTGCGCCTGTGCGGGTGCGCTGGCCGAGATCCCGCCTCGCAGTGTCGTCTAATGTAATCCCACCGCGGGCCTGGGATCCGTGGCCATGCGCAGTGCATATCCTCGCCTCTCACTCCCCTCCCTACGGCTTCTTCAGAATGTGCGGTGTCAGCTGATCCCTAATAGCATGCCACGGCCGTGACACCGCACAGTCTGAAGAAGCCGTAGGGAGGGGAGTGAGAGGCGAGGATATGCACTGCGCATGGCCACGGATCCCAGGCCCGCGGTGGGATTACATTAGACGACACTGCGAGGCGGGATCTCGGCCAGCGCACCCGCACAGGCGCAGCCAGCCTGACACCAAATGATGTCAGAAGACGGGCAGCGCAACATGTGTGCATGGCCAAGGGCTAACCTAACAGCGCAGGCTCCCGGACAGATTCAAACAACGCTGAGGAGGCGGCGCACGGCGCCAAGGGGGTAAAAATGATGGCTGTGCTGCGTCACACGACAAAGGAAAGTTCCACCTACCGGACGGTTTAACGCTGTGAGGGGACACATTTCATAAGTGTTAGGTTCAGCATGTGCAAGGACCATAATTAAAAGAGCTAAGTTTACCTTTTCCAGCATTAGTGCTGTACACAATGGCTCTTTCAGCTACAAACGCCTGGGGGGGGGGGTTAAAGGTTTCCTTTCAACTTGCTCCAGTGCAGGCTTCGGCCTACACTCCACTCCCCCTGCTCCTCCTGCTGACCCTGGGCTCTAACACCGCCAGTTTTGGCCCAGATGTGCTAGCTGCACAGAGAAAAACACCAGCCAATGTGTCAGTGGGGTTCAGCACCGCCAGCTGTTCCCCTGCTGTGTAGCCGGCAACGTGTCCTGCGACCGCCACGCAGACACAAGAACTGAAATTGAAGGGAACCTGTCCCCCCTCCCCCAGGTGTTTCTATGTTTTACAGCCACCTTGTACAGCAGTAATGCTGCATGTGTGCAAGGTGGCTCAGAAACTTATTCTCCTTGCACTCGTGGAACTGAACACGTCTAAAATGTGTCCTCTGTGACCATTAAAACGTCCCTCAGGTGTGATTTTCCTTTGTATTGACACGCAACAAGCTCCTTGGTAACGCTGCCCGTCTTCTGGCATCATTGTTTGGCTGCCTGCGCCTCTGCGGCCGCCTTGCCCCACACAACGCCCCTCGGTGTCTTATTTATTTTGACTGCGAGGGTGTGATTGACGGGCATGAACGGTGCATTTCTTCGCCTGTCCCTCATCTCCTTCCGCCTTCTTCGGACTGTGCGGCTTCATGGCCGTGGCATGCGATAAGGGATCAGCTGACGCCGCATAGTCTGAAGCGGGTGTAAGGACCAGAGTGTGAGAGGCGAACATATGTGCTGCGCCAGGCCATTAATCCCAGCCCCGCAGTGTTTTAACTATGTCAAGACACTGCGGGGCTGTTATTCATGGGCATCGCGAACCGCACCGGCCGACATCAAATGATGTCAGAGGACGGGCAGCACTAACAGCGCAAGGCCAAGGGATAACACGACAGCGCAGACTCCTGTGCAACAAATAACGATGCTCAGGAGGCCGCGCAAAGCACCAAGGTGGCATTTTTGCAAGCTGTGCTGCGTCTCCTTACGAGGGGAACTCACGCCTCCAAAACAGTTTGACTGTGTAAGGGCCTAAATGTTGTACGTGTTCCTTTCAGCGTGTGCAAGGAGCAAAATTAAAAGAGCAACCTTTCACTTGTGCAGCATTACTGCTGCCCAAGCTGTGGCTCTTGTAGTTTTTCACCCCTGAGGGGGGGTTAAAGGTTACTTTTAAAATCGGTTCAATTAGGCTTCGGCCTACACTCTGCTCCGCCTGCAGAGCCCGTGCTCCAACACCGTTAGTTGCTGTCCGGAAGTGCTGGCTGCACAGAGCCAAACACCTCGCCAATGTGTCAGTGGGGTTCAGCACCGCCAGCTGTTCCCCTGCTGTGCAGCCGGCAACGTGTCCTGCAACTGCCACGCAGGCACAACAGACCCAAAGCTGCCGCCAGTGCAGGCTTCGGCCTACACTCTGCTCCATCTCCTCCTCCTGCTGACCCCGGGCTCTAACACCGCCAGTTGGGGCCCGGTACTGCTAGCTGCACAGAGAAAAACACCAGCCAATGTGTCAGTGGGGTTCAGCACCGCCAGCTGTTCCCCTGCTGTGCAGCCGGCATCGTGTCCTGCAAAAGCCACGCAGACACAAGAACTGAAATTGAAGGGAACCTGTCCCCCCTCCCCCAGGCGTTTGTACGTTTTACAGCCACCTTGTACAGCGGTAATGCTGCATGTGTGCAAGGTGGCTCATAAACGTATTCTCCTCGCACATGTGGAACTGAAAACACGTCGAAAATGTGTCCTCTGTGTGACCATTTAACCGTCCCGGTGGTGTGACTTTCCTTTGTAATGACACGCTGCAACCCCCTTGGTAGCGCTGCCCGTCTTCTGGCATCATTGTTTGGCTGCCTGCGCCTCTGCGGCCGCCCTGACCCACACAACGCCCCTCGGTGTCTTATTTATTGGGACTGCGAGGGTGTGATTGATGGGCATGATCAGTGCATCAGTTCGCCTGTCCCTCATCTCCTTCCGCCTTCTTCAGACTGTGCGGCTTCATGGCCGTGGCATGCGATAAGGGATCAGCTGATGCCGCACAGTCTGAAGCGGGTGTAAGGACCCGAGGGTGAGAGGCGAACATATGTGCTGCGCCAGGCCATGAATCCCAGCCCCGCAGTGTTTTAACAATGTTAAGACACTGCGGGGCTGGGATTCCTGGTCATCGCGAACCGCACCGGCCGACATTAAATGATGCCAGAAGATGGGCAGCGCTAACAGCGCTAGGCCAGGGGATAACACGACAGCGCAGACTCCTGTACAGCAAATAACAACGCTCAGGAGGCTGCACCCAGCACCAAGGTGGGATTCTTGACATCTGTGCTGCGTCTCATTACAAAGGGAACTCGCGCCTCCAACACAGTTTGACTGTATAAAGGGCTAAATGTTATACGTGTTTCATTCAGCGTGTGCAAGGAGCAAAATTAAAAGAGCAACCTTTGACTTGTGCAGCACTACTGCTGCATAAGCTGTGGCTCTTCTACTTTGTAACCCCTGAGGGGGGGTTAAAGGTTACCTTTGAAATTGGCTCAATTAGGCTTCGGCCTACACTCTGCTCCCCCTGCAGAGCCCGGGCTCCAACACCGCCAGTTGGGGCCCGGTACTGCTAGCTGCACAGAGCCAAACACCTCGCCAATGTGTCAGTGGGGTTCAGCACCGCCAGCTGTTCCCCTGCTGTGCAGCCGGCAACGTGTCCTGCAACTGCCACGCAGGCACAACAGACCCAAAGCTGCCGCCAGTGCAGGCTTCGGCCTACACTCTGCTCCATCTCCTCCTCCTGCTGACCCCGGGCTCTAACACCGCCAGTTGGGGCCCGGTACTGCTAGCTGCACAGAGAAAAACACCAGCCAATGTGTCAGTGGGGTTCAGCACCGCCAGCTGTTCCCCTGCTGTGCAGCCGGCATCGTGTCCTGCAAAAGCCATGCAGACACTTGCTCTTGTACCTTCTGCTCCCCATCCTGGTTCCAGTACCGTCAGCTGGTTCCGGGCAGAGCCTTTGGCTTAGGTGCCTCCCTCTGGGTATCCGAGTTCCACCAACGTCAGGTGGTCCTTGGTAGTGCTTTCAGGCACGGGTACCTCCTGCTTAGTAACCGGGTTCCAGTAACGTCAGCTGGTCCTCGGTAGTTCCATTGGCTCTTGGACCTTCGGCTACCCATCCGGGTTCCAGCACCGTCAGCTGGTTCTCGGCAGTGTCTTTTGCTCTTGTACCTTCTGCTCCCCATCCTGGTTCCAGTACCGTCAGCTGGTTCCGGGCAGAGCCTTTGGCTTAGGTGCCTCCCTCTGGGTATCCGAGTTCCACCAACGTCAGGTGGTCCTTGGTAGTGCTTTCAGGCACGGGTACCTCCTGCTTAGTAACCGGGTTCCAGTAACGTCAGCTGGTCCTCGGTAGTTCCATTGGCTCTTGGACCTTCGGGTAGCCATCCGAGTTCCAGTTCCATCAGCTGTTTCTCGGCATTTTCTCTGCCTTCTTGTACCTTCTGCTACATTTCCAAGTTCAAGAGACTAAACACGATGACCCGGAAGACCACCCCTAAGATGACGACGACACCAGAGACGACAACCACCGTGATGACGATGACCCTGGAGACGATGACCCTGAAGACCACCCCGATGACGACGACCCCGGAGACGACGACCCTGAAGACCACCCCGATGACGACGACCCCGGAGACGACGACCCTGGAGACGACGATGACCTGGAAGACCGAGAAGCAGAAGAACAAGAGGCTGCAGAACAAAGAGCAGAAGAACATTAAGCATAACACTAAATATCAGAGCAAAAAATATTATCTAAATTATAAGCAGAAGAAGACTAAGCAGTGTATGGGGGTGAGTCCGTTCCTCCTCGTGGTGCCCCTGGATAAAGCCTGATGCTGCAGGCCAAACTGAACGCGGACAAATGTAACTGTTTTGTGACAGGCAGAACGGAAGGTGTAATCTTCAAACTTTTATAGATAACAACTACGGGAATGCCTGTCACAAATAAGAATATGATGAAGAAGTAGAATATGATGAAGATAATAGTAAAATAAAAAGAATATGAACAATGTAACCCAAAAAATAATAGGTAGAAGATGAAGAAGAAGATGAATAAGGTGAAGAAGTTGATGTCAAAGAAGCTGATGATGAGGATAATGAAGAAGAAAGTGTGGGAGAAGTAAAAAAGAAGGTGAAGGGCGTGGAAGTAGTGAAACATCAATATCTGACAAAATAAAAAAAAAATTAACATAGTCAAAATCTTTCTAACGCCGAACGTCATAAAAAAAAAAAAAAATCCTGCTATTCTATTAGATTGGGCTAAACCTCTGTGCCTTTAATGTCTCCGCCACGTCCCCCAATACATCCTACATTATTCTTAGTTGTTTTCCTTCATGTAGAATGAACCTGCAAGTTTATAAAGGGTTTATTTTAATTCCGATATTTTCGTCCCATTGACTTGCATTGGGATCGGGTATCGGTATCGGATTAGATCCGATATTTTGACGGTATCGGCCGATACTTTCCGATACCGATACTTTCCGATATCGAAAGGTATCGCTCAACACTACTTATAATGTGATTATAGGAAGGTCTTTAGTGGATTTAGAGTGTAAGTCCTTAAAGGCAATGTTAAATTATTGTCCAACAATTTTGCACTTAGTAGAATACCCGGTTGGGTGACAGGAGTTATTTATAGCCTGTAATTTATAATGTTAACCATGTTTGTAACGTTCAAGTGTCCTTACCTCCCATAAAGGGAAGCCTGTTCAAGTATACTTATTGTTATTACACTCAATGAAACTGTATGTCTTTTTGCTAACTTGTATTGTTGTTTTCTTCCCAGTCCCGGAGTACTGTGTTTAACCAGGGGGGAGTGCAGCGCCCCAGAGTCCTGGTCGTTGCAGTACTGTGGCTCCGCCACTATGGGGAGCCATGGTGCGTCCGATGGCACTGAAGGAGTTCATCTGATCAGGTATCACAGACACCAATACATTTCACAGCTGGGCCTCCGGGGGGAGCTAAGGGTTCTATTCATTAGGCCACTCCCCACCATAGTGGGTAAACTGGGGGTCAGGCAGGAAGTTAGATCAGAAAGCTGACTGGGTTGGAACCAGGCAACACCTTGTGGCAGAGGGTGTTGTGGGGGAAGATACAGTAGGGTCTCTGTCAGGGGTGGGATCCTGACAGAGGCTTGGCAACTTGAACGAACGTAACGGGACCGCGCCTGCTCCGGGTAGCGGCGGTACCCAAGGAAGGACTAGAAGCGAGATAGATTGTGCTGAGTGAGAAACGAGATCAAGCAAAAGGAGAAATACCAGTAGGGATCGTGCTGTAAGACCGGAGCAACACCCTACTGAGGCGCAATACCGGTGGCCGGAACGCCGAGGGAGTATCATAACATTCAGCTTCAAGCAATACTCTAAACAGCGGCAGGACAGTCAGTCTAAGGCGGGCTGTCTAACTCAAATCACATATGCAGTCTTGGGGGGCAACTTGTGGAGAGGGGCGACTCTAGGGTCCCGGAAGAGCTCCGAGCCTACCCGTCAAACGGGTGCCGTCCCAACCAGAACATCAGGGAGGGACGGAGGATTAGAAGAACATCATTTAATCGAGTTGTGAGGGAACTTAAGAAACAGACACAACAGTTGTGGGGGACTTTCCGTAAGCACAGCAGGGAAGGACCACAACACATAGCGCTAGAAGGAAGGCACCGATTTCCACCTGTGAGGAGAACTCTGGAGGTGCCATTGGACCGGCCGGACTTGCGCAGCCTGGTGAACCGTATTCCGGACTGAGGACCCAGAGATCATCAGTAAAGAGGTAAAGAGACTGCAACCTGGTGTCCTCGTTATTTACTGCACCGCACCACTACAGCCTCACCCCCATCTACATCATCCACACCTATTATTCCCTGTGCGCCCCACGGCAGGGTCACGGACCGGGGCCTAGCCACCGTGACAACCCCAGAGCAGAGACTTCAGAGGCCCGGTACCGGGTACCCCTCGGCCCTGCGGCGGTGGGGGCGCTACAGCTGCACCTTATATTATAGCTGCAAAGTGAATAATAACCATCAGGGACCCCGAACCATCGGCCAAGGAGCCAGAGGGGATTTAGCAGAGTTGTTTGGGGTGACATTTTTTAAATTGCTTTTTATTCTGCCATTTGTGAGGTAGGATGTAGAAAAAGATGTCAAATCTGCTAATGTTTTCTATTATGTGACTATACGGCCCCCTTTACACAACCGTGTATCATGTTTTTCTCAGATGCTTTTTTAACCTATGGTGCTGCACTCATGTTCGTGTTTTCCCAGCAGCAGAGATGACAAGGACCAATACAAGTCTATGTGTCAGTGTAAACATGCCATCCGTGTGCGTATGAGGTGACCAAGCATACCAGAATGGGGAATGAGGGGGCCATGCATACCAGGAAAGGGATGAGGAGGCCATGCATACCAGGCAAGGTATGAGGGGGCCATGTATACCAGGATAGGGATGAGGGGACAATATATACCAGGATAAGGATCAGGGTGCCATGTATACCAGGATGGTGATGACAATCCCACGCATACCAGGATAGGGATGAGGGGGCCATGCATACCAGGATAGGGATGGGGGACTATATATACCAGGATGGGGGCCATGCATACCAGGATAGGGATGAGGGGACAATATATACCAGGATAGGGATGGGGGTTATGCATACCAGGATAGGAATGAGGGGGCCATGTATACCCGGATAGGGATAGGGGCCATGCATACCAGGAATAGGATGAGGGAGCCATGCAAACCAGGATGAGGATCAGAGTGCCATGTATACCAGGATAGGGATGAGAGGGCCATACATACCAGGATAGTGATGACAATCCCATGTATACCAGGATAGGGATGAGGGGGCCATGCATACCAGGGTAGGGATGATGGGGTCATGCATACCAGGAAAGGGATGAGGGGGCCATGTATACCAGGATAGGGATGAGGGGACAATATATACCAGGATAAGGATTAGGGTGCCATGTATACCAGGATGGTGATGACAATCCCATGCATACCAGGATAGGGATGAGGGGGCCATGCATACCAGGATAGGGACGAGGGGGCCATGTATACCAGGATAGGGATGAGGGGACAATATATACCAGGATAAGGATTAGGGTGCCATGTATACCAGGATGGTGATGACAATCCCATGCACACCAGAAAAGAAATGAGGGGCCCATGCATACCAGGATGAGTGGACCATGCATGCCAGGTTAGGGATAAGGGGGCCATGCATACCAGAATAGGGATGAGGGGGCCATGCATACCAGGATAGGGATGAGAGGGCCATGCATACAAGGATAGGGATGAGGGGGCCATGCATACCAGAATAGGAATGAGAGGGCCATGCATACCAGGATGGGCGGACCATGCATGCCGATTTAGGGATAAGGGGGCCATGTATACCAGGACAAGGATCAGGGTGCCATGCATACCAGGATAGGGATGAGGGGACAATATATACCAAGATAGGGATGGGGGCCATGCATACCAGGATAGGGATGAGGGTGCCATGTATACCAGGATAGGGATGGGGGCCATGCATACCAGGATAGGCATGAGGGGGCCATGTATACCAGAATAGGGATGATGGGGCCATGCATACCAGGATAGCGATGAGGGGGCCATGTATACCAGGAAATCGATGAGAGGGCCATGCATACCAGGAATGGGATGAGGGAGCCGTGCAAACCAGGATGAGGATCAGAGTGCCATGTATACCAGGATATGGATGAGAGGGCCATACATACCAGGATAGTGATGACAATCCCATGTATACCAGGATAGGGATGAGGGGGCCATGCATACCAGGATAGGGATGATGGGGCCATGCATACCAGGCTGGGGATGAGGGGGACATGCATACCAGGAAAGGGATGAGGGGGACATGCATACCAGGAAAGGGATGAGGGGGCCATACATACCAGGCTCGAGATAAGGGGGCCATGCATACCAGGAAAGGGTTGAGGGGGCCATGCATACCAGGAAAGGGATGAGGGGGCCATGCATACCAGGATAGGGATGAGGGGGCCATGCATACCAGGATAGGGATCAGGGTGCCATGTATACCAGGATAGAGATGAGGGGGTCATGCATACCATGATGGGGATGAGGGGACAATGTATACCAGGATGGGGATTAGGGGGCCATGCATACCAGGATAGGGATGAGGGAACCATGTATACCTGGATAGGGATGAGGGGACAATATATACCAGGATGGGGGCCATGCATAGCAGGATGTTGATGAGGGGGTCATACCAGGATAAGAATGAGGGGGCTATGCATACAGAATTTACCACATTTTTTACTTCAATTTTTTCTCTAATTTCCGCCTCTAAAACCTAGGTGTATCTTATGGTCCGAAAAATACGGTATATACTGTATCAGTGATTGAGGGAGTACATAGCGGCCATAATACTATAGGGCTGCATTGTATTCTATGGGGGGTCTGCATTATACTCTATGAGGGGGCTATATTATATTCTATGTGGGGGGCTACATTTTGTTATATGAGGGCTGCATTATTTTCTATAAGGGGGGGCTACCCCAACCCCTGCTATATCATTAAGACGTGTACCTTTTTATACCCTGATATTAGCGTGTTACCGCACAATTGGTGGTCTTGTATTTATTTCTATGTAGCTACATAGTGGGCCCCAAGAATGATTTTCTCTGATGGGCCCAAAGTGCTCCTGTCCAATGCTGCATGTATATGATTTTTTTCTATTTAAAACAGCACTCTCCATAGCTTTATAAAAAAACTAATGTAATTTATTTCATGTGGTGGGACAATCCTTAGAACAGCAGGGGGAGTGGAGAAGTGAAGGAGGACAACAGCCGTTTTGCGCTTATTCCAGAGCTTCTGCGGGTCCAAGATTTTTTTCTATTGATATTTCTTTTCTATTTAAGTAGTGAAAAAAAATCCAAAGTTTGTAAAGAAAAAAGTCGCCATTTTTCGTGATCTGGGGCTGGGTGAGGGCTTATTTTTTGTGAGCTGAGCAGACGTTTTTATTGATACCATTTTGGTGTAGATACAATCTTTTGATCGCCAATTATTGTATTTTAATGCAATGTTGCAGCGACCAAAAAAACGTAATTCTGGAGTCTTGATTTTTTTCCTGTTACGTCGTTTACTGATTGGATTAATTATTTTTATATATTACTAGATCAGGCGATTCTGAACTCGGTGATACCAAACACGTATTATTATTATTTTTTTTAATTGTTTTATTTTGAATGGGAAGAATGGGGGGTGATTTAAACTTTTTATTAATTTTTTTAAAAACATTTTTTTTACTTTTTACTTGCCTCAATAGTCCCCTAAGGAGACTTGAAGCTGCGATCTTCTGATCGCTTGTGCTGCACATAGCAGGCCTTTAGCCCTGCTACAGTATGTGTAGCTAAAATGCTCATCAGATGTGAGCGCCGACCGCTGGGCGGCCCTTCATAGCTATCAGACAATAACAAACACAGGAGTCTCCTGCAGACACCGGGTTGTCATACCAACCCATCGGTGACCCAAAGTCATGTGACACGAGAGCCGATGGGTGGGGTTTTTGACACACTTCCGTCGCGATCATGTTAAATGCCACTGTGATGTATTAAAAGCGGCATTTAACATGTTAACAGCTGCGGGTGGATCATGATTCCTCCCGAGGCTGTTAGGGGCACATGTCAGCTAATGAAATCAGCTGACATGTGCCAGAAAGGCTGCAGGCTCATCGCCGGAGCCAGAAGCATACAAGTAGAGGAGACGACCTTGGACGTACCGATACGTCTAATGTGGGAAAGGGGTATACGCAGAGGAACGAGTTTGAGTCCAATTTCCTGAAATACATGATTTCACGTGAATTCATACTCTTTTAAATGTGATTAGTGGTTCACAATAAAAATCCCTCAGAAACGTGTCTGATACCATTTCTCGCACTGCTGGTGCATCAGAGAGAGCATCTCTCACCCTCTCACTCACAGTGTCAGCGCTATTAGCCTATACAGTAACCCCACATCTGCCTGTTATTAGCCTTATATTACATGGCAGGTTCCCTTACACCTACATACCCGCAGGGATCTGCAGGCTGATAAGCGCCATCTTTATAGGTATTTCACATTCCCAATAAAGTCGTGTTTCTTACAGAGGTAATAAAATGTCAGACATTTATCCATCAATCACAGGATGGTGCCCCCCAGCTCCAACACTGAGATGTGTGCAATTGGTGGGATGTGTCCTGTGCCCTGAGAATATTACTGGACATGGATTTGTTGTATCTTTATAGCACTGATATTACAGCTTATTACTAATTACTGATAATCTTCTATGTCTGTAACCTGAGAAGTATTTGTGATATAACAGTGACATGAGTAATATGTGACGGATTTCACTCTGCTCCAATAATAAAATGTTATAACACAAGAATCAAGAGACAAAAAATAAAATAAATCTGTGATCACGTTGTGTTAGTGTTGTGCTTTGTAACCAGAGGGGTAAAGTTTTTATTTTCTGTGTTGTATCTTTATAACATAATTATCCCGTTATCCATTACAATTCCTAACAGAAGTAGCGTGAAATGGGAGACCCCTGTCCCCCCAAACTCGCTGCTCATCTGAAGCCTCATTGTTATATTATATGAGATTACATTGTTCTGTGTCTCATATGTTTCTTTACAAATAAACACATTTTCCCATAATATTCGGCCCTTGAGATCGTCCCTCATATTTTACATATGAATCCTTCAGATTTTGCCTCTCTACAAACGCTGGCACCTCCTATCTCCGATATGGTCGGCTACCAGTACGCTGGGGATGGAAGAGGCATTGGCTGCCCCCCATCCCCCGACACTGGTGGTATTTACACCCCACCAACACCGCATATTACCCACCGCCTATGGGGACTTTCTATAATTTTCTATTTGCCTTTTGGAAAGTAAAACACATAATCCCCCTATGTGACGCTATTTTATTAACGTTTCTTTAGTGTCCACGATGATAGAGGTGTCAGTTACTATAGTAACTACCGCGTTTCCCCATATATAGGACAGGGTCTTTTACTATTTTTTGCTTCAAAAGATGTGTTAGGGCTTATTTTCCTATTTTTTCATGAGCAACAGTCTAAATTATTGTTGAACAAAAAAAAATCAACATTTACTCAAATATACAAATATGTCTGAAGCCAAACCAAAGCCTTTGCTCTCCTGTCAGCAACTCATTCACAGACCGGGCCTTCCAGCTCAGGAATTAATGGTTACTGACCTGATCCACACGTGCGCTTCTAAGGCTAGGTTCACATTGCGTTAGTGGGTGATCGCTAACGGACAGCGTTGCACGGCGAAAATGTCGCAATTAACGCCGTGCAACGGGTCCGTTAGCGCACCCATTGACAGCAATGTAAATTTTGCCTGCAGCGCATCACTAGCGCGTGCCTTTTTCGGCTCGCGCTAGTGATGTGCCGTTCTTCTGTGACGCGCCTCGGACGCTGCTTGCAGCGTCCGCGGCGCGCCCAAGGTCCGTTCCCCGCTCTCGCAGATCGGGGATCTGCGAGAGCGGGGACGTTAACGCGACCCCTGAACCCGGCCCCTAAATAAACATTGCATTAGCGCAATCCGCTAGCGCTAGCGCTAAACGGATTGCCCTAACGCAATGTGAACCTAGCCTTAGCATTTCCCTCGTACATCTGTTGGCTGAGATTTTTGCCCTGGGAGTCCACTGTAATTCATTTCTTGTACTCAATGAAATAGCTCTTTCTTTTTCCACTTATAGTGTCTGTGGGTCAAAATACCAGTGCAGTGTGTGTAAAATATTAATATATCGATAATAAAAAATATAGAAGATTACTTAGCGTATACAGAGTCCAACTAGCAAGCAGAGACTCTGGTTAGTTTGTGACTGAGTTATTTTGAGGACCTTGCTAGATTCATCTGTTCTCTGTATGTCATAGCTATAGGACTCTTGTCAGAATGTTCGAAATGTGGCTATTTGAAGATAATAAATGGTTCATGTAAAGGTTACTGTATATGCTTAGGGTCTAAGGGGTAACATTTCTCCTTATGGAGAGTGACATACCAGCTCTGGCTTGACAAGGTAAGGAGACTTATTCGTCGTACAATGCTCATCTGGGAAATTTAATATGCAAATTGCCTCTTCAGAGATAAAAAGAGGACTTAACTTAACTCTATAGCGCCACCTGTTAGAAGTAGCGATCCTACAAGTCACAATCAACTCTTTAACAAGTCGTGCAATATGACTTAGGATAAAAGCCAAATCAGTATCTCAATTCGCAGACACGGTGTTTCGGGGGGCTATTTTCGGGCTACTTTCAACAGGTGGCGCTATAGAGTTCAAGTCCTCTTTTTATTGCTGAAGAGGCAATTTGCACACTAAATTTCCCAGAGGAGCATTGCACGGCGAATAAGCCTCCTTACCTTGACAAGCCAGCGCTGGTATGTCACTCTCCATGAGGAGAAATGTTACCCCTTAGACTCCAGTCCAGAGCCTCTCATCTAGCCAAATTAGTTCTCATGCTTCGCACTGACGAGGGCCAACAGCCCGAAACACCGTGTCTGCGAATTGAGATACTGATTTGGCTTTTATCCTAAGTCATTTTGCACGACTCGTTAAAGAGTTGATTGTGACTTGTAGGATCGCTACTTCCAACAGATGGCGCTATAGAGTTTAAGTCCTCTTTTTATCTCTGAAGAGGCAATTTGCATATGTATATGCTTAAGCATTTCTAAATGAGGTAATATACAGAACTAATATGCATATTCTGCAAGTTAATAGTTTTCTTCTAATATGGTAGAAGTTATGAACATAGCGGTAGATCACCATATGTGGATAAGAGATAGAAACCAATGTAAGGGTATGTTTCCACGTTCAGGAAACGCTGCGTTTTTGACGCTGCGTTTTTCCACAGCGTCAAAAATGCAGCGTCCAGATGTTACAGCATAGTGGAGGGGATTTCATGAAATCCCGACTCCACTATGCGTTAAAAAATGCATGCGTTTTTGCCGCGAAAGCGCATGCGCGGTGCGTTTTTTCAAAACGCAGCATGTTGCTACAATGAGCAAAACACGCAGGTACACCGCAGGTGACCTGCCAGTGACCTCAGGTGCAGTTTTGGTCAGGATTTTACCTGCATAAAATCCTGACCAAAGCCTGAAGCAATCCTGAACGTGGACACATACCCTAAGGGTATGTTTCCACGTTCAGGAAACGCTGCGTTTTTGACGCTGCGTTTTTCTGCTGCGTCAAAAACGCAGCGTCCAGATGTTACAGCATAGTGGATGGGATTTTATGAAATCCAGACTCCACTATGCGTTTAAAAACGCATGCGTTTTTGCCGCGAAAACGCATGCGTTGTGCGTTTTTTCAAAACGCTGCATGTTGCTACTATGAGCAAAACACGCAGGTACACCACAGGTGACCTGCCAGTGACCTCAGGTGCAGTTTTGGTCAGGATTTTACTTGCATAAAATCCTGACCAAAGACTGATGCAATCCTGAACGTGGAGACATACCCTAAGGGTATGTGTCCACGTTCAGGATTGCATCAGGATTTGGTCAGGATTTTCCATCAGTATTTGTAAGCCAAAACCAGGAGTGGGTGATAAATACAGAAGTGGAGCATATGTTTCTTTTATACTTTTCCTCTAATTGTTCCACTCCTGGTTTTGGCTTACAAATACTGATGGAAAATCCTGACCAAATCCTGATGCAATCCTGAACGTGGAAACATACCCTAAGGCTGCGTGTCCACGTTCAGAATGGCCGGCGGTGAAGCCGCTCGGCGCTAAGCCCCGCCCCCTTCTGGGACGCGATGAAGCCGGATGTGTTAACTGTACACATCCGGGATCATCACCCCCCTCCCATAGGGCCCTGTGTTATGCCTTGCGGGGACGCTGCGTCCCCGCAAGGTGTACAGACATGCTGCGATCTGAAAAGACGCGCAGCATGTCCGGAGTCGCAGGCCCGCCGCGTGCGCGTTTCCACGCATAGTGGACACGGGATTTCAAAAAAATCCCCTCCACTATGCTGGAACATCTGGACGCTGCGTGTTTGACGCTGCAGCGTCAAACACGCAGCGTTTACTGACCGTGGACACATACCCTTAGTCTATGGGTCAAAATAGTATATAAAGCAGACCCGACTCCTGTACAGGTAGATCTCTCATTACTTTGGGAATCTCCACATGGACCACATCATATGTAAGATCAATGAATGCTTGATTTCTCTTCTATCTAATGCTAAATTTTTTGTGCTATGAACTTACTTTTCTTCATTTTTGTAATCACTTTTTGAATGGACATTAAACAAGATTTGTTTTATCCACACAATTTAATATTGCTTTCCTTTCTATCCTCACCGTGCTCTTACTTGAAAAAGTAAGGAAGTGGTATTTTTTTTAACATTATGGCGAGTTTCAGCCAAATCTGATTTTTCAGCTATTTTAGTGAAATCCTTTCACTTGCACATGGGGGGGGGGAGAGTTCTGCTAAACACCTGTTGTTCATGGTGCAGGAATTCCACTATATTACGTCACAAGGATCAGACAGAATCTACAGACGGGTGAGGATTTGTGTCTCCAATCATAAAGAGCTGCATGTGTCACATCCAGACGGAGGTCTGAGGAATCAGTAAAGACACAGAGGACCATCCATTGATGGTTGGATCAATCCAGGAGAGGAAAAGATATTCCATAGGTGAGAAAATGGATCTTATCCAAGAAAAGAAAAAAAAGAAAAGTAGTATAGAGTTTAAGTTTGTTCATAGTCATACAGATTCACAATTATGGTCTAGTTTGTATAGCCAATGTGAAGCAGAGAATCTTAAAATTGATAAGTTTTTTTCAGTAAAAAAGTTACAAAGGAAGCTTCAAAATGTAATGCACATAGTCCGAGTATACAATAATTTAGTCTTTGAAAAAACTGAAACACAAACATATAAAGCATGTACTATCACACAAGACATTGGTCATACTGACACACAAGGTGACACACAAGAATCTGACGGGAATTACTTTGTGTTAGGGCTAGCGCAGGGGTCGGGAACCTATGGCTCGCGAGCCAGATATGGCTCTTTTGATGGCCGTATCTGGCTCGCAGACAGCCTGTGGCGTAGGAAGGGGGGGGCGGGCCGCCCCGGGCGGCACAATGCGGGGGGCGGCACAATGCGGGGGGCGGGTTGCCGGCGGCGCAGAATTTACCTGTTCGCATCTCGGCTTCAGAAAAATGGCCGCCGCGATCTCCATCTGCGCATGCGCGGCATCCTGCGGCCATTTTCCTGAAGCCCCAGGCAGCAGAGCGCTCCACCTGCGCACGCGCGGCCTCAGGAAGATGGCCGCCCCCACCGATAACCAGACAGAGCAGGATCGCGGTCAGGTAAAACTTGTTTTGTTTTTTTTTTTATTGAGAGCGGCGATCGGGGGGGGGGGGGGGGGGGGGCCCAGGGCAGAAAGCTGGACACAGGGGGGCAGAAAGCTGGACACAGGGGGGCAGAAAGCTGGACACAGGGGGGCAGAAAGCTGGACACAGGGGGCAGAAAGCTGGACACAGGGGGGCAGAAGGGACATTGGGGCAGAACGCTGGACACGAGGGCAGAACGCTGGACACGGGGGCAGAATGCTGGACACGGGGGCAGAACGCTGGACACTGGGGCAGAACGCTGGACACGGGGGCAGAACGCTGGACACGGGGGCAGAACGCTGGACACTGGGGCAGAAAGCTGGACACTGGGGCAGAACGCTGGACACTGGGGCAGAACGCTGGACACTGGGGCAGAACGCTGGACACTGAGGCAGAAAGCTGGACACTGGGGCAGAACGCTGGACACTGGGGCAGAACGCTGGACATTGGGGCAGAACGCTGGACACGGGGGCAGAATGCTGGACACGGGGGCAGAACGCTGGACACGGGGGCAGAACGCTGGACACGGGGGCAGAACGCTGGACACTGGGGCAGAAAGCTGGACACAGGAGCAGAAAACTGGACACAGGGGCAGAAAGCTGGATACAGGGGCAGAAAGCTGGACACAGGGGCAGAAAGCTGGACACGGGCAGAAAGCTGGACACGGGGGCAGAACGCTGGACACAGGGGCAGAACGCTGGACACTGGGGCAGAACGCTGGACATTGGGGCAGAACGCTGGACACTGATGCAGAAAGCTGGACATTGGGGCAGAACGCTGGACTTTGGAGCAGAACGCTGGACACAGGAGCAGAAAACTGGACACGGGCAGAAAGCTGGACACAGGGGCAGAAAGCTGGACACAGGGGCAGAATGCTTGACACAGGGGCAGAATGGAGAAACGGGGCATGATTGGAGACACGGGGCAGGATGACAGACATGGCGTCATGACTGGAGACACTGGAGGCAGGATTGGAGACAGATGGGGCAGGATCATGGGGCAGGATGGATACGATGGAGACAGATGGGGCAGGATGGGAAGATCATATGGGGCAGGATGGATACTCATGAGGGCAGGATGGGAGAACATATGGCTGGAGCCAGGAATGAGACACACGGGGGCCAGGATGGCGAATATTATTACCACGGGCTAATTAAGGGATATTATTACTGCAGGGATGTATTTATTTTATTTTTTGAGTATACTGTTTTAAATGGCGGGGCGGTCCTATTACTGTGTAGATTGACACTATGTCGCCTTCTTCATGTGGTGTAATGTAGAAGTTGGGAAAATTAAGTAATGTGTTCTGCAAGTGGAACTCGTGATAACTGTGTTATTTCCTGCAGAGACGAGTCCTGGCTGGATGAAGTGATGGCGGTCTGTGCGGGATGAAAGATGAAGGACTTCACTTAGAGACGTCACTGGTGAGTCAGTGTGTTACCTATACACTGTATACTATATACTGAGGTCCTGTGTATGTCACCGGTGATCACTGTATTACCTATACACAGACGCTGCATACTAAGTACAGATCTCCTGTGTATAATGGCACTTAGGGCTTGTTTCCACATGCGAGAAACACGTCCGTGTCTCGCATGTGGGAACCAAGTTCTGGCGTCGGCACTCCAGAGCGGAGTGTGCGGCCGCATAGGAACACATGGAGCTGCACAGCTCCGCTCCAATGTGCCGACGCCAGAACTTACGCTGGGTGTGCCTGCTTGTATGTACCACTTTAAGTAGTAAATGCTTTAGTTCCCTATGGGTCTGAGCCTCTCTTTTTTGTTCATTTTCTGTAAGACCAACACTTTTAAAAGGGCCACTGACAGATACAATTGCTCCAGCGGTCACTTAGTACACAAAGGAGTGTTCCTCTCTGCTGCACTAAGCCACCGCTGGACCTAAACAATAATTCGCTGTAAAATAATAAAATAGATAATTGACATAACTGACAATGCGTTGTGTGACATGTCCAACATTCCAGCTTCTTTCTTCTGCGAATGCCTCAAAGCTGGCATTCTCTCAACATCAGGTGGGAAGAATGCCAGCTTCCAGTCATGCGCAGGAAAAAGAATAAGCCAGACTGCTGGACTGATGTCATGCATCGCAAGCTCACAATGTAAGTTATTTATTTAATTTTTTTACTGCTAATTACCATTGTTTCAGTCCAGTTGTGGCTTTATACAGCAGGGAGGAGCATTCCTTGCTGTACTAAGTGAACATTGGAGCGATTGATCTGTCAATGGCCCTTTAAACATATTGTACGGCTCTCGCGGAATTATATTTCAAAATATGTGGCGTTTACGGCTCTCTTAGCCAAAAAGGTTCCTGACCCCTGGGCTAGCGGAACGCACCAAGTAAATATAACTGTTTTATTGAAACAGATGCGTTCGCAGCCCGGGGTCCACCGTGCAGGAGAACCTGCTGCTAGGAAACGGCGGCACTATATGGCAGTATGAACCAGCTCTGTTAGCTTCACAGAGCAGCCGAGAAAGCAAAGCTCTGTGCCCTGTTACCTTTCACAGAGGCACAGGCTAACTACCCAAATTAGAGCAGTCAGAGGTCATGCATGCACACAAATCTCCTCGCCGGAGGTGCCAGCATTCTAGGGGCTTATTTCAGCCGGGTCCCTGAATACATTCAAACACAATCTCCTCGCCAGAGGTGCCAGCATTCTAGGGGCTTATTTCAGCCGGGTCCCTGAACACATACAACCACATGAGCACACTGGCGCAAAGCACATAACTTGAAAAGACACTAGCGCATGGCCGTGCGGCCATGCGAGCCTTAAATAGATGCAGCACGTACAGGACCTTCCTAGAAGGACCAATGAGAGGCTGCTACAGAGCCTGCGCACCTACAGGACCTTCCTAGAAGGACCAATAGAATTGACAGCAGTATCTGAACATGTGACCCTCGATCTCCACTGAGAGATCATACTCTGGGCATGCTCAGAATGAGGAAAGCAGGACTTAGTCCCAGCAGTTACCGTGGTAACCAGCCTATTCGGAATCCGTATGTTGGAGCTTCCTGGGAGATTGGACATGCAAAACACAGCTGCAGCAAGGTGAGACATTTTATTCTTACACTCTGTTTTGCACTTGCAATCTCTTTTGGATCTCTCCATATCTCTGGGTAAAGGCTGCGAACACGGTTCAAAGAACCTACATCACCAGTGAGTAGAGTTGAGCGACTTTTACTTTTTTAGGATCGAGTCGGGTTTCGCGAAACCCGACTTTCTCAAAAGTCGGGTCGGGTGAAATCGGCCGATTATTGCAAAAAGTCGGGGGCCGACCAAAACACGAAACCCAATGCAAGTCAATGGGGAAGCAAAGTCGGCAGTGAGTGGAGGACAGGAAAACACCTACAGTGCCCATTTTAATGCCAAAAACATAAATTCTTATTACTGAAGCTTGTCAATCTTAATTTCCTTTATAATAATAGTTAGGCATTGAAAACTGGGGGTCATTTGGCAAAAGTTGTGGGGGGGTAGGGCTGGCTCAAGAATTTCATGGGCCCAGGAAATGCGGAATACGCCACGGCGGTGGAGCAGGGAGAGGTAAGTATTTCAACTTTGCAAGTGCTGTGATCCTGAGCAAGCAGGGGTGGCCCACTAGTTGGCACTGGCACAGGGCACCTCATAGTACGGCGGTGTATTTGATGGCGGGCAGCGCCTCCCACTGCCAGAGACACTTTTGCGTACTATGAGGGGCCCTGTGCCAGTGCCAATGAGTATGCCCCCCACCTGATGAAGGAACCTGCAATTTCATCTGCACCTTCCTCTTTGTAAGGTGGTATAGTATGCGGGAAGGGGAACCTGACTTTCAGCAGGGTCAGATTCTGGCTGTGTAGTGTGCAAGGAGAATGTAGTGGTCTGGGTCAATGTACCAGCAGACTCATCTAGCAGTGGCTGGGCAATGGGCAGGATGAGGAGGAAACACAGGTATAGGCCCCAAAAAGTAAGCAGGCTAAATGCAGTTCAAAATTGGTAACAGGACTAAACAGGCGGCATTGCTTTGTTCAATGGAGGACAGCTGTAATGAGTGGTGCAGACACAGTTTGTAGCCCCACATTTTAAAAAGTAGGCTCCAAGCAGTTCAAAAATGGTAACAGGAGTAAACAGGCGGCATAGCTTTGTTCAATGGAGGACAGCTGTAATGAGTGGCGCAGACAGACTTAGTAGGCCTAAAATAAAAAAGTAGGCTAAATGCAGTTCAAAATTGGTAACTGGAGTACACAGGCGGCATAGTTTCGTTCAGTGGAGGACAGCTGTAATGAGTGGCGCAAACACAGCTTGTAGGCCCACATTAAAAAGTAGGCTAAATGCAGTTCAAAATTGGTAACTGGAGTAGACAGGCGGCATAGCTTTGTTCAGTGGAGGACAGCTGTATTGAGTGGCGCAGACAGACACAGGTAGTAGGCCCACATTAAAAAAGTAGGCTAAATGCAGTTCAAAATTGGTAACTGGAGTACACAGGTGGCATAGCTTTGTTCAGTGGAGGACAGCTTTATTGAGTGGCGCAGACAGACACAGGTAGTAGGCCCACATTAAAAAAGTAGGCTAAATGCAGTTCAAAATTGGTAACTGGAGTGTTGTGAATTCTGCTCTTGGGCTCCCTCCGGTGGTTGTAAGTGGTACTGCTGCTCCTTTGGATCTCAGCAGTCATCAGGTGCTTTCACTTACTACCAATTCTGACTGGGCTATTTAATCTGGCTAGATCCTTTAGTCAGTGCCAGTTGTCCATTGTTTTTGGAGGATTCACATCTCTGCTTGGTTTCTCCCGCTATACTGTCCAAATCATCAAAGATAAGTCCTGGCTTTGTTTTTGCAGTCCACATGTTGTGGACCTTATTGCTCAGTGCATTTCTATGTTTTTTCTTGTCCAGCTTTGTCTGTGGAAGGATTTATTCAGCCAAGCTGGAAGCTCTGGAGATGCAGAGTTACCCTCCATGCCTTTAGTTAGATGTGGAGATTTTTGTATTCTCTGTGGTGGATATTTTGTAGTATTTTAATACTGACTGCACAGTACTCTGTCCTGTCCTTTCTTTTTAGCTAGCGTGGCCTCCTTTGCTAAATTCTGTTTTCAGTCTGCGTATGTAATTTCCCTCTCCTCTCACAGTCAATATTTGTGGGGGGCTGTCTATCCTTTGGGGATTTTCTCTGAGGCAAGATAGTTTTCCCGTTTCCTTCTTTAGGGGTAATTAGTCCTCCGGCTGTGACGAGGTGTCTAGGGAGTGACAGGAACATCCCACGGCTACTTCTAGTTGCAGTGTTAAGCTCAGGGTCTGCGGTCAGTATAGGTGTCACCTTCTCCAGAGCTCGTCCATGCTGCTCCAAGGCCACCAGATCATAACAGTACAACTGGTCCACAAAGAGTTAAATGCATCTCAAAAGAAGGGAAGAGAAGTGCTCAGCCATTTTTTTTTCTGTAGTCTGTTTTGTCTTCTCTTCCCTCTTAATCTCTGGGTGGTTCAGGAGTTTGGCGCTGGCATGGATATTCAGGGATTGACTTCTCGTGTGGATCAACTTGCTGCAAGAGTACAGGGTATTTCCGATTATATTGTCAAGACTCCAGTTTTGGAGCCTAGAATTCCAATTCCTGATTTGTTTTTTGGGGACAGGTCCAAGTTTTGGAGCTTTAAAAATAACTGCAAACTGTTTTTTGCTCTGAAACCTCGTTCCTCTGGTGATCCCATTCAGCAAGTTAAAATTGTCATCTCTTTGCTGCGTGGTGATCCTCAGGATTGGGCATTTTCCCTGGAATCTGGGAATCCGGCCTTGCTTAATGTAGACACCTTTTTTCAGGCGCTAGGGTTATTGTATGATGAACCTAATTCAGTGGATCATGCAGAAAAGACCTTGTTGACCCTGTGTCAGGGTCAAGAAGCGGCAGAATTATACTGCCAGAAATTTAGAAAATGGTCTGTGCTCATGAAATGGAATGAGGATGCTTTGGTGGCAATTTTCAGAAAGGGTCTTTCTGAATCCGTTAAAGATGTTATGGTGGGATTCCCCACGCCTGCTGGTCTGAGTGATTCTATGTCTCTGGCCATTCAGATTGATCGGCGCTTGTGCGAGCGCAGAGTTGTGCACACGAGGGCATTGTCCTCTGAGCGGAGTCCTGAGCCTATGCAGTGTGATAGGATTTTGTCTAGAGCTGAACGACAAGGATTTAGACGTCAGAATAGGTTGTGTTTTTACTGCGGCGATTCTGCTCATGTTATTTCTGATTGTCCTAAGCATACAAAGAGACTCGCTAGCTCTGTTACCATCAGTACTGTACAGCCTAAATTTCTGTTATCTGTGACCTTGATCTGCTCATTGTCGTCATTTTCTGTCATGGCATTTGTGGATTCAGGTGCCGCTTTGAACTTGATGGATTTAGAATTTGCCAAGCGTTGTGGTTTCCCCTTGCAGCCTTTGCAGAATCCTATTCCTTTAAGGGGGATTGATGCTACACCTTTGGCTAAAAATAAACCTCAGTTCTGGACACAGCTGACCATGTGCATGGCGCCACCACATCAGGAAGATTGTCGTTTTCTGGTGTTGCATAATTTGCATGATTCTATTGTACTAGGTTTTCCATGGTTACAGGTACATAACCCGGTGCTGGATTGGAAATCTATGTCTGTGACTAGTTGGGGTTGTCAGGGGGTTCATAATGATGTTCCTTTGATGTCAATTTCCTCTTCCCCCTCTTCTGAAATTCCTGAGTTTTTGTCAGATTTCCAATATGTATTTGATGAGCCCAAATCCAGCTCCCTTCCGCCGCATAGGGACTGTGATTGTGCTATTGACTTGATTCCAGGCTGTAAGTTGCCTAAGGGCCGACTCTTCAACCTGTCTGTGCCAGAACATACCGCCATGCGGAGTTATGTTAAGGAGTCCTTGGAGAAAGGGCATATTCGGCCATCTTCTTCACCTTTGGGAGCGGGTTTTTTTTTGTTGCCAAGAAGGATGGCTCCTTGAGACCCTGTATTGATTATCACCTCTTGAATAAGATCACAGTCAAATTTCAATACCATTTTGCCTTTGCTTTCTGATTTGTTTGCTAGGATTAAGGGGGCTAGTTGGTTTACTAAGATTGACCTTCGAGGGGCGTATAATCTTGATCGTATTAAACAGGGTGATGAATGGAAAACTGCGTTTAATACGCCCAAAGGCCATTTTGAATACCTTGTGATGCCATTCGGGCTCTCTAATGCTCCATCAGTGTTTCAGTCCTTCATGCATGATATCTTCCGCAATTATCTTGATAAATTCATGATTGTATATTTAGATGATATTTAGATTTTTTCCGATGATTGGGAGTCTCATGTGAAACAGGTCAGGATGGTATTTCAGATCCTTCGTGATAATGCTTTATTTGTGAAGGGGTCTAAGTGCCTCTTTGGAGTGCAGAAGGTTTCTTTTTTGGGTTTCATTTTTTCTCCCTCGTCTATAGAAATGGATCCGGTTAAGGTTCAGGCCATTCATGATTGGATTCAACCCACATCTGTGAAGAGTCTTCAGAAATTTTTGGGTTTTGCTAATTTTTATCGCCATTTCATTGCCAACTTCTCCAGTGTGGTTAAACCCCTGACCGATTTGACGAAGAAAGGCGCTGATGTGACCAATTGGTCCTCTGCGGCTGTTTCTGCCTTTCAGGAACTTAAACGCCGATTTACTTCTGCCCCTGTGTTGCGTCAGCTGGACGTTTCTCTTCCTTTTCAGGTTGAGGTTGACGCTTCTGAGATTGGGGCAGGGGCCGTTTTGTCTCAGAGGAATTCTGATGGTTCCTTGATGAAACCATGTGCCTTCTTTTCCCGAAAGTTTTCGCCTGCGGAACGCAATTATGATGTCGGCAATCGGGAGTTGTTGGCTATGAAGTGGGCATTTGAGGAGTAACGACATTGGCTTGAGGGGGCCAAGCACTGTGTTGTGGTCTTGACCGATCATAAGAATCTGATTTACCTCGAGTCTGCCAAGCGGCTGAATCCTAGACAGGCTCGTTGGTCCCTGTTTTTCTCCCGTTTTGATTTTGTGGTCTCGTATCTTCCGGGATCTAAGAATGTTAAGGCTGATGCCCTCTCTAGGAGCTTTTTGCCTGATTCTCCTGGGGTCCTTGAGCCGGTCGGCATTCTGAAAGAAGGGGTGATTCTTTCTGCCATCTCCCCTGATTTGCGATGGGTTCTTCAGGAATTTCAGGCTGATAAACCTGACCGCTGTGCAGCGGGGAAACTGTTTGTTCCTGATAGATGGACTAGTAAGGTGATTTCTGAGGTTCATTGTTCTGTGTTGGCTGGCCATCCTTGTATTTTTGGTACCAGAGACTTGGTTGGTAGGTCCTTTTGGTGGCCTTCTTTGTCACGGGAGGTGCGTTCTTTTGTGCAGTCCTGTGGGACTTGTGCGGGGGCCAAGCCCTGCTGTTCCCGCGCTAGTGGGTTGCTTTTGCCTTTGCCGGTCCCTGAGAGGCCTTGGACGCATATTTCTATGGATTTTATTTCTGATCTTCCGGTTTCCCAGAAGATGTCTGTTATCTGGGTGGTTTGTGATCGGTTTTCTAAGATGGTTCATTTGGTACCCTTGCCTAAGTTGCCTTCCTCTTCTGATTTGGTTCTGCTGTTTTTTCAGCATGTGGTTCGTTTGCATGGTATTCCGGAGAATATTGTGTCTGACAGAGGTTCCCAGTTTGTTTCTAGGTTTTGGCAGGCCTTTTGTGCTAGGCTGGGCATTGATTTGTCTTTTTCTTCCGCATTTCATCCTCAGAAAAATGGCCAGACCGAGCGAACTAATCAGACCTTGGAGACTTATTTGAGATGTTTTGTGTCTGCTGATCAGGATGATTGGGTGACCTTTTTGCCATTGGCTGAGTTTGCCCTTAATAATCGGGCTAGTTCGGCTACTTTGGTTTCGCCTTTTTTTTGCAATTCTGGATTTCATCCTCGTTTTTCTTCTGGGCAGGTTGAGCCTTCTGACTGCCCTGGTGTGGATTCTGTGGTTGACAGGTTGCAGCAGATTTGGACCCATGTGGTGGACAATTTGGTGTTGTCTCAGGAGAAGGCTCAGCGTTTTGCTAACCGTCGTCGGGGTGCTGGTTCCCGGCTTCAGGTTGGGGATTTGGTCTAGTTGTCTTCCCGTCATGTTCCTATGAAGGTCTCTTCCCCTAAGTTCAAACCTCGCTTTATTGGTCCCTATAAGATTTCTGAGATTATTAATCCAGTGTCTTTTCGTTTGGCCCTTCCAGCCTCCTTTTCCATCCATAATGTTTTCCATAGATCTTTGTTGCGGAAATATGTGGTGCCCGTTGTTCCCTCTGTTGATCCTCCTGTTCCTGTGTTGGTTGATGGGGAGTTGGAATATGTGGTTGAGAAGATTTTGGATTCTCGTTTTTCGAGGCGGAGGCTTCAGTATCTTGTCAAGTGGAAGGGTTATGGCCAGGAGGATAATTCTTGGGTTGCTGCCTCCGATGTTGATGCTGACGATTTGGTTTGTGCTTTTCATTTGGCTCGTCCTGATCGGCCTGGGGGCTCTGGTGAGGGTTCGGTGACCCCTCCTCAAGGGGGGGTACTGTTGTGAATTCTGCTCTTGGGCTCCCTCCGGTGGTTGTAAGTGGTACTGCTGCTCCTTTGGATCTCCGCAGTCATCAGGGCTTTCACTTACTACCAATTCTGACTGGGCTATTTAATCTGGCTAGATCCTTTAGTCAGTGCCAGTTGTCCATTGTTTTTGGAGGATTCACATCTCTGCTTGGTTTCTCCTGCTATACTGTCCAAATCATCAAAGATAAGTCCTGGCTTTGTTTTTGCAGTCCACATGCTGTGGACCTTATTGCTCAGTGCATTTCTATGTTTTTTCTTGTCCAGCTTTGTCTGTGGAAGGATTTATTCAGCCAAGCTGGAAGCTCTGGAGATGCAGAGTTACCCTCCATGCCTTTAGTTAGGTGTGGAGATTTTTGTATTCTCTGTGGTGGATATTTTGTAGTATTTTAATACTGACCGCACAGTACTCTGTCCTGTCCTTTCTTTTTAGCTACCGTGGCCTCCTTTGCTAAATTCTGTTTTCAGTCTGCGTATGTAATTTCCCTCTCCTCTCACAGTCAATATTTGTGGGGGGCTGTCTATCCTTTGGGGATTTTCTCTGAGGCGAGATAGTTTTCCCGTTTCCTTCTTTAGGGGTAATTAGTCCTCCGGCTGTGACGAGGTGTCTAGGGTGTGACAGGAACATCCCACGGCTACTTGTATTTGTGGTGTTAAGCTCAGGGTCTGCGGTCAGTATAGGTGCCACCTTCTCCAGAGCTCGTCCATGCTGCTCCTAGGCCACCAGATCATAACACTGGAGTACACAGGCGGCATAGCTTTGTTCAGTGGAGGACAGCTGTATTGAGTGGCGCAGACAGACACACGTAGTAGGCCCACATTAAAAAAGTAGGCTAAATGCAGTTCAAAATTGGTAACTGGAGTACACAGGCGCCATAGCTTTGTTCAGTGGAGGACAGCTGTATTGAGTAGCGCAGACAGACTTAGTAGGCCTAAAATAAAAAAGTAGGCTAAATGCAGTTCAAAATTGGTAACAGGAGTAAACTGGCGGCATTGCTTTGTTCAGTGTCGGAAAATTGTAATGAGTAGCAGAGTAAGTTAGTAGGCGTAAATAATAAAATGGGCTAAATGTCTGCCAAAAAATTGTTCATAAGTAAAATGGTGGCATAGCTAGATACAGGGGTGGGCTCCTCTGCTGAGTAGCAGACAGTGGTAGTAGGCACAAAGTATTATCTGGTCTAAATGGAGGCCAGGGCCCCTGTATATTTTAACTATCATCTATCATTTCAACAAATTTGTATTGGCAGTGCCATTGAAGGATTTAACAGCACAGACTACACAGTGGTGGAGCAGGGAGAGGTAAGTTTTGCAAGTGGTAGAGCGCTGTTCGACCTGGGAGGAACACTCTCTCGTGGGCGGCGGTACTGGCACAGGCAAACGCCCGTGCCGTCGCCCAAGAGTGGGCACACCCACCTGTCCAGGCAAACGGCACTCACATGTGTGCTTGCGCTAGGTGGTGACCACGGCCCTGTGGGGGGAGTCAGCCCATTTATGGAGGTAAAAAAATGGCCTATGGTGGACATTCAGCAGCTGCAAATGGAGGAATTGGAGCAGTCAGTAAGAGGAGGCCAAAAGCAAGACATTTTTCAGGCAAGCTACGTGTCAGCAGGGGAAGGTGGGGCAAAATAATTAGAAATCCATGATTGGTTCATTTTAATGAAGGTTAGATTATCAACATTTTGGGTAGCCAGACGAGTCCTTTTTTCAGTCAGTATTGAACCAGCAGCACTGAAGACTCTTTCTGATAGCACACTAGCAGCTGGGCAAGCGAGCTCCTGTAATGCATATTCTGCCAATTCAGACAAGGTGTCTATTTTAGATGCCCAGTAATCAAAGGGGAATGACGTGTGAGGGAGAACATCGATAAGGGAGGAAAAATAGTTTGTAACCATATTGGACAAATGCAGTCTCCTGTCACTTTGAATCGATGCAGCAGTACCTGTCGTGTCTGTGGTCATTGCGAAATCACTCCACAACCTGGTCATAAAACCCCTCTGTCCAACGCCACTTCTGATTTGTGCACCTCTAACACCCCTGCCATGTTGCCTGAACCAAACGGTCTACAAGAGTTGCTTGTTTGGTAGCCAATATTTGCTCAAGGTTCTCATGTGGCATGATATTTTGTAATTATCCTTTATATCGTGGATCCAGGAGGCAGGCCAACCAGTAATCGTCATCGGTCATCATTTTGATAATGCGGGGGTCCCTTTTTAGGATACGCAAGGCATACTCAGCCATGTGGCCAATGTTCCAGGTGTCAATTCACTGCTTGTGCTGGGTTGAGGAGCACTGTCTTGCAAATCAACATCACTTGTCTCCCGCAAAAACCCTGTACCTGACCTTGCAACGCCACCAGTTTCTATTGCCCCCTGAGAAGCATCCTCCTCCCATAAATATTCATCCCCATCATCCTCCTCCTCCTCCTTTTCGTCCACCACCTCGTCCAGGAGAGTTCCCTGAGCAGACAATGGCTGACTGTCATCAAGGCTTCCCTCCTCCTCGGCTGCAGACGCCTGCTCCTTAATGTGCGTCAAACTTTGTATCAGCAGACGCATTAGTGGGATGCTCATGCTTATGATGGTGTCATCTGCACTTACAGCCGTGTGCATTCCTCAAAACACTGAAGAACTTGACAGAGGTCTTGTAGCTTCGACCACTGCACACCTGACAACTCCATGTCTGCCATCCAACTGCCTGCCCGTGTATGTGTATCCTCCCACAAATACATTACAGCACGCCTCTGTTCGCACAGCCTCTGAAGCATGTGCAGTGTGGAGTTCCACCTTGTTGCAATGTCGATTATTAAGCGGTGATGGGGAAGCTTCAGCGATCGCTGATGGTTCAGCACACGGCTGGAGTGTACGGGTGTCCGGCGGATGTGCGAGCAAAGTCTTCGCACCTTCAGGAGCAGGGCTGGCAACCCTGGATAATTTTTCAGGAAGCACTGCACCACCAGGTTCAAGGTGTGAGCCAGGCAAGGTATGTGTTTCAGTTCTGAAAGGGCTATGGCAGCCATAAAATTCATTCCGTTATCACAAACTACCTTGCTTGCCTCAAGATGTACACTGCCCAGCCATGACTGAGTTTCTTGCTGCAAGTACTCGGCCAGAACTTCCGCGGTGTGTCTGTTGTCATCCAAACACTTCATTTCCAACACAGCCTGCTGACACTTACCACTAGCTGTTCCATAATGGGATACCTCATGTGCAACACTGGCAGCTGCAGATGGAGTGGTCGTGCGACTGCGCTCTGTAGACGAGCTTTCGCTTCTGGAGGAGGAGGAGGAGGGGCGAACGCCTACAGCCAACTGCTTCCTAGACCGTGGGCTAGGCAGAACTGTCCCACTATGGCTGTCCCCTGTGGACCCTGCATCCACCACATTAACCCAGTGTGCCGTGATGGACACGTAACATCCCTGGCCATGCCTACTGGTCCATGCATCTGTTGTGAGGTGCACCTTTCTACTGACTGATTCCCTCAGTGCATGGACAATGCGGTCTTTGACATGCTGGTGGAGGGCTGGGATGGCTTTTCTCGCAAAGAAGTGTCGACTGGGTAGGTCATAGCGTGGTACTGCGTAGGCCAACAGGGTATTGAAAGCTCCGCTTTCAACCAACCGGTAAGGCATCATCTCTAACGAGATTAGTCTAGCAATGTGGGCGTTCAAACCCTGTGTACGCGGATGAGAGGATGAGTACTTCCTTTTCTTAATGAGAGTCTCTTGTAGGGTGAGCTGGACTGGAGAGCTGCATATGGTGGAACTAGCGGTGGTGGTGGTGGACATGGCGGATTGAGAGAGGGTTGGTGATGCTATTCTTGATATTGACCTACATACAGTGTTTCCTACCAAAAACCTTGTGATTCCCTGACTGCTTTGGCCTTGCGACGATACCTCCACATTTGCTGCTGGTGGTGTCCTAACTGGTGGGCTTACAGTGAGGGAAGCAATGTAGCGTTTCTGACTACCTTCGTTCTGAGCAGGTGCACGAACGGTACTGGACGTTTGGTAGTTATTAATTAGAAAGAAAAAAGAGTTCTATACGAATTTTGTCATAAAATCAATATTTTATTATAGAAAAATATAAAAACCAATATTATACAAAAAGTACGTATAAATAGAAAAGGAGACCCTAGTACAAGAACATCCTCGTCACAGGCACACAACTATGTATATCACCATGGTATGAACATACAAATAAGCATCCGTATTGGCACATAATAGTATCAAATAGTGCTGGTTCTCATATGGACAAGTGTCCACCATGCAAAAATAAGCGAGGAACCATATGATATATATCAGATGCAAGATTTCTTACCCATGGTGAGGTGACCGGTGCCTGGGACTCTGGAGACCCCCTACGTTTGGTAGTTAGTCCAGGCTTGCAAGTGCATGCTGGTTAAATGTCTACGCATGGACGTTGTATTTAAATTTTGGGGATTCTTCCCTCTGCTAAAGGTCTTTAAGCATTTCTTATAGATAACTTTGCACTGATCATTCGGATCTTGGTTAAAAAATTGCCACACTCCATTCTTCCTACTATGCAATACCTTTTAAGGCATTGCACGCTGTGCTACTTTCACCGTATGGCCACGCTGTCCTAAAACTGTTTTTTTTGGTTGACAAACGTTTTTGGCCTGAGACGGGATTGCCAGATGAAAGCTGTTGTGATGTTGATGGCTGCTGCGGATCATCCTCCTCCGCTTCTGAGCTACTGTCAGTGGCACCCTCTTCCCCCAATGGCTGCCAATCTGGGTCAACAACTGGGTCATCTATCACCTCCTCTTCAATGTCATGTGCACCTTTCTCTGTGTCACCGTGTAAGGTGCTATAGCGTTCGGGACGGGGCACCATAGTCTCATCAGGGTCAGTTTCTGGCTCAGTACACTGCAAGGGCAATGTAGTGATGTGAGTCAATGGAACAGCATAATAATCTAGCTGTGGCTGGGCATCAGTGCACTCCATGTCCGATTCATCTTGTAATGGGCTGTTAACAATTTCCCTTTCTAACCCAGGCATGGTATGTGTAAAGAGCTCCATGGAGTAACCTGTAGTGTTGCCTGACGCATCCTTTACTTTTGGTTTGGGTGAAGGACACAAAGAAGCGACTTGTTCCTGACCGGGAGCGTCCACTGACGACTCGTTGCTTTTATATTTGGAACTTTCTGAAGAGGAGGCGAAAGAGCTAGAGGCTGAGTCAGCAAGGAAAGCCAAAACTTTTTCCTGCTGCTCCGGCTTTAAAAGCGGTTTTCCTACTCCGAGATAAGGGAGCCTTCGAGGCCTTGTGTAGCCAGACGATGACGCTGGCTCAACAACTCGAGCCTTAGGTGCTATTTTGCTTTTCCCACTACCACCAGATGCTCCACCACCACCACCATCATTACCAGCTGGCAACGCCTGCCCACGGCCTCTCCCACCAGACTTCCTCATTTTTGGAAAATGTAACCAAAATAACAACCGTTATATGGTACTGTAAAACAAGGTAGAAGGTGTATCTAAACTTGTTGAGAATTTAAATCTCCCTTTTTTGGGGGGAGACTGCAGCAAAACTCAGGCCTAGTGGCCCAGTGTATTACACTACACAATGTAAGTGGCAGAACGTGACTGGCAGATATACAACAAACAGAACTGACGTAGATCCACTTAGTAGCAATTTAAATCTCCCTTTTTATGTGTGGGAGACTGCTGCAAAAATCAGGGCCACTGTATTAAACTACACAATGTAAGTGGCAGAATGTGGCTGGCAGATATACGACAAACAGAACTGACGCAGATGCACTTAGCTGCAGCAACCTCTCCCTATGCTGAGATCGGCAGAAGTAAGATGGCGGTCGGCGTGCACGCCCCTTTATAGCCCCTGTGACGCCGCAGAAAGCAAGCCAATCACTGTCATGCCCTTCTCTAAGATGGTGGGGACCGAGACCTATGTCATCACGCTGGCCACACTCTGCGTCCACCTTCATTGGCTGAAAAATGGCGCTGAACGCGTCATACGAAACACGACTTTGGCGCGAAGATCGCCGACCTCATGGCCGATCCCACACTGGGATCGGGTCGGGTTTCATGAAACCCGACTTTGCCGAAAGTCGGCGATTTTTGAATTTGTCCGATCCGTTTCGCTCAACCCTACCAGTGAGTTTTGTGTTTTGTCTGTTTATGTCCGTATGAGAGTTGAATAATAGAGTAATAAGATGATAATTGTTATGTGTATTTTCTGTCAATATACTAACTGGTTGTGTAGTACAGAGCTGGGATAGACTGTGCAGTGTTGTTATTTTGTATAGGGCCGTGATTTTTGTTGTTGGCCTTAAGTGCTCTCAGACTGTCAGTGGACACTGATGCAGTTTTTTTTATAAGTTGTGTTAATTCCAAAGTGCAAAATAGGTCTAACAGAAGAAAAAACACCCCCATAAAATTGAAATACTTTATTAAGATAATCAGAAAAAAAAACAAAAACAAAAATAAGCCCTATCTAATGAGTCAGCTCGAGAGAAAACACTAAGTGTCCCCTCAAAAAATTATTGATAACTACTAGGCGGCATACACAATTTTAAGGATATCAGAAATTGAAAGTGATTTACCATACGTGATGTACAATCACTAGCTATAAGGGTGTGCAGATATATGTGGAATATCCCTATAAGCTACAAAAAACCCTAAAGATCAACCTACCTAGATGCGGAGGTTGGCACCCTGGTAGAGATCGAGATTGGCGCCCCCGCTCGTGCGATGGCTCTCTCTAGTCTCCTAACTCCCCCCTATAAGGGATAGGGTAAGAAACAGAAGGCCAGGTGGCTGGTAATAACGTGTGATGATATATGATGCACTTAACACAGCGTCTCAGGCCCTCCCCTCCAATGTGATGTAAGACCAAAGGATAGAAATAAATATGGTACATCCAATGGGGGGGTAACAACAATATGAGAAAATTTGCAGAGCAAAAGGTACCACTATGCAACCAAGCCTAGTCAAGGCTGACCGATAATCTTTAACCTAGAAGATACATTTACCATATAGACAACAGGACATCACCACATGTATTTGGAACCGATAATTACAGATATTAGCAAACATAGTAGAATGCATATATCAATTTAACATGGTATTATACTCATCTGCTATATCCGTAGTGTGCAAATGATAGTTAGTCCAGATACTGTGGCTCAAGAAGATAGCTTAAAGGCGAGGAACACCCCACCAACACTCTCGACGCGTTTCCCCCACATAACTGGGTTCATCAGGAGAGACTGGATAATAATATGGCAGTATAGATTTGTCAATAGATGCACACCCTTATAGCTAGTGATAGTGCAGCGCCCCAGAGTCCTGGTCGTTGCAGTACTGTGGCTCCGCCGCTAAGGGGGGCTATGGTACGTCTGATGGCACTGAAGGAGTTCATCTGACCAGGTATCACATACACCAATACATTTCACAGTCGGGCCTCCAGGGGGAGCTAAGGGTGCTATTTATTAGGCCACTCCTCACCGTGTGGGTAAACTGGGGGTCAGGCAGGAAGTTAGACAGAAAGCTGACTGGGTTGGAACCAGGCAACACCTTGTGGCAGGGGGTGTTGTGGGGAAGATTCGGTAGGGTCCCTGTCAGGTTTGGGACCCTGACAGAGGCCTGGCTACAAGAAAGAACGTCACGGGACCGTGCCTGCTCAGCATAGCGGCGGTGCCCTAAGAAAGGATCAGAAGCGAGATATATTGTGCTGAGTGAGAAACGAGATCAAAGCAAGAAGGAGAATACCAGTAGGAGTCGTGCTGTAAGACCGAGGCAACATCCTACTGAGGCGCACAACCGGCGGCCGGAACGCCGAGGAAGTATTCATATATCTAGCTCCAGGCAATACTTCAAACCAACGGCAGGGCAGTCAGTCACAGGCGGGCTGTCTCACCTAAATCACCTATGCAGACATGGGGGGCAACCTGTGGAGAGGGGCGACTCTAGGGTCCCGGAAGAGCTCCGAGCCTACCCGTCATACGGGTGCGTCCCAACCATAACACCGGGAGGGACGGAGGATTAGCAGAACATCATCTAATCGAGTTGTTGTGAGGGAACACGAGAAACAGACACAACAGTTGTGGGGACTATCCCGTAAGCACAGCAGGGGAGGACCACAACACATAGCGCTAGCAGGAAGGCACAGATTTCCACCTGCAAAGAGAACTCCGGAGGTGCCATTGGACCGGCCGGACTTGCGCAGCCTGGTGAACCGTATTCCGGACTGAGGACCCAGAGACCTTCAGTAAAGAGGTAAAGAGACTGCAACCTGGTGTCCTCGTTATTTACTGCACCGCACCACCACCACCATCCACATCCATCATATCATTTACTGTACGCCCCTCAGCAGGGTCACGGACCGGGCCTAGCCACCGTGACAACCCCAGAGCAGAGACTCAGAGGCCCGGTACCGGGTGTCCCTCGGCCCTGCGGCAGTGGGGGCGCTGCAACTGTACATCACGTATGGTAAATCACTTTCAATTTCTGATATCCTTAAAATTGTGTATGCCGCCTAGTAGTTATCAATAATTTTTTGAGGGGACACTTAGTGTTTTCTCTCGAGCTGACTCATTAGATAGGGCTTATTTTTGTTTTTGGGTTTTTTTCTGATTATCTTAATAAAGTATTTCAATTTTATGGGGGTGTTTTTTCTTCTGTTAGACCATTATTTCTCCCTTGATTCATAATTTGTGTAGTGCAAAGTGCAAAATAGGCAGACTGTGTGAACCTTGTATACACCTCCTCTCCAGCCAGTAACATACCCAATGATAATGAGCAGTGTGCCGCGCTGTCTCCGAGACAGCTCGGCACACTGCTCATTATCATTGGGTATATTACTGGATATACTAATGTATGCTCTGTTGATATTGGTCGGCTTATAATGTTTTTTACATGGAGTAGAATGCTTTCTTGATACTGTATACCGATAGTATGTATCCAATATTTGACACTCTGGATTTGGTACGTCATAATGTTTTACTATGTCTGATTGGGCACCTGTGCCACTCTGTTCTCCTTCTGCAGCTTACAGAGCTACTGTGTATAATGTCACCGGTGAACATTGTATTACCTGTACACTGACACTATATACAGAGCTCCTGTGCATAATGTCACCGGTGATCACTGTATTACCTGTACACTGACAGTAAATACAGAGTTCCTGTATATAATGTCAATTAGTGTTGTTTTTTTTTTTTTTTTTAAATTAATGATCAGTATTGTAGTATTCAGACACTATGTGGTGGTAATATGTGATCTGGTCATAGTGTGGTAGTATTTGTTCCTTGTATGGGGTAATATTTGGCCACTATATGATTGGAATTATTTGGTCTGGTCATAGTGTAATGGTATTTGTCCCTTGTATGTGGTATTAATGGTCATTTAAAAAAATAGGATGTGACTCATTCCCTTGAAGAAAAATACAAAGAAATATATTTATATTTTAAAGGTTAGAGTAGAGTAGGGCCCGTGTAATGGTGGCTGCTTAAAAATTCTTTTGGCCAGAACAAAAACTGCTGGTTATGAATGTGATCTAGTGTTTGATGGGAACTGTTAATATCTGATTGGTAAGGAAATGGTGAAGATGTTGAGTTTTTCGAAGAGTGGGCGGTGGGACTGTGAAAGGTTTGAAGGGTGGAGGAGTAGCTGGGGTGGAGCCTGGGCGGAGTCTTAACGGGGCCCAAAAATGTTGCCAGTATGGGGCCCCAAAATTCCTGTTGGCAGCCCTGCTGCCTGGACATCCCATGCGGTAGATATTAATGTTCTATTTCCTATCATGACTTTACTTTTTCATAGATAGGAAACATGGCATACATACCCATCTAATTGATATTACTTTGGGCATAATCTGAAGGCCTCACAGTGATGTACGTAAATGTGTTTTTTTGCCACTTCTTTACAACACTAAATAGGACATGTGCATGCAACACACAAAAAAACACAATATTCAATACAGAACACTGGAAGCAGGGTGTCTGGATGTAATTATCCAGTGGTACTTGGGGGAAAAAAATCATCATCTTTAGAGATGATATATTATCAGCCTCTTGAATATACTGAGCCCCCTGACTTGGTTTCTCCACCTCAGCCGACATCAAACTTTAAATTACTGGTTCACTGCAGGAGATGCTAGTTCAATAGGGACTGGAAAGAAGTGTGAGCTTTTTTTCAGCTCCCAGGTTACAATTAATCCAATATCTTCAATATGAAGGTGAAAAGTCGCCTCTCCAGCGACGGCTTTCTAGATTTTACAATGACATCTATCACACTACTAACAATGCAAAATTTGATTTTTTTTTATACAGTCTAATTACTGCACATTATTCTATTTGGATAATCCAGATAAATCTGCCAAATATATTGAATATATCACAAGAACAGAAAGCAATAACCGTCCATAGATAAGAAGTACCCACATAGTTCAGTAGGAATGAAACACCACAGTCTCCAGTTTGCCATAGGAATACAGCATATCATATTCAATTAGCCACAAGTATGCAGCATGTCATACTCAATGATTTTCCCCCAAACAGGTTCATCAGAAGTAGATACTCAGAGATAATATTAAAGAATAATCAAGTGTTCGTCTAATGAGTAAAGTGTAATAACGCGCTCCAGTGCACGTGTGAGAGTGATGTCCCTGTAGATAGCGTGCTTCCAATTAGCCGCACGGCCCCAGAAATACCCCTCATTTTGGAAATGATGAAGCACTGGAACGCATGTGAGATGATGATGGTGTGAGTTCTAGCTAGTATGAGCATGTGCATGTAGGCCCTAGAGATAGAGGCGGTGTGTGCTCCAATGAGTCAGCGCACGCGCACCGTCCACAGGACATGTGGCAATGGAACGCATGTGAAATGATGATGGCGTGCGTTCTAGCTAGTATGAGCATGTACATGTAGGCCCTAGAGATAGAGGCGGTGTGCACCAATGAGACAGCGCACGCGCACCCTCCACAGGACATGTGGCAATGGAACACATGTGCGCTCCTGCTAGACTGCGCACGATGGTAACCCTCCACAAGATGTTATAATATGCAGTAATATAACACCTCTGAAGCAGCTTTATTTTGCTATGAGAACCCCAAAACAATCCAAATGAAAGTGCTCGGTAGTAAATATCAGCGTAAGCAATGTTGTCCAGATTCACAGAATATTCGTGTCAAGAACAACACAAGATGGGGAATGGTTTTGGAAGGAGAGAGGAAGTGAGGAAGGATGAAAGGTCAAGGAGGACAAATCAGTATTATATAATTATATATTATATAATTTATTATAAGAATAATCCAAACATCCAAATTGAAGCTGCTAGTTTAGGCTCGTTGGATTATTGGCTTTCAACCCATAAATCCATTTACTTTCTGTTTGCAGGATTTTCCGATACCAATTTCCTCCCCCTAGGTGGAATGATTGATATTCATTCAGTCGTTGGCTACTTTTTGATTGTGTTATATTTATACACTATATCTTATAAGTACATTTTGTGATTTGTTTGTATACAGCAATACTGCAGATTTGTATGTAAGTCATGGTCCCCTGTGAACAACTGTTATCAACTGGCTTTCAAAGGAGTACCATCATGACAGACACAGAGGTCTTCAGCAGACCCCCGACCATCATGACAACCCATCTGAGCCCTGCGATCACGTCCCAAGAGCTGTAAATGCTGCTATCACAGATCGACAGTGGCATTTAAGAGGTTAACAAACACGAACTCACCCATGGCTGTCAGAGACAGATTATGGCTAAATATCATAGCCATCATCGGGGGGAAAGATGCTAGCCTGTATCATTATCAAGGAGCCGGCATATGATGTAACTGTACGTCAAATGTCATTAAGGGGTTAAAGTGCTGTGACCATACGGTGATTTTTTTCTTATACAGTATCCATTCTACATTGTTACTGTGTGCTCCAATAATAAATAGAGATGAGCGGATCACGCAAAATACTAATTGATCTGTCAGATGGATTTTTCTCAGGAAATTCAATTAGAGGTGAATTTATTTGGCACAGATTTGTGTGTGCATCCGCAGGACGGTGCTCGATGGAGACATCACACGTCCTCCTCCCTCCAGATTGCACCAAACTTTCTCAAGATGGCCATCGAACCAACCCGTTCCTGTCAGGCACGTTCTTCCCAATTGCTTGTACTGCCCCCTGGCCTGGGGCTCTGTCTGGTTGTGCCCAAACTGCAGTTCACACCAGCAGAACAGAGTCCATGTAACATAACACCAGTCTCTGCCAACAGAATCGCTGTTTTTATTTCTCCTCACAGAACTGGGGTCACCGACTCAGAATCAAAATCCTGCACAAACCAGTTTAAGCCAGAGCCATCCAGTAGTTACAGGAGAAACAGTGGCCTCCTGTGGCCGGTGATTAGTACTGCAGGCAATAATATTGTCAATTAGTCAGGTGACGATCAGCGGCATATTCCCCATCACCTCACAGAAGCACAAAGGCGCCAACAGACCAAGGGCGGCAGGAGAAGTTTAGAAGTTGCTATTATTCTTCCGTCCCATGTTGCATATTTGTGAACATTCTTTCCACCATAACTAAGAGTCAGTGACATCGCTGGTATCAAAGTTTTCCCCAATAACACATTTTATTGCCATTTTGAAGGGCCTCAGTAAGCGATGCGTTCCAAAGAAATAAATAATGGCGGATCTCTGGGTAACAAACGTTTTCAGTTTCTCTTCTGGAAATATTTAATTACAATATGTAGCCTGATCCCATTGAGGATATGTGCCCTGCACATGGCCGCCACAATATATCTGGCATCACATGTAGGTGACATGGAGGCATCCGGTGTGACACGTGATACAACTATCTGCTCTGTTGCTGCTGGGGATGGGGAGTTGTCCATTGAGGAGGATGTGGAGGAGAAGCATAAAGGTACCTTCACACTAGGCGATATCGCCAGCGATCCGTGACGTTGCAGCGACCTGGATAGCGATATCGCTGTATTTGACACGCAGCAGCGATCTGGATCCCGCTGTGAAATTGCTGGTCGCTGCTAGAAGGTCTGCACTTTATTTGGTCGCTAGGTCGCCGTGTATCGCCGTGTTTGACAGCAAAAGCAAGGATACCAGCGATATTTTACACTGGTAACCAGGGTAAACATCGGGTTACTAAGCGCAGGGCCGCGCTTAGTAACCCGATGTTTACCCTGGTTACCAGCGTAAAAGTTAAAAAAACAAACAGCACATACTCACCAGCGCGTCCCCCAGCCTCTGCTTCCTGACACTGACTGAGCGCCGGCCCTAAACTGAAAGTGAAAGCACAGCGGTGACGTCACCGCTGTGCTGTTAGGGCCGGAGCTCAGTCAGTGTCAGGAAGCAGAGGCTGGGGGACGCGCTGGTGAGTATGTGCTGTTTGTTTTTTTAACTTTTACGCTGGTAACCAGGGTAAACATCAGGTTACTAAGCGCGGCCCTGCGCTTAGCAACCCGATGCTTACCCTGGTTACCTGGGGACCTCGGCATCGTTGGTCGCTGGAGAGCGGTCTGTGTGACAGCTCTCCAGCGACCAAACAGCGACGCTGCAGCGATCGGCATCGCTGTCGCTATCGCTGCAGCGTCGCTTAATGTGACGGTACCTTAAGTGCTGCCTGGAGTAGAGGTGTCACCAGCCACCACCTCACCCACTTGTGGCTGTAAGTCATCACTGGGAAACAGATTATTACATTTCAGCTCACCACTGTGACGGCCATTTAAGACGCTCCAGCATGGATGTAGTTCAGTCCAAACTAAGCACAGCTGTATCCAAGCAAGAAGAGTTTCTCCAGCGAGCGTTGGAGGAACAGTAGTAGACTTTTTGCAAGAAACTCTTGATATTTAATGGATCAAAACGTTACATATAGAGTCAAAAAAATTCACCCTTCACCCCCCTAAAACTACGTGTTTCGGCGGATGCCTATATCAAGTTGTTATCTGGCATCTTGCAGTCTCAGAATAAATACAATGTCCATTCCATGCTGCAAGGGAAACAATTCACTCCACACATGTGCAAGTCACTAAGCTGAAGCAGATCAGTCCACCTCCAAGATGTGTTTCTTCCTTGAAAAAACATGCAGTTTTAATACAAAAATATTATATATATAAACCATTACTTACTACTACAAAATTCCAAAGGATACAAAGTCTCTTGTAGTCGGGTCACAAAAAGTCACATCCTGAATGCACTACATGGCACTATTAATATATGCTTTACAACTAAAGTATGCATTAGGCTGCCGTCACACTAGCAGTATTTGGTCAGTATTTTACCTCAGTATTTGTAAGCCAAAACCAGGAGTGGGTGATAAATGCAGAAGTGGTGCATATGTTTCTATTATACTTTTCCTCTAATTGTTCCACTCCTGGTTTTGGCTTACAAATACTGAGGTAAAATACTGACCAAATACTGCTAGTGTGACGGCAGCCTTAGCAGAAACCATTATAGGGAAATAGAGGCATGCAATATTAAATTACATTAATACCATATATAAAAGTTATTTGCAATGCATTTATAATTCAATGGCACCTACTGAGCAATATTTACTAAAATGTAAAAGGCTAGGTAAAATATTGAGACAAGCAGTATTGAATATTCATGTGGAGAGAAAAAAAAATTGTAAAGATGCAAAGCTGAAGAAATTCAGACAAAGAAGAATTAGTTTGCAATTGTGCGATCCGATGTCCGTACATAGAAAAACCATGACTAGTTCAAAGTTTGGAAAGATGCTGAGGGAGTGCCTTGCTGACCGTACCAACATCCTCCGTGATTCCTCTGTGCCTTATAATTATTGGGTATCCAAGCTGGACACGTGGCCTGAACTGGCTCTCTATGCCTTGGAGGTCCTGGCCTGCCCTGCTACTAGCGTTCTGTCAGAGAGGGTATTTAGTGCCGCTGGTGGAATTACAACAGATAAGCGCATCCACCTGTCAACTGAAAATGCTGACAGGCTGACTCTTATAAAAATGAACAATTGCTGGATTGGGCAAGACTTCTGTACACCACCGAATGATAGCAGCAAAATATAAACTATGTTTGGGAACTCTATTCTCATGCACCTCTTCACACCCACACATCCATACACTTACTGCATGGGCATTACAAGTATAGGAGACCCACTCCTTTGTAATGGGAAGAGATTTTTAATAGGCCATCCTCAACATCTCTTCATCCATCACCACTAGATCACCAAGGTGACCGTGGACCGTGATGCCATTCCTACAAGTCTCTTCATCCATCACCACTAGATCACCAGGATGACCGTGGTTCATGATGCAACACCCACGTTATTGTTTTTAAGGGTGTTTATGATGCCCGTAAACCACATTTTCTGACAGTATGTTGCTGTATACCCTCCAGAGGGAAATTTTTGTCAGCCCATACACTTACTGTATGGACATTACAAGTATAGGAGACCAGCTCCTTTGTAATGGGAAGAGATTTTTAGTAGACTCTCCTCCACGTCTCTTCCAAGGGGTATTGGAGTGCTTCCAAATTTGGTGCAGGCATTGCATTCACTGCATAGTCAAACAGTATGGGAGACCCACTTCCTAATAATGTGAACTTTGTTGGTTGGTCAGCTTCGACGATGGAATTCTCCTCAGCCAGTTCTTTATCCTCAACACTGCAATTCTCCACTGCTGGTTCTTCAGGCTCAACACTTAAATGCTCCACTGCCGGGTGTTCAGCCTCAACACTGTAATTCTCCACTGCTGGTTCTTCAGGCTCAACACTTAAATGCTCCACTGACGAGTGTTCAGCCTCAACACTGCAATTCTCCACTGCTGGTCCTTCGACCTCAACACGCAATGCTCCACTGCCGGATGTTCAGCCTCAACACTGCAATTCTCCACTGCAGTTTCTTCTGCCTCAACACTGGAATTCTCCACTGCTGGTTCTTCATGCTCAACACTTAAATGCTCCACTGCCGAGTGTTCAGCCTCAACACTGAAATTCTCCACTGCTGGTTCTTCGGCCTCAACACTGCAATGCTCCACTGCCGGTTGTTCAGCTTCAACGCTGCAATTCTCCACTGCAGTTTCTTCGGCCTCAACACTGCAGTTGTCCACTGCAGCTATTTCAGGCTCACCACTGCAATTCAACAATGCAGGTTCTTCAGCCTCAACACTGAAATTCTCCACTGCAGGTTTTCCAGCCTCAACACTGACATTCTCCACTGCTGGGTCTTCATCCTCAAAACTGCAATTCTCCAATGCATGTTCTTCATGCTCACCACTGAAATACTACACTGCCGGGTGTTTAACCTCAACATTGGGTACAGCCGGGACCAGCTGCTTGGAAAGCATCACCAAACCAGGGATTCAAGCTTGAGGAGGATAATTTGCATATTCCAGGTGCCTTCTGGGAAAAGCAAAGAGTCTCCCTCAGCAAGAAGATCGTTGGGTACAGCCGGGACCAGCTGCTTGGAAAGCATCACCAAACCAGGGATTCAAGCTTGAGGAGGATAATTTGCATATTCCAGGTGCCTTCTGGGAAAAGCAAAGAGTCTCCCTCAGCAAGAAGATCGTTGGGTACAGCCGGGACCAGCTGCTTGGAAAGCATCACCAAACCAGGGATTCAAGCTTGAGGAGGATAATTTGCATATTCCAGGTGCCTTCTGGGAAAAGCAAAGAGTCTCCCTCAGCAAGAAGATCGTTGGGTACAGCCGGGACCAGCTGCTTGGAAAGCATCACCAAACCAGGGATTCAAGCTTGAGGAGGATAATTTGCATATTCCAGGTGCCTTCTGGGAAAAGCAAAGAGTCTCCCTCAGCAAGAAGATCGTTGGGTACAGCCGGGACCAGCTGCTTGGAAAGCATCACCAAACCAGGGATTCAAGCTTGAGGAGGATAATTTGCATATTCCAGGTGCCTTCAGGGAAAAGCAAAGAGTCTCCCTCAGCAAGAAGATCGTTGGGTACAGCCGGGACCAGCTGCTTGGAAAGCATCACCAAACCAGGGATTCAAGCTTGAGGAGGATAATTTGCATATTCCAGGTGCCTTCTGGGAAAAGCAAAGAGTCTCCCTCAGCAAGAAGATCGTTGGGTACAGCCGGGACCAGCTGCTTGGAAAGCATCACCAAACCAGGGATTCAAGCTTGAGGAGGATAATTTGCATATTCCAGGTGCCTTCTGGGAAAAGCAAAGAGTCTCCCTCAGCAAGAAGATCGTTGGGTACAGCCGGGACCAGCTGCTTGGAAAGCATCACCAAACCAGGGATTCAAGCTTGAGGAGGATAATTTGCATATTCCAGGTGCCTTCTGGGAAAAGCAAAGAGTCTCCCTCAGCAAGAAGATCGTTGGGTACAGCCGGGACCAGCTGCTTGGAAAGCATCACCAAACCAGGGATTCAAGCTTGAGGAGGATAATTTGCATATTCCAGGTGCCTTCTGGGAAAAGCAAAGAGTCTCCCTCAGCAAGAAGATCGTTGGGTACAGCCGGGACCAGCTGCTTGGAAAGCATCACCAAACCAGGGATTCAAGCTTGAGGAGGATAATTTGCATATTCCAGGTGCCTTCTGGGAAAAGCAAAGAGTCTCCCTCAGCAAGAAGATCGTTGGGTACAGCCGGGACCAGCTGCTTGGAAAGCATCACCAAACCAGGGATTCAAGCTTGAGGAGGATAATTTGCATATTCCAGGTGCCTTCTGGGAAAAGCAAAGAGTCTCCCTCAGCAAGAAGATCGTTGGGTACAGCCGGGACCAGCTGCTTGGAAAGCATCACCAAACCGCTCGCCTTACGGCGCGCGAATTTTTGCCTGTAGGACATTATTGCAAGAAAGCTTGGCTGAGTAGATTACACAAGAAGGAAAACACACAGCAAGTCAGCAGGATCTAGGAGCAACATGGCAGATGTGACAACCTATATGGTGAGCTGCAGCATGTGCTACATGTTCACAGATCGACCAGAAGAAGAATCCAATTTCACCTGTCAGAAGTGTAGACTAGTGGCCCTTTTAGAAGAAAAGGTGCGAGGCCTGGAAGAAAGAATAGCAACTTTGAAACTTGAATGAAGACTTCCTAGACAGAACAGAAGCATCTCTACTGGTCACAGAAGGTGAAAAAAGTGTCAGAGAACCTCCAAAAGCAGATGAGTGGAAGCATGTGACCAAAAGAAGCAAGAAGACCATGGAAAAATCACCAACCACACAACTGAAGAACCGATATCAAATCTTTGTAGAGGATGAAGATGGCACACCTAAGGATGAAGCAATACCAGCAAGCAAAAAAGAAAAGGGCACACAGCAACAAGTGACAGCAAAAAGTACAGCCAAGAAGCAACGAAGAGTGGTGGTGGTGGGAGACTCACTACTGAGAGGCACAGAAGCAGCCATCTGCAGACCGGACATAACCGCAAGAGAAGTATGCTGCCTTCCAGGTGCGATGATCAAGGATGTGACCGATAGGATACCAAAGCTCTTCAGCTCCAAGGACGTCCACCCATTTCTGCTGATACATGTTGGCACCAATGACACGGCAAGGAAGGACCTACCGACAATCTGCAAGGACTTTGAAGAGTTGGGGAAGAAAGTAAAGGAACTGGATGCACAGGTAGTTTTTTCTTCTATCCTTCCAGTAGACGGGTATGGCACCAGGAGATGGAACAGGATCCTTGATGCGAACAACTGGCTAAGACGATGGTGCAGACAACAAGGATTCGGATTCCTGGACCACGGTGTAAATTACTTGTACGATGGACTCCTTGCCAGAGACGGACTACACCTCAACAAACCTGGGAAACACACATTCGCCAGAAGACTCGCTACACTCATCAGGAGGGCGTTAAACTAGAAGTAGAGGGGACGGGAAGAAAAACATTAGACTCGAACAAAGAAGACCCAGGAAAACATACTCAGAAGGGAGGTAAGAACATTTCTAAAACAATCCACAGCGAGGAGATTGGAACAAAACAAAATCCTCTAAACTGCATGCTCGCAAACGCCAGAAGCCTGACAAACAAGATGGAAGAACTAGAAGCAGAAATATCTACAGGTAACTTTGACATAGTGGGAATAACCGAGACATGGTTAGATGAAAGCTATGACTGGGCAGTTAACTTACAGGGTTACAGTCTGTTTAGAAAGGATCGTAAAAATCGGAGAGGAGGAGGGGTTTGTCTCTATGTAAAGTCTTGTCTAAAGTCCACTTTAAGGGAGGATATTAGCGAAGGGAATGAGGATGTCGAGTCCATATGGGTCGAAATTCATGGAGGGAAAAATGGTAACAAAATTCTCATTGGGGTCTGTTACAAACCCCCAAATATAACAGAAATCATGGAAAGTCTACTTCTAAAGCAGATAGATGAAGCTGCAACCCATAATGAGGTCCTGGTTATGGGGGATTTTAACTACCCGGATATTAACTGGGAAACAGAAACCTGTGAAACCCATAAAGGCAACAGGTTTCTGCTAATAACCAAGAAAAATTACCTTTCACAATTGGTGCAGAATCCAACCAGAGGAGCAGCACTTTTAGACCTAATACTATCTAATAGACCTGACAGAATAACAAATCTGCAGGTGGTCGGGCATCTAGGAAATAGCGACCACAATATTGTACAGTTTCACCTGTCTTTCACTAGGGGGACTTGTCAGGGAGTCACAAAAACACTGAACTTTAGGAAGGCAAAGTTTGACCAGCTTAGAGATGCCCTTAATCTGGTAGACTGGGACAATATCCTCAGAAATAAGAATACAGATAAAAAATGGAAAATGTTTAAGAACATCCTAAATAGGCACTGTAAGCGGTTTATACCTTGTGGGAATAAAAGGACTAGAAATAGGAAAAACCCAATGTGGCTAAACAAAGAAGTAAGACAGGCAATTAACAGTAAAAAGAAAGCATTTGCACTACTAAAGCAGGATGGCACCATTGAAGCTCTAAAAAACTATAGGGAGAAAAATACTTTATCTAAAAAACTAACTAAAGCTGCCAAAAAGGAAACAGAGAAGCACATTGCTAAGGAGAGTAAAACTAATCCCAAACTGTTCTTCAACTATATCAATAGTAAAAGAATAAAAACTGAAAATGTAGGCCCCTTAAAAAATCGTGAGGAAAGAATGGTTGTAGATGACGAGGAAAAAGCTAACATATTAAACACCTTCTTCTCCACGGTATTCACGGTGGAAAATGAAATGCTAGGTGAAATCCCAAGAAACAATGAAAACCCTATATTAAGGGTCACCAATCTAACCCAAGAAGAGGTGCGAAACCGGCTAAATAAGATTAAAATAGATAAATCTCCGGGTCCGGATGGCATACACCCACGAGTACTAAGAGAACTAAGTAATGTAATAGATAAACCATTATTTCTTATTTTTAGGGACTCTATAGCGACGGGGTCCGTTCCGCAGGACTGGCGCATAAAAAAAGCCAATATTCAAAAAGGGCTCTAAAAGTGAACCTGGAAATTATAGGCCAGTAAGTCTAACCTCTACTGTTGGTAAAATATTTTAAGGGTTTCTGAAGGATGTTATTCTGGATTATCTCAATGAGAATAACTGTTTAACTCCATATCAGCATGGGTTTATGAGAAATCGCTCCTGTCAAACCAATCTAATCAGTTTTTATGAAGAGGTAAGCTATAGGCTGGACCACGGTGAGTCATTGGACGTGGTATATCTCGATTTTTCCAAAGCATTTGATACCGTGCCACACAAGAGGTTGGTACACAAAATGAGAATGCTTGGTCTGGGGGAAAATGTGTGTAAATGGGTTAGTAACTGGCTTAGTGATAGAAAGCAGAGGGTGGTTATAAATGGTATAGTCTCTAACTGGGTCGCTGTGACCAGTGGGGTACCGCAGGGGTCGGTATTGGGACCTGTTCTCTTCAACATATTCATTAATGATCTGGTAGAAGGTTTACACAGTAAAATATTGATATTTGCAGATGATACAAAACTATGTAAAGCAGTTAATACAAGAGAAGATAGTATTCTGCTGCAGATGGATCTGGATAAGTTGGAAACTTGGGCTGAAAGGTGGCAGATGAGGTTTAACAATGATAAATGTAAGGTTATACACATGGGAAGAAGGAATCAATATCACCATTACACACTGAACGGGAAACCACTGGGTAAATCTGACATGGAGAAGGACTTGGGGATCCTAGTTAATGATAAACTTACCTGGAGCAGCCAGTGCCAGGCAGCAGCTGCCAAGGCAAACAGGATCATGGGGTGCATTAAAAGAGGTCTGGATACACATGATGAGAGCATTATACTGCCTCTGTACAAATCCCTAGTTAGACCGCACATGGAGTACTGTGTCCAGTTTTGGGCACCGGTGCTCAAGAAGGATATAATGGAACTAGAGAGAGTACAAAGGAGGGCAACCAAATTAATAAAGGGGATGGGAGAACTACAATACCCAGATAGATTAGCGAAATTAGGATTATTTAGTCTAGAAAAAAGATGACTGAGGGGCGATCTAATAACCATGTATAAGTATATAAGGGGACAATACAAATATCTCGCTGAGGATCTGTTTATACCAAGGAAGGTGACGGGCACAAGGGGGCATTCTTTGCGTCTGGAGGAGAGAAGGTTTTTCCACCAAAATAGAAGAAGATTCTTTACTGTTAGGGCAGTGAGAATCTGGAATTGCTTGCCTGAGGAGGTGGTGATGGCGAACTCAGTCGAGGGGTTCAAGAGAGGCCTGGATGTCTTCCTGGAGCAGAACAATATTGTATCATACAATTATTAGGTTCTGTAGAAGGACGTAGATCTGGGGATTTATTATGATGGAATATAGGCTGAACTGGATGGACAAATGTCTTTTTTCGGCCTTACTAACTATGTAACTATGTAACTGCAATGCTCCAATGCCGGGTCTTCACTATCAACACTGACATTCTCCAATGCAGTTTCTTTTGGCTCAACAATTCACTGCATAGCCAAACAGTATGGGACTACCAAATTTCTAATAATGAGAACAATGCTTTCAGGTGGCTATCCAGGACGTCTCTTCAAAGAGATATTGGGGTTCGTCTAAATTTGATGTAAGGCAAGCCTTGCATACAATGCATAAGCAAACAGTATTGGAGTATCAACTTCCTAATAATGGTAAAATTGCTTTCAGGTGGCCATCCTGTACGGCTCTTCAAAGAGGTATTGAGGTGGCTGTTCTAAGGGGTATTGGGGTGGCTGTTCTAAGTGGTATTGTGGTGCGTCTAATTTTGGGGTAGACCTTGCATTCACTGCATAGGCTAACAGTATGGGAGTACCAACTTCATAATAATGGGAACATTGCTTTCAGGTGGCCCTCCTGTAAGTCTCGTCAAAGGGGTATTGGGGTGCATCCAAATTTTGGGCAGCCCTGCCGCTCACTGCATACACAATAACATGATAGGAGACCCACTGTTTAATAATGGGAACAACAAAGCATTGCCGGCTGATGGCTCTCTAAGAATAGCGAGGACTGACTGCTGGCCCTTTAAGAATAGTAAAGGCCGCCTGATGACAAATAAAAATAGGCTTTGTGACTTTGAGTCCCTCCTTTATAAATGAAACAGGATATGTCACACACCACATGGCCAGCTAAGGTTGTAAAATGTTAAAATGACATTTCCCAGTGAATGCATTTGTCTTGGTTGAAAGCAATGCTAGAGTAAAACAACGCATCAAAAACGCTACATGTGAACATACCCCAAGGTGTTGAGGAGCATTTTTGTTTTTGGTTATTTATTTTGCCTTTTATGCAAGCTATTACCCTGGAAAGGATGTTCCTTAACATATTTCCCAGGAAAACCCATTTTGGTTTCATTTTTGTATGTTTTTTGGTGAGTGTGTAAAAGTGGCGTAAGACTCTGACAACATTGTTCAAAGCCATGACCGGGGAGTCAGAAATGCTTCCAGGGGTCTTCCCCATGATGTTCCCATGTGATTTGAGCAATGTTCCCAATGATTTCCACTGTTTATAGACGCTCAAAAGACCTCCGGGGGGCAATGACAAAAATGGTTGAGTTTCCCATTGACTTACATTGGGCTCATTGCTAGGGTCGAGCACCCGAGCATTCCAATTTGCTCGAGCTAAGCATCGAGCACCTGAGCATTTTTGTGGTCACTCATCACTAACGCCTAACAGATGGATAGATATGTAGTGTAGTACAGCGGTGTCCTCACTGTGCAGTGAAGAGGCAGTGACCCATGAGAGTTCAAAGTAAACACAGATTTAATGTTCAAACTTTGCAAACAAAACAAACGGTATCCTCCAATTTCGCAGCCGGAAAACAAGACAGTCCGTAAATGTGGCCAGTTGGCGAGGGCGACAGCCTGACTAAATAATGCTGTAGGGTGCCAGGAGTTCACTCTGCTTGGTGCTGTGTTCCCTCACACAGGCAGAGCTTTTGAAGAGCTGTGTGCCCTGTACCCTTGCAAACTCTACACTGACACACCCAACCATCTGCTGCAGGGGACTTTACAAAGAATCTGTGGCCGTAGGCCACATGGAAAACCTGGGCCAGGGGAGGAAACGGACTGCCCCGCTACCTTCCTGTAGTCTGTTTCAAAAATAAAAGCCCATGGCAGGTCTTTAATCTGCCTTGGACAAATAGCTTGTCCAAGACTAACACTCACTTTTATTCTGCATTGCAATCACAGCTACGCCTGTGACTGCAATGCACTCCCGCGGCCTCAATATGCTTCTTTGTGCATCCTGGGGGACACATAGCGACCTTCGCATATGACCCTGGTCACTTCTTCACAATAGATAGATAAATAAAGATAAATAGACAGACAGGGCGATAGATTAATAGATAAGAATTCTCTATTTTTTTTCACTAGCGTAAGAAAGCTTAACCACCCCCCTCTAAATCATAGAAAGTTGTCCAGAGATGGCCCAAACTTATTAACGAGCATATAGAGGAGTTTATTCCAATTGCTTTTTATAAATATAAATCCCACATAGCGCAGAGTGTCTATCATAGATTATGCCACCCCACAACATAATCACAGCAATAGGATCTGTGTGCCATTCACTAATGTTAGCCCCTTTAATGCATTGCCCACATGTTCTCCAAATAGAGACCAGAGGCTGGAATAGAGCAATGGGGTCTGGAATGGGGTTTAAGGTTTTTTACAGTGAGTCCAGTTTTTATCTTGCAGGTTTGCTCTTTCATCTTGTTTCTCATCAGGCACATCTGGGACGTCAATGACGGCAATTGCAAAGGGAGCTGCCAGCAGAGGGTCTTGATGATTTGCTCTATTGCTGCCTGCTTATGATTGATCAGCATCATACAGGGAGAAGAAAAGCAAGTTATTGATAATACCCAATTGGACTTAACAAATATTCACTCATTAGGTACCAAATACTTTGATTGCTAATATCTCCACAATTGAAAGGCAAAATAAAAAATATATATATTTTATTCCGCTATGCCGCTGCTAATACATCGTGTGTCCAGCCCTAGGAGAAAAATTTGGTAGAAAGTCCACTTTAAATACAACAATAAAAATATTTGTATTACACTTTTCTCATAATGGAGTCAAAGTGCAGATGATTGTATAAGAGTCAGGAAAAAGCATTAATAATTATATGTATAAAATATGTATAAACTAATATATCCGGATGTTTCAACAACAACTAAATAAATGATCTAAAAAACAATTATTCTGTAGTTTAGAATAAATTGCACTTACCAGAAGTGTGTGATGGATTGGGGCGGAGAAGTGTATATATATATATATATATATATATATATACAGTATATACAGCAGCAATGCTGGTTATGGGCAGAAGATCCGCTGCACTCACTGACCAAAGAGAAGGGATCCTGGTGGAGAAGAAAGGAAGGTAATGATATCTATCTATCTATTATCTATCTGTTATTATAATTTTCTTGCAGAGCAATAGTTTATTACAATAGTAATGTGTGCCTTATGGAATTTTCCTTCTTATAGGGAATCTGTCGGCACAATTCTCCCAACTCCAATCTGTGTATATAGTCGTGTTTTCAGTATGGTCACAGAGGAACACGACCATATAAACAGTTAGGGAGAAGATTGTGCTGACAGATTCCCATGAGGCATCTCCAGAAGACATTGCCCTGATTTGGGTGTTATGTCTCTTGTGATGAGTGATAATGATAAATCTATAAGACGTCATTCCACAGTAGATAATGGTGTCTTTATCAGTGGTGGGATCCAACTTTTGTAATAACTGGTTCCTATCTAAGCTTTCCCCAGCACCAATATTTTTGGATCCTGGTCCCATGGACTATAACTATACAGCGTGCAGCTCATCTTACTCCAGCCGGCTTTATATAAATCCCCCATAGTGTAAGCTGGAGACCCGTGTGATTACAGGAGCCTCCGATGTATTGTCCCCTGTTAGCGATCAGTAATGTGTGTAGAGAGTGTATTCCATTACTTACCAGCTGCCGTCATCTGCCGTTTCTAGCGCTGCTCCAGTCTACTGCGGCTCCACCACTTCTCTGTGGCCGGAGGTCACTTTTCAGTGTTAGTCTATGAGACGCAGAACGAGGCAAAGAAAGCTGGAAACGGCAAAACACGGTGACTGGTCAGTAATGTAATACACTCGCTACACACATTACTGATTACTAACAGGGGGACAATGAGGAAACAATGGCTGGAGAGCTCCTTTACCACAGGAATCCTACTGATACGGTGATTACATGGTCTGTTGTATTATTATTACTGTAGGTAAATTCTCAGAATGGACGATGCTGCTGATAATCTGACCACATCTAATACAACTCTGGACTACAACTACTGGTAAGTTTATATTCCTAATTCTGTATTTCTCATGAGACATCAGTGCAGACTCCATTCTCATCTATATCCGAGCCTCCACCCCAATTACATCCTTATTCATAGGGATAAATCAGCTCTACTTGCAGCAATTATTCCTCCCATAATGATGGAAATTCTGGAGAACCCATCAAGCCCCTCTGCCCTCAGTGTCGACCATCAGGGTCAGTGGTGTCTGTGGGGCAGAGGATTCTGCTCTGAGCTGTGGCTCCTGCATAATAACAGATGTGACCAGAGCCGGACATAGAGAACCGCACTGCGATCATTTATTAGTGACAGCATTAATTCCCCAAACCGCAGCACCGGATGAAAGTGCTGTATATACATGATAGGAGGCCGTGCGCTGTATATACATGATAGGAGGCTGAGTGCTGTATATACATGATAGGAGGCTGAGTGCTGTATGTACACGATAGGAGGCCGAGTGCTGTATACACACGATAGGAGGCCGAGTGCTGTATACACACGATAGGAGGCCGAGTGCTGTATACACACGATAGGAGGCCGAGTGCTGTATACACATGATAGGAGGCAGAGTGCTGTATATACATGATAGGAGGCCGAGTGCTGTATATACAAGATAGGAGGCCGAGTGCTGTATATATGCAGCGCCCCAGAGTCCTGGTTGTTGCAGTACTGAGGCTCCGCCGCTAAGGGAGTGATGGTACGTCTGATGGCACTGAAGGAGTTCACCTGACCAGGTATCACAGACACCAATACACTTCATAGTCTGGCCTCCAGGGGGAGCTAAGTGTGCTATGTATTAGGCCACTCCTCACAATCTGGTAAAACTGGGGGTTAGATAGAAAGTTAGTAAGAAGCTGACTGGGTTGGAACCAGGCAACATCCTGTGGCAGAGGGTGTTGCGGGGGAAGATTCAGGGGGGTCCCTGTCAGGGGTGTGATCCTGACAGAGGCCTAGCGAACAGGAAAGAACGTTAAGGAACCGCGCCTGCACTACATCGCGGCGGTATCTCAAGAAAGGACAAGAAGCGAGGTTTATTGTGAAGAGTGAGAAACGAGATCAAAGCAAAAAGGAGATAAAAGCCAGTAGGAGTCGTGCTGTAAGATCGAGGCAACATCCTACTGAGGCGTGTAGCCGGTGGCTGGGAACGCCGAGGAAGTATTGGGCTCCAAGCATTACTTCAAACCAACGGCAGGACAGTTAATTATAGGTTGGCTGTCTCACCTAAATCACCAAAGCAGACATAGGGGGCAACTGTGGGAGAGGGGCGTCACTAGGGTCCTGGAAGAACTCCAGGCCTACCCGTCATATGGGTGCGTCCTAGCCATATCATCTGGGGGACGGAGAAGAACATCAGAATAGACATAAGTTGTGAGAAAGAACATCAGAAACAGACACAACAGTTGTGAGGACTATCCTGTGGTGCTCAGCAGGGAAGTACTACAACACACAGGCGCTAGAAGAAAGGCACAGATTTCCACCTGCAAAGGGAACTCTGGAGGTGCCATCGGACCAGCCGGTCTCAGACAGCCCTGTTAACCGTACTCTGGATTGAGGATCTTGAAGCCTTCAGTAAATAGGTAAAGAGACTGCAACCCTGTGTCCTCGTCATTTATTGCTACCTTTCACCGAACACCACCATTCCCACCTTTCATTGGACGCCCCTTAGCAGGGTCACGGACCGGGTCTAGCCACCATGACAACCCCAGAACTGAGACAGAGAGGCCCGGTACCGAGTGCCCCGCGGCCCTGCGTCTGGGGGCGCTCCATATACATGATAGGAGGCCGAGTGCTGTATATACATGATAGGAGGCCAAGTGCTGTATATACATGATAGGAGGCCGAGTGCTGTATATACATGATAGGAGGCCGAGTGCTGTATATACATGATAGGAGGCCGAGTGCTATATATACATGATAGGAGGCTGAGTGCTGTATATGTAAGAGGGTGGTTATGGACAGTAAGGAACACGCTGTCACTTTAAGAGGCTGCACCCCCTTGTCTGGCGTGATGGAATGTTCTGCTTCTCCCCTGCAGTAGTCGGTTGAATGAACTAGTCTGTGCAGAGTGCAGGTGTGGGGCTGGAGCAGCGTGTGTGAGCTGAGGCTGCGGCAGAGAGGACTTTTTGTGCTGATAGCTGAAAGAGAGAACTGTGTCCTGATGTAGCTGCAAGAAAGCCACGAAGATACAGAGAAAGGGACTTACTGTTTCCAGGAGCATCCCTAGGATCCAGAAGCAAGGAGAAGACCACGTTTCACAGAGCTGACAGAAAGCCATGCGCACCACCATATTAGACTGCTGGGGGCCCCCCTGGGACTGGACCTGATTCTCCAAGATCACCGTGAGTTTGTTCCTGTTTGGTGCACCTGTTAGGGCCTAGGGTAGGCTTCAATAGTCAGTACACAGGAGCCGTGTGGCCTGCTTAGTAAAGGCCAGGGAGGTTATATGTAGAGTAGCATCATCACTTGTTTATTGTTTAGTTTTGCTTGTTAGACATATTTTGAGTCTGCAATAGTTGGAGCACCGTGCTATTTTACGGAAAAGATAAAGTTTATAACTCTTGTAAATTGTCTTTTGCCATTGTATACCCCTGTTTGCATCTTCCTCATTCACTTTATTCCTTGCCTTCCAATAAATCTACCCCTTGTTGTTTGCTGTTGTGAATTTACTTTTTGGCTCCCTCTAGTGGCTACTAGTGATTTGACTCTGGGTTTGTCTGTCATTCCTTTTATGCTCACCTGGGTCGTTAGGTCAGGGGTGTTGCTATATAAGCTCCCTGGACCTTCAGTTCAATGCCTGGCAACGTTGATATCAAAGCTAATCTGTAGTGCTCTTGTCTACTGATCCTGTTTCCTGTTTGATTAAGCTAAGTCTTTTTTTTTGCTTTTTGCAATTCGTTATTGTTTGCATTTTTGTCCAGCTTGTATATTATCTGTATCCTGACCTTGCTGGAAGCTCTAGGGCGGCTGGTGTTCTCCCCCCGGGCCGTTAGACAGTTCGGGGGTTCTTGAATCTCCAGCGTGGATTTTTGATAGGGTTTTTGTTGACCATATAAGTTATCTTACTATATTCTGCTATTAGTAAGTGGGCCTCTCTGTGCTAAACCTAGTTCATCTCTGTGTTTGTCATTTCCTCTTACCTCACCGTTATTATTTGTGGGGGGCTTGTATCCTACTTTTGGGGTCCTTTCTCTGGAGGCAAGAGAGGTCTTTGTTTTCCTCTTCTAGGGGTAGTTAGCTCTCCGGCTGGCGCCAGACATCTAGCGACCAACGTAGGCATGTTCCCCGGCTACTTCTAGGGTTGGCGTTAGGAGTAGATATATGGTCAACCCAGTTACCACTGCCCTATGAGCTGGATTTTTGTACTTTGCAGACTTGCTGATATCTCTGAGACCCTCGCCATTGGGGTCATAACAGTTTGCCAGGCCAGTACTAAATGTTAAATGCATTGCAGAAGTGGGATTATAAGAAAGAAAGTTCTGAGTTTTTTTTCTCTCTCTCATTTTTTTTTTTTTTTTTTTTTCTTTTCCCCTTTACCTTTGAGTGGCTTGTGATTGCTGCAGACATGAATGTCCAGACCTTGATTACAAGTGTGGACCAGCTTGCTGCTCGTGTGCAGGGCATACAAGATTATGTTACCAGAAATCCTATGTCAGAACCTAAGATACCGATTCCTGAACTGTTTTCCGGAGACCGATTTAAGTTTAGAAATTTCAGGAATAATTGTAAATTGTTTTTGTCCCTGAGACCCTGTTCCTCTGGAGACTCCGCTCAGCAAGTGAAAATTGTTATTTCTTTTTTACGGGGCGACCCTCAGGATTGGGCTTTCTCGCTGGCGCCAGGAGATCCGGCATTGGCTGATATTGATGCGTTTTTTCTGGCGCTCGGTTTGCTTTATGAGGAACCCAATCTTGAGATTCAGGCAGAAAAAGCCTTGCTGGCTATGTCTCAGGGCCAGGACGAGGCTGAGGTGTATTGCCAAAAATTTCGGAAATGGTCCGTGCTGACCCAGTGGAACGAGTGTGCATTGGCTGCAAATTTTAGAAATGGCCTTTCTGAAGCCATTAAGAATGTGATGGTGGGTTTTCCCATTCCCACAGGTCTGAATGATTCCATGGCCCTGGCGATTCAAATTGACCGGCGGTTGTGGGAGCGCAAAACCGCAAATTCCCTCATGGTGTTATCTGAACAGGCACCTGATTTAATGCAATGTGATAGAATCCTGACTAGAAATGAGCGGAAAATTCATAGACGCCAGAATGGCTTGTGTTACTACTGTGGTGATTCTGCACATGTTATCTCAGCATGCTCTAAGCGTCTTACTAAGGTTGTTAGTCCTGTCGCCATTGGTAATTTGCAACCTAAGTTCATTCTATCTGTAACTTTGATTTGCTCACTGTCATCGTATCCTGTCGTGGCGTTTGTAGATTCAGGTGCTGCCCTGAGTCTTATGGATCTGTCATTTGCCAAGCGTTGCGGTTTTGTTCTTGAGCCATTAGAAAATCCTATCCCTCTTAGGGGTATTGACGCTACGCCATTGGCAGAAAATAAGCCGCAGTTTTGGACACAGGTTACCATGTGCATGACTCCTGAACATCGGGAGGTGATACGTTTTCTTGTTCTGCATAAGATGCATGATTTGGTTGTTTTGGGGTTGCCATGGTTACAGACCCATAATCCAGTCTTGGACTGGAAGGCAATGTCAGTGTCAAGTTGGGGCTGTCATGGAATTCATGAAGATTCCCTGCCTGTGTCTATTGCTACTTCTACGCCTTCGGAAGTTCCGGCGTATTTGTCTGATTATCAGGATGTCTTCAGCGAGTCTAGGTCAAGTGCATTGCCTCCTCATAGGGAATGTGACTGTGCAATAGATTTGATTCCAGGCAGTAAGTTTCCTAAGGGAAGACTGTTTAATCTGTCGGTACCTGAACATACCGCGATGCGTTCATATATCAAGGAGTCTCTGGAGAAGGGGCATATCCGTCCTTCTTCTTCCCCTCTTGGTGCGGGATTCTTTTTTGTGGCTAAGAAGGACGGATCTTTGAGGCCTTGTATTGACTATCGGCTTTTGAATAAGATCACTGTCAAATTTCAGTATCCTTTGCCGTTGTTGTCAGACTTGTTTGCCCGGATTAAAGGTGCCAAGTGGTTCACCAAGATAGACCTTCGTGGTGCGTACAACCTTGTGCGCATTAAGCAAGGAGATGAATGGAAGACCGCATTCAATACGCCCGAGGGTCATTTTGAGTACTTGGTGATGCCATTTGGGCTCTCTAATGCACCTTCAGTTTTTCAGTCCTTTATGCATGACATTTTCCGGAAGTATCTGGATAAATTTTTGATCGTTTATCTGGATGACATTCTGGTTTTTTCTGATGATTGGGACTCGCATGTGGAACAGGTCAGGATGGTTTTCAAGATTTTGCGTGAAAATTCTTTGTTTGTTAAAGGCTCAAAGTGTCTCTTTGGTGTACAGAAGGTTCCCTTTTTAGGGTTCATTTTTTCCCCTTCTGCTGTGGAGATGGACCCAGTCAAGGTTCGAGCTATTCATGATTGGACTCAACCCTCGTCAGTTAAGAGTCTTCAGAAGTTCTTGGGTTTTGCTAACTTCTACCGTCGTTTTATCGCTAATTTTTCTAGCGTTGTTAAACCGTTGACGGATATGACCAAGAAAGGCTCTGATGTGGCTAACTGGGCTCCTGCTGCCGTGGAGGCTTTCCAGGAGTTGAAGCGCCGGTTTACTTCAGCGCCTGTTTTGTGCCAGCCTGATGTCTCACTTCCCTTTCAGGTTGAAGTGGATGCTTCGGAGATTGGGGCAGGGGCCGTTTTGTCGCAGAGAGGCCCTGGTTGCTCTACTATGAGACCTTGTGCCTTTTTCTCTAGGAAGTTTTCGCCGGCAGAGCGAAATTATGATGTGGGCAATCGGGAGTTGTTGGCCATGAAGTGGGCATTTGAGGAGTGGCGTCATTGGCTCGAGGGTGCTAAGCATCGTGTGGTGGTCTTGACTGATCACAAAAATCTGATGTACCTCGAGTCTGCTAAACGCCTGAATCCTAGACAGGCCCGCTGGTCATTGTTTTTCTCCCGTTTTGACTTTGTGGTTTCGTATTTACCAGGTTCTAAGAATGTGAAGGCTGATGCTCTGTCTAGGAGCTTTGTGCCTGATGCTCCTGGAGTCGCTGAACCTGTGGGTATTCTTAAGGAAGGAGTTATCCTGTCAGCTATTTCTCCAGATCTGCGACGTGTGTTGCAGAGATTTCAGGCTGGTAGGCCTGACTCTTGTCCACCTGACAGATTGTTTGTGCCTGCTAAATGGACCAGCAGAGTCATTTCCGAGGTTCATTCCTCAGTGTTGGCAGGGCACCCGGGAATTTTTGGCACCAGAGATCTGGTGGCCAGGTCCTTTTGGTGGCCTTCCTTGTCAAGAGATGTGCGGTCATTTGTGCAGTCCTGTGGTACTTGTGCTCGAGCTAAGCCTTGCTGTTCTCGTGCCAGCGGGTTGCTCTTGCCCTTGCCTGTCCCGAAGAGACCTTGGACACACATCTCTATGGATTTCATTTCGGATCTTCCGGTGTCTCAGGGCATGTCTGTCATCTGGGTGATATGTGATCGTTTCTCCAAGATGGTCCATCTGGTTCCTTTGCCCAAACTGCCTTCCTCTTCTGATCTGGTTCCTGTGTTTTTCCAGAACGTGGTTCGTTTGCACGGCATTCCTGAGAATATTGTGTCGGACAGAGGATCCCAGTTTGTTTCCAGGTTCTGGCGATCCTTTTGTGGTAGGATGGGCATAGATTTGTCGTTTTCATCCGCTTTTCATCCACAGACTAACGGACAAACGGAACGAACTAATCAGACTCTGGAGGCGTATTTGAGGTGTTTTGTCTCTTCTGATCAGGATGATTGGGTGACCTTCTTGCCGTTGGCTGAATTTGCCCTTAATAATCGGGCTAGTTCTGCCACCTTGGTTTCGCCATTTTTCTGCAACTCTGGTTTCCACCCTCGTTTTTCCTCGGGACATGTGGAGCCTTCTGACTGTCCTGGGGTGGATTCTGTGGTGGATAGGTTGCAGCGGATCTGGAATCATGTGGTGGACAACTTGAAGTTGTCACAGGAGAAGGCTCAGCGTTTTGCCAACCGCCGCCGCGGTGTGGGTCCCCGACTTCGTGTTGGGGATTTGGTATGGCTGTCTTCTCGATTTGTTCCTATGAAGGTCTCCTCTCCCAAATTTAAGCCTCGATTCATTGGTCCTTACAAGATATTGGAGATCCTTAATCCTGTATCCTTTCGCCTGGATCTTCCGGTGTCGTTTGCCATTCACAACGTATTTCATAGGTCCTTGTTGCGGTGGTACGTTGTGCCTGTGGTTCCTTCTGCTGAGCCTCCTGCTCCGGTGTTGGTTGAGGGCGAGTTGGAGTACGTGGTGGAGAAGATCTTAGATTCTCGTCTCTCCAGGCGGAGGCTTCAGTACCTGGTCAAGTGGAAGGGCTATGGTCAGGAGGATAATTCCTGGGTGGTCGCCTCTGATGTGCATGCGGCCGATTTAGTTCGTGCCTTTCACGCCGCTCATCCTGATCGCCCTGGTGGTCTTGGTGAGGGTTCGGTGACCCCTCACTAAGGGGGGGGTACTGTTGTGAATTTACTTTTTGGCTCCCTCTAGTGGCTACTAGTGATTTGACTCTGGGTTTGTCTGTCATTCCTTTTATGCTCACCTGGGTCGTTAGGTCAGGGGTGTTGCTATATAAGCTCCCTGGACCTTCAGTTCAATGCCTGGCAACGTTGATATCAAAGCTAATCTGTAGTGCTCTTGTCTACTGATCCTGTTTCCTGTTTGATTAAGCTAAGTCTTTTTTTTTGCTTTTTGCAATTCGTTATTGTTTGCATTTTTGTCCAGCTTGTATATTATCTGTATCCTGACCTTGCTGGAAGCTCTAGGGCGGCTGGTGTTCTCCCCCCGGGCCGTTAGACGGTTTGGGGGTTCTTGAATCTCCAGCGTGGATTTTTGATAGGGTTTTTGTTGACCATATAAGTTATCTTACTATATTCTGCTATTAGTAAGTGGGCCTCTCTGTGCTAAACCTAGTTCATCTCTGTGTTTGTCATTTCCTCTTACCTCACCGTTATTATTTGTGGGGGGCTTGTATCCTACTTTTGGGGTCCTTTCTCTGGAGGCAAGAGAGGTCTTTGTTTTCCTCTTCTAGGGGTAGTTAGCTCTCCGGCTGGTGCCAGACATCTAGCGACCAACGTAGGCATGTTCCCCGGCTACTTCTAGGGTTGGCGTTAGGAGTAGATATATGGTCAACCCAGTTACCACTGCCCTATGAGCTGGATTTTTGTACTTTGCAGACTTGCTGATATCTCTGAGACCCTCGCCATTGGGGTCATAACAGTTTGCACCTCATCTTGTGTACAGTAGTCTTCGCGCACCGTGGTGGTCCCCCGGCCATCAATTCAAGTGGCACTCCGAGCAGCGTACTGTCACCAAGATGGAGGCAGCAGACAGCAATGGCGGAATGCTAATATTAATGGAGATGCTGTGGGCATTGGTGGAACCCCTGCAAGGACACTCCCTATGGGCACCATATTTAGTGTGCTACCAAAGTTTGACTGCAAGAATATGCCACTGTCCGACTGGGTGTCCCGACTGCAAAGCACCCTGAAGATTTAGAACATCAGCCCAGACCTTGAAGAGGACATTGCGTTAACTGCCCTAGAGGGAGAAGCCCGTAGAAACATCTGCCTACAACCAGAACTCACCCGCAGTACCTTGAAGGAGCTAGTAAAGTTCCTGGAAGAGATCTACGGTGAGACTGCTAGCGCCGGACACCTTTGCGCCAAATTTTTTTCTAAGCTGCCGCGGGAAGAAGGAATTTCTCAGTATGCAACAGCACTGCAAGAAGTGTTAGCAGAGGTGCAGAGAAAGGAGGCGGATGGATTTGGCGGCATGGGCTCTAAAGACCGGATACTCCGGGAGCAATTCATTCTGGGACTGCACAGCACATCCTTAAGGCGAGCACTGTCAGAACGGGTCTGGGCAGATTTGGCTCTTACGTTTTGTCAAATCCTGGCGGAAACAGTGGCCCGAAGTAAAGAAGAGAGCTATGCATCTGGGGTGATGCGTGTCCAGGGCACCAATACCAGAGGGGACCCAAACTATCAGGAGGTGCTGGTCCAGGTGGTGCAAGACTTGCAGCGGTCCCTTGTCAATGTGCAAGAGAAACTGACCCAGATGGAGCGAAGAGTGGGGGAACTACAACAGTCTGACCCACCGTACTCATGCAACCATTCTTCAGCTCGACCGATAAGGGATCAGTGGGAGCAAGCCTCCTCCCGTCAGGCATCGGAGGCACGAGGACAGGCTCGAGGAACCCCCCGGCGAGGAGGAGGCATCTAATGCTGGAAATGTGGAGGACGGGGGTACCTTGCCAGAGACTGTCGGAACTATACCCAAGGCCAGCGGAAGCTGCCGTTAAACTACCAACCCCCGCAGAGTGCCGCACTAGAGGCGAGGAGAGAGGCCACTCCATATCATAACGAACACTTAGTTGCTGGGAGCCCCATGATACGTGCTGAATTCGAAGGAGTTCTAGTGGATTGCCTGATAGATACCTGGTCACAAGTGACAACGATGCCAGAAGTGTATTTCAAGCAGCATTTCCAGGACCTGGCCAAGCCAGAAAAAGAGACATTGATGCGGTTGTTTGCTGCCAACCAACAACCGATCCCGGTCACAGGGGTCGTGTGGATGAATATTCAAATCTGTGGGCAAGAAGTTGGGAGAAAAGGGATCCTGCTAGTCCCTGAGCCTATCAAGGAAGATGTGAACATCCTACGTGACTGTAATGGGGAAACTAGGTGGGCGAGAGCTAATAACCCGGGCCGCTGCAATTTCCCTCACACTAGGGAAATTGTTGTGAACACTGTGTGAGTTCTGTTTTTTGTCTCCCTCTAGTGGCCTTTTTGTTGTACTGCGGCTCTGTGGCTGGGATCACCTGTTTCGTCACTTGCTATTCAGGTTTGCTATTTAACTCACCTGGACCATTATTCCTTGCCTGCTGTCATTATATTCAGTGCTGCTCTGAACTCTCCTGACTTCACTATTTTCCAGTCTCTTCTAGAGAAAGCTAAGTTTTTTGCTAGTTATCGTTGCTCATCTTAGATTGAAAATGTTCCTCTGTATATGATGAGTTTTGTCCAGCTTGCTAATATGTGATTTTCTGCTTGCTGGTAGCTCTGGGGTGCAGAGTTGCTCCCCTCGCATCGTTAGTTGGTGCGGGGGTTCTTGCATTCTCTGCGTGGATATTTTGTTAGGGTTTTTTACTGACCGCACAGACTCTTGCTATCCTCTGTGTATCTAGTGATTAGCGGGCCTCCTTTGCTGAATCTAATTTCATCCCTGCATTTTGTATTTTCTCCTTAACTCACCGTTATTATTTGTGGGGGGCTTCTATATCTTTGGGGTTTAATTTCTCTGAGGCAAGTGAGGCTTTTGCTCTCTCTTTAGGGGTAGTCAGTTTCTCAGGCCGTGACGAGACGTCTAGGATTTCAGGTAACGTTCCACGGCTGCCTATAGTGTGTGCGGTTAGGATCAGGTTTGCGGTCAGTCCAGTTCCCACATCCCCAGAGCTGGTCCTGTATTTTACTTAGCTGGTCAGTTCAGTGATCCTATGCCACTAAGGATCATAACAGGAAATACTGACTGACCCTCTACCTGAAGTTTACACTAATGGTGTGCATGTCCAGGCCTCGAACCTCACCCTGCCTCCTGTTTCAACCCTAAGCTGAAAACCTCCACCCTCCACCCAGTGAATGCAATACACCAATACCCACAGTTAGCACAGACAGAGATAAAGGAAAATATACACCATGCCGCAGTCACTCAGGAATACACTATAAATGTGCAGGGAAAAATAATTACAAATATAGGAAGGAGTAAATAAGACAGAGGAAAATACACCACCAGCAACGATACTCCAACAACCAGCTCTCCACTCCAGACCGAGATAACGACGCAAAAGAAAGAAGCTCTAATCGGTGACGCCCAATGATCAGGAGAGCTATTTAAAGGCAATGGGCATGGCCCAGCTTCCAATCCGAGGATCAGGTAAATTAACTCCGGAACAGCTAGATAGAATCTAGCCGACTCCAATGAGCAAATAGTGGTCAAAACAGGAATTACCGCTGTCTGTCGAACGACCTGGTCTGAACAGCGTCCGACATGACAGTGACGTGACGATGACCTGGATACTGGAAGAAGGCTACTACACATAAGCCTACTCCAGAAGCCCTTCAACGACTGATCCGCGTCTGTGGGACGCAGAAGAATGTGCCATCTTATCAGATGGAAGGGGTCATCAGGGCTCCTGGAAAAGAACCTGTAATCCTACCTCCCGAGCGAGAAACTATAGTGTACCTTCCAGTGGGGACTCACCGCAACCTTGACGGGTTGGAAGTGGTTGTTCAGCCTGTGGTAGGCGGAGGAGTGGACCAAGAAGTCATGATAGCTTGTACGATAGCTGTGGTCCAGCTAGGACATGTTGTCACGGGGGTACTGGGTAGACTACAGCTGATTACCTGGGCCCCTGCAATATCCCTCAAATTAGGGAAACCCTGTCTGTCCCTCTCCCAGAGTTTACACTGAAGGTGTGCATGTCTGGGCTGCCAGGCCTGACCCTGAGTCCTGTTTCAGTACTAAGCTGTAACCTCCACCCGCCACCCAGTGATAAGACCTCTCACCAACCCCTACAGAAAGCACAGACAGGGAAAACTAAAAAACGCACACCGCCGCAGACACACAGGAAAACACTATAATGTGCACAGGGCAAAACAATACAAATATAGGAAGGAGAAATATAACGAAGGATAATACACCACCAGATACGATATTTCCTCTACTAGACCACCACTCCAGACCGAGATCACCAGGCACAAGACACAAGCTATAATCGGCGATGCCCAAAGTCCAGCAAAACTATTTAAAGGCAATGGGCGTGACTAAGCCTCCAACCCGAGTACCAGCCAGATTAACCCCGGACAATCTGGATCAATCTAGCCGGCGCCACTGAGCATATAGTGGACGAATGAGGAATTACCGCTGTCTGTCGGACGCCCTAGTGTGAACAGCGTCCGACATGACAGTACCCCGCCTTCTACGAGGGACCCCAGGGCCCTCACGACTTATAGCACCCGGCTTGTCCAGATGGCGGCGGTGAAACATACTGACCAGCCGGTCCGCTGTCATGATCTCTGCAAGCAGAGATCATAGCAAGCCTATAGAGGGACAAGCTCTCGGAAGATGGAACTATACTGACCATGAACTAAGCCTGCCGCGCAACTAGAAATAGCCAGGTAGCATTTCCTATTTATCGCTAGATGCCCAGCTCTGGCCTAAGACCTAAATAGCTAGCAGAGGGAAATATAAGACCTGGCTCACCTCTAGAGAAATATTCCAAAGAAGACAGTAGCCCCCCACATATAATGACGGTGAGTTCAGATGAAACAACAAACGCAGCAGGAAAATAGTCTTAGCAAATTTGAGGTCCGCTTACTAGATAGCAGAAGACAGATAGTATACTTTCATGGTCAGCAGAAAAACACTAACAAAACACCATCCAGAGATTACCTTAAACTCTGGCATTAACTCATAACGCCAGAGTAGCAATCCCTGATCAACGAGAGCTTTCCAGACACAGTAACAAAACTTCAGCTGTGAACTGGAACAAATAGGCAAAACAAAACATGGACAAAAGTCCAACTTATCTAGTAGTTGTCTAGAAGCAGGAACAAGCACTGAGAGGCATCAGATAACATTGTTGACCGGCAAGAAACCACCAGAGAAATGAGCTTAAATAGCGACACCCACTACTGATGGAACCAGGTGAAACAGGAAAGAGGATGACAAGTCCAATTCCACAAGCGGCCACCGGGGGAGCCCAGAATCCAAATTCACAACAGTACCCCCCCCTCAAGGAGGGGGCACCGAACCCTCACCAGATCCACCAGGGCGACCAGGATGAGCCCTATGGAAGGCACGAACAAGATCAGAAGCATGAACATCAGATGCATTGACCCAAGAATTATCCTCCTGGCCGTAACCCTTCCAGTTGACCAGATACTGGAGTCTCCGTCTGGAAACACGAGAGTCCAAAATTTTCTCCACAACGTACTCCAACTCACCCTCAACCAACACCGGAGCAGGAGGCTCAACTGAAGGTACAACAGGTACCTCATACCTGCGCAATAACGACCGATGAAAAACGTTATGAATGGAAAAGGACGCAGGGAGGTCCAAACGGAAAGAAACAGGATTAAGAATCTCCAATATTCTATAAGGGCCGATGAACCGAGGTTTAAACTTAAGAGAAGAGACCCTCATAGGGACAAAACGAGAAGACAACCACACTAAATCTCCAACACAAAGCCGAGAACCAACACGACGATGACGGTTGGCAAAACGCTGAGTCTTCTCCTGGGACAACTTCAAATTGTCCATAACCTGCCCCCAGATGTGATGCAATCTCTCCACCACCGCATCCACTCCAGGACAATCCGAGGATTCCACCTGACCGGAGGAAAATCGAGGGTGAAACCCCGAATTACAGAAAAACGGGGACACCAAGGTGGAAGAACTGGCCCGATTATTGAGGGCGAACTCTGCCAATGGCAAAAAAGCAACCCAATCATCCTGGTCAGCAGAGACAAAACACCTCAGATATGTCTCAAGGGTCTGATTAGTCCGCTCGGTCTGGCCATTAGTCTGAGGGTGAAAAGCAGATGAAAAAGACAAATCTATGCCCATCCTAGCACAGAATGCCCGCCAAAATCTAGACACAAACTGGGTACCTCTGTCAGAAACAATATTCTCAGGAATACCGTGCAATCGGACAACATTCTGAAAAAACAGAGGAACCAACTCAGAAGAAGAAGGCAACTTGGGCAGAGGAACCAAATGGACCATTTTAGAGAAACGGTCACAGATCACCCAGATGACAGACATCTTCTGGGAAACAGGCAGATCTGAAATAAAATCCATCGAGATGTGTGTCCAAGGCCTCTTAGGAATAGGCAAGGGCAACAGCAGTCCGCTAGCCCGAGAACTACAAGACTTGGCCCGAGCACAAACGTCACATGACTGCACAAAGACTCGCACATCTCGTGACAGGGAAGGCCACCAGAAGGATCTCGCCACCAAATCCCTGGTACCAAAAATTCCGGGATGACCCGCCAATGCAGAAGAATGTACCTCAGAGATGACTCTGCTGGTCCAATCATCCGGAACAAACAGTCTATCAGGCGGACAACGATCCGGTCTATCCGCCTGAAACTCTTGCAAGGACCGCCGCAGATCAGGAGAAACGGCCGACAAAATTACTCCCTCCCTAAGGATACCTGTGGGTTCAGAATTACCAGGAGAGTCCGGGTCAAAACTCCTAGAAAGGGCATCTGCCTTAACATTCTTAGAACCCGGTAGGTATGACACCACAAAATTAAAGCGAGAAAAAAATAAAGACCAGCGCGCCTGTCTAGGATTCAGGCGTCTGGCAGTCTCAAGATAAATCAAATTTTTGTGGTCAGTCAATACCACCACCTGATGCCTAGCCCCCTCGAGCCAATGGCGCCACTCCTCAAACGCCCACTTCATGGCCAAAAGCTCCCGATTCCCAACATCATAATTCCGCTCTGCGGGCGAAAATTTGCGAGAAAAGAAGGCACAAGGCCTAATGACGGAGCAGTCGGAACCTTTCTGCGACAACACTGCCCCAGCTCCGATCTCCGAAGCGTCAACCTCAACCTGAAAAGGCAGATTCACATCAGGCTGACGCAACACAGGGGCAGAGGCAAAACGGCGCTTAAGCTCCTGAAAGGCCTCTACAGCATGAGGGGACCAATTAGCAACATCAGCGCCTTGTCTGGTCAAATCAGTCAGTGGTTTAACGACATCCGAAAAACCAGCAATAAATCGGCGGTAAAAGTTGGCAAAGCCCAAAAATCTCTGAAGACCCTTAAGAGAGGAGGGCTGAGTCCAGTCACAAATAGCTTGCACCTTGACGGGATCCATCTCAATGGAAGAGGGAGAAAAAATATACCCCAAAAAGGAAATTTTCTGGACCCCAAAAACGCACTTAGACCCCTTCACACATAAAGAATTAGACCGCAGAACCTGAAAAACTCTCCTGACCTGCTGGACATGAGAGTCCCAGTCATCAGAAAAAATCAGAATATCATCCAGATATATTATCATAAATTTATCCAGAAAATCGCGGAAAATATCATGCATAAAAGACTGGAAAACTGAAGGGGCATTAGAAAGACCAAAAGGCATGACCAAATACTCAAAGTGGCCCTCGGGCGTATTAAATGCGGTCTTCCACTCATCCCCCTGCCTGATCCGCACCAAATTATACGCCCCACGAAGATCAATTTTAGAGAACCACTTAGCACCCTCTATACGAGCAAACAAATCAGTAAGCAATGGCAATGGGTATTGATACTTAACAGTGATCTTATTCAGAAGCCGATAATCAATACATGGTCTCAAAGAGCCGTCTTTTTTTGAGACAAAGAAAAACCCAGCTCCCAAGGGAGAAGAAGATGGACGAATATGTCCCTTTTCCAAAGACTCCTTTATATATTCCCGCATAGCAGCATGTTCCGGCACAGACAAATTAAACAAACGACCCTTTGGATATTTACAACCCGGTATCAAATCTATGGCACAATCGCACTCACGGTGCGGAGGTAACGACCCAAGCTTGGGTTCGTCAAAGACGTCTTGATAATCAGAGAGGAACTCAGGGACTTCAGAGGGAATGGACGACGAAATAGAAACCAAAGGTACGTCCCCATGAATACCCTTACATCCCCAGCTCAACACAGACATTGCTCTCCAGTCCAAGACTGGGTTGTGAGACTGCAACCATGGCAATCCCAGTACCAAATCGTCATGTAAATTATACAGCACCAGGAAACGAATAATCTCCTGGTGATCCGGATTGATACGCATGGTTACTTGTGTCCAGTATTGTGGTTTATTATTAGCCAATGGGGTGGAGTCAATCCCCTTCAGAGGAATAAGAGTCTCCAAAGGCTCTAAATCAAAACCACAACGATTGGCAAAGGACCAATCCATAAGACTCAGAGCGGCGCCAGAGTCAACATAGGCGTCCGTGGCAATGGATGACAAAGAGCAAATCAGGGTTACAGACAAAATAAACTTAGACTGAATGGTGCCAATGGAAACAGACTTATCAAGCTTCTTTGTACGCCTAGAGCATGCTGATATAACATGAGTAGAATCCCCACAATAGAAACACAATCCATTCTTCCGTCTAAAATTCTGTCGCTCGCTCCTGGACAGAATTCTATCACACTGCATACTTTCTGGCGTCTTTTCCATAGACACCGCCAGATGGTGCACCGGTTTGCGCTCCCGCAGACGCCTATCAATCTGAATAGCCATTGTCATGGACTCATTCAGACCTGCAGGCAAAGGGAACCCCACCATAACATCCTTAACGGCATCAGAGAGACCTTCTCTGAAAGTTGCCGCCAAGGCGCACTCATTCCACTGAGTAAGCACAGACCATTTACGGAATTTTTGGCAGAAAACTTCAGCTTCGTCTTGCCCCTGAGATAGTGCCATCAAAGTTTTTTCTGCCTGAAGTTCCAAATGAGGTTCCTCATAAAGCAAGCCCAAGGCCAGAAAAAACGCATCCACATCGCGTAACGCAGGATCCCCTGCTGGCAATGAGAAGGCCCAATCTTGAGGGTCACCCCTGAGCAAGGAAATCACAATCCTAACCTGCTGAGCAGGGTCTCCAGCTGAACGAGACTTCAGGGACAAATAAAGCTTACAATTATTTCGGAAATTCTGGAAGCTAGCTCTATTCCCTGTGAAGAACTCCGGCAAAGGAATTCTCGGCTCAGATACCGGAGCATGTACCACAAAATCTTGTAAATTTTGTACTTTCGTGATGAGATTATTCAAACCCGCAGTTACACTCTGGAGATCCATTATTGTCAGGTGCACACAGAGCATACAGAGATTAGGAGGAGAGAGAGAAAAAAGACTGCAGCAAGGCAGACTGGAGGAAAAAAAAAAAAAAAATTCCAGCAGACTTCTTATAACTCTCCTTTCTCAACCTGGGTCTTTAACACTTTATGGGCCGGTCAAACTGTCATGATCTCTGCAAGCAGAGATCATAGCAAGCCTATAGAGGGACAAGCTCTCGGAAGATGGAACTATACTGACCATGAACTAAGCCTGCCGCGCAACTAGAAATAGCCAGGTAGCATTTCCTATTTATCGCTAGATGCCCAGCTCTGGCCTAAGACCTAAATAGCTAGCAGAGGGAAATATAAGACCTGGCTCACCTCTAGAGAAATATTCCAAAGAAGACAGTAGCCCCCCACATATAATGACGGTGAGTTCAGATGAAACAACAAACGCAGCAGGAAAATAGTCTTAGCAAATTTGAGGTCCGCTTACTAGATAGCAGAAGACAGATAGTATACTTTCATGGTCAGCAGAAAAACACTAACAAAACACCATCCAGAGATTACCTTAAACTCTGGCATTAACTCATAACGCCAGAGTAGCAATCCCTGATCAACGAGAGCTTTCCAGACACAGTAACAAAACTTCAGCTGTGAACTGGAACAAATAGGCAAAACAAAACATGGACAAAAGTCCAACTTATCTAGTAGTTGTCTAGAAGCAGGAACAAGCACTGAGAGGCATCAGATAACATTGTTGACCGGCAAGAAACCACCAGAGAAATGAGCTTAAATAGCGACACCCACTACTGATGGAACCAGGTGAAACAGGAAAGAGGATGACAAGTCCAATTCCACAAGCGGCCACCGGGGGAGCCCAGAATCCAAATTCACAACAGTCCGCATGTATATCCGAGGCTGGTACCCAAGACCTCTCCTCCGGCCCATAACCACGCCAGTGTACCAGGTACTGTAACGTGCGGCGCACCACTCGAGAGTCAACCACCTTGGAGACTTCAAACTCTAAACTGCCATCCACCAAGACTGGTGGAGGCATCGGCGCCGCGTCCACAGAACCCACCACCTTTTTTAATAACGATCTGTGGAACACGTTGTGAATCTTATATACCTTAGGGAGCTCCAATCGGTAGGCAACCGGGTTAATGATGGCGGCGACCTTAAATGGACCAATAAACCTAGGACCCAATTTAAGGAATGGTATTTTGAGTTTTATGTTTTTTGTGGACAACCACACCCAGTCACCCACACCCAGGTCCGGACCTGGCACACGTCTACTGTCAGCCACACATTTGTACCTTGCACCCACGCTCAACAGGCGCTGTTTCACTTTCCTCCAGACAGAAGGCAGTTGTGCTCCTAACAGGTCCTCCTCCGGGACGCCGGAAGAGCCCCCCTGACTCAAAGTACAAAATTGAGGACGGTGCCTGTTATGATCCTGGTGGTTAGGATCACAAAAACTGACCTGATAGGTAAACCAGAATATTAGGACAAGCTCTGGGGATGTGGAAACTTTACTGACCGCAACCCTGATCCTATCCAAACACACTATAGGCAGCCGTGGAGCGTTCCTAAAATCCTAGACGCCTCTTCACAGCCTGAGAAACTAGCTACCCCAAGAGAGAAAGCAAAGCCTCACTTGCCTCAGAGAAATAACCCCAAAGTTTAGACAGCCCCCCACAAATAATAACGGTGAGTTAAGGGGAAAATACAAACGTAGAAATGAAAACAGGTTTTAGCAAATGAGGCCCGCTAATCACTAAATAGTCAGAAGATAGCAAGGGATCTGTGCGGTCAGTATAAAACACTATCAAAAATATCCACGCAGAGAATACAAGAACCCCCACACCGACTCACGATGTGAGGGGTGCAACTCTGCACCCCAGAGCTACCAGCAAGCGAGAAAATCACATATAAGCAAGCTGGACTGAACTCATCATATACTGAGAAACATTTTCAAGGAAACAATGAGCAAACATGAACTAGCAAGACTTAGCTTCTCCAGAAGGAGACAGGTCACAAGGGAAGTCCAAGAGAGATCAGAACCAGTACTGAATACAACGACAGCAGGCAACAAGTAAAGGTCCAGGTGGAGTTAAATAGGAGGCCAGAATAGCAGATGACGAGGCAGCTGAGCCCAGCTACAGACCAGTCGAAATGCTAAAAGCCACCATAGGGAGCCCAAGAACAGAACTCACACAGTACCACTCATGACCACAGGAGGGAGCCCGAGAACGGAATTCACAACAGTACCCCCCCCTTGAGGAGGGGTCACCGAACCCTCACCAGAGCCCCCAGGCCGATCAGGACGAGCCAAATGAAAGGCACGCACCAAATCGGCCGCATGGACATCAGAGGCGACAACCCAGGAATTATCCTCCTGACCATAGCCCTTCCATTTAACCAAGTACTGAAGCCTCCGTCTCGAAATATGAGAATCCAAGATCTTCTCCACCACATACTCCAATTCTCCCTCAACCAACACCAGAGCCGGAGGATCCACAGAAGGAACCACAGGCACCACATACCTCCGCAACAATGACCTATGGAACACATTATGAATGGCAAACGATGCTGGGAGGTCCAAACGAAATGACACAGGGTTGAAGATTTCTAAAATCTTATAAGGACCGATGAAACGAGGCTTGATCTTAGGAGAGGAAACCTTCATAGGAACATAACGAGAAGACAACCATACCAAATCCCCCACACGAAGTTGGGGACCCACACAGCGACGGCGGTTAGCAAAGCGCTGAGCCTTCTCTTGTGCCAACGTCAAATTGACCACTACGTGGTTCCAAATCTGCTGCAACTTATCCACCACAGAATCCACCCCAGGACAGTCAGAAGGCTCAACCTGACCTGAGGAAAAACGAGGATGAAAACCAGAATTACAAAAAAAAGGCGAAACCAAAGTAGCGGAACTAGCCCGATTGTTGAGGGCAAACTCAGCCAATGGCAAAAAAGTCACCCAATCATCCTGATCAGCAGAAACAAAACATCTCAGATAAGTTTCCAAGGTCTGATTAGTTCGTTCGGTTTGGCCATTCGTCTGAGGATGGAAGGCCGACGAAAAAGACAAATCAATGCCCATCTTAGCACAAAAGGACCGCCAAAATCTGGACACAAACTGGGATCCTCTGTCAGACACAATGTTCTCCGGAATACCATGCAAACGAACCACATTCTGAAAAAACAGTGGAACCAAATCGGAGGAGGAAGGCAACTTAGGCAAGGGCACCAAATGGACCATTTTAGAAAAACGATCACAAACCACCCAGATGACAGACATCCTCTGAGAGACTGGAAGATCCGAAATAAAATCCATGGAAATATGCGTCCAGGGCCTCTTCGGGACAGGCAAAGGCAAAAGCAATCCACTGGCACGAGAACAGCAAGGCTTGGCCCGAGCGCAAATCCCACAGGACTGCACAAAGGAACGCACATCCCGCGACAAGGAAGGCCACCAAAAGGACCTAGCCACCAAATCCCTGGTAGCTGGTACCAAAAATCCCAGGATGACCCGCCGACACCGAAGAATGAACCTCGGAAATAACTCTACTGGTCCATCTATCCGGGACAAACAGTCTCTCCGGTGGACAACGGTCAGGTCTATTGGCCTGAAATTCCTGCAGCACTCATCGCAAATCAGGGGAGATGGCAGACAAAATCACCCCCTCTCTAAGGATACCAGCCGGCTCAGAAACTCCCGGAGAGTCAGGCACAAAATTCCTAGAAAGGGCATCAGCCTTCACGCTCTTCGAACCCGGAAGGTATGAAAACACGAAATCAAAACGGGAGAAAAACAGCGACCATTGAGCCTGTCTAGGATTTAACCGTTTAGCAGACTCGAGATAAGTCAAATTCTTGTGATCAGTCAAGACCACCACACAATGTTTGGCTCCCTCGAGCCAATGTCGCCACTCCTCAAATGCCCACTTCATTGCCAACAACTCCCGATTACCAACATCATAATTCCGCTCGGCAGGCAAAAACTTTCTTGAAAAGAAAGCACATGGCCTCATTACAGAGCCATCAGAGCTTTTCTGCGACAAGACAGCCCCTGCTCCAATCTCAGAAGCATCAACCTCGACCTGGAAGGGAAGAGAAACATCCGGCTGACGCAAAACAGGAGCCGAAGGAAACCGACGTTTCAGCTCCTGAAAGGCCTCCACGGCCGCAGGAGACCAGTTCGTCACATCAGAACCCTTCTTGGTCAAATCCGTCAAAGGCTTAACCACACTAGAAAAATTAGTGATAAAGCAACGGTAAAAATTAGCAAAACCCAAGAACTTCTGAAGACTCTTTACCGATGTAGGTTGAGTCCAGTCATAAATAGCCTGGACCTTGACTGGATCCATCTCAATAGTAGAAGTCGAAAAAATAAAGCCCAAAAAGGAAACCTTCTGGACTCCGAAGAGACATTTAGAGCCCTTCACAAACAAGGCATTGGCACGCAGGACCTGAAATACCATCCTGACCTGCTTCACATGAGATTCCCAATCATCAGAAAAGACCAAAATATCATCCAGGTACACAATCATAAATCTATCCAGATACTCTCGGAAGATGTCGTGCATGAAGGACTGAAACACGGAAGGGGCATTAGAAAGCCCAAAAGGCATCACCAAGTACTCAAAATGGCCTTCGGGCATATTAAATGCTGTTTTCCATTCATCGCCCTGCTTTATACGCACAAGATTATAAGCTCCTCGAAGATCTATCTTGGTGAACCAACTAGCCCACCTAATCCGAGCAAACAGATCGGACAGCAGTGGCAAAGGATACTGAAATTTGACTGTGATTTTATTTAGAAGGCGATAATCTATACAGGGTCTCAGAGAACCATCCTTCTTGGCCACAAAAAAGAACCCTGCACCCAAAGGGGACGAGGACGGGCGAATATGCCCTTTCTCCAAAGACTCCTTTATATAACTCCGCATAGCGGCATGTTCTGGTACAGATAAATTAAAAAGTCGTCCCTTGGGGAACTTACTACCAGGAATCAAATTTATAGCACAATCACAATCCCTATGAGGAGGTAGGGCACTGGATTTGGGCTCATCAAATACATCCTGGTAGTCCGACAAAAATTCAGGGACTTCAGAAGGAGTAGAGGAAGCAATTGACACCAAAGGAGCATCGCCATGAATCCCCTGGCAACCCCAACTTGCCACAGACATTGCTTTCCAATCCAGGACTGGATTATGAGCCTGCAGCCATGGCAGACCCAACACAACAACGTCATGCAAATTATGTAACACAAGAAAACGAATCACCTCCTGATGTGCAGGAGTCATACACATGGTCACTTGAGTCCAGTACTGAGGTTTATTCTTGGCCAATGGCATAGCATCAATTCCCTTTAATGGAATAGGGAACTGCAAAGGCTCCAAGATAAAACCACAGCGTCTGGCAAATGACAAATCCATCAGATTCAGGGCAGCACCTGAATCCTCAAAAGCCATAACTGAGTAGGATGACAGAGAGCAAATCAAAGTAACAGACAAAATGAATTTAGGCTGTACAGTACCAATGGTGACAGACTTAGCGAACCTTTTTGTGCGCTTAGAACAATCTGAGATAACATGAGCAGAATCACCACAGTAAAAGCACAATCCATTCTGACGTCTATGATTTTGCCGTTCAATTCTGGTCAGAATCCTGTCACATTGCATAGACTCAGGCTTCTGCTCAGACAATACCGCCAGATGGTGCACAGGTTTGCCCTCCCGCAAACGTCGATCAATCTGAATGGCCAAAGCCATTGACTCATTCAGACCCGCAGGCGTGGGGAACCCCACCATAACATCCTTAAGGGCTTCAGAAAGACCCTTTCTGAAAATCGCTGCCAGGGCACACTCATTCCATTGAGTGAGCACAGACCATTTCCTAAACTTCTGACAGTAAACCTCTGCTTCATCCTGACCCTGAGAGAGAGCCAGCAAAACCTTTTCTGCCTGGTCTACTAGATTAGGTTCCTCATAAAGCAATCCAAGCGCCAGAAAAAACGCATCCACATTTCGTATTGCAGGATCTCCTGGCGCCAGGGAGAATGCCCAATCTTGAGGGTCACCACGTAACAAGGAAATAATAATTTTAACTTGCTGAACAGGGTCACCAGAGGAACGAGGTCTCAAAGAAAGGAATAATTTGCAATTATTTTTGAAATTCAAAAACCTAGATCTATCTCCGGAGAACAACTCAGGAATAGGTATTTTAGGCTCTGAAATAGGACTGTGAACTACATAATCCTGAATGCTTTGTACCCTTGCAGTGAGATGATCCACACTAGAGGACAGACTCTGAATGTCCATGTCTGCAGCTGAATTCTGAACCACCCAGAGATTAAGGGGAGGATAGAGGCTAGACACACTGCAGAGGAAAAAAAAAATGAACTCAGGACTTCTCTTATCCAGCTTTTGCGATGCATTAACACTTTACTGGCCTGCTGTACTGTTATGATCCTGGTGGTTAGGATCACAAAAACTGACCTGATAGGTAAACCAGAATATTAGGACAAGCTCTGGGGATGTGGAAACTTTACTGACCGCAACCGTGATCCTATCCAAACACACTATAGGCAGCCATGGAGCGTTCCTAAAATCCTAGACGCCTCTTCACAGCCTGAGAAACTAGCTACCCCTAGAGAGAAAGCAAAGCCTCACTTGCCTCAGAGAAATAACCCCAAAGTTTAGACAGCCCCCCACAAATAATAACGGTGAGTTAAGGGGAAAATACAAACGTAGAAATGAAAACAGGTTTTAGCAAATGAGGCCCGCTAATCACTAAATAGTCAGAAGATAGCAAGGGATCTGTGTGGTCAGTATAAAATACTATCAAAAATATCCACGCAGAGAATACAAGAACCCCCACACCGACTCACGATGTGAGGGGCGCAACTCTGCACCCCAGAGCTACCAGCAAGCGAGAAAATCACATATAAGCAAGCTGGACTGAACTCATCATATACTGAGAAACATTTTCAAGGAAACAATGAGCAAACATGAACTAGCAAGACTTAGCTTCTCCAGAAGGAGACAGGTCACAAGGGAAGTCCAAGAGAGATCAGAACCAGTACTGTATACAATGACAGCAGGCAACAAGTAAAGGTCCAGGTGGAGTTAAATAGGAGGCCAGAATAGCAGATGACGAGGCAGCTGAGCCCAGCTACAGACCAGTCAAAATGCTAAAAGCCACCAGAGGGAGCCCAAGAACAGAACTCACACAGTACCACTCATGACCACAGGAGGGAGCCCGAGAACGGAATTCACAACAGGTGCCCATAAACACAAAAGAACGGAGACTCCCCAGAAGATTCCTGGTGGTGATTATTTATGCCAAACTCAGCCAAAGGAATGAACGTCGACCACTCCTCCTGGTTGTCAGAAACAAAACAGCGTAAGTACTGCTCCAAGTTTTGGTTCATACGCTCGGTCTGACCATTTGACTGAGGATGAAATGCCGAAGAATGTGACAACTTGATCCCCAGCCGTGAGCAAAATGCTTTCCAAAATTTTGCCACAAACTGAGTACCCCTATCAGACACGATGTCAGACGGGACCCCGTGAAGTCTGACCACCTCCTGCACAAACACCTGAGCCAGAGTCTTAGCGTTAGGCAACGAAGGCAAAGACATAAAGTGCGACATTTTTGAGAACCGATCAACAATCACCAAGATGACCGTGTTCCCAGCTGAGGAGGGCGAGTCCATGATAAAATCCATGGAGATCTCCATCCATGGCCTACTGGGTACCTCGAGAGGAAGTAGTGTGCCAGCAGGACGGCCCTTAGCCCTAGCGCACGTGGTGCATGCTGACACGTATGAGACCACGTCCTTTCAGATTTTGGGCCACCAAAACCGAGGCGACACCAACTCCAAAGTACCCCTAACCCCTGGGTGACCAGCCAGGACAGCATCATGATGCTCTGCCAATATCTTTAGGTGAAGATGGAGCGGTACAAACGATTTGTTAACGGGAAGTTCTGGTGGTACTTCCTCCTGAGCCCCGGCAATCTCAGCCTCAACCTCTGTCGTGAGAGCCGAGACCACTACACCTATTTGGAGGATGGGTACCGGTTCTTCCCGAGGTTCTCCCCCCGGAAAACACCTGGACAAAGCATCCGCCTTAGTGTTCTTAGACCCAGGTCGGTAAGTAACAAAAAAGTTGAACCGCGTGAAAAACAATGCCCAGCGAGCCTGCCTGGGCGACAGACGCTTGGCTGACTCCAAATAAAGCAAATTCTTATAGTCGGTAATAACAGTAACCTGGTGAACCACCCCCTCCAAAAGTGTCACCATTCCTTAAAAGCCAACTTGATAGCCAACAACTCCCTGTTGCCGATATCGTAGTTACGTTCGGTGGGCGACAGTTTCTTGGAGAAATAGGCGCATGGACGCAACTCGCTCAAGGATGAGCCTTGAGACAGCACCGCCCCCACTTCAACCTCAGACACATCGACTTCCATGGTAAATGGTTTCGATACATCCGGTTGCACCAGAATGGGAGCTGAAGCAAAACTGTACTTCAGAAACTCGAATGCACGCACAGCAGGCTCAGACCAGGCGGAGAAATCGGTACCTTTTTTTGTCATGTCAGTGAGCGGTTTAGCAACGGTAGAAATGTTTTTGATAAACTTTCTATTATAGTTAGAAAACCCAAGGAACCGCTGGAGCGCTTTTAGGTTATCAGGCCGTTTCCAACGCAGCACCGCTTGCACCTTAGCGGCGTCCATTTTAAACCCTGAAGCGGACAAAATATAACCCAAGAAAGGCAACTCCTGAACCGAAAATACACATTTCTCCAATTTAGCATAGAGCTTATTCTCTCTGAGTAGCTGTAAAACCTGCCTAACATGCTCTAAATGAGTATCACAGTCACATGAATAGATGAGAATGTCATCAAGGTACACAATAACGAATTTTCCCAGGACATGAGAGAACACATCGTTTATGAAATGATGAAATACAGAAGGCGCGTTTATCAAACCAAATGGCATCACCAGATTTTCAAAATGACCCTCAGGAGAATTAAAAGCCGTTTTCAAATCATCCCCTTGACGGACTCTTATGAGGTTGTACGCCTGTTATGATCTGGTGGCCTAGGAGCAGCATGAGACGTACTCTGCAGAAGGTGGTACCTGTACTGACCGCAGACCCTGAACCTAACACCGCAACTAGAAGTAGCCGTGGAATGTACCTAACACTGCCTAGACATCTCGTCACAGCCGGAGGACTAAATACCCCTAAAGATAGAAACGGGAAAACTATCTTGCCTCAGAGAAAATCCCCAAAGGATAGACAGCCCCCCACGAATATTGATTGTGAGAGGAGAGGGAAATGACATACGCAGACTGAAATCAGGATTTAGCAAAGGAGGCCAGTCTAGCTAAAATAGAAAGGATAGGACAGAGCACTATGCGGTCAGTATTAAAAAACACTGGAAAATATCCACCACAGAAAATACACAATCTCCACAACTAACTAAAGTCATGGAAGGTATATCTGCATCTCCAGAGATACCAGCTTGGCTGAACAAATCCTTTCACAGTCAAAGCTGGACAAAACAAAACATGTAAAATGCACTGAACAATAAAGCCCACCGCATGTGGACTACAAAAACAAGCCAGAACTTATCTTGGTTGATATGCACAACAAAGCAGGAGAGACCAGGCAGGAATGTGAATCCTCCAGGAACAATGGACAACTGGCACTGACCAAAGGGTCAGGCAAGATTAAATAGCCTAGTCCAAATTGCAAAAAGTGGACACACCTCATAAATGCTGTGATCCAAAAACAGCAGCGCTACCACTCATAACCACCGGAGGGAGCCCAAGAGCAGAATTCACAACAGTACCCCCCCCTTGAGGAGGGGTCACCGAACCCTCACCAGAGCCCCCAGGCCGATCAGGACGAGCCAAATGAAAGGCATGAACCAAATCGTCAGCATGCACATCAGAGGCAACAACCCAAGAATTATCCTCCTGGCCATAACCCTTCCATTTGACAAGATACTGAAGCTTCCGCCTCGAAAAACGAGAATCCAAAATCTTCTCAACCACATACTCCAACTCCCCATCAACCAACGCCGGGGCAGGAGGATCAACAGAGGGAACCACGGGCACCACATATTTCCGCAACAAAGATCTATGGAAAACATTATGGATGGAAAAAGAGGCTGGAAGGGCCAAACAAAAAGACACTGGATTAATAATCTCAGAAATCATATAAAGACCAATAAACCGAGGCTTGAACTTAGGGGAAGAAACCTTCATAGGAACATGACGGGAAGACAACCAAACCAAATCCCCAACCCGAAGCCGGGAACCAACACACCGACGACGGTTAGCAAAACGCTGAGCCTCCTCCTGAGACAACACCAAATTGTCCACCAAATGAGCCCAAATCTGCTGCAACCTGTCAACCACAGAATCCACACCAGGACAGTCAGAAGGCTCAACCTGCCCAGAAGAAAAACGAGGATGAAAACCAAAATTACAAAAAAAAGGCGAAACCAAAGTAGCAGAACTAGCCCGATTATTAAGGGCAAACTCAGCCAATGGCAAGAAAGCCACCCAATCATCCTGATCCGCAGACACAAAGCATCTCCAATAAGTTTCCAAGGTCTGATTAGTTCGCTCGGTTTGGCCATTTGTCTGAGGATGAAATGCGGAAGAAAAAGACAAATCAATGCCCAGCCTAGCACAAAAGGCCCGCCAAAACCTAGAAACAAACTGGGAACCTCTATCGGACACAATATTCTCCGGAATGCCATGCAAACGAACCACATGCTGAAAAAACAACGGAGCCAAATCTTAGAAAACCGGTCACAAACCACCCAGATAACAGACATCCTCTGGGAAACTGGAAGATCCGAAATAAAATCCATGGAAATATGCGTCCAAGGCCTCTCAGGGACTGGCAAAGGCAAAAGCAACCCACTAGCGCGGGAACAGCAAGGCTTAGCCCGCGCACAAGTCCCACAGGACTGCACAAAAGAACGCACATCCCGTGACAAAGAAGGCCACCAAAAGGACCTACCAACCAAATCTCTGGTACCAAAAATCCCAGGATGGCCAGCCAACACAGAACAATGAACCTCAGAGATCACTTTACTAGTCCATCTATCAGGAACAAACAGTTTCCCCATTGGACAGCGGTCAGGTTTATCAGCCTGAAATTCCTGAAGAACCCGTCGCAAATCAGGGGAGATGGCAGAAAGAATCACCCCTTCCTTCAGAATGCCGACCGGCTCAAGGACCCCAGGAGAATCAGGCAAAAAGCTTCTAGAGAGGGCATCAGCCTTAACATTCTTAGAACCCGGAAGATACGAGACCACAAAATCAAAATGGGAGAAAAACAGGGACCATCGAGCCTGTCTAGGATTCAGCCACTTGGCAGACTCGAGATAAATCAGATTCTTATGATCGGTCAAGACCACAATACGGTGCTTGGCCCCCTCAAGCCAATGTCGCCACTCCTTAAATGCCCACTTCATAGCCAACAACTCCCGATTGCCGACATCATAATTGCGTTCCGCAGGCGAAAACTTTCGAGAAAAGAAGGCACACGGTTTCATCAAGGAACCATCAGAATTCCTTTGAGACAAAACGGCCCCTGCCCCAATCTCAGAAGCGTCAACCTCAACCTGAAATGGAAGAGAAACATCCGGCTGACACAACACAGGGGCAGAAGTCAATCGGCGTTTAAGCTCCTGAAAGGCGGAAACAGCCGCAGAGGACCAATTCTCCACATCAGCGCCCTTCTTCGTCAAATCGGTCAGGGGTTTAACCACACTGGAGAAGTTGGCAATGAAACGGCGATAAAAATTAGCAAAGCCCAAAAATTTCTGAAGGCTCTTCATGGATGTGGGCTGAATCCAGTCATGAAAGGCCTGAACCTTAACCGGATCCATTTCTATAGATGAGGGAGAAAAAATGAAGCCCAAAAAAGAAACCTTCTGCACTCCAAAGAGGCACTTAGACCCCTTCACAAATAAAGCATTATCGCGAAGGATCTGAAATACCATCCTGACCTGTTTCACATGAGACTCCCAATCATCGGAAAAAATCAAAATATCATCCAAATATACAATCATGAATTTATCAAGTTAATTCCGAAAGATATCATGCATGAAGGACTGAAACACAGATGGAGCATTAGAGAGCCCAAAAGGCATCACAAGGTACTCAAAATGGCCTTTGGGTGTATTAAACGCAGTTTTCCATTCGTCACCCTACTTAATACGAACAAGATTATATGCCCCTCGAAGGTCAATCTTAGTAAACCAACTAGCCCCCTTAATCCTAGCAAACAAATCAGAAAGCAAAGGCCAAGGGTATTGAAATTTGACCGTGATTTTATTCAAGAGGCGATAATCAATACAGGGTCTCAAGGAGCCATCCTTCTTGGCAACAAAAAAAAAACCTGCTCCCAATGGTGAAGAAGATGGCCGAATATGCCCCTTCTCCAAAGACTCCTTAACATAACTCCGCATGGCGGCATGTTCTGGCACAGACAGATTGAAAAGTCGGCCCTTAGGGAACTTACAGCCAGGAATCAAGTCAATAGCACAATCACAGTCCCTATGAGGTGGAAGGGAACTGGACTTGGGCTCATCGAATACATCCTGGAAATCTGACAAAAACTCAGGAATTTCAGAAGAGGGGGAAGAGGAAATTGACATCAAAGGAACGTTCCCATGAACCCCCTGACAACCCCAACTAGTCACAGACATAGATTTCCAATCCAACACCGGATTATGTGCCCGTAACCATGGAAAACCCAGCACAATAGCATCATGCAAATTATGCAACACCAGAATGCGACAATCTTCCTGATGGGCTGGCGCCATACACATGGTCAGCTGTGTCCAAAACTGAGGTTAATTTTTAGCCAACGGTGTAGCATCAATGCCCCTCAAAGGAATAGGGTTCTGCAAAGGCTGCAAGGGGAAACCACAACGTCTGGCAAATTCTAAGTCCATTAAGTTCAAAGCGGCACCTGAATCCACAAATGCCATGACAGAAAATGACGATAATGAGCAGATCAGGGTAACAGATAACAGAAATTTAGGTTGTACAGTACTGATGGTAACGGAACTATCGATTCTCTTTGTACGCTTAGGGCAATCAGAAATAACATGAGCAGAATCGCCGTAGTAAAAACACAACCTATTCTGATGTCTGAATCCTTGTCGTTCAGCTCTAGACAAAATCCTATCACACTGCATAGGCTCAGGACTCCGCTCGGAGGGCAACGCCATAGTGTGCACAGCTCTGCACTCGCGCAAGCGCCGATCAATCTGAATGGCCAGAGACATAGAATCACTCAGACCAGCAGGCGTGGGGAACCCCACCATAACATCTTTAACGGATTCAGAAAGACCCTTTCTGAAAATAGCCGCCAAGGCATCCTCATTCCATTTAGTCAGCACAGACCATTTTCTAAATTTCTGGCAATACGATTCTGCCGCTTCTTGACCCTGACACAGGGCCAACAAGGTCTTCTCTGCACGATCCACAGAATTAGGTTCATCATACAATAACCCTAACGCCTGAAAAAAGGCGTCTACATTAAGCAAGGCCTGATTCCCAGATTCCAGGGACAAAAAAAAACATGTAAAATGCATTGAACAATAAAGCCCACCGCATGTGGACTACAAAAACAAGCCAGAACTTATCTTGGTTGATATGCACAACAAAGCAGGAGAGACCAGGCAGGAATGTGAATCCTCCAGGAACAATGGACAACTGGCACTGACCAAAGGGTCAGGCAAGATTAAATAGCCTAGTCCAAATTGCAAAAAGTGGACACACCTGATAAATGCTGTGATCCAAAAACAGCAGCGCTACCACTCATAACCACCGGAGGGAGCCCAAGAGCAGAATTCACAACATACGCCCCCCTGAGGTCAAGCTTAGAGAACCTCCTAGCACCAGCCACCTGATTGAACAGATCGGGTATCAGCGGCATAGGGTATGGGTCACGAACCGTAATCTGGTTTAACTGCCTGAAATCCAGACATGGGCGTAAACCGCCTTCTTTCTTCTTAACGAAGAAGAACCCTGCTGCCACAGGCGAGGACGAAGGCCTGATGTGCCCTTTGCTCAGACTCTCAGCAATGTAGTCTTTTAAGGCTTGCCTCTCAGGACCAGAGATGTTAAACATCCTAGCTTTCGGCAATTTGGCCCCTGGTTTTAACCTAATAGTGCAGTCATAGGGATGATGTGGTGGCAATTCTGAACAACCCTTCTCAGAAAACACATCTGCGAAATCCAGCAGAGACTCAGGAATACTAGGAGTCACAGAGGACACACACGTGGCCAGGCAATTCTCCTGGCAGAATCCGCTTCACTGGATGATGTCCTGGGTTTTCCAGTCAATCACCGGGTTGTGCATAGCCAACCATGGAAAACCCAGAACCATTTGTGCAGGCAGATTACTGAGCACCCTACATGTAACTTGCTCCGAATGTAGGACCCCAATGTAGAGTTTAACCTCAGCCACAAACTCAGTAATCTCCCCCTGTGGGAGAGGAGCGGCATTGATGGTGACCACCCGGATAGGATGAGGCATTTTTTCGATCCTGAAACTGGCTGTGCACGCAAACTCCTCATCAATAAGATTAGTGGCAGAACCACTATCCACAAACACAGTGATTGGCAGCTCTCTGCCAGCAACCATAACTTTGGCAGGGAGCATGCATTGAGAAACCACAATGGAGGATATGCATAAGTTCAGATTGGCCTCCTGCACACTCTCTGAGCTTAATAGTTTTTCTGCCGTTGCACTTTTCTTAGATAGCAGAGGTCAATTATTAATATAATGACCAGTTTTACCACAGCAAAAACAGGCTCTCTGCTTCCTGAGCAAAGGGGCACGATGCTTCACATGTGAAACCCCAGCGATTTGCATTGGCTCCATGGGCTCACCTGCAGCAACCTCACACGTACCTACGCTCTCTCCCATAGGCGGCGTCTCTTGCACCCCCTGACGCAGATGGCGATTAATGCGGATAACAAGACTCATAGTGGATTCTAGAGAAGCAGGAGTCTCGTACATCAGAAGGGCTTTTTTAACCCTTCCTGAAACCCCATGAACAAACTGACTCAGCAGCGCGGGATCATTCCACTGTGTATCTACCGCCCAGCGGGGAAATTCAGAACAGTAATCCTCCGCCATACGCTCCCCCTGGCGGATAGCGCGAATTTTAGATTCTGCTAGACCCATTCTGTCAGGATCCTCATAAATGAGTCCAAGAGCAGAAAAAAAACTCTCCACTAAGTTATATGCAGCAGAATCAGATGGTAAAGAAAACACCCATGCTTAAGGATCCCCGTTAAGTAATGACAACACCAGGCCCACACGCTGAGCCTCATTACCTGAGGAGATCGGGCACATACGAAAATATAGTTTACAAGATTCACGAAAAGTAACAAATTTACTGCGTTCCCCAGCAAACCTTTCAGGTATAGGAAACTTTGGCTCAGCAACTCTGCCTGCAGATTCAGCTTGCACATTAGATACTACTAGACCCTGTTGCTGAACTGCCCCCTTCAGCTCAGTGACCTGCAGGGACAGCGCCTCCAACTGGCGGGTTATGGAAGTCATGGGATCCATGGAATACAAAAAATAAGGCCGATTATAATGTCACGGGGGTACTGGGTAGACTACAGCTGATTACCTGGGCCCCTGCAATATCCCTCAAACTAGGGAAACCCTGTCTGTCTGTCTCCCAGAGTTTACACTGAAGGTGTGCATGTCTGGGCCGCCAGGCCTGACCCTGAGTCCTGTTTCAGTACTAAGCTGAAACCTCAACCCGCCACCCAGTGATAAGACCTCTCACCAACCCCTATAGAAAGCACAGACAGGGAAAACTAAAAAACGCACACCGCCGCAGACACACAGGAAAACACTATAATGTGCACAGGGCAAAACAATACAAATATAGAAAGGAGAAATATAACGAAGGATAATACACCACCAGATACGATATTTCCTCTCCTAGACCACCACTCCAGACCGAGATCACCAGGCACAAGACACAAGCTATAATCGGCGACGCCCAAAGCCCAGCAAAACTATTTAAAGGCAATGGGCGTGACTAAGCCTCCAACCCGAGTACCAGCCAGATTAACTCCGGACAATCTGGATCAATATAGCTGGCGCCACTGAGCATATAGTGGACAAATGAGGAATTACCGCTGTCTGTCGGACGCCCTAGTGTGAACAGCGTCCGACATGACACATGTCCCCATAAGAGCTTTGAATGTGGGCCCTGGGCAGGTCACCTTGCCACGAGGGACAGATCTGGCCCTGGTGTACCTACATAAGGGTGAAGTGGTGAGTCAGAAGGAGATGTCTTTATCACTGAAAGAAGGCTCGGGGTGGACCCTAGCAGTTGCTGTGGAGGCCGAAGAGACGCCATCCCCGGAGTTAAGTGGACGGGTCATCCTTGATCAAATGGAAGTGGATGTGAAGGCTCTGGGCCCTGAGCATGTGCAAGCAATAGAAACTATGCTGTGGGAAAATCAGGCAGCATTCACCCATCACGCCGAAGATTTCGGCTGTACTGAAGCTATCACACATGAGATACCGACTGGGGAAGCTCGTCCAATTCGAGAACGATACCAGCAGATCCCGCCCAAGATGTATCAAGAGGTGAAAACATTACTGAGGCAGATGCTGGATTCAGGAGTGGTGCAGAGTAGTCAGAGCCCTTGGGCGGCCCCGGTGGTGCTCGTCAAGAAAAAGGATGGGACCATCCGGTTCTGTGTAGATTACAGGAAACTCAATGCCTGCACTGTTCGAGACTCGTATCCGTTGCCCCGCATCGAGGAATCCGTGACAGCATTGGGGAAAGCCAAGTACTTCTCCACCCTGGACCTAGCAAGCGGATACTGGCAAGTAGCCGTGGCAGAGAAAGACAGAGAGAAAACCGCCTTCATCCTCCCTATGGGGCTGTTCGAGTTTAACCGGATGCCCTTCGGGCTCTCCAATGCTCCAGGCACATTCCAACGGCTGATGGAAAAGTGTTTGGGAGACTTACATTTTGAGGCTACCCTGATCTATCTGGATGACATCATTGTCTTTTATGCCTCATTCGAAGAACACCTTGCCCGGCTTGGACAGGTACTCGGAAGACTGCTGGCTCATAACCTGAAGGTGAAGCCAAAGAAGTGCCACCTCTTCAAGAGAGAGAGCGAGTACCTGTGCCACATAGTGTCACAAGATGGAGTTCTACCCTCGCCAGAAAATGTGGCTGCTATCCAGAAGTGGCCAGTCCCTCGTACAGTGAGAGAACTCCAGGCCTCCCTGGGACTCACTAGGTACTACCGACGGTATATTAAAGACTTCGCTAAGGTGGCGGGTCCTCTCAATGAGTTGCTGAGGGGGACTGCTGGAGTGCCGAAGACCCAACACATCCCCTGGGCACAGGGACAAGACGAGGCCTTCCAGGCTATAAAGAATGCCCTTACCTCAGCCCCCCGATTTTGGCCTACGCAGACTTTGATCAACTGTTCCTGTTGTACACAGACGGTAGCCTTCATGGACTCGGTGCAGTACTTTCTCAGATACAGGATGGACATGAGAGAGTCATCGGGTGTGCCAGCAGGTACCTGCGAGACAGCGAAAGAAACCCGCACAGTTACAGCTCCTTCCGGTTAGAGCTCCTGGCCCTGGTGTGGGCCATGACAGAAAAGTTTGCAGGCTTCCTGACAGGTACCAAGATTCAAGTTCGAACAGACAATAATCCCCTGGCCCACCTCGAGAATGCTAAATTGGGGGCCTTAGAACAACGGTGGGTGGCTCGCCTAGCCAAATTCGATTTTACCATCCGTTATCGCTCTGCTACCGAAAACATAAAAGCTGATGGGCTGTCGAGTGACTGTGGAGACTCCAGTGGGGGATCTTGATGAGCAACTCAAAGAGGAGGAAACCCCAGACTTTCGTAAGCTTAAGCGCCCAATGATTGCGGCCCAGTCAAGAAGGGAGGCCTGCGCATTAGCCCGGTCCCTGGGGAGAACCAATGAGGAATGGGGACAAATTCAGGATGAAGACTAAGGGCTGAGATAGATGAAATGGTGGGTAACTCACAAGCGGAAGCCTGGCAAACAAGAGAGAGATGATCTGGACTCTGAAATGAGGAGTGTGTTACACCAGTGGGATAGACTGGAAGTGCGAGAGTCAGTGCTATATCGTAAGAGGCAAAAGCCAAAAGATATGGAAGTAAGGTGGCAAGTGGTCATCCCAGGAAGAATGGCTCAAGAAGTAGCTAAAGAAGCCCACGAATTTGGAGCGCACTTCGGCCCAACAAAGACCTACCAATGGTTACAGCGGTATGTGTATTGCCCCCGGCTGGAGTTTGGTGGAAGAGGTTTGCCGCCAATGTCGAGTATGTGACCTCATTAATAGTACCTGGAGCGCCCCCACATGTAGGGCAATGGGGTACTCAGTACCAGGTCTGTCTCCCTCAATTCTGGGGATGTCACGGTGGCCCGACCCGGTCCGTGGCCCTTCTGAGGGGCATCCAATTAAAGGTGTAGTTTGTACGGTGTTCGTGACGCCACCTGTGGTATTCGGTCAGAGTGACCGACGCTGCTAGGGGTCCGCTGGGGTGTTGGAATGGCAGCTAGATGTTATACCTTCCCACAGGTGAAGTATGTCCCCAGGGCTTCCCAGATGTGTAGGTGGTGATGGTGGACATTGTAAGGTGCAGTGAGTAAGGAGGACACAAGGTTGCAGTCTCTTTACCTTTTACTGAAGACTTCAGCGTCCACAGTCCAGAGTACCGTTCACAGGGCATGCAGAGTCCGGCCAGTCCGAAGGCACATCCAGAGTTCCCTTTCCAGGTGGAAATCAGTAGCCTTCCTACTAGCGCCTGTGTGTGTAGTACCCCCCTGCAGAGCACCACGGGATAGTCCTCACAACTTTTGTGGATGTTTCTGATCTCTCTCTCTGTCCCCAGATGGTATGGATAGGGCAACCCATATGACGGGGTAGGCCTGGAGCTTATTTATAGGGACCCTAGTGATGCCCTTCTCCCACAATTTGCCTCCGTGTCTTCTTAGGTATTAAGGTCGGGCAACCAACTTGGAATTGACTGTCCTGCCGGTCTCTGGAGCATGGCTTAGAGACAGTTGCTCCCTCGGTGTTCCTGGCTACCGGCTTCTGCGCCTCAGAAAGGAGCAGCTTGTTCCTGGCTGATCTCCCTCTGATATTCCTCTCCTGTGCTCTGCTTTCCTGCACACTCTCTGCAGTATGTTCACCTTTTTGTGTCTTTTTCCAGAGCACTTCAGGCCAGCAGAGCTCCACTTCTTCTGTCTGCCTGACAGAAACTGAACTCCTTTCCCTCCAGATCAGGATGTAAGGGGAGCTCACCCTAAACAGGCTTAGAGCTCCCCCTTCTGGTCTGGAGTGTGAACGTGTTATACCTGAATGTGGTTGTCTTTCATTGCCTTCAGACATGAAATCACTTCTCCCCTGAAAGGATAATGACATCACAGCGACGACCAGCACACTGGGGCCCGCATACCGAACAGAGGGCACCCATCCAGACCATACAAACTAAGGAACCGCTAGAAGTCTTGATGATCGACTATCTCCTCGTGGAACACTCGGCCTGGGGGCCGCAATACTGTTTGGTGATGACCGATCATTTCTCTAATTTCACAGTAGTCACTCCGACTAGAGATCATACTGCGGAATCGGCGGCGCTAGCCATCTGTCAAGACTTCATCCGGTTGTATGGGTGCCCAAAGCGCATCCACTTCGACCAAGGCGCATGTTTCCAAGGCAAGGTGATGGAAGAATTGTATCGTATGTATGGCATCGAGCGGTCTCGGACCACCCCTTACCACCCTCAAGGCAACGGAGCTTGTGAACGCTTCAACCGAACCTTACTTCAAATGCTGAGAACGTTGGAGAAGGATAAGAAGGCGTGTTGGCCAGACTATCTGCCGGAATTGGTTTGGACCTACAACAATCGGGTCCACTCCACCACGGGTAATACCCCCTATCTACTATTGTTTTTAAGAGCTGGACGAGAGATCATTGAGCTGAATGTGGAACAGCCGGAGGAGCTGATGGAGTGAACTGTCACCTCATGGGTGAAAGAGCATCGGCAAAGATTGCAAATAATACGGCGGTTGGCGGGTCAGCAGCTGCAAGAAAAAGAACATACGGGCCGCAAACCGACTCAAGAGTTACCGCTCCAACCTGGAGACCGAGTATTAGAGAGAAACGCCCCAAGGGAAAACTAAGTGAGAGATGGGCAGTACAGCCGTACAAAGTTATCGTGCGAGTGTATGCTAACGGCCCTGTCTACAAGGTGCAGATTGAGACTGGGGCATCTGCCCCTAGAGTACTTCACAGAAATATGCTGCAGCCTGGTCTGAGGTCTGTTCTATGCCATTGTCGCCTGAAGGCGCTACTCCACTACCTGAATCTGTGATGCCTGATGGTGAAATCGATGACGAGTGGTGGACCGTCCTTGACACAGTAGGGGGTCCTCAGCCGCACAGAGATGGTAATCCCATGGATGTACCAGTACTGCCATGCGAGGACGAGACCAGACAAGAGCTCACAATGTCTCCTGCAACAATTGTTCCTCTGGAAGATAGTCAAGCCTTGACTGACAGCCAAGAGCTTCAGAGATCCCAGAGGTCTAATGCAGGGGTTCCCACAGTCCGAGATGTAGAACAGTGTGCTCTGTCTGTTTTTACAACTTTGTCGCCTCCTCTATAGGTGCTGTTTCCGCATTGCATGTTCCTCCATTACACTTTGACCCTGATGCTGTGATGGCCGAGGACGACCATCATTAAGAAGGGAGGCTGTTGTGAATTCCGTTCTCAGGCTCCCTCCTGTGGTCATGAATGGTATCTTGGTGAGTTCTGTCCGTGGACTCCCTCCGGTGGCTTTGAGAGGAACTGCTGGTCTGGAGCTGGGCTCTCAGCTGCCTCGTTATTGCTATGCTGGCTTTCCTATTTAACTCCACCTAGCTTGTTGCCAGCTGTCAATGTATTTAGTATTGGTTCAGATCTCTTTTGGACTTCTCTGATGACCTGTCTATTCCAGCAGAAGCTAAGTCCTTACTAGTTCATTTGTTGCTCATAGCTTTTGGAAAATGTTTATCAGTGATTAGTTCAGTCCAGCTTGCTTATATGCTATTTTCTTGCTAGCTGGAAGCTCTGGGGTGCAGAGTTGCACCCTCACACCGTGAGTCGGTGTGAGGGTCTTTTTGCATACTCTGCGTGGTATTTTTGGAAGTGTTTTGTACTGACCGCACAGTTCCCTTGCTATCCTCTGACTATCTGGTATTAGCGGGCCTCCTTTGCTAAAACCTGTTTCATTTCTATGTGTGTATTTTCCTCTTATCTCACCGTAATTATTTGTGGGGGGCTGCTTTTACTTTGGGAAATTTCTCTGAGGCAAGGTGAGGCTTTATTTCTCTCTAGGGGTAGCTAGCTCTCCGGCTGTGAAGAGACGTCTAGGGAGAGTTAGGTACGTTCCACGGCTGCTGCTAGTGTTGTGATAGGATCAGGATTGCGGTCAGTAAAGTTCCCACTTCCCCAGAGCTTGTCCTATATTTCAGGTTTACCCATCAGGTCATTCTGGGTGCTCCTAACCACCAGGTCCATAACAGGACCCCATGTGCTGCTTAGGGCCCGTGCGTGGCCTGGGACCCTCTTCGCTGTCTTTGCCCCCTGTGTGTTGCCTGGGGCCCCTGTGTGCTGCCTGGAGCCCTGTGCACTGCCTAGGGCCCCTGTGTGCTGCCTGGAGCCCTGTGCACTGCCTAGGGCCCCTGTATGCTGCCTGGGGCCCATGTGCTTCCTGGGGCCCCGTGGCTACCTGGGCCCCATGTGCTGCCTGGGACCCCGGTGTACTGCCTGGGACCCCACTTGCTGTCTCTGCCCACTGTGTGCTGCCTGGGGCCCCGTTCAGTGCCTCTGCCTCCCCGTGTGCTGCCTGGGGCCCCATTGCTGTCTCTGCCCCCCATGTGTTGCCTGGGGCCCCTGTGTGCTGCCTGGGGCCCTGTGCACTGCCTGGGGATCCTGTGCTTGCCAGGGGCCCTGTGCTTGCTAGGGGCCTCTGCATGCTGCCTTTGGCCCCTGTGTGCTGCCTGGGGCCCTGTGTGCTGCCTGGGGCCCTGTGTGCTGCATGGGGCCCGTGTGCTGCCTGGGGCCCCTGTGGCTGCCTGGGGCCCCATGTGCTGTTTGTGCCCCATGTGCTGCCTGGGGCCATGTACACTGCCTGGGACCCCGTTTGCTGTCTCTGCCCCCGTGTGCTGCATGGGGCCCCATTCGGTGTCTCTGCCTCCCCGTGTGCTGCCTGGGCCCTTGTTCGCTGTATTTGCCCCCCGTGAGCTGTCTGGGGCCCTGTGTGCTGCCTGGGACCCCATTCGCTGTCTCTGCCCCCCCCTTGTGCTGCCTGTGGCCCCGTTCTTGAGTATATCACTCAATCCTGTGTGATGTCTGGGGCCCTTGTGCCATGTCTGGGGCCCCTTGCGCTTTCTGGGGCTCCATGCACTGTCTCGGCCCACTGTGCGCTGCCTGGGGCCCCTGTGTGCTGCCTGGGACCCCTGTGCATTGACTTGGGCCCTGTTATTAAGTATATCACTCAATGGTTCTCAAAAGAAAGAAATATCTGATCTACAGCAGCTGGGGTATATTCTGGCCCAGACGGGTATAAACTGGCCTAGTCCAATTAATACCCTGGGGTATAGTTTGGCCCAGGTCAGAATATACCCAGGGTATAATGTGGCCTAGGCCACTTTAACCCCGGGTATATTGTGGGTGGTAGGTTAATCTGGCCTGTTACAGTGGGTATATTCTGGGCGGGGGGGTAATCTGGTCTAGGCCACTGTAACCCTGGGTTCATTCTGGGCGGGGGGGTTTAATCTGGCCTAGGCCACTGTAAACCCAGGTACATTCTGGCCGGGAGGAGTATAATCTGGCCTAGGCCACTCTAACCCTCGGTATATTCTGTGCGGGGGTATAATCTGGCCTAGTCCACTGTAACTCCGGGTATATTCTTGTGAGTCACCCACCAGGGCAGCAGGGTACTCGGCACAGGGTCCGGTCGCTATTAAAGGGGATGTCACGGTGGCTGCGACCCGGTCCGTGGCCCTGGGACTCACTGTAAAAAGGCAACAGTCTTTAAAGGGAATTGTAATAAAGTCTGTCATGACACCACCTATGGAGTTGTCAATAGGGGGACCGACGCTGCTTTAAAGGGGTCATCTGGGGGATGTTGTTGCAGCAATGATGGTGACGCTTCCCACTGGTGAAGCGGGGGCCCCAGGGCTCCCAATGTGTATGGCAATGATGGTGTTGGCCAGTCAATGAGTAAAGGACACAGTCTTTACCTGGTTTACTGAAGACATAACAGGCCTCAGTCCAGGGTACGGGCAACGGGTACATTAGGTGTCCAGGCAGCCCAGAAACAAGAAAAAATGCCCTTGGCAAGTCAGGTTGGGAGCCTTCCACTTTGCGCTCGCTATAAGTCCCTTGCTGCCTGAGGTGTCTTAACAAGGTCCTAGTTCTGTCCCCTGTCCTGGGACAGGTACCTGTTTGGTTGGCAGCTTGAGCCGTTCCTTCTGGGGACTCTGAACGGTGACTCCAGGCTCCAGAATGCTGCTGTACCACAGGCTTAATTTGGGAAATATACGTGTAGTTCTGTGCCCTCCGGTTCTGTTATGGGGCTTGCAGCTCCCCACAGCCTCGGGCTCCCAGTACCCGGTCTCTTCGCTCTGGCTCCTCGGAGGCCCACTCGCAGCCTCCTTGAGCCCTATTCTCTCCTCTGTGCTCCTTTCCCTTCACTGTCTGCTCCAGACTAAACCAGCTCCACCTTCAGACCAGATCTTTATTCAGGGAAGCTGCCCTAAAACAGGTTTTGAGCTCCCCCTCCTGGCCTGGATTCAGAAGGTGAAGTGTGTGTGAGGTTACCTGCCAAAGAGATCCCTCTTGTTTCCAGGCATAGCACTACCCTCCCCGAGAGGAAGGCAGCACTACTGTGGTACCCGCACTCCTGGCGTGCCACATTCCCTCCCCCCCTGTTAAATTTTGTTCTCCTGGACTTGGAAAAGGAAACATAAACAACAGGTTAGATAAGATGTAAAACATTTTGAAATACATAAAACAGGTTTAAACTTATTCTTCCCTTACTGGAGGCACTTTTGGCTTGAATGTTGCAAACAAATTTATAAATATACACCTGGTCTTATACCAGGGTGTCCTTGTTTATATACAACAGTACCAAAGCAAGGGACCCATCATAAACCCCCAATGTAGGACTTGGGCGGGCTACAAGGCGTATCCAGACCCGAGGTTCGGCCGCGCCAGCCGGTTTTCTGCTTCAGGTCTGAAGAAACAAGGCCTTACCCACGCTGGCAAAGTGGGTAGAACCAGAGTGACCCTTGAGGGTGCCAACTATGTACAAAGACAGTTTTTGGGTAATCGACTGTCCACTACCTCATTTTAAACCTGTAACAAATATACGCAAACACTTCAAACTGGTAACACCAATTATTGACATTTTTAGTCCCTGTAACGGGCTGGGATTTGACCCTTGGTGCTACGAGTAGACCTACGTAGTTCCTGGTCTAATATGTTTGTTGTAGCTGTTGTGTACCCACTAGTGTGTGCGCTACCTGTGGGCCTGCATTGTGTAGGTAAACTGGGTAATTGTCTGTGACTTCTTAGATTCACCATGGGTCTGACAGATTCACCAATAGCAGAGAGTGGATTCTCTGGTTCCACTGCTGGGGTGACGTTTGCTGCTTGAGCTCGCTGGTGTAAAGTCTCTTCTGGTTCAGGATGGTTCTGAGTCACTTCTTCTGGTATTTCTAACTGGGGAAAAGTCAGGACAGGTATCACTATGGCCTGATGTATTTGAGTACAAGACTGGGGAAAATCTCCAAGAACAGTGTGGATTTTCTTTTCTTCCTCCATTGGTTGAGAAGTTCCTGGGTCCTTTTCATTTTCTCTCAGTTTGCTAGGGCATACTGTAAGGTGATCTCTAGATACCGTGAAGCGATGGCCGGGGGACCACCACTGTGCAGGAAGACTACTGTACACAGGATGAGGTGCAAACAACAAAGGGTAAATTTATTGGGAGGCAAGGAATGAAAGGAACGAGGAAGATGCAAACAGGGGTTTACAATAGAAAAAGACAATGTACCTGAGTTATATTGTCCGTAAATAGCACGGTGCTCCAAAAATAACAGACTCAGAATTTGTCTTACAAGCAACTTTAAACAATAAACAAATAACGATGCTACTCTATGTATAACCTCCCTGGCCTTTACTAAACAGGCCACACGGCTCCCGTGTACTGACTACCGAAGCCTGCACTAGGCCCTAACAGGTGCACCAAACAGGAACAGACTCACGGTGACGGTACAGTCCCAAGGGGCCCCAGAAGTCCAACACGGTGGTGCGCATGGATTCCTGTCAGCTCTGCAAAGCGTGGTCTTCTCCTTGCTTCTGGATCCTAGGGATGCTTCTGGAAACTGTAAGTTCCTTCTCAGTATCTTCGTGGCTTCACAAACTAGCACAGGACAGCCACCTTTGCTGTACCCGGAAAAGTCTTGCAAATTTCACAAAATGCCCTACGTCCCAAGCTGTGGGACCTTTCTTGCAGCAAATCAGCACACAGTTCTCTCTAGCAGCTCCAGCTCACACACGCTGCTTCAGCTCCACCCCTGCACTCTGCACCGACCAGTTCATAACAACGATTAGAGCAGGGGGGAAGCAGAACATTCCATCACACCAGACAAGGGGGTGCAGCCTCTTAAAGTGACAGCGTGTTCCTTACTGTCCATAACAGCACCACCCTCTTACATGCCTCCCTTCTTAATGATGGTCATCCTTGGCCATCACAGCATCAGGGTCAATGTGTAATGGAGGAACGTGAAATGCAGAAACAGCAGCTATAGAGGAGGCAACAAAGGTGTAAAAACAGACAGAGCACTGTCATGATTCTCAATGGCGAGAGAACATAGCCCAGCATATATAAGAACTAGCTCTTGGAAGATGGAATCTAAACTGACCATGAACTAAACCTGCCGCACAATTAACAGTGGCCGGGTAGCGTGCCTACGTTTTATCCCTAGACGCCCAGCGCCAGCCGGAGGACTAACTAATCCTAGCAGAGGAAAATACAGTCCTGGCTCACCTCTAGAGAAATTTCCCCAAAAGGCAGACAGAGGCCCCCACATATATTGGCGGTGATTTTAGATGAAATGACAAACGTAGTATGAAAATAGGTTTAGCAAAATCGAGGTCCGCTTACTAGATAGCAGGAAGACAGAAAGGGCACTTTCATGGTCAGCTGAAAACCCTATCAAAACACCATCCAGAAATTACTTTAAGACTCTAGTATTAACTCATAACACCAGAGTGGCAATTTCAGATCACAAGAGCTTTCCAGACACAGTAACGAAACAGCAGCTGTGAACTGGAACAAAATGCAAAAACAAACAAGGACGAAAGTCCAACTTAGCTGGGGGTTGTCTAGTAGCAGGAACATGCAAAGAAAGGCTTCTGATTACATTGTTGACCGGCATGAAACTGACAGAGGAGCAAGGTTATATAGAGACTCCCACATCCTGATGGGAACAGGTGAACAGAGAGGATGATGCACACAAGTTCAATTCCACCAGTGGCCACCGGGGGAGCCCAGAATCCAATTTCACAACAGTACCCCCCCCCTCAAGGAGGGGGCAACGAACCCTCACCAGAACCACCAGGGCGATCAGGATGAGCCCTATGAAAGGCACGGACAAGATCGGAGGCATGAACATCAGAGGCAGTCACCCAAGAATTATCCTCCTGACCGTATCCCTTCCATTTGACCAGATACTGGAGTTTCCGTCTGGAAACACGGGAGTCTAAGATCTTTTCCACAACGTACTCCAACTCACCCTCAACCAACACCGGAGCAGGAGGCTCAACGGAAGGCACAACCGGTACCTCATACCTGCGCAATAATGACCGATGAAAAACATTATGAATAGAAAAAGATGCAGGGAGGTCCAAACGGAAGGACACAGGGTTAAGAATCTCCAATATCTTGTACGGGCCGATGAACCGAGGCTTAAACTTAGGAGAAGAAACCCTCATAGGGACAAAACGAGAAGACAACCACACCAAGTCCCCAACACAAAGCCGAGGACCAACACGACGACGGCGGTTGGCAAAAAGCTGAGTCTTCTCCTGGGACAACTTCAAATTGTCCACTACCTGCCCCCAAATCTGATGCAACCTCTCCACCACAGCATCCACTCCAGGACAATCCGAAGATTCCACCTGACCGGAGGAAAATCGAGGATGAAACCCCGAATTACAGAAAAACGGGGACACCAAGGTGGCAGAGCTGGCCCGATTATTGAGGGCGAACTCCGCCAATGGCAAAAAAGCAACCCAATCATCCTGATCCGCAGACACAAAACACCTCAAATATGTCTCCAAGGTCTGATTAGTCCGCTCGGTCTGGCCATTAGTCTGAGGATGGAAAGCAGACGAAAAATACAAATCTATGCCCATCCTAGCACAGAATGCCCGCCAAAATCTAGACACGAATTGGGTCCCCCTGTCAGAAACGATATTCTCCGGAATACCATGCAAACGAACAACATTTTGAAAAAACAGAGGAACCAACTCGGAAGAAGAAGGCAACTTAGGCAAGGGAACCAAATGGACCATCTTAGAGAAACGGTCACACACCACCCAGATGACAGACATCTTCTGAGAAACAGGCAGATCCGAAATAAAATCCATCGAGATGTGCGTCCAAGGCCTCTTCGGAATAGGCAAGGGCAACAACAATCCACTAGCCCGAGAACAACAAGGCTTGGCCCGAGCACAAACGTCACAAGACTGCACAAAGCCTCGCACATCTCGTGACAGGGAAGGCCACCAGAAGGACCTTGCCACCAAATCCCTGGTACCAAAGATTCCAGGATGACCTGCCAACGCAGAAGAATGAACCTCAGAGATGACTCTACTGGTCCAATCATCAGGAACAAACAGTCTACCAGGTGGGCAACGATCCGGTCTATCCGCCTGAAACTCCTGCAAGGCCCGCCGCAGGTCTGGAGAAACGGCAGACAATATCACTCCATCCTTAAGGATACCTGTGGGCTCAGAATTACCAGGGGAGTCAGGCTCAAAACTCCTAGAAAGGGCATCCGCCTTAACATTCTTAGAACCCGGTAGGTATGACACCACAAAATTAAACCGAGAGAAAAACAACGACCAGCGCGCCTGTCTAGGATTCAGGCGCCTGGCAGACTCAAGGTAAATTAAATTTTTGTGGTCAGTCAATACCACCACCTGATATCTGGCCCCCTCAAGCCAGTGACGCCACTCCTCAAAAGCCCACTTCATGGCCAAAAGCTCCCGATTCCCAATATCATAATTCCGCTCGGCGGGCGAAAATTTACGGGAAAAAAAAGCACAAGGTCTCATCACGGGGCAGTCTTAACTTCTCTGCGACAACACCGCCCCAGCTCCGATTTCAGAAGCGTCGACCTCAACCTGAAAAGGAAGAGCAACATCAGGCTGACGCAACACAGGGGCGGAAGAAAAGCGGCGCTTAAGCTCCCGAAAGGCCTCCACAGCATCAGGGGACCAATCAGCAACATCAGCACCCTTCTTAGTCAAATCACTCAATGGTTTAACAACATCAGAAAAACCAGCAATAAATCGACGATAAAAGTTAGCAAAGCCCAAAAATTTCTGAAGACTCTTAAGAGAAGAGGGTTGCGTCCAATCACAAATAGCCTGAACCTTGACAGGATCCATCTCGATGGAAGAGGGGGAAAAAATGTATCCCAAGAAGGAAATCTTTTGAACCCCAAAAACGCACTTAGAACCCTTCACACACAAGGAATTAGACCGCAAAACCTGAAAAACCCTCCTGACCTGCTGGACATGAGAGTCCCAGTCATCCGAAAAAATCAGAATATCATCCAGATACACAATCATAAATTTATCCAAATAATCGCGGAAAATGTCATGCATAAAGGACTGGAAGACTGAAGGGGCATTTGAAAGACCAAAAGGCATCACCAAATACTCAAAGTGGCCCTCGGGCGTATTAAATGCGGTTTTCCACTCATCCCCCTGCTTGATTCGCACCAAATTATACGCCCCACGGAGATCAATCTTAGAGAACCACTTGGCCCCCTTTATACGAGCAAACAAATCAGTCAGCAGTGGTAACGGATATTGATATTTAACCGTGATTTTATTCAAAAGCCGATAATCAATACACGGCCTCAAAGAGCCATCTTTCTTAGACACAAAGAAAAAACCGGCTCCTAAGGGAGATGACGAAGGACGAATATGTCCCTTTTCCAAGGACTCCTTTGTATATTCTCGCATAGCAGCGTGTTCAGGCACAGACAGATTAAATAAACGACCCTTAGGGTATTTACTACCCGGGATCAAATCTATGGCACAATCGCACTCCCGGTGCGGAGGTAGTGAACCAAGCTTGGGTTCTTCAAAAACGTCACGATAGTCAGACAAGAATTCAGGAATCTCAGAGGGAATAGATGATGAAATGGAAACCAAAGGTACGTCCCCATGAGTCCCTTTACATCCCCAGCTTAACACAGACATAGCTTTCCAGTCGAGGACTGGGTTATGAGATTGCAGCCATGGCAATCCTAGCACCAAAACATCATGTAGATTATACAGCACCAGAAAGCGAATAATCTCCTGGTGATCCGGATTAATACGCATAGTTACTTGTGTCCAGTATTGTGGTTTATTACTAGCCAATGGGGTGGAGTCAATCCCCTTCAGAGGTATAGGAGCTTCCAAAGGCTCCAAATCATACCCACAGCGTTTGGCAAAGGACCAATCCATAAGACTCAAAGCGGCGCCAGAGTCGACATAGGCGTCCGCGGTAATAGATGATAAAGAACAAATCAGGGTCACAGATAGAATAAACTTAGACTGTAAAGTGCTAATTGAAACAGACTTGTCAAGCTTCTTAGTACGCTTAGAGCATGCTGATATAACATGAGTTGAATCACCACAATAGAAGCACAACCCATTTTTTCGTCTAAAATTCTGCCGCTCGCTTCTGGACAGAATTCTATCACATTGCATATTTTCTGGCGTCTTCTCAGTAGACACCGCCAAATGGTGCACAGGTTTGCGCTCCCGCAGACGCCTATCGATCTGAATAGCCATTGTCATGGACTCATTCAGACCCGCAGGCACAGGGAACCCCACCATAACATCCTTAATGGCATCAGAGAGACCTTCTCTGAAAATCGCCGCCAGGGCGCACTCATTCCACTGAGTAAGCACAGACCATTTACGGAATTTTTGGCAGTATATTTCAGCTTCATCTTGCCCCTGAGATAGGGACATCAAAGCTTTTTCCGCCTGAAGCTCTAAATGAGGTTCCTCATAAAGCAACCCCAAGGCCAGAAAAAACGCATCCACATTGAGCAACGCAGGATCCCCTGGTGTCAATGCAAAAGCCCAATCTTGAGGGTCGCCCCGGAGCAAGGAAATTACAATCCTGACCTGCTGTGCAGGATCTCCGGCAGAGCGAGACTTCAGGGACAAAAACAATTTGCAATTATTTTTAAAATTTTGAAAGCAAGATCTATTCCCTGAAAAAAATTCAGGCAAAGGAATTCTAGGTTCAGACATAGGTGCATGAACAACAAAATCTTGCAAATTTTGTACCTTCGTGGCGAGATTATTCAAACCTGTAGCTACACTCTGAAGATCCATTTCAAACAGGTGAACACAGAGCCATTCAAGGATTAGAAGGAGAGAAAGAGAGGAAGGCTGCAGTATAGGCAGACTAGCAAGTGATTCAATTATGAGCACACTCAGAACTAGAGAAAAAAAAAAAAAAATTTTCAGCAGACTTCTTTTTTCTCTCCTTTCTCAGCCAATAATTTAACCCTTTTTGGCCGGTCAAACTGTCATGATTCTCAATGGCGAGAGAACATAGCCCAGCATATATAAGAACTAGCTCTTGGAAGATGGAATCTAAACTGACCATGAACTAAACCTGCCGCACAATTAACAGTGGCCGGGTAGCGTGCCTACGTTTTATCCCTAGACGCCCAGCGCCAGCCGGAGGACTAACTAATCCTAGCAGAGGAAAATACAGTCCTGGCTCACCTCTAGAGAAATTTCCCCAAAAGGCAGACAGAGGCCCCCACATATATTGGCGGTGATTTTAGATGAAATGACAAACGTAGTATGAAAATAGGTTTAGCAAAATCGAGGTCCGCTTACTAGATAGCAGGAAGACAGAAAGGGCACTTTCATGGTCAGCTGAAAACCCTATCAAAACACCATCCAGAAATTACTTTAAGACTCTAGTATTAACTCATAACACCAGAGTGGCAATTTCAGATCACAAGAGCTTTCCAGACACAGTAACGAAACAGCAGCTGTGAACTGGAACAAAATGCAAAAACAAACAAGGACGAAAGTCCAACTTAGCTGGGGGTTGTCTAGTAGCAGGAACATGCAAAGAAAGGCTTCTGATTACATTGTTGACCGGCATGAAACTGACAGAGGAGCAAGGTTATATAGAGACTCCCACATCCTGATGGGAACAGGTGAACAGAGAGGATGATGCACACAAGTTCAATTCCACCAGTGGCCACCGGGGGAGCCCAGAATCCAATTTCACAACAGAGCACACTGTTCTACATATCGGACTGGTGGAACCCCTGCATTAGACCTCTGGGATCTCCGAAGCTTTTGTCTGTCAGGCAAGGCTTGACTATCTTCCGGAGGGACACTTGTTGCAGGAGACATTGTGAGCTCTTTTCTGGTCTCGTCCTCACATGGCGGTACTGGTACATCCATGGGATTACCGTCTCTGGGCGGCTGAGGACCCCCTACTGTGTCAGGGATGGTCCACCACTCATCATCGATTTGGCCATCAGGCATGACAGATTCAGGAAGTGGAGTGGCGCCTTCAGGCGACAATGGCGGAGAACAGACCTCAGACCGGCAAGGCCGCAGCATATTTCTGTGAAGTACTCTAGGGGCGGATGCCCCATTCTCAATCTGTACCTTGTAGACAGGGCCATTAGCATACACTCACTCGATAACCTTGTACGGCTGTACAGCTTTCTCTCTGACTAATACTCGGTCTCCAGGTTGGAGCGGTAACTCTTGAGTCGGTTTGCGGCCTGTATATTCTTTTTCTTGCAGTTGCTGACCCGCCAACCGCCGTATCGTTTGCAATCGTTGCTGATGCTCTTTCACCCATGAGGTGACAGTTCGCTCCATCAGCTCCTCTGGCTGTTCCAAATTCAGCTCAATGATCTCTCGTCCAGCTCTTCCAAAAAACGGTAGATAGGGGGTATAACCCGTGGTGGAGTGGACCCGATTGTTGTAGATCCAGACCAATTCTGGCAGATAGTCTGGCCAACACGCCTTCTTATCCTCCTCCAACGTTCTCAGCATTTGAAAAAAGGTTCTGTTGAAGCGTTCACAAGCTCCATTGCCTTGAGGGTGGTAAGGGGTGGTCCGGGACCGCTCGATGCCATACATGCGATACAATTCTTCCATCACCTTGCCTTGGAAACATGCGCCTTGGTCGGAGTGGATGCGCTTTGGGCACCCATACATCCGGATGAAGTCTTGACAGATGGCTCGTGCCGCCGATTACGCAGTCTGGTCTCTAGTTGGAGTGACACCAAACAGTATTGCAGCCCCCGGGCCGAGTGTCCCACGAGAGATAGTCGATCATCAAGACTTCTAGCGGTTTCTTAGTTTGAATGGTCTGGATGGGTGCCCTCTGTTCAGTACTCTTAATGAGGTCACATACTCGACATTGCCGGCAAACCTCTTCCACCACAAGCTCCAACCGGGGGCAATACACATACCGCTGTATTCATTGGTAGGTCTTTGTTGGGCCGAAGTGCGCTCCGAATTCGTGGGCTTCTTTAGCTACTTCTTGAGCCTTTCTTCCTGGGATGACCACTTGCCACCTTACTTCCATATCTTTTGGCTGTTGCCTCTTACGATATATTAATGACTCTCGCACTTCCAGTCTATCCCACTGGTGCAACACACTCCTCATTTCAGAGTCCAGATCATCTCTCTCTTGTTTGCCAGGCTTCCGCTTTTGCGTTACCCACCATTTCATCTGTCTCAGCCCTTCGTCTTCATCCTGAACGTGTCCCTATTCCTCATTGGTTCTCCCCAGGGACCGGGGTAATGTGCAGGCCTCCCTTCTTGACTGGGCCACAACCATTGGGGGCTTAAACTTATTAAAGTCTGGGGTTTCCTTCTCTTCAAATTGCTCATCAAGATCCCCCACTGGAGTCTCCAAAGGCACTCTTGACAGCCCATCAGCATTTGCGTTTTCGGTAGCAGAGTGATAACGGATGGTAAAGTCGAACTTGGCTAGGCCAGCCATCCACCGTTGTTCTAAGGCCCCCAATTTAGCATTCTCAAGGTGGGCCAGGGGATTATTGTCTGTTCGAACTTGAATCTTGGTACCTGTCAGGAAGCCTGCAAACTTTTCTGTCATGGCCCACACCAGGGCCAGGAGCTCTATCCGGAAGGAGCTGTAATTGTGAGGGTTTCTTTCGCTGTATCGCAGGGACCTGCTGGCATACCCGATGACTCTCTCATGTCCATCTTGTATCTGAGAAAGTACTGCACCGAGTCCATGAAGGCTACCATCTGTGTACAACAGGAATGGTTGATTGAAGTCTGCGTAGGCCAAAATCGGGGCCGAAGTAAGGGCATTCTTTATAGCCTGGAAGGCCTCAACTTGTCCCTGTTCCCAGGGGATTCGCTGGGTCTTCGGCACTCCAGCAGTCCCCCTCAGCAACTCATTGAGAGGACCTGCCACCTTTGCGAAGTCTTTAACAAACCAGCGGTAGTACCCAGCGAGTCCCAGGAAGGCCTGGAGTTCTCTCACTGTTCGATGGGACTGGCCACTTCTGGATAGCAGCCACTATTTCTGGCGAGGGTAGAACTCCATCTTGTGACACTATGTGGCCAAGGTACTCGATCTCTCTCTTGAAGAGGTGGCACTTTTTTGGCTTTAACCTTCAGGTTATGGGCCCGCAGTCTTCCGAGTACCTGTCCAAGCCGGGCAAGGTGTTCTTCAAATGGGGCTGAAAACACAATGATGTCATCCAGATAGATCAGGGTAGCCTCAAAATTTAAATCTCCCAAACACTTTTCCATCAGCCGTTGAAACGTACCTGGAGCATTGGAGAGCCCGAAGGGCATCCGGTTAAACTCGAACAGCCCCATAGGGAGGATGAAGGCGGTTTTTTCTCTGTCTTTCTCTGCCACGGCTACTTGCCAATATCTGCTTGCTAGGTCCAGGGTGGAGAAGTACTTGGCTTTCCCCAACGCTGTCAAGGATTCCTCGATGCGGGGCAATGGATCCAAGTCTCGAACAGTGCAGGCATTGAGTTTCCTGTAGTCTACACAGAACCGGATAGTCCCATCCTTTTTCTTGACTAGCACCACCGGGGCTGCCCAAGGGCTCTGACTACTCTGCACCACTCCTGAATCCAGCATCTGCCTCAGTAATGTTTTCACCTCTTGATACATCTTGGGCGGGATCTGCCGGTATCGTTCTCGAATTGGACGAGCTTCCCCAGTCGGTATCTCATGCGTGATGGCTTCAGTACAGCCGAAATCTTCGGCGTGATGGGCGAATGCGGCCTGATTTACCCACAGCATAGTTTCTATTGCTTGCACACGCTCAGGGCCCAGAGCCTTCACATCCACTTCCATTTGATTAAGGATGACCCGTCCACTCCACTCCAGGGATGGCGTCTCTTCGGCCTCCACAGCAACTGCTAGGGTCCACCCCGCACCTTCTTTAGGCGATAAAGACATCTCCTTCTGACTCACCACTTCGCCCTTATGTAGGTACACCAGGGCCAGATCTGTCCCTCGTGGCAAGGTGACCTCCCCGGGGCCCACATTCAAAGCTCTTATGGGGACGTGTCCTCGCTGGACCACAGCTATTGTACGAGCTATCATGACTTTTTGGTCCATTCCTCCGCCTACCACAGGCTGAACAATCACTTCCAACCCGTCAAGGTTGCGATGCGTCCCTACTGGAAGATATACTATAGTTTCTCGCTCGGGAGGCAGGATTACAGGTTCTTTACTAGGAGCCCTGATGACCCCTACTGCCTGATAGGATGGCACACTCTTCTGCATCCCACAGATGCAGATCAGTCCTTGAAGAGCTTCTTGAATAGGCTTATGTGTAGTAGCCTTCTTCCAATATCCAGGTCCCCGTTTGGTAAACATAATCTGATCGAGTTCACGTAGGATATTCATCCCCAGTACGACAGGCACATCTTCTTTGATAGGCTCAGGGACTAGCAGGATCCCTTTTCTCCCCACTTCTTGCCCACAGATTCGAATATTCATCCACACAACCCCTGTGACCGGGATCGGTTGTTGGTTGGCAGCAAACAACCGGATCAATGTCTCTTTTTCTGGCTTGGCCAGGGCCTGGAAATGCTGCTTGAAATATGTTTCTGGCATCGTCGCCACTTGTGACCTGATATCTACCAGGCAATCCACTAGAATTCCCTCAAATTCAGCACGTAGGATGGGACTCCCAGCAATCAAGTGTTCGTTATGATATGGAGCAGCCTCTCTCCTCGCCTCCCCCGCAGAGTGCCGCACTACTGCGGGGGTTGGTAGTTTAATGGCAGCTTCCGCTGGCCTAGAGTATACTTTAGTTCCGACAGTCTCTAGTAAGGTGCCCCCGTCCTCCACATTCCCAGCATTGGATGCCTCCTCCTCGCCGGGGGGCACCTCGAGCCTGTCCTTGTGCCTCCGATGCCTGACAGGAGGGGGCTTGTTCCCACTGATCCCTGGTCGATCGGGCTGAAGAATGGTTGCATGAGTATGGTGGGTCAGGCTTTTGTAGTTCCCCCACTCTTCGCTCCATCTGGGTCAGTTTCTCTTGCACGTTAACAAGGGACTGCTGCAAGTCTTGCACTACCTGGACCAGCACCTCTTGGTGGTTTGGGTCCTCTCTGGAATTGGCGCCCTGGACATGCATCAACCCAGACGCATAGCTCTCTTCTTTACTTCGGGCCACTGTTTTTGCCAGGATTTGACGAAACGTAAGGGCCGGATCTGCTCGGACCCGTTCTGACAGTGCTCGCCTCAAGGATGTGCTGTGTAGTCCCAGAATGAATTGCTGCCGGAGTATCCGGTCTTTAGAGCCCATACCGCCAAATCCATCTGCCTCCTTTCTCTGCACCTCTGCTAACACTTCTTGCAGTGCTGTTGCATACTGAGAAATTCCTTCTTCTTCCTGCTGCAGCCTAGAGAAAAATTTGGCACGAAGGTGTCCCGCGCTAGCAGTCTCGCCATAGATCTCTTCCAAGAACTTCACTAGCTCCTTCAGGGTACTGCGGGCGAGTTCTGGTTGTAGGCAGACGTTTCTGCGGGCTTCTCCCTCTAGGGCAGTTAAAGCAATGTCCGCTTCAAGGTCTGGGCTGATGTTATAAATCTTCAGGGTGCTTTGCAGCCGGGACACCCAGTCGGACAGTGGCATATTCTTGCCGTCAAACTTTGGTAGCACACTAAATATGGTGCCCATAGGGACTGTCCTTGCAGGGGTTCCACCAATGCCCACAGCATCCCCATTAATGTTAGCATTCCCATCATTGCTGTCTGCTGCGTCCATCTTGGTGACAGTACCCTGCTCACAGCGCCACTTGAAGCGATGGCCGGGGGACCACCACTGTGCAGGAAGACTACTGTACACAAGATGAGGTGCAAACAACAAAGGGTAGATTTATTGGGAGGCAAGGAATGAAAGGAACGAGGAAGATGCAAACAGGGGTCTACAATAGAAAAAGACAATGTACATGAGTTATCTTGTCCGTAAATAGCACGGTGCTCCAAAAATTACAGACTCAGAATTTGTCTCACAAGCAACTTTAAACAATAAACAAATAACGATGCTACTCTATGTATAACCTCCCTGGCCTTTACTAAACAGGCCACACGGCTCCCGTGTACTGACTACTGAAGCCTGCACTAGGCCCTAACAGGTGCATCAAACAGTAACAGTAACAGTGATGTTAGGGACTCAGGTACAGTCCCAGATGGGCCCCCAGAAGTCCAACACGGTGGTGTGCACGGATTCCTGTCAGCTCTGCGAAGCGTGGTCTTCTCCTTGCTTCTGCATCCTAGGGATGCTTCTGGAAACTGTAAGTCCCCTTCTTAGTATCTTCGTGGCTTCACAAACTAGCACAGGACAGCCACCTTTGCTGTACCCGGAAAAGTCTTGCAAATTTCACAAAACGCACTACGTCCCAAGCTGTGGGACCTTTCTTGCAGCAAAACAGCACAAAGTTCTCTCTAGCAACTCCAGCTCACACACGCTGCTTCAGCTCCACCCCTGCACTCTGCACCGACCAGTTCATAACAACGATTAAAGCAGGGGGGAAGCAGAACATTCCATCACACCAGACAAGGGGGTGCAGCCTCTTAAAGTGACAGCGTGTTCCTTACTGTCCATAACAGCACCACCCTCTTACAACCGCAGTTGAAGTTTCTCCTCCATCTTTGCTTATAAGGCACACTTTCGTATTGTCGAAGTTTGATGGTAAAATGGTATATGGTTCTGCCTCCCACTGGTCGTCAAGTTTATGCATTCTTCTCTTACGCTTTAGCACTTGTTCACCTGGTGACAAGGGAATTGCAGGGGCACGTTGATTACAGTTTCTCTCTTTGTTTTTGTCTTGCCTGAGACAAGCTTCTCTCCACACACCACTCTTGTACTTGGCGGTAGTTCTGTCACTCGATATCCTAATCCACATCTGGTGAGGTTGTTTCTGGGGTTAGGACTCCCATGTCTAGATCAGCAGGTAATTTGCTAGATCTTCCTCTCATCAGGTATGCTGGAGTGCAGTTGGTGGAATTCACTGGGATGTGATTGTGCAAATCTACCAAGTCTGGCAACTTCTCTGGCCATAAGTTTCTTTCGTGCAAAGCCAAAGTCTTTAGTAAGTCAATTACTATTTGATTCATCTTTTCACACATACCGTTGGTTTGTGGGTGGCACGGTGTTGTTCTGATTTTCTTGCATCTGTACAGGTTGCAGAACTCTTGAAACACTTCCGATTCAAAGGCTGGGCCTTGGTCGGTAAGCACCTTCTCAGGGTTTCCGTGTGGTCGACAAAAGTGTTGCTGGAAGGCTTTGGCTGCTGTCTTCACTGTCTGGTCCTTGACAGGTACTACTACCAGGAATCTGGAGTAATGGTCCACAATGGTCAAAGCATAGACATAGCCTGAGCAGCTTGGAGTTAGCTTCACGTGGTCTAAGGCCACCAGTTCAAGTGGCTGTTTGGTGACTATGGGCTGTAGGGGGCCCTCTGGCTGTCACGGTCCTTTCTGTGCAGGTTGCATGGGCCACACTCTCTGCACCACTTTTCGATGGCTTTTCTCATGCCAATCTAGTAAAACCTTCCACGTAGCAGGATCTCTAAATTCTTCCATCCGAAGTGTCCTGCTCCATCTTGGTACGCTTCCAGGACCATGGGCGCATCTTGTCTTGGGATCACTATCTGCCAGACCAGCTCGTGAGTGCGTGGGTCAATATTCCTTCGACACAGCTTACCACCATACATAAACAGTTTGCCTTTCTCTTTCCACAGCTGTTGAGTCTCTTGTGGAGCATCTGGACCAGGGTGCGAATCAGCTTGCATCAGCAGCTCTTTGACCAGACTGTCACTGTCCTGCGTATCTGCCCATCCATGATGAGGTAATGGGTTCAGCGTAGCTTCTTGCTTGTCATTATGCCTGTTCCTCACATAATGGGAATACTGAATCGCCCTGGGGCGATGGAAAGCTGGTAACACTATCTCTTCGAGTGCTTCTGGATCTTCTTCCATCTCTGGTAGGTTGGGCATCCTGGACAGCACATCGGCATTGGCATTCTTGTGCCCTGCACGGTACTTGATGGTGAATTCATAATTGGACAACCGGGCCATCCATTGTTTCTCCAAGGCACCTAGTTTTGCCATCTCCAGGTGTGTCAGCAGGTTGTTGTCCATGTAAACTGTGAATCTTGCTGAGGCCAGGTAGTGTTTGAACCTCTCTGTTACTGCTGCTGATGGTGAGGAACTCCAGCTTAAAGGAACTGTAATTTTTGGGGTTCCTCTCAATGGGATGAAGCTTCCTGCTGGTGTAGGCAATTAACCTTTCTTTGTCTTTCTGTACCTAGGACAGTACTGCTTCCAGTCCCACGTTGCTGGCATCCGTGTACAGCAAGAACGGTTGGTCATATTCAGGGTAAGCCAGTACCTCATCTCCCATGAGAGCCAACTTCAACCGAGCGAAGGATCCCTCCAGCCTGTCGTTCCAGTCAAACGGGGTATTCTTACCCTTGGTTTTCTTGGATTGGCCCACTAACAGGTCTTGCAGTGGTGTGGCTATCTTAGTTAAGTCTTTGATAAATCTTCTGTAGTAGCCTACCAACCCGAGGAACTGTCGGACTTCATGGATGTTACTGGGCTTTGGCCAGTCTCTGATCACAGTGACCTTGTCAGGGTCTGGTACCACTCCTTTGCCACTTACTACATGGCCCAGGTACTGCACTTTGGCCTTTAACAGGTGGCATTTGGATGGTTTTACCTTCAGGCCAAAGTGGACAGAGCTTCAAACACCTCGGCCAGGTGTTTCAGGTGGTCTTCATATGTCTTGGAGAAGACAATGACATCGTCCAGGTACAACAACACAGAACGGAGGTTATTACAGTGATAAGGGAGCAGAATAGAGCTTACTATAGATGTAAGGGAGAAGAACTGAACCTACTACAGAGATATGGGAGCAGAACTGAGCTTACTACAGAAACTTGGGAGCAGAACAGAGCTTACTACAGAGCTGTGGCAGAAGAACCGAGCTTACTACAGAGATATGGGAGCAGAACCGAGCTTACTACAGAGATATGGGAGCAAAACCGAGCTTACTACAGAAATAAGGGACCAGAACCAAGCTTACTAAGTCTACTACATAGATACGGGAACAGAACCAAGATTATAGCATGCATATGGTACCAAAATCTAGATTACTACATCTATCTGTCCCTATTCATATGAAATAATGTCCTGAGTGCCCACACAGCTCTTCCTATACAGAATGATTGTCTTGCAGCCCCAATACACAATATGGTGGTCCACAAATCCCTTTATTATACATTGAGGACCTTATAGCTCCCCATATAGTAAAATGGCTACAAAGCCCCTATATACAATGTGATGCCCCCACTGCCCTGTATATATCTTATGATGGGCCCCACTGCCCCCTGTATATAGTATCATTGTCCCCACTGCCCCTATATATGGCCCCAGTTTTCACCACATATATGGTATGATCGCCCTAGTTCTCCCACTTACACTTACCTATGGCTAATAGGTATAGAATTATGGCCCCAGCCCCCATATATATAGTATGATGGCCCCAGCCCCCATATAGTATGATGGCCCCAGCCCTCATGTATATAAGTATGATGGCCCCAGTTCTTCCATATATAAATTATGATGGCCCCAGCCCCCATATATAAAGTATGGTGGCCCCAGTTCCTCCATATATAAAGTATGATGGCCCCAGCCCCCATATATATAGTATGATAGCCCCAGCCCCCATATATATAGTATGATGGCCCCAGTTCTTCCATATATAAAGTATGATGGCCCCAGTTCCTCCATATATAAAGTATGATGGCCCCAGTTCCTCCATATATATTGTATGATGGCCCCAGTCCCTCCATATATAAAGTATGATGGCCCCAGCCCCATATATATAGTATGATGGCTCCAGTTTCCCCATGTATAGTATGATGGCCCCAGTTTCCACATATGTATAGTATGATGGCCTCAGTTTCCCCATATATAGTATGATGGCCCCAGTTCCTCCATATATAACGTATGATGGCCTCAGCCCACATATATAGAGTATGATGGCCCCAGCCCCATATATACATTGTGATGGCCCCAGTTCCTCCAAATATACAGTATGATGGCCCCAGCCTCTATATGTGCAGTATGAAGGCCCCAGTTCCTCCAAATATACAGTATGGTGGCCCCAGCCTCCATATGTACAGTATGATGGCCCCAGTTCCTCAAAATATACAGTAGGATGGCCCCTGCCCCCATATACTGTATACAGTGTGATGGCACCAGCTCCCATATATATATAGTATGAAGGCCCCAGTTCCCCCATATATATAATTTGATGTACCCAGTTCCTCCAACTATACAGTATGATGGCCCCAGCCCCTATATATATATATATATATACAGTATGATGGCCCCAGTTCCTCGAAATATACAGTATGATGGCCCCAGCCCCCATATATATATACAGTATGATGGCCCCAGTTCCTCTAAATATACAGTATGATGGCCCCAGCCCCCATATATACAGTATGATGGCCCTAGTTCCTCAAAATATACAGTATGATGGCCCCAGCCCCCATATATACAGTATGATGGCCCCAGTTCCTCCAAATATGCAGTATGATGGCCCCAGCCCCCATATATATACAGTATGATGGCCCCAGTTCCTCAAAATATACAGTATGATGGCCCTAGCCTCCATACGTACAGTATGATGGCCCCAGTTCCTCCAAATATACAGTATGATGGCCCCTGCCCCCATATATATACAGTATGATGGTCCCAGTTCCTCGAAATATACAGTATGATGGCCCCAGCCCCCATATATATACAGTATGATGGCCCCAGTTCCTTGAAATATATAGTATGATGGCCCCAGTCCCCATATATACAGTATGATGGCCCCAGTTCCTTCAAATATACAGTATGATGGCCCCAGCCCCCATATATACAGTATGATGGCCCCAGTTCCTCCAAATATGCAGTATGATGGCCCCAGCCCCCATATATATACAGTATGATGGCCCCAGTTCCTCGAAATATACAGTATGATGGCCCCAGCCCCCATATACAGTGGGGCAAAAAAGTATTTAGTCATTCAGCAATAGTGCAAGTTCCAGCACTTAAAAAGATGAGAGGCGTCTGTAATTTACATCATAGGTAGACCTCAACTATGGGAGACAAACTGAGAAAAAAAAACCAAGAAAATCACATTGTCTGTTTTTTTAACATTTTATTTGCATTTTATGGTGGAAAATAAGTATTTGGTCAGAAACAAACAATCAAGATTTCTGGCTCTCACAGACCTGTAACTTCTTCTTTTTTGAGTCTCCTCTTTCCTCCACTCATTACCTGTAGTAATGGCACCTGTTTAAACTTGTTATCAGTATAAAAAGACACCTGTGCACACCCTCAAACAGTCTGACTCCAAACTCCACTATGGTGAAGACCAAAGAGCTGTCAAAGGACACCAGAAACTAAATTGTAGCCCTGCACCAGGCTGGGAAGACTGAATCTGCAATAGCCAACCAGCTTGGAGTGAAGAAATCAACAGTGGGAGCAATAATTAGAAAATGGAAGACATTCAAGACCACTGATAATCTCCCTCGATCTGGGGCTCCACGCAAAATCCCACCCCGTGGGGTCAGAATGATCACAAGAACGGTGAGCAAAAATCCCAGAACCACGCGGGGGGACCTAGTGAATGAACTGCAGAGAGCTGGGACCAATGTAACAAGGCCTACCATAAGTAACACACTACGCCACCATAGACTCAGATCCTGCAGTGCCAGACGTGTCCCACTGCTTAAGCCAGTACATGTCCGGGCCCATCTGAAGTTTGCTAGAGAGCATTTGGATGATCCAGAGGAGTTTTGGGAGAATGTGCTATGGTCTGATGAAACCAAACTGGAACTGTTTGGTAGAAACACAACTTGTCGTGTTTGGAGGAAAAAGAATACTGAGTTGCATCCATCAAACACCATACCTACTGTAAAGCATGGTGGTGGAAACATCATGCTTTGGGGCTGTTTCTCTGCAAAGGGGCCAGGACGACTGATCCGGGTACATGAAAGAATGAATGGGGCCATGTATCGTGAGATTTTGAGTGCAAACCTCCTTCCATCAGCAAGGGCATTGAAGATGAAACGTGGCTGGGTCTTTCAACATGACAATGATCCAAAGCACACCGCCAGGGCAACGAAGGAGTGGCTTCGTAAGAAGCATTTCAAGGTCCTGGAGTGGCCTAGCCAGTCTCCAGATCTCAACCCTATAGAAAACCTTTGGAGGGAGTTGAAAATCCGTGTTGCCAAGCGAAAAGCCAAAAACATCACTGCTCTAGAGGAGATCTGCATGGAGGAATGGGCCAACATACCAACAACAGTGTGTGGCAACCTTGTGAAGACTTACAGTAAACGTTTGACCTCTGTCATTGCCAACAAAGGATATATTACAAAGTATTGAGATGAAATTTTGTTTCTGACCAAATACTTATTTTCCACCATAATATGCAAATAAAATGTTAAAAAAACAGACAATGTGATTTTCTGGATTTTTTTTTCTCAGTTTGTCTCCCATAGTTGAGGTCTACCTATGATGTAAATTACAGACGCCTCTCATCTTTTTAAGTGGTGGAACTTGCACTATTGCTGAATGACTAAATACTTTTTTGCCCCACTGTATATACAGTGTGATGGCAGCTGCTCCCATATATATAGTATGATGGCCCCAGTTCCCCGATATATACAGTTTGATGAACCCAATTCCTGCAACTATACAGTATGATGGCCCCAGCCCCCATATATATACAGTATGATGGCCCCAGTTCCTCGAAATATACAGTATGATGGCCCCAGCCCCCATATATATATACAGTATGATGGTCCCAGTTCCTCGAAATATACAGTATGATGGCCCCAGCCCCCATATATACAGTATGATGGCCCCAGTTCCTCGAAATATACAGTATGATGGCCCCAGCCCCCATATATACAGTATGATGGCCCCAGTTCCTCGAAATATCCTGTATGATGGCCCCAGTTCCTCCAAATATACAGTATGATGGCCCCAGCCCCCATATATATACAGTATGATGGCCCCAGTTCCCCATATATATCGTTTGATGTACCTAGTTCCTCCAAATATACAGTATGATGGCCCCAGCCCCCATATATACAGTATGATGGCCCCAGTTCCTCCAAATATACAGTATGATGGCCCCAGCCCCCATATATACAGTATGATGGCCTCAGTTCCTCCATATATATACTGTATGATGGCCCCAGCCCCATATATACAGTATGATGGCCCCAGTTCCTCGAAATATACAGTATGATGGCCCCAGCCCCCATATATACAGCATGATAGCCCCAGTTTCTCCAAATATACAGTATGATGGCCCCAGCCCCCATATATATACAGTATGATGGCCCCAGTTCCTCCAAATATACAGTATGATTGCCCCAGCCCCCCATATATACAGTATGATGGCTCCAGTTCCCCCATATAGAAATGTATATGGAGCGCCCCCAGACGCAGGGCAGTGGGGTACTCGGTACCGGGTCCCTCTGTCTCGGTTCTGGGGATGTCACGGTGGCCCGACCCGGTCCGTGGCCCTGCTAAGGGGCGTCCAATTAAAGGTGTAGGTAGAAGTCTGTCAAGTGTTCGTGACGCCACCTGTGGTATTCAGTCAGGATGACCGAAGCTGCTAGGGGTCCGCTGGGGTGTTGGAATGGCAGCTAGATGGTATACCTTCCCACAGGTGAAGTATGTCCCCAGGGCTTCCCTTGAGATGTAGATGGTAATGATGTAGGTCGCAGTAAATAACGAGGACACAGGGCTGCAGTCTCTTTACTTTTTACTGTAGGCTTCGGCATCCACAATCCAGAGCACTGCTAACAGGGCTGGCTGAGACTGGCCGGTCCGAAGGCACATCCAGAGTTCCCTTTGCAGGTGGAAATCAGTAGCCTTCCTACTTAGCGCCTGTGTGTTGTAGTACCTCCCTGCTGAGCACCACGGGATAGTCCTCACAACTCTTTCTATCTGTTTCTGATGTTCTCTCTCTCCATCCCCCAGTGTGGATAGGACGCACCCGTATGATGGGGTAGGCCTGGAGTTATTTTATAGGGACCCTAGAGACGCCCCTCTCCCACAATTGCCTCCATTGTCTGCTTAGGTGAAAATGGTGAGACAGCCAACCTAAATTTACCTGCCCGGCCGTGGTTGGAGTAGTGCGTAGAACCAGTACTCCCTCGGTATTCCGGTCAGCGGCTAAGTGCCTCAGAAGGATGTTGCCACGATCTTAGGGGCACGACTCCTCCCGGTATTTCTCCTTTGTGCTATGTCTGTGATCTCGTTTTCTCACTTCTCCACAATATACTCCGCTTCTTGTCCTTTCTTAAGATACCGCCGCAAGGTAGTGCAGGCGCGGTTCCGTAACGATCTGTCTCTTGCTAGGCCACTGTCAGGATCGCACCCCTGACAGGGACCCCCTGAATCTTTCCCCGCAACAACCTCTCTCACAGGATGTTGCCTGGGCAAAACCCAGTCAACTTCTCTCTAACTTCCTATCCAACCCCCAGTTTTACCAGAGTGTGAGGAGTGACCTAATACATAGCACCTTTTGCTCCCCCTGGTGGCTGGAATGTGAAGTGTAGTGTGTGCCTGTGATACCTGGTCAGGTGAACTCCTTTAGTGCAATCAGACGTAACATCACTCCCCTTAGTGGCAGAGCGACATTACTGCAATGACCAGGACTCTGGGGCGCTGCATATAATGGCCACAGCCCCTATATATACAGTATTACAGTATGATGGCCCCAGTTCCCCCCATACATAAAGTATGATGGCCCCCTGCCCCCATATATAGTGTGATGGTCGCAGCTCCCATATATATAGTATGATGGCCCCAGCTCCCATATATAAAGCATTATGGCCCCAATTCCCCCATGTATATAGCATGATGGCCCCAGCTCCCATATATATAGCATGATGGCCCCAGTTCCCCATATATATATACAGTATGATGGCCCCAGTTCCCCCCATTTTTATAGTATGATGGCTCCAGCTCCCCCATGTATAGTATGATGGCCCCAGCCCCAATATATATATAGTATGATGGCTCCAATTCCCCCATGTATAGTATGATGGCCCCAGTTCCCCCTTATATATACAGTATGATGGCCCCATCCCCCATATATACAGTATGATGGCCCCAGCCCCCATATATACAGTGTGATTGCCTCAGCTCTCATATATATAGTTTGATGGCCCCAGCTCCTATATATATAGCATGATGGCCCCAGCTCCCATATATATAGCATGATGGCCCCAATTCCCCCATGTATATAGTACGATGGCCCCAGTCCCCATATATAAAGAATGATGGCTCCAGTTCCTCCATACATAAAGTATGATGGCCCCAGTCCCCATATATACAGTATTACAGTATGATGGCCCCAGTTCCCCTATATATAAAGTATGATGGCCCCCTGCCCCATATATACAGTATGATGGCCCCAGTTCCTCCATATATAAAGTATGATGGCCCCAGCCCTCATATATACAGTATGATGACCCCAGTTCCTCCATATCTAAAGTATGATGGCCCCAGCCCACACATATACAGTATGATGGCCCCAGTTCCACCATTATATATAGTATGATGGTCCCAGTTTCCCTATATATAAAGTATGATGGCCCCTGCCCCCATATATACAGTATGATGGCCCCATATATACAGTATTACAGTATGATAGCCCCTGTTCACCCCATATATAAAGTATGATGGCCCCAGCCCCCATATATACAGTATGATGACCCCCATATATACAGTATTACAGTATGATAGCCCCTGTTCCCCCATATATAGAGTATGATGGCCCCAGCCCCAATATATACAGTATGATGGCCCCAGTTCCTCCATATATAAAGTATGATGACCCCAACCCCCATATATACAGTATGATGGCCCCAGCCCCCATATATGGTAGGATGGCCCAACAGCCCGTTCATATAACACTCCTGGCACTGCAGGCTCCATCTTCTCTTCTGGCCTGTAGAGAATTGCGAGACAATGACATCATTGTACCCCCTGCATGAACACACTGAGGTCTCACAAGCCGCGGTCTGCAGCTTATGAGACAGAAGACTGATGCGCGAGCCATGTCTGCTGCTGACCGCACGACAGCATAGCAGACACGGCCACACGCAGTTTGCTGTGCGTGGCCATCAGGCAGCCGACCCTGCACAGTTGCTGGGGTAGCGGCCCGGGGGGCATTTGCCACCCTGCCACCTGGCCCATCCAGCCCTTGTGAAACTGTAAACTCTTTATTCCCTTAATGTCTGCCCTATTCTGTCTCCTCAGGTCACCTGGCGAATACAACGAGATATATTATTATTATCTTAAGACTCTACAGAAGACGTCCATTACATTATACAGCATTGTTTTTGCTCTCGGGATTATCGGTAATGGCTTAGTCATCTGGATTGCTGGATTCAGGATGAAGAATACAATCAGCGCCGTGTGGTTTCTCCACCTGGCCATCGCGGACTTCCTGTGCTGCTCATCTCTCCCCCTGAGAATTCTTGAGTGGGCTGCAGATTTCTCATACGTCCTAGATTTTCCATATTGCATAGTGAACTTTGTTCTGTTTAATGTGAACATGAGCGCCAGTGTTCTCCTCCTGACGGCCATGAGTATTGACCGCTGGGTGTCCGTCATGTGGCCATTCTGGGCCAAAGTTCATAGATCTCGTAACCTGGCGAGAATCAGTGCAGCGATCATCTGGGGGCTGAGCTTCATTGTGGCCGGTGCTGTGTATTACATATATAGATACCATGTAGGTTCTCTATATGAATGGTGTATATATAGATATTACATTTATCATTATAACCCAGAATTATATCAGACCATTCAGTGGATCAGATTGGTTATAATGTGTGTGATCCCGTTTCTCATCATTGTCATCTCGTATGTCACCATTTTCTACAAACTTAGAAAAAGTAAGAGATCCCAGAGATCTCAGAGATCCTCCAGGATCATCACCGCTGTTATATCGTGTTTTTTCATCTGCTGGTTTCCATATTACATCTGCCGACTAACACCCTGGTATCCTAGATATTACATGACACCCAATTTTTGGGATTACATAACATACCATATAGTAGACACTATCAATACCAGCCTGGCTTGTTTGAACAGTTGCCTGAATCCGATCATTTATGTGTTCCTGACACCGGATTTCCAACACGGTTTCCTCAGCTCCATCCCCTCCAGGCTAGAAAGAGCCTTCGGTGACCATCCTAATGACCTGAGCAGAGAGCGAGGAGACGCAGGAGACACTCGCCCTGCTGCTGTGTAATGGATATTCCTGGAATCTCCTCTATGTGACACATCTTAACCCCTTGGAGACTAGGACATTTTTCCATTTTCTTTCCTTTTTCCTTTCCAAAATTCATAAAACGTTATTTTCCCATGAAGGACTGATTGTTGCAGGATGAAATGTAATTCTGAAAGTCTCCCTTTATGTTACCACATAATGTGCTGAAAAATGGGTGAAAAAATAATCTCAAGTGAAGTGAAATGGTGAAAAACAAATTGTAATTCCGCCATATTAATAAAGTGACCCAGTAAATCACATCAGTGAACCCCTTCACCACCTTGGGAGTTTCAGTTTTTTGCTCCCGTTATTCCCAGAGCCATAACTTTGTTATTTTTCCATCAGTAAGGCCTTGTTTTTTGCGGGACGAGTTGCACTTTTAAATGACGCCATTGGTTTTGCCATATAATGTACTGAAAATGGGAAAAAAATGAAACTGTGGCGAATTTGCAAAAAAAAAATTAATTCCACAATTGCTTTTTATTTTATGTTTTGCTATGTTCACCAAATGCTAACACTGACCTGCCATGATGATTCTCCGTCATTATGAGCATGCCGATACCAAACATGTTTACAAGGTCAGACTGGCCCACCAGAAGATTCTTCAGTGGGCCCAGGCACTGACATCTGCTGGAATACAGGGCCGGCAGCTGCTGAGGGCCCCCGCAGCCTCAGGGGCCACAGACAGTGGTGTGTCACTAATAACGGCACACCACACAGCTGCTATGGGGCCTGTCAGGGGGTCTGCTCAGCACCAACAGCAGTGGAGGAGCAGCGGGTGACAGGAGGCAGGAGCCGGCTGCTGGCTAAAGCTTGTGCCCTCTGCTTGTTGGCCTAATGCATATTGATATGTATTGCAACAACTATTGTTTGTTTAATATGATGTGATTTTTATGTCTGCATGCATATTGTTCACATGTCAACAAAGTTAAAAGAAAAAAAAAAAAAAGTCCTCATTTGCAGACAGGATGTTGCTCCTCCCTCTCTCCCTGTGAGCACATTCTGGTGTGTGCAACTGAAACTGAAAGTCACAGAATATCTCTATCAGAAACCAGATTGATCCTGTTCTCATTATGTACCCGTATTTTTCGGACTATAAGACGCACCGGACTATAAGGCGCACCCAGGTTTTAGAGGTGGAAAATAGGGGACAAAAATATTTAAAGCAAAAAAATGTGGTAAAATATTTATTAACATAAATAACATACTATTATTAGTGTTGAGCGATACCGTCCGATACTTGAAAGTATCGGTATCGGAAAGTATTAGATTAGGCATTCAGGACCTGAAATTACGTCACGGCTTGCTGTGATTGGTCGCGTCGCGGTAAAATGTTCGGCACGCAACCAATCACAAGCCGGGACGTAATTTTAAAATGCGCGCGTTTACTGCCTCCCGTGACGCCACGGCTTGTGATTGGTCGCGTCGCCCATGTGACCGCGACGCGACCAATCACAAGCCGTGACGTAATTTTCAAATCCTGAATGCCTAGAATAAGGCATTCAGGAACTGAAAATTACGTCACGGCTTGCTGTGATTGGTCGCGTCGCGGTCACATGGGCGGCACGCGACCAATCAGAAGCCGTGACGTCACGGAAGCCATTAAACGCGCGCATTTTAAGCAAAGAAGGCTCCCGGTTACGGCGGTAAAGTCCAGGGGCCTCCGGACAGGTGAGTATATCCCTATTTTTTATTTTAATTCTTTCTTTTACACATTAATGTTGTTTCGATACCGATACCCGATACCACAAAAGTATCAGATCTCGGTATCGAAATTCCGATACCCGCAAGTATCGGCCGATACCCGATACTTGCGGTATCGGAATGCTCAACACTAACTATTATATGTGGTGTTATTATATATAATAGTGTGTTATTATGTTGGAAGCTGCGGGACCAGTGTGGCGTCTGTACAGTACTATATGAAGACGCTGGAGGGTGAGTATAAGAATGGGGGCACAGGGCTGATATTTAAAGCACCACTCCAGCACTGCAAAATAGCACTGGAGTGCTGCTTTAAAATCCCATGGGAGAACTATAACTCCCAGCATGTCCTGCAGATCCTATGACATGCTGGGAGTTATAGTTCACCACAGGAGGGGCAGAGTGCTTTATTGTGTGTTGTAGACTAACCTCTTAATTGTGGCAGCCAGCCACTGTGGTGAGGGAAAAGCATCCCATGACTGCACACAGAGCCCTCCCTCTTGTTGCCTTTCCACAGCACGGGTTATGAGGAAGCTGCAGATTCTAGTGGGGAGTCTGAAGGACCTGTGATGATGTCAGGAAGAGGGAGGGCTCTGTCATGTGATGCTCCAGCCCGCGCACTTCTGACATCATCACAGGTCCTGTTTGTGCACAACCCTCGGCGTCCAAGCATGGCAGGCAGGTACCCAGCGATCTCCTCTCCGCTCTGGCCCTTGCTGCTGGTGCTGCCTCCTCCCCAGGACACACAAATCTCCCTAGCTGCTGTAGGAAGCAATGTTTTTTCCTGCTTAAGTGCAGTATTCGTTTGCTGCTCCCGGCTCACCGCTCAGCTGATCGGTGGGCGGGGAGCCGCTCATAAATATTCACTGCACTTAATGATCGGGACCACGTGGTTTCCCAGCTCTGATTCCAGGCAGCGGGGACATTCTGAAGTGGGATAACAGTGCGGTCCCACTCACTGCTGCCCCCCTCCCCACATGCTACATCCGGACCATAAGATGCACCCACACTTTCCTCCCAAATTTGGAGGAAAAAAAGTGCGTCTTATAGTCCGAAAAATACGGTATGCTGAATGTTCGTAGTTCTCAATAAATGAACATTCTCTGTTGCTCATTGTGGACATCACGCTGATTAACCTGCTGCTAACAGGTTATCGGCCCAGAAGTCAAAGCAGTTCCAAACCTGCAGAGCACAGAGATAGAAATACAACAGCAAACTGAGAAGAAGTAAAATGGCCGCCAGCAGCAACTCAACAAAGTTTACAGTGCCAAGCCTGAATAACCAGAACTACCAATCCTGGAAATTCAAGGTGAAGATGCTGCTGATAAGAGAAGGTACGTGGAAATACACTCAGGACCCTAAGCCTGACCCAGTGCCACAGGAATGGCTAGAAATGAATCAGAAAGCACACAGCACCATATCACTCAGTATAGAGGATAATCAGATTGTGCATGTGTGCAAGTGTGAATTTGCAAAGGAAATGTGGGAGCAGTTGCAGAAAGTACATGAGAGAATAAATTTAAGTAATAAACTCTATCTAAAGAGAAAGCTGTATCAGTTTAAGCTACACAATGACCAGGACATGCAGGACTACATTAGAAATACTCTAGAGACTGTAGAGTGCCTGCGGGGCATTGGGGAAGATATGAAGGACTTCCATGTAGCAGCACTATTACTTAGTGGTCTCCCAGAAAGCTATGATACGCTTGTAACTGCATTAGATGCACGCCCAGATGATGAGCTGACATTGGAGTACGTCAGAGGAAAGCTTGTAGATGAATATAAGAGAAAGGCTGAAAATGTGAGCAGCCAAATATGTAACAAGGAAACTGCTTTACAAACACATGATGTGCCCACCAGCAGAATCCACCCTAAAGAGACACGTGAATGTTTTGTATGCAAGAAGCCAGGTCATTTAAAAGCTGAATGCAGAGTCTGGAAAGCTAAAATGAATCAGCTGAAAAAGCAAAACAGCCAACAGAGAGTTAAGAGTGCTGTATCTGAAAACAATGATTCGGCAAATACTGAAGCTGCATTCACATCAGTCAATGCATTTAAATCAAAGCATGCATGGTGTATAGATTCTGGTGCAACCAGCCACATGACCAATAACAGAGACTTCTTTACTAAGCTTATGTTGTGAATTAGACTTTTTGGCTCCCTCTTGTGGTTACTAGTGATATGACTCTGGGATTTCCTTCCCTCAGTTTGCACCCACCTGGGTCGTTAGTCCAGGGGTGTTGCTATATAAACCTCCTGGATCCTTAGTCCAGTGCCTGGCATAGTTGTAATCAGATCCTTTTTGTTTGCTCCTATCTGCTGGTCCTGGTTCGTGCAATATTAAGCTAAGTCCTGCTTCTTTGTTTTTTCAGTTATTTGCTTGCTCTCATTTTTGTCCAGCTTGTACTAAATGTGATTCCTGTCCTTGCTGGAAGCTCTAGGGGGCTGGTGTTCTCCCCCGGGCCGTTAGACGGTTCGGGGGTTCTTGAATTTCCAGCGTGGATATTTTTGATAGGGTTTTTGCTGACCATATAAGTTATCTTACTATATTCTGCTATTAGCTAGTGGGCCTCTCTTTGCTAAATACCTAGCTCATTCTTACGTTTGTCTTTTCCTCTTACCTCACCGTTATTATTTGTGGGGGGCTTGTATCCAACTTTTGGGGTCTTTTCTCTGGAGGCAAGAAAGGTCTTTCTTTTCCCTTCTAGGGTTAGTTAGTTCTCCGGCTGGCGCGAGACGTCTAGAATCAACGTAGGCACGTTCCCCGGCTGCTGTTATTTGTGGTGCTAGGATTAGATATATGGTCAGCCCAGTTACCACTGCCCTATGAGCTGGTTTTTGTGTTTGCAGACTTAAATAAGTCAGAGAAAGTGATAATGGCGAACGGTCAGTATATGAACTCAGAAGGCATAGGAGACGGTTATATTAATTGTAACATCTCTGCAACACAAAGTAGAAGGATTCATGTAAAAGATGTACTATATGTGCCTAGTCTTGAAAGTAATCTATTATCTGTGAAAAAGCTCACAAAACAAGGTAATGAAGTTACATTTAAGGAAGATAGCTGCATCATCTCAAAAGAGGGTCACACATTAGCAAAAGGAAAAATCAGAGATGAACTGTATCAGTTGAAATGTACAGAGTGTGCATGCACAGCTAAGCAAGAACTGCACAAGAACTGTATTCATGTATGGCACAGGCGGGTTGCGCATAGAGACCCAGAAGCAATAAGAAAGTTATTTCAAGAACAATTAGCTGACAATATTACAATTGATTCATGTACTCAGACAATGAAGTGTTCCAGCTGTATTAACCCCTTCATGACCAGCCTATTTTGGCCTTAATGACCTTGCCGTTTTTTGCAATTCTGACCAGTGTCCTTTTATGAGGTAATAACTCAGGAACGCTTCAACGGATCCTAGCTATTCTGAGATTGTTTTTTCGTGACATATTGGGCTTCATGTTAGTGGTAAATTTAGGTCGATAATTTCTGAGTTTATTTGTGAAAAAAACGGAAATTTGGCAAAAATTTTGAAAATTTCCCAATTTTCACATTTTGAATTTTTATTCTGTTAAACCAGAGAGTTATGTGACACAAAATAGTTAATAAATAACATTTCCCACATGTCTACTTTACATCAGCACAATTTTGGAAACAAATTTTTTTTTTGCTAGGAAGTTATAAGGGTTAAAATTTGACCAGTGATTTCTCATTTTTACAACAAAATTTACAAAACCATTTTTTTTAGGGACCACCTCACATTTGAAGTCAGTTTGAGGGTTCTATATGGCTGAAAATACCCAAAAGTGACACCATTCTAAAAACTGCACCCCTCAGGGTGCTCAAAACCACATTCAAGAAGTTTATTAACCCTTCAGGTGTTTCACAGCAGCAGAAGCAACATGGAAGTAAAAAATGAACATTTAACTTTTTAGTCACAAAAATTATCTTTTAGCAACAATTTTTTTTATTTTTCTAAGGGTAAAAGGAGAAACTGGACCACGAACTTTGTTGTCCAATTTGTCCTGAGTATGCTGATACCTCATATGTGGGGGTAAACTACTGTTTGGGCGAACAACAGGGCTCAGAAGGGAAGGAGCGCCATTTGACTTTTTCAATGAAAAATTGGCTCCAATCTTTAGCGGACACCATGTCGCGTATGGAGAGCCCCCGTGTGCCTAAACATTGGAGCTCCCCCACAAGTGACCCCATTTTGGAAACTAGACCCCCCAAGGAACTTATCTAGAAGCATAGTGAGCACTTTAAACCCCCAGGTGCTTCACAAATTGATCCGTAAAAATGAAAAAGTACTTTTTTTCACACAAAATTTATTTTAGCCTCAATTTTTTCATTTTCACATGGGCAACAGGATAAAATGGATCCTAAAATTTGTTGGGCAATTTCTCCTGAGTACGCCGATACCTCATATGTGGGGGTAAACCACTGTTTGGGTGCATGGCAAGGCTCGGAAGGGGAGGCGTGCCATTTGACTTTTTGAATGGAAAATTAGCTCCAATCGTTAGCGGACACCATGTCGCGTTTGGAGAGCCCCTGTGTGCCTAAACATTGGAGCTCCCCCACAAGTGACCCCATTTTGGAAACTAGACCTCCCAAGGAACTAATCTAGATGTGTGGTGAGCACTTTGAACCCCCAAGTGCTTCACAGAAGTTTATAACGCAGAGCCATGAAAATAAAAAATAATTTTTCTTTTCTCAAAAATGATTTTTTAGCCCACAATTTTTTATTTTCCCAAGGGTAAAAGGAGAAATTGGACCCCAAAAGTTGTTGTCCAGTTTCTCCTGAGTACGCTGATACCCCATATGTGGGGGTAAACCACTGTTTGGGCACATGCCGGGGCTCGGAAGGGAAGTAGTGACGTTTTGGAATGTAGACTTTGATGGAATGGTCTGCGGGCATCATGTTACGTTTGCAGAGCCCCTGATATGCTTAAACAGTAGAAACCCCCCACAAGTGACCCCATTTTGGAAACTAGACCCCCCAAGGAACTTTGTTGTGAATTTGCTTTTTGCTCCCTCTAGTGGTTACTAGTTTTTTGACTCTGGTTTTTCTGTCATTCCTTTTATCCGCACCTGGGTCGTTAGTTAGGGGTGTTGCTATATAAGCTCCCTGGACCTTCAGTTCAATGCCTGGCAACTTAGTTATCAGAGCTAGTCTGCTGTGCTCTTGTCTACTGATCCTGGTTCCAGTTATATCAGCTAAGTCTGCCTTTTGCTTTTTGCTATTTGTTTTGGTTTTGTATTTTTGTCCAGCTTGTTCCAAATCTATATCCTGATCTTTGCTGGAAGCTCTAGGGGGCTGGTGTTCTCCCCCCGGACCGTTAGACGGTTCGGGGGTTCTTGAATTTCCAGTGTGGATTTTGATAGGGTTTTTGTTGACCATATAAGTTACCTTTCTTTATTCTGCTATCAGTAAGCGGGCCTCTCTGTGCTAAACCTGGTTCATTTCTGTGTTTGTCATTTCCTCTTACCTCACCGTCATTATTTGTGGGGGGCTTCTATCCAGCTTTGGGGTCCCCTTCTCTGGAGGCAAGAAAGGTCTTTGTTTTCCTCTACTAGGGGTAGCTAGATTCTCCGGCTGGCGCGTGTCATCTAGAATCAACGTAGGAATGATCCCCGGCTACTTCTAGTGTTGGCGTTAGGAGTAGATATATGGTCAACCCAGTTTCCACTGCCCTATGAGCTGGATTTTTGTATTCTGCAGACTTCCACGTTCCTCTGAGACCCTCGCCATTGGGGTCATAACAGAACTTATCTAGATGTGTGGTGAGCACGTTCAACCCCCAAGTGCTTCACAGAAGTTTACAACGCAGAGCCGTGAAAATAAAAAATCATTTTTCTTTCCTCAAAAAAGATGTTTTAGCAAGCAATTTTTTATTTTCACAAGGGTAACAGGAGAAATTGGACCCCAATATTTGTTGCCCAGTTTGTTGTGAGTACGCTGATACCCCATATGTGGGGGTAAACCACTGTTTGGGCACACGTCAGGGCTCGGAAGGGAAGTAGTGACATTTGAAATGCAGACTTTGATGGAATGGTCTGCGGGCGTCACATTGCATTTGCAGAGCCCCTGATGTGCCTAAACAGTAGAAACACCCCACAAGTGACCCCATTTTGGAAACTAGACCCCCGAAGGAACTTATCTAGATGTGTGATGAGCACGTTCAACCCCCAAGTGCTTCACAGAAGTTTGCAACGCAGAGCCGTGAAAATAAAAAATCATTTTTCTTTCCTCAAAAAAGATGTTTTAGCAAGCAATTTTTTATTTTTGCAAGGGTAACAGGAGAAATTGGGCCCCAATATTTGTTGCCCAGTTTGTTGTGAGTGTGCTGGTACCCCATATGTTGGGGTAAACCACTGTTTGGGCGCACGTCAGGGCTCGGAAGGGAAGTAGTGACATTTGAAATGCAGACTTTGATGGAATGGTCGGTGGGCATCACGTCGCATTTGCAGAGCCCCTGATGTGCCTAAACAGTAGAAACACCCCACAAGTGACCCCATTTTGGAAACTAGACCCCCGAAGGAACTTATCTAGATGTGTGGTGAGCACTTTCAACCCCCAAGTGCTTCACAGAAGTTTATAACGCAGAGCCGTGAAAATAAAAAATAATTGTTCTTTCCTCAAAAATTATGTTTTAGCAAGTAATTTTTTATTTTTGCAAGGGTAACAGGAGAAATTGGACACCAACAGTTGTTGCCCAGTTTGTCCTGAGTACGATGATACCCCAAATGTGGGGGTAAACCACTGTTTGGGCGCACGTCGGGGCTTGGAAGGGAGGGAGCACCATTTGACTTTTTGAACGCAAGATTGGCTGGAATCAATGGTGGCGCCATGTTGCGTTTGGAGACCCCTGATGTGCCTAAACAGTGGAAACCCCTCAATTCTAACTTCAACACTAACCCCAACACACCCCTAATCCTAATCCCAACTGTAGCCATAACCCTAATCACAACCCTAACCTCAACACACCCCTAACCACAACCCTAACCCCAACACACCCATAACCCTAATTCCAACCCTAACCCTAATCCTAATCCCAACCCTAACCACAACTGTAACCCCAACACACCCCTAACCCTATCCGTAACCCTAACCACAAGCCTAATCTTAACCCTATTTCCAACCCTAGCCCTAATTCCAACCCTAACTCTAATTCCAACCCTAACCCTAAGTCTATGTGCCCACGTTGCGGATTCGTGTGAGATTTTTCCGCACGATTTTTGAAAAATCTGCAGGTAAAAGGCACTGCGTTTTACCTGCGGATTTACAGCAGATTTCCAGTGTTTTTTTGTGCGGATTTCACCTGCGGATTCCTATTGAGGAACAGGTGTAAAACGCTGCGGAATCCGCACAAAGAATTGACATGCTGCGGAAAATACAACGCAGCGTTTCTGCACGGAATTTTCCGCACCATGGGCACAGCGGATTTGGTTTTCCATAGGTGTACATGGTACTGTAAACCTGATGGAAAACTGCTACGAATTCGCAGCGGCCAATCCGCTGCAGATCCGCGGCCAATCCGCTGCGGATCCACGGCCAATCCGCTGCGGATCCGCGGCCAATCCGCTGCGGATCTGCAGCCAAATCCGCACTGTGTGCACATGCCATAACCCTAACCCTACCCCTAACCCTAACTCTACCCGTAACCCTAACCCTAACCCTACCCCTAGTTCTAACCCTAGTTGAAACCCTAACCCTAGTGGAAAAAGAAAAAAAAATATTTTCTTTATTTTATTATTGTCCCTACCTATGGGGGTGATAAAGGGGGGGTTTATTTATTATTTTTTTTATTTTGATCGCTGTGATAGAACCTACCACAGCGATCAAAATGTAGTTGTAATGAATCTGCCGGCCGGCAGATTCGGCGGGCGCACTGAGCATGCGCCCGCCATTTTGGAAGATGGTGGCGCCCATGGAGAAAACGAACCGACACCGGGAGCCTCGGTAAGTATAAGGGGGGGAGATCGGGGCACGGGGGGCGTCGGAGCACGGGGGGGGTGACATAGGAGCACGGGGGGAGCGGACAGGATGATGGGGGAGCAGAGCACAGGACGGAGGGGACTACGGGACAGATCGGTGGCTTGGGGGGGCGATCGGTGGGGTGGGGGGGGCTCACATAAGTGTTTCCAGCCATGGCCGATGATATTGCAGCATCGGCCATGGCTGGATTGTAATATTTCACCAGTTTTTTAGGTGAAATATTACGAATCGCTCTGATTGGCAGTTTCACTTTCAACAGCCAATCAGAGTGATCGTAGCCATGGGGGGGTGAAGCCACCCCCCCTGGGCTGAAGTACCACTCCCCCTGTCCCTGCAGATCGGGTGAAATTGGAGTTAACCCTTTCACCCGATCTGCAGGGACGCGATCATTCTATGATGCCACATAGGCGTCATGGGTCGAATTGGCACCGACTTTCATGATGCCTACGTGGCGTCAAAGGTCGGGAAGGGGTTAAAGGGAAAATGTCCAGAAAGGCCTTTCCTAAGAAAAGTACTACAAGAACAGAACAACCACTAGATTTAGTACACATGGATATCTGTGGTCCAATGCGTACTCAGACCCCTGGAAAGAAAAGATATTTTCTTACATTTATTGATGACAATTCAAGATATACAGTTGTCCATTTACTTCACAGCAAAAATGAAGTTCCGGAGAAACTTGGAATATATCTAGCTGAAGTACATAACAAGTTTGGAAGAATGCCAAAAACTTTATGTGCAGATAATGGAACTGAGTATACAAGTAATGAAACACAGAGCATTTTAAAGAGAAATGGAATCATATTTCAAACTACTGTACCATACAACCCTGAGGAAAATGGTATAGCAGAAAGAAGGAACTGCACTCTCTGTGAAAGCGCAAGGAGTATGTTATTTGATGAAAATTTGCCTACAGTATATTGGGGCGAAGCTATTATGACAGCTTGTTATCTTCAGAACAGACTACCAAGTAAAGCGACAGAGAAAACTCCATTTGAGCAATGGAATGGTACAAAACCAAAACTTCAACACATAAGGATTTTCAGAAGTAAAGCATTTGCACATGTTCCCAAAGAAAAACGAACCAAGTGGGAATCTCATGCCAAGGAAGGCATCCTGGTAGGCTACAGTGAAACCCAGAAAGGTTATAGAATTCTACACCCAGAGACAAACAAGGTCACAACAAGTAATGATGTAGTGTTTGATGAAAACTTTGTGTCACCCAAGTTTTATGACATTATGCCAGTAGTCCAGATGAAGCAACAACAACAATCTCAATCACAATTACAAGACAACAAAGAAAAGAATGTAGAAGTCTGGCTAGACTCTTCAACCACTGAAGGAACAACAAAAGGCCTAAGTGAACCTGAAATCAGAAGGTCGTCAAGATTAAACAAAGGAATACCAGCTAAACGTTTATCCTACGTTGTGAAGACACTACCTGAGTCAGAACCACAGTCATGGGATGAAATGCAGAAACTACCCACCCATGAAAGAACAAAGTGGATCAATGCCGCGAATGAAGAAATGAACTCACTTCATCAACTTCAAACTTGGAAACTCACTGAGTTACCACAAGGTAAAAAGGCAATTAAGTGCAAGTGGGTATTTAAAACCAAATATGATTCTGAAGGTAAAGTCCACAGATTTAAAGCGAGATTGGTCGCAAAAGGATATTCTCAAAAATATGGCGAAGACTATGATGCTACTTTTTCCCCGGTCGCTAAGCAGACAACATTTAGAGCATTGTTGGCGGTAGCTGCAGTACAAAGGATGTTTGTCAGACATTTGGATATCAAAACCGCATTTTTAAATGGTGACATTGAGGAGGACTTATACATGACTCAACCTGAAGGTTATATAAAGGAAGGTGAACAGAATCTTGTTTGCAAACTACAAAAATCTCTTTATGGTCTTAAGCAATCAGCGAGAGCATGGAATACTAAAATGAACAAAGTTTTGTTAGAAGAAGGATTTAAAAGAGGTCAAGCGGATCCATGCCTGTACACGAGATATACAGATGGAAAATGTATGTATATTCTCTTATATGTGGACGATGTAATTGTAGTTCATCAAGAAGAAGCTGAAATTGGGAAAATTACTAAAATTTTGAACCAGCATTTTGAAACGAAAGACCTAGGAAATGTGACATATTATCTAGGAATCCACATCCAGAGAGAGGAAGATGGAAGTTTTCTTTTAAATCAAAGTGCAAAGATTAATTCAATTTTGGATCAGTTCGGAATGTCGGAGGCCAAAGGTGTATCAACGCCAATGGAATCATCCTACCTGAAACTGGAAGAAGGTGACCTGTTGCCTAACAATGCGAAATATCGACAGGCAGTGGGGGCACTTCTATATATATCAACTATGACTCGACCGGATATTACAACAGCAGTTGGAATATTGTGCAGATATGTGGAGAAACCGCGCCAAAAAGACTGGAATGCCGTTAAAAGAGTTCTCCAATATTTAAAAGGGACACAAGGTGTAAATTTAAAAATATCTGCAGCAGGAAATCTTAAACTCACCGGCTATGTTGACTCAGATTGGGCTGGTGATTCACAAGATCGTAAATCCACAAGCGGATACGTATTTAAACTTGGAGAAAGCTCAATCTCCTGGTCTAGTAGAAAACAAGTGTCTGTTGCTTTGTCATCTACAGAAGCTGAGTATGTATCCGCAGCCTATGCAAGTCAGGAGATCATTTGGCTAAGACAACTGATGGATGATCTTGGTAAACCGTTAACTCAGCCAACGGTGATATATGAGGACAACTGTCATGAATCCCCAATGGCTAGGGATAGCACAGGACAAGCAAGGTACAAATAAATAACGGACGAGCTCTAGGGTGATGGAACCTGGGCTGACCGCTGCCCTACACCTGACAAACGCAACTAGAGATAGCCAGGGAGCGTGCCTACGTTGGTTCTAGACGCCACGCACCAGCCTAAGAGCTAACTAGTACTGCAGAGAAAATAAAGACCTCACTTGCCTCCAGAGGGATGAACCCCAAAAGGTATAGTTGCCCCCCACATGTATTGACGGTGAAATGAGAGGAAGGCACACACATAGAGATGATATATATAGGTTTAGCAAATTGAGGCCCGCTGTAAACTAGAAAGCAGAACGATACAAAAGGGGTCTGAGCGGTCAGCAAAAAACCCTAATCAAAAAACCATCCTGAGATTACAAGAACCCATGTGCCAACTCATGGCACATGGGGAGAACCTCAGTCCACTAGAGCTACCAGCTAGCATAGAGACATAATAAGCAAGCTGGACAAAAAACCAAACAACTGAAAATCAGCACTTAGCTTATCCTGAAAGATCTGGGAGCAGGTAGGCAGGAACCAAACAGAGCACATCTGAATACATTGATAGCCGGCAAGGGAATGACAGAAAGGCCAGGTAAAATAGGAAACACCCAGCCTCTGATGGACAGGTGGAAACCAAAGGCCGCAACCCACCAAAGTCACCCAGTACCAGCAGTAACCACCAGAGGGAGCCCACAAACAGAATCCACAACAGTACCCCCCCCCTTGAGGAGGGGTCACCGAACCCTCACGAGAACCCCCAGGGCGATCAGGGTGAGCTCTATGGAAGGCGCGGACCAAATCAGTAGCATGAACATCGGAGGCGACCACCCAGGAATTATCCTCCTGACCATAACCCTTCCACTTAACCAAATACTGGAGTTTGCGTCTGGAAACACGAGAATCCAAGATCTTCTCAACAACATACTCCAATTCTCCCTCCACCAGCACCGGAGCAGGAGGCTCAACCGAAGGAACAACGGGCACCTCATACCTCCGCAACAACGACCGATGGAACACATTATGAATAGCAAACGATGCTGGGAGATCCAAACGAAAAGATACAGGGTTAAGAATCTCCGAGATCCTATAAGGACCGATGAACCGAGGCTTGAACTTAGGAGAAGAGACCTTCATAGGGACAAAACGAGAAGACAACCACACCAAATCCCCAGCAAGAAGTCGGGGACCCACGCGGCGACGGCGATTAGCAAACTGCTGAGTCTTCTCCTGAGATAACTTCAAATTGTCCACCACCTGATTCCAAATCTGATGTAGCCTGTCCACCACCACGTCCACTCCAGGACAATCCGAAGACTCCACCTGACCAGAGGAAAAACGAGGATGAAACCCCGAATTACAAAAAAAAGGAGAGACCAACGTGGCAGAACTAGCCCGATTATTAAGAGCAAATTCGGCCAGTGGCAAAAAAGCAACACAGTCATCTTGATCAGCAGAAACAAAACACCTCAAATAAGTTTCCAAGGTCTGATTAGTTCGCTCTGTCTGGCCATTCGTCTGAGGATGGAATGCAGACGAGAAAGACAAATCAATGCCCATCTTGGCACAAAACGTCCGCCAAAATCTAGACACAAACTGGGATCCCCTGTCAGAAACGATATTCTCCGGAATCCCATGCAAACGAACCACGTTCTGAAAAAATAAAGGGACCAACTCAGAGGAGGAAGGCAACTTAGGCAAGGGCACCAAATGAACCATCTTAGAAAAGCGGTCACACACAACCCAGATAACGGACATTTTCTGTGAAACCGGGAGATCAGAAATAAAATCCATGGAAATGTGCGTCCAAGGCCTCTTCGGGATGGGCAAGGATAACAACAACCCACTGGCCCGAGAACAGCAAGGCTTAGCTCGAGCACATACTTCACAAGACTGCACAAAGGTACGCACATCCCTAGACAAGGAAGGCCACCAAAAAGACCTGGCCACCAAGTCTCTAGTACCAAATATTCCAGGATGACCAGCCAACACAGAAGAATGGACCTCGGAGATGACTCTACTGGTCCAATCATCCGGAACAAACAGTCTTTCTGGTGGACAACGATCCGGTTTATCCACCTGAAACTCCTGCAATGCACGTCGCAAGTCTGGGGATACGGCGGACAATATTACCCCATCCCTAAGGATACCAGTAGGCCCAGAGTCTCCAGGAGAGTCAGGCACAAAACTCCTGGAAAGAGCATCTGCCTTCACATTCTTTGAACCTGGCAGGTATGAAACCACGAAATTGAAACGAGAAAAAAACAACGACCAACGAGCCTGTCTAGGATGCAAACGCCTGGCAGACTCAAGGTAAATGAGATTCTTGTGATCAGTCAAGACCACCACACGATGTTTAGCACCCTCAAGCCAATGACGCCACTCCTCAAATGCCCACTTCATGGCCAAAAGCTCCCGATTACCCACATCATAATTGCGCTCGGCGGGCGAGAATTTTCTAGAGAAGAATGCACATGGCTTCATCACCGAGCCATTAGAACTTCTCTGTGACAAAACCGCCCCCGCTCCAATCTCGGAAGCATCAACCTCAACCTGGAAAGGAAGTGAAACATCTGGTTGACACAACACAGGAGCAGAAGAAAACCGGCGCTTAAGTTCCTGAAAGGCCCCCACGGCCGCAGGAGACCAATCAGCAACATCGGCACCCTTTTTAGTCAAATCAGTCAAAGGTTTAACAATACTGGAAAAATTAGCAATGAACCGACGATAAAAATTAGCAAACCCCAAGAACTTCTGTAGGCTCTTAACAGATGTAGGTTGTGTCCAGTCACAAATTGCCTGAACCTTGACGGGATCCATCTCAATAGTAGAAGGAGAAAAAATGTACCCCAAAAAAGAAATCTTCTGGACTCCGAAGAGACACTTTGAGCCCTTCACAAACAGAGAATTGGCCCGCAGAACCTGAAACACCTTCCTGACCTGTAGAACATGAGACTCCCAGTCATCAGAAAACACCAAAATATCATCCAAATACACAATCATAAACTTATCCAGATATTCACGGAAAATATTGTGCATAAAGGACTGAAAGACTGACGGAGCATTGGAGAGTCCAAAAGGCATTACCAAATACTCAAAATGGCCCTCAGGCGTATTAAATGCGGTTTTCCACTCATCACCCTGTTTTATCCGCACCAGATTATACGCACCGCGAAGATCTATCTTAGTGAACCACCTAGCCCCCTTAATGCGAGCAAACAAATCAGTCAATAATGGCAATGGATACTGATATTTGACTGTAATCTTATTCAGAAGGCGATAATCTATACAAGGCCTCAGGGAACCATTTTTTTTGCCACGAAAAAAAAACCTGCTCCCAGAGGGGACGAAGATGGACGAATATGTCCCTTTTCCAAGGACTCCTTAATATAATTCCGCATAGCAGTATGCTCTGGCAGTGACAGATTAAATAAACGACCCTTAGGGAACTTACTGCCAGGAATCAATTCTATAGCACAGTCACAATCTCTATGAGGAGGGAGCGAATTGAGCTTAGGCTCCTCAAAAACATCCCTATAGTCAGACAAAAACTCAGGGATCTCAGAAGGAGTAGATGAAGCGATTGAAATCGGAGGTGCATCATCATGAACCCCCTGACATCCCCAGCTTAACACAGACATTGTTTTCCAGTCCAGGACAGGATTATGAGTTTGTAACCATGGCAGACCCAGCACTAGTACATCATGTAAATTATACAGTACAAGGAAGCGAATCACCTCCTGATGAACGGGAGTCATGCGCATGGTCACTTGTGTCCAATACTGCGGTTTATTCATAGCCAATGGTGTAGAGTCAATTCCCTTCAGAGGAATAGGAACTTCCAGAGGCTCCAGACTAAAACCGCAGCGTTTAGCAAATGACCAATCCATAAGACTCAGGGCAGCGCCCGAATCCACATAGGCATCAACGGAAATGGAAGACAGTGAAAAAATCAGAGTCACAGACAAAATGAACTTAGGCTGCAGAGTACCAATGGCAAAAGATTTATCAAGCTTTTTTGTGCGTTTAGAGCATGCTGATATAACATGAGCTGAATCACCACAATAAAAACACAATCCATTTTTCCGCCTATAATTTTGCCGTTCACTTCTGGACTGAATTCTATCACATTGCATAGTCTCAGGTGCCTGTTCAGAAGACACCGCCAACTGGTGCATGGGTTTGCGCTCCCGTAAACGCCGATCAATCTGAATGGCCATAGCCATAGACTCATTCAGACCTGTAGGCGTAGGGAACCCCACCATAATATCCTTAATGGCCTCAGAAAGACCATTTCTGAAGTTTGCAGCCAGGGCGCACTCATTCCACTGAGTAAGCACCGACCATTTCCGAAATTTTTGACAATATATTTCCGCTTCATCATGCCCCTGAGAGAGGGCTAACAAAGCCTTTTCAGCCTGAATCTCCAGGTTGGGTTCCTCATAGAGCAATCCCAATGCCAGAAAAAACGCATCCACACTGAGCAATGCAGGATCCCCTGGTGCCAATGCAAATGCCCAATTCTGAGGGTCGCCCTGCAGGAAAGATATTACAATCCTGACCTGTTGAGCAGGGTCTCCAGAGGAGCGAGATTTTAAAGAAAGAAACAATTTACAATTGTTCCTGAAATTCAGGAAGGTAGATCTATCTCCAGAGAAGAACTCTGGAATAGGAATTCTAGGTTCAGACATGGGAGTGTGAACAACAAAATCCTGTATGTTTTGAACTTTTGCCGCGAGATTACTCAGGCTGGAAGCCAAACTCTGGACATCCATGTTAAACAGCTAAGATCAGAGCCATTCAAGGGTTAAGAGGAGGTAAGAAGCAGCTAGACAGCAATTAAGGGCTAGGCAGCAAAACTCTGAAGGGAAAAAAAAAAAATTTTTTTCCCTTAAACACTTCTTTTTCTCCTGCTTCAGCCCAAACAATTAACACTTTGTGGGCCGGCTATACTGTCATGAATCCCCAATGGCTAGGGATAGCACAGGACAAGCAAGGTACAAATAAATAACGGATGAGCTCTAGGGTGATGGAACCTGGGCTGACCGCTGCCCTACGCCTGACAAACGCAACTAGAGATAGCCAGGGAGCGTGCCTACGTTGGTTCTAGACGCCACGCACCAGCCTAAGAGCTAACTAGTACTGCAGAGAAAATAAAGACCTCACTTGCCTCCAGAGGGATGAACCCCAAAAGGTATAGTTGCCCCCCACATGTATTGACGGTGAAATGAGAGGAAGGCACACACATAGAGATGATATATATAGGTTTAGCAAATTGAGGCCCGCTGTAAACTAGAAAGCAGAACGATACAAAAGGGGTCTGAGCGGTCAGCAAAAAACCCTAATCAAAAAACCATCCTGAGATTACAAGAACCCATGTGCCAACTCATGGCACATGGGGAGAACCTCAGTCCACTAGAGCTACCAGCTAGCATAGAGACATAATAAGCAAGCTGGACAAAAAAAACAAACAACTGAAAATCAGCACTTAGCTTATCCTGAAAGATCTGGGAGCAGGTAGGCAGGAACCAAACAGAGCACATCTGAATACATTGATAGCCGGCAAGGGAATGACAGAAAGGCCAGGTAAAATAGGAAACACCCAGCCTCTGATGGACAGGTGGAAACCAAAGGCCGCAACCCACCAAAGTCACCCAGTACCAGCAGTAACCACCAGAGGGAGCCCACAAACAGAATCCACAACAGACAACCAAGGATGCATTAAACTTGCATGCAGTGAAAAGATCACTGCTAGAACTAAGCACATCGATGTCAGATGTCATCATCTACGTGATTTAATAGATCGTGGCGTAATTCAGTTTGTTTGTTGTGAAACTGATAAAATGTTAGCTGATATTTTGACCAAGCCATTGCCGCGACCTAGGTTCCAAGAAATGAGAACTAGGGTTGAGCGAAACGGGTCGTTCATTTTCAAAAGTCGCCGACTTTTGGCAAAGTCGACGTCTCATGAAACCGAGCCGATCCCAGCGTTGCATCGGCCATGCGGTACGCGACTTTCGCGCCAAAGTCGCGTTTCAATGACGCGAAAAGCGCCATTTCTCAGCCAATGAAGGTGAACGCAGAGTGTGGGCAGCGTGATGACATAGGTCCTGGTCCCCACCATCTTAGAGAAGGGCATTGCAGTGATTGGCTTGCTGTCTGCGGCGTCACAGGGGCTATAAAGGGGCGTTCCCGCCGACCGCCATCTCACTGCTGCTGATCTGAGCTTAGGGAGAGGTTGCTGCCGCTTCGTCACAAGCAGGGAGAGCGTTAGGCAGGGTCCATAAACCACCAAACCGCTTGTGCTGTAGCGATTTCCACTGTCCAACACCACCTTCGGTGTGCAGGGACAGTGGAAGCTAAATTTTTTTTTTTTTCTCTCAGCGCTGTAGCTCATTGGGCTGCCCTAGAAGGCTCCCTGATAGCTGTATTGCTGTGTGTACGCCACTGTGGAAACCAACTGCTTTTTTCAAAGCACATATCCTCTTGTTCCTTCCTTTCTGCACAGCTATCTTTTTTGTTTGTCCACACTTTTTATTTAATTTGTGCATCAGTCCACTCCTATTGCTGCCTGCCATACCTGGCTGAGATTACTGCAGGGAGATAGTAATTGTAGGACAGTCCCTGTTTTTTTTGTTTTTTTTTTGTGGGAGATTAAGATTGGCATTTCTGCTAGAGTGCCATCCCTGTGTGTGCCATCTCTCACTGAGTGGGCCATAGAAAGCCTATTTATTTTTTTCCTTGATTTGGGTTTTAAAATCTACCTTAACAAAAAAACACTACATCAATCAGTGGGAGAAAAATATTGGCCTCAGTCAGGGCTTGTGTGCCACTCCTGTGTGTGCCATCTCTCATTCAGTGGGCCATAGAAAGCCTTTTTTTTTTTAATTTTATTATTTGGTTTCTAAAGTCTCCCTGAAAAAAATAAAAATAAAAAAAAAACAGTGGGAGATTAATATTGCCCTTTCAGCTTGTGTGCCAGTCTTGACTCCTGGGTGTGCCACCTCTCTCTCTCAAATTGTGGGCCATAGAAAGCCTATTTATTTTTTTCCTTGATTTGGGTTCGAAAATCTACCTTAAAAAAAAAAAACTCCATCAATCAGTGGGAGAAAAATATTGGCCTCAGTCAGGGCTTGTGTGTCACTCCTGTGTGTGCCATCTCTCACTCAGTGGGCCATAGAAAGCCTATTTATTTTTTTGCTTGATTTGGGTTCTAAAATCTACCTTAAAAAAAAACACTACATCAATCAGTGGGAGAAAAATATTGGCCTCAGTCAGGGCTTGTGTGCCACTCCTGTGTGTGCCATCTCTCACTCAGTGGGCCATAGAAAGCCTATTTATTTTTTTCCTTGATTTGGGTTCGAAAATCTACCTTAACAAAAAAACACTACATCAATCAGTGGGAGAAAAATATTGGCCTCAGTCAGGGCTTGTGTGCCACTCCTGTGTGTGCCATCTCTCATTCAGTGGGCCATAGAAAGCCTTTTTTTTTTTTTTTATTATTAGTATTTGGTTTCTAAAGTCTCCCTGAAAAAAAAACAAAAAAAAAAAACCTGGGAGATTAATATTGCCCTTTCAGCTTGTGTGCCAGTCTTGACTCCTGGGTGTGCCACCTCTCTCTCTCAAATTGTGGGCCATAGAAAGCCTATTTATTTTTTTCCTTGATTTGGGTTCGAAAATCTACCTTAAAAAAAAACACTACATCAATCAGTGGGAGAAAAATATTGGCCTCAGTCAGGGCTTGTGTGCCACTCCTGTGTGTGCCATCTCTCACTCAGTGGGCCATAGAAAGCCTATTTATTTTTTTCCTTGATTTGGGTTCGAAAATCTACCTTAACAAAAAAACACTACATCAATCAGTGGGAGAAAAATATTGGCCTCAGTCAGGGCTTGTGTGCCACTCCTGTGTGTGCCATCTCTCACTCAGTGGGCCATAGAAAGCCTATTTATTTTTTTCCTTGATTTGGGTTCGAAAATCTACCTTAACAAAAAAACACTACATCAATCAGTGGGAGAAAAATATTGGCCTCAGTCAGGGCTTGTGTGCCACTCCTGTGTGTGCCATCTCTCACTCAGTGGGCCATAGAAAGCCTATTTAATTTTTTCCTTGATTTGGGTTCGAAAATCTACCTTAACAAAAAAACACTACATCAATCAGTGGGAGAAAAATATTGGCCTCAGTCAGGGCTTGTGTGCCACTCCTGTGTGTGCCATCTCTCACTCAGTGGGCCATAGAAAGCCTATTTATTTTTTTCCTTGATTTGGGTTCGAAAATCTACCTTAACAAAAAAACACTACATCAATCAGTGGGAGAAAAATATTGGCCTCAGTCAGGGCTTGTGTGCCACTCCTGTGTGTGCCATCTCTCACTCAGTGGGCCATAGAAAGCCTATTTATTTTTTTCCTTGATTTGGGTTCGAAAATCTACCTTAACAAAAAAACACTACATCAATCAGTGGGAGAAAAATATTGGCCTCAGTCAGGGCTTGTGTGCCACTCCTGTGTGTGTCATCTCTCATTCAGTGGGCCATAGAAAGCCTTTTTTTTTATTATTATTATTATTTGGTTTCTAAAGTCTCCCTGAAAAAAAAACAAAAAACTGGGAGATTAATATTGCCCTTTCAGCTTGTGTGCCAGTCTTGACTCCTGGGTGTGCCACCTCTCTCTCTCAAATTGTGGGCCATAGAAAGCCTATTTATTTTTTTCCTTGATTTGGGTTCGAAAATCTACCTTAAAAAAAACACTACATCAATCAGTGGGAGAAAAATATTGGCCTCAGTCAGGGCTTGTGTGCAACTCCTGTGTGTGCCATCTCTCACTCAGTGGGCCATAGAAAGCCTATTTATTTTTTTCCTTGATTTGGGTTCGAAAATCAACCTTAACAAAAAAACACTACATCAATCAGTGGGAGAAAAATATTGGCCTCAGTCAGGGCTTGTGTGCCACTCCTGTGTGTGCCATCTCTCATTCAGTGGGCCATAGAAAGCCTTTTTTTTTTTTTTTTTTTTTTATTATTTGGTTTCTAGTCTCCCTGAAAAAAAAAACAAAAAACTGGGAGATTAATATTGCCCTTTCAGCTTGTGTGCCAGTCTTGACTCCTGGGTGTGCCACCTCTCTCTCTCAAATTGTGGGCCATAGAAAGCCTATTTATTTTTTTCCTTGATTTGGGTTCGAAAATCTACCTTAACAAAAAAACACTACATCAATCAGTGGGAGAAAAATATTGGCCTCTGTCAGGGCTTGTGTGCCACTCCTGTGTGTGCCATCTCTCACTCAGTGGGCCATAGAAAGCCTATTTATTTTTTTGCTTGATTTGGGTTCGAAAATCTACCTTAAAAAAAAACACTACATCAATCAGTGGGAGAAAAATATTGGCCTCAGTCAGGGCTTGTGTGCCACTCCTGTGTGTGCCATCTCTCACTCAGTGGGCCATAGAAAGCCTATTTATTTTTTTCCTTGATTTGGGTTCGAAAATCTACCTTAACAAAAAAACACTACATCAATCAGTGGGAGAAAAATATTGGCCTCAGTCAGGGCTTGTGTGCCACTCCTGTGTGTGCCATCTCTCACTCAGTGGGCCATAGAAAGCCTATTTATTTTTTTCCTTGATTTGGGTTCGAAAATCTACCTTAACAAAAAAAAACTACATCAATCAGTGGGAGAAAAATATTGGCCTCAGTTAGGGCTTGTGTGCCACTCCTGTGTGTGCCATCTCTCACTCAGTGGGCCATAGAAAGCCTATTTATTTTTTTGCTTGATTTGGGTTCGAAAATCTACCTTAACAAAAAAACACTACATCAATCAGTGGGAGAAAAATATTGGCCTCAGTCAGGGCTTGTGTGCCACTCCTGTGTGTGCCATCTCTCACTCAGTGGGCCATAGAAAGCCTATTTATTTTTTTCCTTGATTTGGGTTCGAAAATCTACCTTAACAAAAAAACACTACATCAATCAGTGGGAGAAAAATATTGGCCTCAGTCAGGGCTTGTGTGCCACTCCTGTGTGTGCCATCTCTCACTCAGTGGGCCATAGAAAGCCTATTTATTTTTTTGCTTGATTTGGGTTTGAAAATCTACCTTAACAAATAAACACTACATCAATCAGTGGGAGAAAAATATTGGCCTCAGTCAGGGCTTGTGTGCCACTCCTGTGTGTGCCATCTCTCACTCAGTGGGCCATAGAAAGCCTATTTATTTTTTTTCCTTGATTTGGGTTCGAAAATCTACCTTAACAAAAAAACACCACATCAATCAGTGGGAGAAAAATATTGGCCTCAGTCAGGGCTTGTGTGCCACTCCTGTGTGTGCCATCTCTCATTCAGTGGGCAATAGAAAGCCTTTTTTTATTTTTTATTTTATTATTTGGTTTCTAAATTGTCCCTGAAAAAAACATTTTATCTTATTTGGTTTCTAAAGTCTCCCTGAGAAAAAAAAAAAATAGGTGGGAGATTAATATTGACATTTGTGCTTGAGTGACAGTCCTGCGTGTGTGTCATCTCTGTGATTTGGTGCCACAGAAAACAGAGTGTGTAACATTGTGCCTGATTTTCCTTGTGGTCTCACCAACCTGTTAAGGGATATTGAAATCATACTGAAGTTATAGCTCACCGTGTAAGTTGTTTGACAGCAACAAATAAAGTTAATTTGATTAAGTTTTTCAAACAATGAGGAAGTCTGGTGCAAGAGGTCGTGGCCGTGGGCGTTCATTGTCAGCTGGTAATGATGGTAGTGGTAGTGGAGCATCAGGTGGTCGTGGGGATAAAAATATTCCACCTAAGTCTGGAGCTGTGGAGGCTGTTTCGTCGTCTGGCTACACAAGGCCTCGAAAGCTTTCTTTTCTGGGAGTAGGAAAACCGCTTTTAAAGCCGGAGCAGCAACAGCAAGTTTTGGCTTACATTGCAGACTCAGCCTCTAGCTCTTTTGCCTCCTCTTCTGAAACTGGTAAATGTAAAAGCAGCGCGTCGCTTGTGGATGTTCACGGTCAGGGACAAGTCGCTTCCTTGTCCTCCTCAGCAAAAACAACAACAAGAGAGAAGGATGCAGCAGGCGACACAACGGGTTACTCCATGGAGCTCTTTACACATACCGTCCCTGGCTTAGAAAGTGAAACATTTAACAGGCCATGCCCATTACAAGTAGATTCTGACATGGAGTGCACTGATGCACAGCCACAGCCAGAGTACTATGCTGCTCCTTTGACTGAGACCACAACATTGCCCTCTCAGGGTACTGATCCGCAATCAGACCCTGATGAGACTATGTTGCCCCGCCACGAACGCTATACCACCGACCGTCACAGTGACACAGACGAAGTTGCACACGAGCTCGAAGAGGAGGTAATAGATGACCCAGTTGTTGACCCCGATTGGCAGCCATTGGGGGAACAGGGTGCAGGCGGCAGTAGTTCAGAAGCGGAGGTGGAGGAGGGGCCGCAGCAGGCATCAACATCGCAACAGGTTCCATCTGCCGGGCCCGTATCTGGCCCAAAACGCATGTCAAAGCCAAAACCTGTTGGAGGACAGCGTGGCCATCCGGTTAAAGCTCAGTCTGCAATCCCTGAAAAGGGATCCGATGCTAGGAAGAGTGCAGTCTGGCATTTTTTTAAACAACATCCAATTGATCAGCGCAAAGTCATCTGTCAAAAATGTTCAACTAGCTTAAGCAGAGGTCAGAATCTGAAAAGTCTAAATACTAGTTGCATGCATAGACACTTAACCACCATGCATTTTCAAGCCTGGACTAACTACCAAACGTCCCTTAAGGTTGTAGCACCCTCGGCCAATGAAGCTAGTCAGCAACGCAACATCCCTTCCGTCACTGTAAGGCCACCATTTTCCGCACCACCGGCAGTATCTGTGCAGGTTTCTTTGACAGCCAAAAGCAGTCAGGGTCAGGGAATCACCAGTTTTGTAGGAGGAAATATTGCATCTAGGGCACCGGCGGAAACAATACCGTCTCCAACCGTCTCTCAGTCTGCCAGGTCCACCGGCACACCCGCAAGTTCCACTATCTCCATCTCTCCAGTTCAGCTCACACTACATGAGACTCTGGTTAGAAAAAGGAAGTACTTATCCTCGCATCCGCGTACACAGGGTTTTAACGCCCACATAGCTAGACTAATCTCGTTAGAGATGATGCCCTACCGGTTAGTTGAAAGCGAAGCTTTCAAAGCCCTGATGGAGTACGCTGAACCACGATACGAGCTACCCAGTCGACACTTTTTTTCAAGAAAAGCCATCCCAGCCCTGCACCAGCACGTTAAACAGCGCATCGTCCATGCACTCAGGTAATCTGTGAGTACAAAGGTGCACCTGACTACAGATGCATGGACCAGTAGGCATGGCCAGGGACGTTATGTGTCCATCACGGCACACTGGGTGAATGTGGTGGATGCAGGGTCCACAGGGGACATCAATTTCGGGACAGTTGTGCCTAGCCCACGGTCTAGGAAACAGTTGGCTGTAGGCGTTCGCACCCCCTCCTCCTCCTCGTCCTCCTGCAGAAGCTACAGCTCTTCCACAGACCGCAGTCGGCCAACCACTCCATTGGCAGGTGACACTGTTGCACACCAGTTGTCCCATTATGGGCCAGCTACTGGCAAGCGTCAGCAGGCTGTATTGGCTATGAAGTGTTTGGGCGACAACAGACACACCGCGGAAGTTCTGTCCGAGTTTTTGCAACAAGAAACGCAGTCGTGGCTGGGCACAGTAGATCTTGAGGCAGGCAAGGTAGTGAGTGATAACGGAAGGAATTTCATGGCTGCCATCTCCCTTTCCCAACTGAAACACATTCCTTGCCTGGCTCACACCTTAAACCTGGTGGTGCAGTGCTTATTGAAAACTTATCCTGAGTTCTCCGGCCTGCTCCTCAAAGTGCGTGGACTTTGCTCACATATCCGACGTTCGCCTGTACACGCCAGCCATATGCAGACCTATCAGCGGTCTTTGAACCTTCCCCAGCATCGCCTAATCATAGACGTTGCAACAAGGTGGAACTCAACACTGCACATGCTTCAGAGACTGTGCCAACAGAGGCGGGCTGTTATGTTTTTGTGGGAGGATACACATACACGGGCAGGCAGTAGGATGGCAGACATGGAGTTGTCAGGTGTGCAGTGGTCCAAGATACAAGACATGTGTCAAGTCCTTCAGTGTTTTGAGGAATGCACACGGCTGGTTAGTGCAGACAACGCCATAATAAGCATGAGCATCCCCCTAATGCGTCTGCTGATGCAAAGTTTGACGCACATAAAGGATCAGGCGTCTGCACCAGAGGAAGAGGAAAGCCTTGATGACAGTCAGCCATTGTCTGGTCAGGGCAGTGTACAGGACGAGGTAGCGGGCGAAGAGGAGGTGGAGGACGAGGAGGATGATGGGGATGAGTATATTTTTAATGCGGAAGCTTTCCCGGGGGCACTGGAAATTGGTTGCGTGGCAAGGCCGGGTTCTGGTTTTTTGAGGGACACAAGTGACGTAGATTTGCCTGAAACTGCCCCTCAACCAATCACAACCGGAGATTTGACAACTGGAACTTTGGCCCACATGGCGGATTATGCCTTACGTATCCTAAAAAGGGACACACGCATTACAAAAATGATGAACGATGACGATTACTGGTTGGCCTGCCTCCTTGATCCACGCTATAAAGGCAAATTGCAAAATATTATGCCACATGAGAACTTGGAACTAATATTAGCAACCAAACAATCAACTCTTGTTGACCGTTTGCTTCAGGCATTCCCAGCACACAGCGCACGTGATCGTTCTCACAAGAGCTCCAGGGGGCAGCAGACTAGGAGTGTTAGGGGTGCACACATCAGAAGTGGCGTTGGACAGAGGGGTTTTCTGACCAGGTTGTGGAGTGATTTTGCTATGACCGCAGACAGGACAGGTACTGCTGCATCAATTGAAAGTGACAGGCGACAACATTTGTCCAGTATGGTTACTAACTATTTTTCATCCCTTATCGATGTTATCCCTCAACCGTCATTCCCATTTGATTACTGGGCATCAAAATTAGACACCTGGCCAGAATTGGCAGAATATGCATTGCAGGAGCTTGCTTGCCCGGCAGCAAGTGTCCTATCAGAAAGAGTATTCAGTGCTGCAGGTTCAATATTAACCGAAAAAAGGACTCGTCTGGCTACCCAAAATGTTGACGATCTAACATTCATTAAAATGAACCACAACTGGATTTCGAAATCTTTTGCCCCACCTTGCCCGGCCGACACCTAGCTTTCCTATGAAAAGCTCTTGCCTGTGGACTACTGTGAATTACTTTTCTAATGTATAATTTGCTGCAGCTGATTGTCCAGCATACGACATGTTTACACCTCCCTAAATGGCCAAACTCCCCACACGGGGCCGTGGTATCGCGACTTGGCGCAAGCACCCGTGAGACTGCTGTTTGTCTGAAGAGGTGGGTGTGGCCGCTTTTGGTCGACGGCACTGCCACTGGGTCCCTCATAGTACAATGTAGTGTCTCTGGCGGTGGTGGTGCGCACCCAACGTCAGACACACCGTTGTAACATGAGGGGCCCTGGGGCGGTCCCGCCGGCCTCAAGAGAGTTCCCCCCTCCCCCAGCTCAAACTGTGCTCTACCACGTGCAAAATTATGTCGCACAGCTCCACCAATCTTTAGTTTATTCGCTTACATCATTCAATGTCTGGCACTGACAATACAAATTTGTAGACATCTATGATGCAACTTAAAGTAGTCTGTCTGTGTCCTATATTGGCACCATTAAATAGTTACTGCCAAATTACTATGTCAGAAACTCAGCAGATGAGCCCACCCCTGTACCTAAGTATGCCACCTTTTTTTTTTTTTGGTTGTTTTGCGAGACATTAACATCTATTTATATTTTGGGAGTACTGGGACAGACACTCCTTGCAATACTCCTCCACTGACCACCAAGCTGCCTGTGTATCCATGTAACCGATGTAAAACTGCCATGAGCCTATTGTTTGTTATTTTAGGCCTTTGATAGCCTGTCTGCGGTCCCTACTTTAAATAGTCCTCCACTGACCACCAAGCTGCCTGCCCGTGTATCCATGTAACCGATGTAAAACTGCCATGAGCCTATTGTTTGTTATTTTAGGCCTTTGATAGCCTGTCTGCGGTCCCTACTTTAAATACTCCTCCACTGACCACCAAGCTGCCTGTGTATCCATGTAACCGATGTAAAACTGCAGTATTTTGCTTATAAAAAAGAAAATACTGGAGAGATATCAAATGCAGACATTTTAACATTAAAAACAAAAACACATACAACAAAAAACTGGTACAGTACAAAAATTGGCCACCAGCTACAAAAACTTTCTCCTGCAAGTAGTTAACTGAAAGGTTTTTTTCCATTGAAAACACAGATATGGCATCCACCGAGTGTTGTCCTGTCGCGTCTTCTTTATATTATTGCCAAGAAGCTGCAACTGAATAAAGCTGAGCTTCTACCTTCTGCCTCTTATTAACTGCTTTTTTAAAAAAAAATTGGCCACCAGCTACAAAAACTTTCTCCTGCAAGTAGTTAACTGAAAGGTTTTTTTCCATTGAAAACACAGATATGGCATCCACCGAGTGTTGTCCTGTCGCGTCTTCTTTATATTATTGCCAAGAAGCTGCAACTGAATAAAGCTGAGCTTCTACCTTCTGCCTCTTATTAACTGCTTTTTTTAAAAAAAAATTGGCCACCAGCTACAAAAACTTTCTCCTGCAAGTAGTTAACTGAAAGGTTTTTTTCCATTGAAAACACAGATATGGCATCCACCGAGTGTTGTCCTGTCGCGTCTTCTTTATATTATTGCCAAGAAGCTGCAACTGAATAAAGCTGAGCTTCTACCTTCTGCCTCTTATTAACTGCTTTTTTAAAAAAAAATTGGCCACCAGCTACAAAAACTTTCTCCTGCAAATAGTTAACTGAAAGGTTTTTTTCCATTGAAAACACAGATATGGCATCCACCGAGTGTTGTCCTGTCGCGTCTTCTTTATATTATTGCCAAGAAGCTGCAACTGAATAAAGCTGAGATTCTACCTTCTGCCTCTTATTAACTGCTTTTTTTAAAAAAAAATTGGCCACCAGCTACAAAAACTTTCTCCTGCAAGTAGTTAACTGAAAGGTTTTTTTCCATTGAAAACACAGATATGGCATCCACCGAGTGTTGTCCTGTCGCGTCTTCTTTATATTATTGCCAAGAAGCTGCAACTGAATAAAGCTGAGCTTCTACCTTCTGCCTCTTATTAACTGCTTTTTAAAAAAAAAAATTGGCCACCAGCTACAAAAACTTTCTCCTGCAAGTAGTTAACTGAAAGGTTTTTTTCCATTGAAAACACAGATATGGCATCCACCGAGTGTTGTCCTGTCGCGTCTTCTTTATATTATTGCCAAGAAGCTGCAACTGAATAAAGCTGAGCTTCTACCTTCTGCCTCTTATTAACTGCTTTTTTTTAAAAAAAATTGGCCACCAGCTACAAAAACTTTCTCCTGCAAGTAGTTAACTGAAAGCTTTTTTTCCATTGAAAACACAGATATGGCATCCACCGAGTGTTGTCCTGTCGCGTCTTCTTTATATTATTGCCAAGAAGCTGCAACTGAATAAAGCTGAGCTTCTACCTTCTGCCTCTTATTAACTGCTTTTTTTTAAAAAAATTGGCCACCAGCTACAAAAACTTTCTCCTGCAAGTAGTTAACTGAAAGGTTTTTTTCCATTGAAAACACAGATATGGCATCCACCGAGTGTTGTCCTGTTGTGTCTTCTTTATATTATTGCCAAGAAGCTGCAACTGAATAAAGCTGAGCTTCTACCTTCTGCCTCTTATTAACTGCTTTTTTAAAAAAAAAATGGCCACCAGCTACAAAAACTTTCTCCTGCAAGTAGTTAACTGAAAGGTTTTTTTCCATTGAAAACACAGATATGGCATCCACCGAGTGTTGTCCTGTCGCGTCTTCTTTATATTATTGCCAAGAAGCTGCAACTGAATAAAGCTGAGCTTCTACCTTCGGCCTCTTATTAACTGCTGTTTTTTTAAAAAATTGGCTGTTCCGGCCTACTAAAGGTGTCTGCCCCTGCCTGGTGTTGTCCTCAACTGAATAAAGCTGTGCTTCAACCTTCTGTTCCAAATTACGATTTTCAAAAAATGAAATTGGCTGTTCCGGCCTACTAAAGGTGTCTGCCCCTGCCTGGTGTTGTCCTCAACTGAATAAAGCTGTGCTTCAACCTTCTGTTCCAAATTACGATTTTTAAAAATGAAATTGGCTGTTCCGGCCTACTAAAGGTGTCAGCCCCTGCCTGGTGTTGTCCTCAACTGAATAAAGCTGTGCTTCAACCTTCTGTTCCAAATTACGATTTTTAAAAATGAAATTGGCTGTTCCGGCCTACTAAAGGTGTCTGCCCCTGCCTGGTGTTGTCCTCAACTGAATAAAGCTGAGCTTCTACCTTCGGCCTCTTATTAACTGCTGTTTTTTTTAAAAATTGGCTGTTCCGGCCTACTAAAGGTGTCTGCCCCTGCCTGGTGTTGTCCTCAACTGAATAAAGCTGAGCTTCAACCTTCTGTTCCAAGTTACGATTTTTAAAAATGAAATTGGCTGTTCCGGCCTACTAAAGGTGTCTGCCCCTGCCTGGTGTTGTCCTCAACTGAATAAAGCTGTGCTTCAACCTTCTGTTCCAAATTACGATTTTTAAAAATGAAATTGGCTGTTCCGGCCTACTAAAGGTGTCTGCCCCTGCCTGGTGTTGTCCTCAACTGAATAAAGCTGTGCTTCAACCTTCTGTTCCAAATTACGATTTTTAAAAATGAAATTGGCTGTTCCGGCCTACTAAAGGTGTCTGCCCCTGCCTGGTGTTGTCCTCAACTGAATAAAGCTGAGCTTCTACCTTCTGCCTCTTATTAACTGCTGTTATTTTAAAAAATTGGCTGTTCCGGCCTACTAAAGGTGTCTGCCCCTGCCTGGTGTTGTCCTCAACTGAACAGAGCTGAGCTTCCACATTCTGGCTTTCGGCCTATACTATCAGATATTAAACTGCATTTGGCCTACTAGTGTGGTTAGGCCCTTGAAACAGTGTCTGCTGCTCTTGGGTTTGCTACTCCACTGAACAAAGCAATGCCGCCTGTTTAGTCCTGTTACCAATTTTGAACTGCATTTAGCCTACTTTATTCTTTGGCCCTATATCTGTTTCCTCCTCATCCTACCCATTGCCCAGCCACTGCTAGATGAGTCTGCTGGTACATTGACCTAGACCACTACATTCCCCTTGTACTCTACACAGCCAGAATCTGACCCTGCTGAAAGTAAGGTTCCCCTTCCCGCATGTTATACCACCTTACACAGGGACAAAGAGGAAGGTGCAGATGAAAGTGCAGGTTCCTTCATCAGGTGGGGGGGCATACTCGTTGGCGACGTCACTGGCACAGGGCCCCTCAGAGTACGCAAAAGTGTCGCTGCTGGTGGGAGGCGCCCCCACCATGCAAACACACCGCCGTACTTTGAGGGGCCCTGTGCCAGTGCCAATGCGAACGAGTGGGCCCCCCCTGCTTGCTCAGGATCACAGCACTTGCAACGTTGAAATACTTACCTCTCCCTGCAACACCGCCGTAACGTAGTCCGCATTTCCTGGGCCCACGAAAAACTTGAGCCAGCCCTACTCCCCCCACAACTTTTGCCAAATGACCCCCAATTTCCTATGCCCAACTATTATTATAAAGTTAATTAAGATTGACAAGCTTCAGAAACAAGAATGGATGTTTTTGGCATTAAAATGGGCACTGTAGGTGTTTTCCTGGCCTCCACTCACTGCCGACTATGCTTCCCCATTGACTTGCATTGGGTTTCGCGTTTCGGTCGATCCCCGACTTTTAGCGATAATCGGCCGACTGCACTCGACTCGACTCTGGACAAAGTCGGGTTTCACAAAACCCGACTCGATCTTAAAAAAATGAAAGTCGCTCAACCCTATTGAGAATCACTATGGGACTGACAGAATAAGTAGTTGTTGAGTGGGGGTGTTGGCCTAATGCATATTGACCTGTATGTATTGCAACAACTATTGCTTGTTTAATATGATGTGATTTTTATGTCTGCATGCATATTGTTCACATGTCAACAAAGTTAAAAAAAAAAAAAGTCCTCATTTGCAGACAGGATGTTGCTCCTCCCTCTCTCCCTGTGAGCACATTCTGGTGTGTGCAACTGAAACTGAAAGTCACAGAATATCTCTCTCAGAAACCAGATTGATCCTGTTCTCATGTTGTATGCTGAATGTTCTTAGTTCTCAATAAATGAACATTCTCTGTTGCTCATTGTGGACATCACGCTGATTAACCCGCTGCTAACACTGCTAAAGATAAATGAACTCATGGGCGTAGAGAGCAGTGAGTATTCATTTCACTTTAATAGCCGGCAGTGTCAGGTTAGAATGTGAGAGTGAGGGGGAGGGGCCGTCGCACAGCACAGTTTAGATGGCGCGGGAGTCAGGAAGATGTCTGCAGCCCTGTTTGTGTCCCCTCCTACTCATCATGGCTGCTCTTAAACCACTGTCCTGGGATATGCACAAGTGAATCAGCAGGACCTGGTAAGCATACATACTGTATAAATGTGTATCTGTGTGCATGTGTGCACAGTGTGTGTATGTGTATATAGTATGTGTGTGCATATATACAGTATATAGAATGATTGTGTATATCTGCGGTGTGTATATATATATATATATATATATATATATATATATATATATATATATATATATAGTTCTGCTCAAAAGTTTACATACCTGTTATGGACCTGGTGGTTAGGAGCACCCGGACCGACCTGATGGTTAAACTGGAAATCACGGACAAGCTCTGGGGAAGTGGGAACTTTACTGACCGCAACCCTGATCCTATCACACACACTAGAGATAGCCGTGGAGCATACCTAACTCTCCCTAGACGCCTCTTCACAGCCTAAGAGCTAACTACCCCTAGAGATAGAAAATAAAGCCTTACCTTGCCTCAGAGAAATTCCCCAAAGGAAAAGGCAGCCCCCCACAAATATTGACTGTGAGTTAAGAGGAAAGTCACAAACACAGGAATGAAACAGGTTTTAGCAAAGGAGGCCAGTCTTACTAGATAGTCAGAGGATAGCAAAGGGAACTATGCGGTCAGTACAAAAAATGACAAAAACCACGCAGAGTGTGCAAAAAGACCTCCACACCGACTCACGGTGTGGAGGTGCAACTCTGCACCCCCAGAGCTTCCAGCTAGCAAGGAAATAACATGATAGCAAGCTGGACTAAAAAACTTAACATGTATTCAGAAAGCAATGAACAACAAATGAACTTAGCAGGGACTTAGCTTCTGCTGGAGTAACAGGTCACAAGAGAAGTCCAAGAGAGATCTGAACCAGTACTGAGACATTGACAGCCGGCATGAAGTAACGATCTGAGTGGAGTTAAATAGGGAAGCCAGCATAGCAATAAACGAGGGCAGCTGAGAAAACCAACCTCAAAAACCAGCCATTCCACTCAAAACCACCAGAGGGAGTCCAAGGACAGAACTCACCAAAGTACCATTCACAACCACAGGAGGGAGCCTGTTGAGAACACTGTTTTCGAACTCCCTCCTGTGGTCATGAGTGGTACTGTGTGAGTTCTGTATTTGGTCTCCCTCTGGTGGCCCTTTTGTTATACTGCATCTCTGTGGCTGGGATCAGCTGCCTCGTCATCTGCTATTCAGGTTTTCTATTTAACTCACCTGGACCGTTACTCCTTGCCTGCTGTCGTTGTATTCAGTGCTGTTCTGAACTCTCCTGACTTCACTAGTGTCCAGTCTCTTCTAGAGAAGCTAAATTTTTGCTAGTTTATTTTTGCTCATCTTAAATTGATAATGTTTCTCTGTATATGATGAGTTTTGTCCAGCTTGCTAATATGTGATTTTCTGCTTGCTGGTAGCTCTGGGGTGCAGAGTTGCTCCCCTCGCATCGTTAGTTGGTGCGGGGGTTCTTGCATTCTCTGCGTGGATATTTTGTTAGGGTTTTATACTGACCGCACAGACTCTTGCTATCCTCTGTGTATCTAGTGATTAGCGGGCCTCCTTTGCTGAATCTGTTTTCATCCCTGCGTTTGTATTTTCTCCTTAACTCACCGTTATTATTTGTGGGGGGGCTGTCTATGGCTTTGGGGTTTTATTTCTCTGAGGCAAGTGAGGCTTTGCTTTCTCTCTAGGGGTAGCCAGTTTCTCAGGCTGTGAAGAGACTTCTAGGATTTTAGGTAACGTTCCACGGCTGCCTATAGTGTGTGCGGTTAGGATCAGGTTTGCGGTCAGTCCAGTTCCCACATCCCCAGAGCTGGTCTTGTATTTTGTTACTTAGCTGGTCAGTTCTGTGATCCTATGCCACTAAGGATCATAACAGTACAGCAGGCCAACAAAGTGTTAATGCATCGCCGAAGCGGGATAAGAGAAGCCCTGAGTGCATTTTTTTTTCTTCTCTGCAGTTTGTCCAGCTTCTCTCCTCCCCTTAATCTCTGGGTGGCTCTGAACTCAGCTGCTGACATGGATATTCAGAGTCTGACTTCTAGTATGGATCATCTTACTGCAAGGGTACAAAGCATTCAGGATTATGTCATTCACAGTCCTATGTCAGAACCTAAGATTCCTATTCCTGAGTTGTTTTCTGGAGATAGGTCTAGGTTTTTGAATTTTAAGAATAATTGCAAGTTATTCCTTTCTTTGAGACCTCGTTCCTCTGGTGATCCTGCTCAGCAAGTTAAAATAATTATTTCATTGTTACGTGGTGACCCTCAAGATTGGGCCTTCTCCTTGGCGCCAGGAGATCCTGCATTGCTTAATGTGGATGCGTTTTTTCTGGCGCTTGGATTGCTTTATGAAGAACCTAATCTTGTAGACCAGGCAGAAAAGGTTTTGCTGGCTCTCTCTCAGGGTCAGGATGAAGCAGAGGTTTATTGTCAGAAGTTTAGGAAATGGTCTGTGCTTACTCAATGGAATGAGTGTGCCCTTGCAGCGATTTTCAGAAAGGGTCTTTCTGAAGCCCTTAAGAATGTTATGGTGGGGTTCCCCACGCCTGCGAGTCTGAATGAGTCAATGGCCTTGGCCATTCAGATTGATCGGCGTTTGCGGGAGCGCAAACCTGTGCACCATCTGGCGGTATTCTCTGAACAGAAGCCTGAGTCTATGCAATGTGACAGGATTCTGACCAGAATTGAACGACAAAATCATAGACGTCAGAATGGGTTGTGCTTTTACTGTGGTGATTCTGCTCGTTATCTCAGCATGCTCTAAGCGTACAAAAAAGTTTGCTAAATCTGTCACCATTGGTACTGTACAGCCTAAATTCATTTTGTCTGTTACTTTGATTTGCTCTCTGTCGTCCTACCCAGTTGTGGCTTTTGTGGATTCGGGTGCTGTCCTGAATCTGATGGATTTGTCGTTTGCCAGGCGTTGTGGTTTTGTCTTGGAGCCTTTGCAGTTCCCTATTCCATTGAGGGGAATTGATGCTACGCCATTGGCCAAGAATAAACCTCAGTACTGGACTCAAGTGACTATGTGTATGACTCCTGAACATCAGGAGGTGATTTGCTTCCTTGTGTTACATAATTTGCATGACATTGTCGTGTTGGGTCTGCCATGGCTGCAGGCTCATAACCCAGTCCTGGATTGGAAAGCAATGTCTGTGTTAAGTTGGGGTTGCCAGGGAATTCATGGCGATGCTCCTTTGGTTTCAATTGCTTCCTCTACTCCTTCTGAAGTCCCTGAGTTTTTGTCTGACTACCAGGATGTATTTGATGAGCCCAAATCCAGTGCCCTACCCCCTCATAGGGAATGTGATTGTGCTATAAATTTAATTCCTGGTAGTAAGTTCCCTAAGGGACGACTTTTTAACTTGTCTGTACCAGAACATACCGCTATGCGGAGTTATATAAAGGAGTCTTTGGAGAAAGGGCATATTCGCCTGTCCTCGCCCCCTTTGGGTGCGGGATTCTTTTTTTGTGGCCAAGAAGGATGGTTCTCTGAGACCCTGTATAGATTATCACCTTCTGAATAAGATCACGGTCAAATTTCAGTATCCTTTGCCATTGTTGTCCAATCTGTTTGCTCGGATTAGGGGGGCTAGTTGGTTCACCAAGATAGATCTTCGTGGTGCGTATAATCTTGTGCGTATTAAGCAGGGCGATGAATGGAAAACAGCATTTAATACGCCAGAAGGCCATTTTGAGTACTTGGTGATGCCTTTTGGGCTCTCTAATGCCCCTTCTATGTTTCAGTCCTTCATGCATGACATCTTCCGAGAATATCTGGATAGATTTATGATTGTGTATCTGGATGATATTTTGGTCTTTTCTGATGATTGGGAGTCCCATGTGAAGCAGGTCAGGATGGTGTGTCAGGTCCTGCGTGCCAATGCTTTGTTTGTGAAGGGCTCTAAATGTCTCTTCGGAGTCCAGAAGGTTTCTTTTTTGGGTTATATTTTTTCTTTTTCTACTATTGAGATGGATCCAGTCAAGGTCCAGGCTATTCAGGACTGGACTCAACCTGCTTCGGTGAAGAGTCTTCAGAAGTTCTTGGGTTTTGCTAATTTTTACCGTCGCTTTATCACTAATTTTTCTAGTGTGGTTAAGCCTTTGACGGATTTGACCAAGAAGGGTTCTGATGTCACTAATTGGTCTCCTGCGGCCGTGGAGGCTTTTCAGGAGCTGAAGCGTCGGTTTTCTTCGGCTCCGGTCTTGTGTCAGCCAGATATCTCTCATCCCTTCCAGGTCGAGGTTGATGCTTCTGAGATTGGAGCAGGGGCTGTTTTGTCGCAGAGAAGCTCTGATGGCTCTGTGATGAAGCCATGTGCTTTCTTTTCTAGAAAGTTTTCGCCCGCTGAGCGGATTTATGATGTTGGTAATCGGGAGTTGTTGGCAATGAAGTGGGCATTTGAGGAGTGGCGACATTGGCTTGAGGGAGCTAAGCATCGTGTGGTGGTCTTGACTGATCACAAAAATTTGATTTATCTCGAGTCTGCCAAACGGTTAAATCCTAGACAGGCTCGTTGGTCATTGTTTTTCTCCCGTTTTGATTTCGTGGTTTCGTACCTTCCTGGTTTGAAGAACGTGAAGGCTGATGCTCTTTTTAGGAGTTTTGTGCCTGACTCTCCTGGAGTTTTAGAGCCGGCTGGCATCCTCCGAGAGGGGGTGATTTTGTCTGCCATCTCCCCAGATTTGCGACGAGTGTTACAGGAATTTCAAGCAAATAGACCTGACCGTTGTCCACCGGAGAGACTAATCAGACCTTGGAGACTTATATGAGATGTTTTGTTTCTGCTGATCAGGATGATTGGGTGACTTTTTTGCCATTGGCTGAGTTTGCCCTTAATAATGGGGCTAGTTCTGCTACTTTGGTTTCGCCTTTTTTTTGTAACTCTGGTTTTCATCCTCGTTTTTCCTCGGGTCAGGTTGAGCCTTCTGACTGTCCTGGGGTGGATTCTGTGGTGGATAGGTTGCAGCAGATTTGGAACCATGTGGTGGACAATTTGACGTTGTCACAGGAGAAGGCTCAGCGCTTTGCTAACCTCTGTCGCTGTGTGGGTCCCCGACTTCGTGTGGGGGATTTGGTGTGGTTGTCTTCTCGTTATGTCCCTATGAAGGTTTCCTCTCCTAAGTTCAAGCCTCGTTTTATCGGTCCTTATAAGATTTTGGAAATCCTCAACCCTGTGTCATTTCGTTTCGACCTCCCAGCATCGTTTGCCATTCATAATGTGTTCCATAGGTCTTTGTTGCGGAGGTATGTGGTGCCTGTGGTTCCTTCTGTTGATCCTCCTGCTCCGGTGCTGGTTGAGGGAGAATTGGAGTATGTGGTGCAGAAAATCTTGGATTTTCGTATTTCGAGACGGAGGCTTCAGTACTTGGTTAAGTGGAAGGGCTATGGTCAGGAGGATAATTCCTGGGTTGTCGCCTCTGATGTTCATGCGGCCGATTTGGTTTGTGCCTTCCATTTGGCTCATCCTGATCGCCCCGGGGGCTCTGATGAGGGTTCGGTGACCCCTCCTCAAGGGGGGGGTACTGTTGTGAACACTGTTTTCGAACTCCCTCCTGTGGTCATGAGTGGTACTGTGTGAGTTCTGTCTTTGGTCTCCCTCTGGTGGCCCTTTTGTTATACTGCAGCTCTGTGGCTGGGATCAGCTGCCTCATCATCTGCTATTCAGGTTTTCTATTTAACTCACCTGGACCGTTACTCCTTGCCTGCTGTCGTTGTATTCAGTGCTGTTCTGAACTCTCCTGACTTCACTAGTGTCCAGTCTCTTCTAGAGAAGCTAAGTTTTTGCTAGTTTATTTTTGCTCATCTTAAATTGAAAATATTTCTCTGTATATGATGAGTTTTGTCCAGCTTGCTAATATGTGATTTTCTGCTTGCTGGTAGCTCTGGGGTGCAGAGTTGCTCCCCTTGCATCGTTAGTTGGTGCGGGGGTTCTTGCATTCTCTGCGTGGATATTTTGTTAGGGTTTTATACTGACCGCACAGACTCTTGCTATCCTCTGTGTATCTAGTGATTAGCGGGCCTCCTTTGCTGAATCTGTTTTCATCCCTGCATTTGTATTTTCTCCTTAACTCACCGTTATTATTTGTGGGGGGCTGTCTATGGCTTTGGGGTTTTATTTCTCTGAGGCAAGTGAGGCTTTGCTTTCTCTCTAGGGGTAGCCAGTTTCTCAGGCTGTGAAGAGACGTCTAGGATTTTAGGTAACGTTCCACGGCTGCCTATAGTGTGTGCGGTTAGGATCAGGTTTGCGGTCAGTCCAGTTCCCACATCCCCAGAGCTGGTCTTGTATTTTGTTACTTAGCTGGTCAGTTCTGTGATCCTATGCCACTAAGGATCATAACAGGAGCCCGAGAACGGAATTCACAACAGTACCCCCCCCTTGAGGAGGGGTCACCGAACCCTCACCAGAGCCCCCAGGCCGATCAGGATGAGCCAAATGAAAGGCACGAACTAAATCGGCAGCATGGACATCGGAGGCAACAACCCAGGAATTATCCTCCTGGCCATAGCCTTTCCATTTAACCAGGTACTGAAGCCTCCGTCTCGAAATACGAGAATCCAAAATCTTCTCCACCACATACTCCAACTCTCCCTCGACCAACACCAGAGCAGGAGGATCAACGGAAGGAACCATAGGCGCCACATACCTCCGCAACAATGACCTATGGAACACATTATGGATGGCAAAAGAAGCTGGAAGGTCCAAACGAAATGACACAGGATTGAGAATTTCAGAAATCTTATAAGGACCAATGAAACGAGGCTTAAACTTAGGAGAAGAAACCTTCATAGGAACATAACGAGAAGACAACCAAACCAAATCCCCAACACGAAGTCGGGGACCAACACAGCGACGGCGGTTAGCGAAATGTTGAGCCTTCTCCTGGGTCAACGTCAAATTATCCACTACGTGGGTCCAAATTTGCTGCAACCTGTCCACCACAGAATCCACACCAGGACAGTCAGAAGGCTCAACCTGCCCTGAAGAAAAATGAGGATGGAAACCAGAATTACAAAAAAAAGGCAAAACCAAAGTAGCAGAACTAGCCCGATTATTGAGGGCGAACTCAGCCAATGGCAAGAAGGTCACCCAATCATCCTGATCAGCAGAAACAAAGCATCTCAGATAGGTTTCCAAGGTCTGATTTGTTCGTTCGGTTTGGCCATTTGTCTGAGGATGGAAAGCCGTAGAAAAAGACAAATCAATGCCCATCTTAGCACAAAAGGACCGCCAAAACCTAGAAACAAACTGGGAACCTCTGTCTGACACAATGTTCTCCGGAATGCCATGCAAACGAACCACATTCTGAAAAAGTAATGGAACCAAATCAGAGGAGGAAGGTAATTTAGGTAAGGGTACCAAATGAACCATCTTAGAAAAACGATCACAAACCACCCAAATGACCGACATCCTCTGAGAGACCGGAAGATCAGAAATAAAATCCATGGAAATATGCGTCCAGGACCTCTTCGGGACCGGCAAAGGCAAGAGCAACCCACTGGCACGAGAACAGCAAGGTTTGGCCTGAGCACAAGTGCCACAGGACTGCACAAAAAAACGCACATCCCTTGACAAGGAAGGCCACCAAAAGGGCCTCGCCACCAAATCTCTGGTACCAAAAATCCCAGGATTACCAGCCAACACCGAACAATGAACCTCGGAAATAACTCTACTGGTCCATCTATCAGGGACAAACAGTTTCTCCGCTGGACAACGGTCAGGTCTATCGGCCTGAAACTCGTGCAGCACCCGCCGCAAATCAGGGGAGATGGCAGACAGAATCACCCCCTCTTTGAGAATACCAGCCGGCTCAGGGACTCTTGGAGAATCAGGCACAAAACTCCTAGAAAGGGCATCAGCCTTCACATTCTTAGAACCCGGAAGGTATGAGACCACAAAATCGAAACGGGAGAAAAACAGCGACCATCGAGCCTGTCTAGGATTCAACCGCTTGGCAGACTCGAGATAAGTCAGATTCTTGTGATCCGTCAAGACCACCACGCGATGTTTAGCTCCCTCGAGCCAATGTCGCCACTCCTCGAATGCCCACTTCATAGCCAGCAACTCCCGATTGCCAACATCATAATTACGCTCAGCGGGCGAAAACTTTCTAGAAAAGAAAGCACATGGCTTCATCACAGAGCCATCAGAACTTCTTTGAGACAAAACAGCCCCTGCTCCAATCGCAGAAGCATTAACCCCGACCTGAAAAGGGAGCGAAACATCTGGCTGACGCAACACAGGAGCCGAAGAAAAACGACGTTTCAGCTCCTGAAAGGCCTCAACGGCCGCAGAGGACCAATTCACCACATCAGCACCTTTCTTTGTCAAATCAGTCAAAGGCTTAACCACACTAGAAAAATTAGCGATGAAGCGACGGTAAAAATTAGCAAAGCCCAGGAATTTCTGAAGACTCTTTACAGACGTAGGTTGAGTCCAATCATAAATGGCCTGAACTTTTACAGGGTCCATCTCGATAGTAGAAGGGGAAAAAATGAAGCCCAAAAAGGAAACCTTCTGAACTCCAAAGAGACATTTAGACCCCTTCACAAACAAGGAATTAGCACGAAAGACCTGGAACACCATCCTGACCTGCTTCACATGAGACTCCCAATCATCCGAAAAGACCAAAATATCATCCAAATATACAATCATGAATCTATCCAGATACTGTCGGAAGATGTCGTGCATAAAGGACTGAAACACAGATGGAGCATTAGAAAGCCCGAATGGCATCACCAGGTACTCAAAATGGCCCTCGGGCGTATTAAATGCTGTCTTCCATTCATCGCCTTATTTAATACGCACAAGATTATACGCCCCTCGAAGATCTATCTTGGTGAACCAACTAGCCCCCTCAATCTGAGCAAACAATTCAGACAGTAGAGGCAAAGAGTACTGAAATTTGACCGTGATTTTATTGAGAAGGCAGTAATCTATACAGGGTCTCAGAGAACCATCCTTCTTGGCCACAAAAAAGAACCCTGCTCCCAATGGTGACGAAGACGGGCGAATATGCCCTTTTTCCAAGGACTCCTTTATATAACTCCGCATAGCGGCATGTTCTGGCACAGATAAATTGAAAAGTCGACCCTTAGGGAACTTACTACAAGGAATCAAATTTATAGCACAATCACAATCCCTATGAGGAGGTAGGGAACTGGATTTGGGCTCATCAAATACATCCTGGTAATCCGACAAAAACTCAGGGACTTGAGAAGGAGTGGAAGAAGAAATTGACATCAAAGGAACATCGCCATGTACCCCTTGACAACCCCAACTAGACACAGACATTGATTTCCAATCCAATACTGGATTATGAACCTGCAGCCATGGCAAACCCAACACGACAACATCATGCAAATTATGCAACACCAGAAAGCGAATATCCTCCCGATGTGCAGGAGCCATGCACATGGTCAACTGAGTCCAGTACTGAGGTTTATTCTTGGCCAATGGCGTAGCATCAATTCCCCTTAATGGAATAGGAAACTGCAAAGGCTCCAAGAAAAAACCACAGCGCCTGGCAAACTCCAAGTCCATCAAATTCAGGGCAGCGCCCGAATCCACAAATGCCATAACAGAGTGGACGACAAAGAGCAAATCAAAGTGACAGACAAGAGAAATTTAGGCTGTACAGTAGTAATGGTGACAGACCTAGCAAACCGCTTAGTGCGCTTAGGACAATCAGAGATAGCATGAGTGGAGTCACCACAGTAAAAACACAACCCATTTTGACGTCTGTGATTTTGCCGTTCAGTTCTGGTCAAAGTCCTATCACATTGCAAAAGCTCAGGCCTCTGCTCAGAGGACACCGCCAAATGGTGCACAACTTTGCGCTCACGCAAACGCCGATCAATCTGAATGGCCAAGGACATCGATTCATTCAGACCAGCAGGCGTGGGGAACCCCACCATAACATCCTTAAGGGCTTCAGAAAGACTCTTTCTGAAAATTGCTGCCAGGGCACTCTCATTCCATTGAGTGAGCACAGACCACTTTCTAAACTTCTGGCAGTATACATCCGCTTCATCCTGACCCTGACACAGAGCCAGCAGATTTTCTCTGCCTGATCCACTGTATTCGGTTCATCATAAAGCAATCCAAGCGCCAGAAAAAACGCATCTACCTTAAGCAATGCAGGATCTCCTGGCGCAAGGGAGAATGCCCAGTCTTGAGGGTCGCCACGTAACAAAGAAATAATAATTTTTACTTGCTGAATGGGGTCACCAGAGGAGCGGGGTTTCAGAGCAAGAAACAGTCTGCATTTATTTTTGAAATTCAGAAACTTAGATCTATCCCCAGAAAACAAATCAGGAATTGGAATTCTAGGCTGTAACATAGGATTCTGAACTACATAATCTTGAATGCTTTGTACCCTTGCAGTGAGTTGATCCAGACAAGAGGACAGACCTTGAATATCCATATCTGCACCTGAGTCCTGAACCACCCAGAGTTTAAGGGGAAAAGAAAGACAAAACACACAGCAAAGAAAAAAAATGGCCTCAGAACTTCTCTTATCCCTCTTTTGAGATGCATTAACACTTTTTGAGGCCGGCTGTACTGTTATGGACCTGGTGGTTAGGAGCACCCGGCCTGACCTGATGGTTAAACTGGAAATCACGGACAAGTTCTGGAGAAGTGGGAATGCAGCGCCCCAGAGTCCTGGTCGTTGCAGTACTGTGGCTCCGCCGCTAAGGGGAGCTATGGTACGTCTGATGGCACTGAAGGAGTTCATATGACCAGGTATCACAGACACCAATACATTTCACAGTCGGGCCTCCAGGGGGAGCTAAGGGTGCTATTTATTAGGCCACTCCTCACCACTGTGGGTAAACTGGGGGTCAGGCAGGAAGTTAGATGAGAAAGCTGACTGGATTAGACCAGACAACACCTTGTGGCAGAGGGTGTTGTGGGGGAAGAGACAGTAGGGTCTCTGTCAGGGGTGGGATCCTGAAAGAGGCTTGGCGAATTGAGCGAACGTAACGGGACCGTGCCTGCTCAGCATAGCGGCGGTGCCCAAGGAAGGATCAGAAGCGAGATAGATTGTGCTGAGTGAGAAACGAGATCAAAGCGATAGGAGAATACCAGTAGGAGTCGTGCTGAAAGACCGAGGCAACATCCTACTGAGGCGCACAACCGGTGGCCGGAACGCCGAGAGAGTGTTATAACATTCAGCTTCAAGCAATACTCTAAACAGCGGCAGGACAGTCAGTCTAAGGCGGGCTGTCTCACACAAATCACCTATGCAGTCTTGGGGGGCAACTTGTGGAGAGGGGCGACTCTAGGGTCCCGGAAGAGCTCCGAGCCTACCCGTCAAACGGGTGCCGTCCCAACCAGAACATCAGGGAAGGACGGAGGATTAGCAGAACATCATCTAATCGAGTTGTGAGGGAACTTAAGAAACAGACACAACAGTTGTGGGGACTTTCCGTAAGCACAGCAGGGAAGGACCACAACACATAGCGCAAGCAGGAAGGCACAGATCTCCACCTGGGAAGAGAACTCTGGAGGTGTCATTGGACCGGCCGGACTTGCGCAGCCTGGTGAACCGTATTCTGGACTGAGGACCCAGAGATCTTCAGTAAAGAGGTAAAGAGACTGCAACCTGGTGTCCTCGTTATTTACCGCGACCAGCACCCCACAACTGCACCACTATCTCCAATTCTTGCACCGGACGTCCCCCACTGACCAGCAGGGCCACGGACCGGGTCTAGCTACCGTGACAACCCCAGACCAGAGACTCAGAGGCCCGGTACCGGGTACCCCTCGGCCCAGCGGCGGTGTGGGGGCGCTCCAAACTTGGCGTCACGAACAGCTATGGTACGTCTGATTGCACTAAGGGAGTTTCTCTGACCAGGTAACACTTCACTACACTTCACACTCCGGCCACCAGGGGGGGTGGTCCTATCTAGTAGGCCACTCCTCACACTCTGGTAAAACTGGGGGTCAGACAGGAAGACAGGGAGAAGTAGCTGGGAAGAGCTAGTGAGAGGACCTGTCAGGGATGGGATCCTGGCAGACTCCTCAGAACAGAACTAACCAGTGCACAACGGGAATACAGTAAAGAGGAATTGGGACCAGAAGGAGTCGTGCTGTTAGACCGAGGCAACATCCTTCTGAGGCGCAAACAGTCGGTGGCCGGAACGCCGAGCAAGTAAGAGACTTTAAGTACACTGCAAACCACGGCCGGACAGCCAATTATAGGTTGGCTGTCTCACTTAACACCTAAGCAGACAACGGAGGCAGCTGTGGGAGAGGGGCGACTCTAGGGTCCCGGAAGAACTCCAGGCCTACCCCGTCATACGGGTGCGTCCTACCATATCACCTGGGGGACGGAGAGAACGAACATCAGAGACAGACAGAACAGTTGTGAGGACTATCCCGGGAGCTCAGCAGGGAAGAACTACAACACACAGCGCTAGAAGGTAGACACTGATTCCCACCTGTAAAGAGAACTCCTGATGTGCCTTTGGACCGGCCGGTCTCTGACAGCCCTGTTAACAGCGCTCTGGACTGAGGACTCTAAAACCTTCAGTAAAGAGGTAAAGAGACTGCATCCTGGTGTCCTCGTTATTTACCGCGACCTGCACCCCACAACTGCACCACTATCACCACTTCTTGCACCGGACGTCCCCCACTGACCAGCAGGGCCACGGACCGGGTCTAGCTACCGTGACAACCCCAGACCAGAGACTCAGAGGCCCGGTACCGGGTACCCCTCGGCCCAGAGGCGGTGTGGGGGCGCTCCAAAACTTGGCGTCAAGAACAGGATCTACTTAAGCCTGAAGGATCAGGTCATGTGTGCCTTGGAACTGTGATTTATTGTGCTTGGACTGTACTTTATTGCAAAGACTGTGCTGCGCCATTTGCCGCCAGAAGTTCCCGCCAAAAGTCGCCGCCATTGCTACGCCAGAGAAGAAGGAGGGCGTGCCATGGGAGGAGACTACCAAAGTGGCGCCAGAAGCGGCGACCGCCCCCTGCGCCTCTTGTTGCAAAGCGATGACCTGCCCCGAAGCAGAGGACCGCCCCCTGACCTGGAACGGCGGGAAGCAGGTGACGGAGAAGCTCGGCCCTGGAGAAATGGCGGAGCCCGATGTATGCACTGCCACCGATTATCGGACCATGACGATGAACAGCAAGTGCCAGAACGAGGAAGGAACGGTCCCGGCTTGCCCTCATTCACCGGAGACAGATCCACGTCTACTGCAGCGGAAGGACCCGAAGTCCTTGGGACCGGCAGCGGAGCTGAACCTACCCATCCCGACCTCAGAGCCAGCGGAGGAGGAGTCGTGGAAGGCGGAGCCGCCTCCGGAGACCGCATTGGAGGAGCTGCCGTCCGGGCTGCAGCCGACTCCAGCGTCCTTGTCAACGGACTGGATCGACATCGGTGGAACTACATCAGGCGCAGGTATGGACGGCGCCCCTGCTCCCCTGCCCGGTCCCGCTCTCGCGACCGATCCTCCCCACAACAGTAACCATCCGTTCACAGTCGAGCGGGCGGTCCTCACCCCCAGCGCGATGGGGAAGTTGACACCCCCACTACCGGTCAAGATGGGGGAACCCATAGATGTAGGCCCGGACGGGGTGATCCTCCGGTGGGACCTCCCCTGGAACGAGCCGTAAGGAGCTCCGGGGGAGAGCCTCACCCTCACGGTACTTACCTGGGAACAGTATAAGCAGTGCCTGATCCAACACTGGAAAAATCGAGACGAGACTGAACAACATAATACGCAACGCGAAAAGTCTGCGCACGGCCGGAAAGACGTGGTAAAGCGGGGAACTGTGCTGGCCTACCACCCGAAGAGGGGATGGGGCTCCATACAGGAACCGGGACTACCAACTGATGTCTTTGTTACTAGTTACAACGTAAAAACTCCATGCTGCAGTCGAGATGGTGACCCATTGCAAAGAGGAGATCAGGTGACCTACACTCACCACCGGAATGCACAAGGATGGTGCGCTCGGAACGTCCACCGGTGTGGGCCTGAGGGAGCGTCACCTGTTGCCCCGAGCATGATTGATCCAGATTTGCCAGATCTAGTTACTGTCACCACCGTACGCTTTATAGCAGCTCCTGAACTTGCGAGTAGGATTAGCCTTCAAATCCAGACACCGGCTGATCTGATGGCACCGGGGAGACCATCCCCAGATTTGGAAGGATAAACCTCGATACCATGAGTATGTATAAAGTTGCTGTTTCCTGATTTTGCTGCTGAACCCGTCCAGGGTTAACTTTTAAAGGGGATCCTTTTGTTGACCCGGGATCCCTATTGTTTTGTTTATTTTTCTGGAGTTTTGCACAAAGTTATAAAAACTGCCGCAATCATGAACAGTGCATGATACAAACTTCTTGTATATAGTTCGCACCTTCTTAAAGGCGCTTCCTACTGGTTTTACTTGGAGACTCTTTGCGAAGATACCGCACCGGAGCCTTTGCTGGGTATGGACTGGTGGCCAGTGAAGAAATGCTACCTCCTAAAGACTTGGTCCCTTCTTAAAGGGGACATCCATATTTTACATTTGAAGAACCGTATTGCTTTAAGATTGATGGATAGCAATAATGTCTTGATGAGCGAAAGTGATGATAATCCTTACATGTAAAAGTTATATGTATCTGATTAGTTAATTGTAAAGAAATGCAGATGATGTTGTCAGAAAGAAAGATGCAGTAGACCCGTAGGGGCAGACATAGTGTCCTGCATAGTTGTTAGCAAGGAAGTTAAGATAGAAGTTAATGCTCTAAAGAAAATAGTTGATAATGTTGATAGAAGATGGGGATAGAAGGTAAACCCTGAGTCCTCCGTAGAAGCTAGTTCATTGTAAAGAAAGAGTTAATAATGTGTTGCAGAGGACAGAAAGTGAAGCCGTAGGGGTTAGGTAGTGAGTCCTCCTAGGAGCCATATGAAGATGGCTCAGTGTTCCTAAACTGAAAGTATGTTATGTTCTATACTGTGTATAGTAGAGGAAAAGACAGAAGGCTCGGGCGGAAAGGAGCGGTCCTGTAAGAAAGGAGAGGCAGTAGGTCTGGTGCCGTTAGGACAGGCGGTCCTGCAGATTTAAAGAAGGAGAATGTAAAGTTAAAATTGCCTTATAATGTGATTATAAGAAGGTCTTTAAAGGGTTCAGAGTGTACATCCTTAAGGGCAATGTTAAATTATTGCTCAAAAACTTTCAAAAAGGGGGACCCCTTTGTTTACCCGGGGTCCCCGCTGTTTCAACCACTGAACTTAGAGTCATAAACTGTGCATGACCTAACTTTCGCAACGTTCAAGAGTTCTCACCTCCCATAAAGGGAAGCACTGTTATGTTTAATTGTTTATGCTATTTCAAAATGTTGTGTGTTTCCTGTTAACATGTATTGTTGTTCTTGTTTTCCCAGTCCCGGAGTACTGGATTTAACCGGGGGGGAGTGCAGCGCCCCAGAGTCCTGGTCGTTGCAGTACTGTGGCTCCGCCACTATGGGGAGCTATGGTACGTCTGATTGCACTAAGGGAGTTTCTGTGACCAGGTAACACCTCACTACACTTCACACTCCGGCCACCAGGGGGGGTGGTCCTATCTAGTAGGCCACTCCTCACACTCTGGTAAAACTGGGGGTCAGACAGGAAGACAGGGAGAAGTAGCTGGGAAGAGCTAGTGAGAGGACCTGTCAGGGATGGGATCCTGGCAGACTCCTCAGAACAGAACTAACCAGTGCACAACGGGAATACAGTAAAGAGGAATTGGGACCAGAAGGAGTCGTGCTGTTAGACCGAGGCAACATCCTTCTGAGGCGCAAACAGTCGGTGGCCGGAACGCCGAGCAAGTAAGAGACTTTAAGTACACTGCAAACCACGGCCGGACAGCCAATTATAGGTTGGCTGTCTCACTTAACACCTAAGCAGACAACGGAGGCAGCTGTGGGAGAGGGGCGACTCTAGGGTCCCGGAAGAACTCCAGGCCTACCCCGTCATACGGGTGCGTCCTACCATATCACCTGGGGGACGGAGAGAACGAACATCAGAGACAGACAGAACAGTTGTGAGGACTATCCCGGGAGCTCAGCAGGGAAGAACTACAACACACAGCGCTAGAAGGTAGACACTGATTCCCACCTGTAAAGAGAACTCCTGATGTGCCTTTGGACCGGCCGGTCTCTGACAGCCCTGTTAACAGCGCTCTGGACTGAGGACTCTAAAACCTTCAGTAAAGAGGTAAAGAGACTGCATCCTGGTGTCCTCGTTATTTACCGCGACCTGCACCCCACAACTGCACCACTATCACCACTTCTTGCACCGGACGTCCCCCACTGACCAGCAGGGCCACGGACCGGGTCTAGCTACCGTGACAACCCCAGACCAGAGACTCAGAGGCCCGGTACCGGGTACCCCTCGGCCCAGCGGCGGTGTGGGGGCGCTCCAAAACTTGGCGTCACGAACAGGATCTACTTAAGCCTGAAGGATCAGGTCATGTGTGCCTTGGAACTGTGATTTATTGTGCTTGGACTGTACTTTATTGCAAAGACTGTGCTGCGCCATTTGCCGCCAGAAGTTCCTGCCAAAAGTCGCCGCCATTGCTACGCCAGAGAAGAAGGAGGGCGTGCCATGGGAGGAGACTACCAAAGTGGCGCCAGAAGCGGCGACCGCCCCCTGCGCCTCTTGTTGCAAAGCGATGACCTGCCCCGAAGCAGAGGACCGCCCCCTGACCTGGAACGGCGGGAAGCAAGTGACAGAGAAGCTCGGCCCTGGAGAAATGGCGGAGCCCGATGTATGCACTGCCACCGATTATCGGACCATGACGATGAACAGCAAGTGCCAGAACGAGGAAGGAACGGTCCCGGCTTGCCCTCATTCACCGGAGACAGATCCACGTCTACTGCAGTGGAAGGACCCGAAGTCCTTGGGACCGGCAGCGGAGCTGAACCTACCCATCCCGACCTCGGAGCCAGCGGAGGAGGAGTCGCGGAAGGCGGAGCCGCCTCCGGAGACCGCATTGGAGGAGCCGCCGTCCGGGCTGCAGCCGACTCCAGCGTCCTTGTCAACGGACTGGATCGACATCGGTGGAACTACATCAGGCGCAGGTATGGACGGCGCCCCTGCTCCCCTGCCCGGTCCCGCTCTCGCGACCGATCCTCCCCACAACAGTAACCATCCATTCACAGTCGAGTGGGCGGTCCTCACCCCCAGCGCGATGGGGAAGTTGACACCCCCACTACCGGTCAAGATGGGGGAACCCATAGATGTAGGCCCGGACGGGGTGATCCTCCGGTGGGACCTCCCCTGGAACGAGCCGTATGGAGCTCCGGGGGAGAGCCTCACCCTCGCGGTACTTACCTGGGAACAGTATAAGCAGTGCCTGATCCAACACTGGAAAAATCGAGACGAGACTGAACAACATAATACGCAACGCGAAAAGTCTGCGCATGGCCGGAAAGACGTGGTAAAGCGGGGAACTGTGCTGGCCTACCACCCGAAGAGGGGATGGGGCTCCATACAGGAACCGGGACTACCAACTGATGTCTTTGTTACTAGTTACAACGTAAAAACTCCATGCTGCAGTCGAGATGGTGACCCATTGCAAAGAGGAGATCAGGTGACCTACACTCGCCACCGGAATGCACAAGGATGGTGCGCTCGGAACGTCCACCGGTGTGGGCCTGAGGGAGCGTCACCTGTTGCCCCGAGCATGATTGATCCAGATTTGCCAGATCTTGTTACTGTCACCACCGTACACTTTATAGCAGCTCCTGAACTTGCGAGTAGGATTAGCCTTCAAATCCAGACACCGGCTGATCTGATGGCACCGGGGAGACCATCCCCAGATTTGGAAGGATAAACCTCGATACCATGAGTATGTATGTAGTTGCTGTTTCCTGATTTTGCTGCTGAACCCGTCCAGGGTTAACATTTAAAGGGGATCCTTTTGTTGACCCGGGATCCCTATTGTTTTGTTTATTTTTCTGGAGTTTTGCACAAAGTTATAAAAACTGCCGCAATCATGAACAGTGCATGATACAAACTTCTTGTATATAGTTTGCACCTTCTTAAAGGCGCTTCCTACTGGTTTTACTTGGAAAGAGACTCTTTGCGAAGATACCGCACCGGAGCCTTTGCTGGGTATGGACTGGTGGCCAGAGAAGAAATGCTACCTCCTAAAGACTTGGTCCCTTCTTAAAGGGGACATCCATATTTTACATTTGAAGAACCGTATTGCTTTAAGATTGATGGATAGCAATAATGTCTTGATGAGCGAAAGTGATGATAATCCTTACATGTAAAAGTTATATGTATCTGATTAGTTAATTGTAAAGAAATGCAGATGATGTTGTCAGAAAGAAAGATGCAGTAGACCCGTAGGGGCAGACATAGTGTCCTGCATAGTTGTTAGCAAGGAAGTTAAGATAGAAGTTAATGCTCTAAAGAAAATAGTTGATAATGTTGATAGAAGATGGGGATAGAAGGTAAACCCTGAGTCCTCCGTAGAAGCTAGTTCATTGTAAAGAAAGAGTTAATAATGTGTTGCAGAGGACAGAAAGTGAACCCGTAGGGGTTAGGTAGTGAGTCCTCCTAGGAGCCATATGAAGATGGCTCAGTGTTCCTAAACTGAAAGTATGTTATGTTCTATACTGTGTATAGTAGAGGAAAAGACAGAAGGCTCGGGCGGAAAGGAGCAGTCCTGTAAGAAAGGAGAGGCAGTAGGTCTGGCGCCGTTAGGACAGGCGGTCCTGCAGATTTAAAGAAGGAGAATGTAAAGTTAAAATTGCCTTATAATGTGATTATAAGAAGGTCTTTAAAGGGTTCAGAGTGTACATCCTTAAGGGCAATGTTAAATTATTGTTCAACCAATTTTGCACTTAGTAGAATACCCGGTTGGGTAACAGGAGTTATTTATAGCCTGCAATTTATAAGGTAAACCATGTTTGTAACGTTTAAGCGTCCTCACCTCCCATAAAGGGAAGCTCTGTTCAAATATACTTATTATTGCACTCAACAAAATTGTATGTCTTTTTGCTAACCTGTATTGTTGTTTTCTTCCCAGTCCCGGAGTACTGTGTTTAACCAGGGGGGAGTGCAGCGCCCCAGAGTCCTGGTCGTTGCAGTACTGTGGCTCCGCCGCTAAGGGGAGCTATGGTACGTCTGATGGCACTGAAGGAGTTCATCTGACCAGGTATCATAGACACCAATACATTTCACAGTCGGGCCTCCAGGGGGAGCTAAGGGTGCTATTTATTAGGCCACTCCTCACCACTGTGGGTAAACTGGGGGTCAGGCAGGAAGTTAGATGAGAAAGCTGACTGGATTAGACCAGACAACACCTTGTGGCAGAGGGTGTTGTGGGGGAAGAGACAGTAGGGTCTCTGTCAGGGGTGGGATCCTGAAAGAGGCTTGGCGAATTGAGCGAACGTAACGGGACCGTGCCTGCTCAGCATAGCGGCGGTGCCCAAGGAAGGATCAGAAGCGAGATAGATTGTGCTGAGTGAGAAACGAGATCAAAGCAATAGGAGAATACCAGTAGGAGTCATGCTGAAAGACCGAGGCAACATCCTACTGAGGCGCACAACCGGTGGCCGGAACGCCGAGAGAGTGTTATAACATTCAGCTTCAAGCAATACTCTAAACAGCGGCAGGACAGTCAGTCTAAGGCGGGCTGTCTCACACAAATCACCTATGCAGTCTTGGGGGGCAACTTGTGGAGAGGGGCGACTCTAGGGTCCCGGAAGAGCTCCGAGCCTACCCGTCAAACGGGTGCCGTCCCAACCAGAACATCAGGGAGGGACGGAGGATTAGCAGAACATCATCTAATCAAGTTGTGAGGGAACTTAAGAAACAGACACAACAGTTGTGGGGACTTTCCGTAAGCACAGCAGGGAAGGACCACAACACATAGCGCAAGCAGGAAGGCACAGATCTCCACCTGGGAAGAGAACTCTGGAGGTGTCATTGGACCGGCCGGACTTGCGCAGCCTGGTGAACCGTATTCTGGACTGAGAACCCAGAGATCTTCAGTAAAGAGGTAAAGAAACTGCAACCTGGTGTCCTCGTTATTTACCGCGACCAGCACCCCACAACTGCACCACTATCACCACTTCTTGCACCGGACGTCCCCCACTGACCAGCAGGGCCACGGACCGGGTCTAGCTACCGTGACAACCCCAGACCAGAGACTCAGAGGCCCGGTACCGGGTACCCCTCGGCCCAGCGGCGGTGTGGGGGCGCTCCAGGAACTTTACTGACTGCAACCCTGATCCTATCGCACACACTAGAGATAGCCGTGGAGCGTACCTAACTCTCCCTAGATGCCTCTTCACAGCCTAAGAGCTAACTACCCCTAGAGATAGAAAATAAAGCCTTACCTTGCCTCAGAGAATTTCCCCAAAGGAAAAGGCAGCCCCCCACAAATATTGACTGTGAGTTAAGAGGAAAGTCACAAACACAGGAATGAAACAGGTTTTAGCAAAGGAGGCCAGTCTTACTAGATAGTCAGAGGATAGCAAAGGGAACTATGCGGTCAGTACAAAAAACGACAAAAACCATGCAGAGTGTGCAAAAAGACCTCCACACTGACTCATGGTGTGGAGGTGCAACTCTGCACCCCCAGAGCTTCCAGCTAGCAAGGAAATAACATGATAGCAAGCTGGACTAAAAAACTTAACATGTATTCAGAAAGCAATGAACATCAAATGAACTTAGCAGGGACTTAGCTTCTGCTGGAGTAACAGGTCACAAGAGAAGTCCAAGAGAGATCTGAACCAGTACTGAGACATTGACAGCCGGCATGAAGTAACGATCTGAGTGGAGTTAAATAGGGAAGCCAGCATAGCAATAAACGAGGGCAGCTGAGAAAACCAACCTCAAAAACCAGCCGTTCCACTCAAAGCCACCAGAGGGAGTCCAAGGACAGAACTCACCAAAGTACCATTCACGACCACAGGAGGGAACCCGAGAACGGAATTCACAACACATGCCCCGGCAGAATTTTTGCTTTCTTGCCCTCTTCTTATGAATGATAACACCAAAACTTTACCTCCACTCATGGTTAGTGGTTGGGTGAAGCCATTTATTGTCAAACTACTGGGTTTCTCTTTTTAAATCATAATGATAACCCAAAACATCCAAGTGACCCTGATCAAAAGTTCACATACCCCATTTCTTATTACTGCATATTCCCCCCCTAACATCAATGAGAGCTTGAAGTAATGTATATGCATGTACATACAGTATACAGTGTGTGTGTATCTATATAATTGTCTAAGTGTCTGTTTGTCTGTAACCGAAATCCCACGTCGCTGATTGGTCACGCCCGGCCAGCCTCGACCAATCAGCGTTCATAAATAAACTATATAAGTAGTAGAGCATAGATATGTTTCGTCAAACTCAATTTGACAGATGGACCCGCCCCTATCAAAGTGTATCAAAGTGTGTAACCCCACCCCTCCCTGGCTGCTGACAGCAGCTGTGTGCCTGCTCCCCCCTCCCTTTTTGATATAGTTTAATTTGTTAGTACAGTGAATATTATCCCCGTAATTGTTTTTATATTAGATGTTTATATGTAACTGCTTTGAGAATAAGGGCATTGTGTCTTATTTTATACTAGTTTTTCGTTACTGACTTGGGATTATTCTGTAAGATGTGATTCATTACCAATTTTTTAGAAGTCATGTTTCTGTTTCACTCGTCTATGTGAAAACCTGGGACAGGAACTGCTTCCTACATAAACATGGTGTTTTATACGTTTATAAAAAGCAAAGACACGGTATTGTAAAAATGTAAAAGATTTTATTGTAAAATAAACACATCTCAAAGACATTTCAATGCTGTAAAATTCTTGCAGAGTATAAAAGCAATCACATTAAATAGTACAGGGATCATACAGCAACACACTTCGTACAAAATAAATAGTATCACAATGAATATACATCATTACACTTCTTACAAAATAAATAATATGTTGTTACAAGTCATGTACGTCATTTATCCACTACATTCTTTACATCGTGAGCCACATGGTTTGTAGCATCGGTAGAGACCTTTTTTTAGGTAGCAGAGTTCCACGTGTGGTACCTAATGACGGGGAATGTAAAGATTGAATTGTGCGCGGCGTCGGCGCTAGCTTCTGCAGCGTAGATACAGCGTGTGTCTCGCTGCTGGAAATTTTTAATTCATCTAAAAGCTAACTAGTAGTGGGGTTACCAACAACTGTAGACGGTATATTTAGCTCGGCCATAGCCTGCATAAATGAATCCCAACCCGGCGGTAAATTTCTGCCGGTCAGAGCATGGCTCTGCGTAGTACTACGTACCAAATCCAGTAAGTTAGACCCCGGTATTACGGATCCTTTGAAAATAAATTCAGCTTTATTATTCCAGGCTGTAACATTTCTATTCTGTAGTAACCTGTTTAGTAAAAATTCAGCATTCTTTTTATATCTTGGTTTATATGGCTGACAATTTCAGCGATCTCTTGATTTTTATCAGAGTCGGTATTTGACAATTGTTGCTGACCAGGATCAGGAGTGCTAACGAGATTTAAAGCCGTTACTTCTTTTGAGCTGTGCCTCGTATGCACCAAGTATCGCTGTAGCACGGTGCTATACATTTTAATTTTCACATCATCGGGAATGTCACGACGTTGTAAAATGTCGCTAATTTCGCCATCAAGGCAATGAATAACACTGTCGCGTATGCTAACTGTAGCGCCGGGTCTTAGTTTGTCTAGCTCCTGTTTGGGGACTAGATACATTTTCTCTGTATGCTCCATTATCTTCCTGCGAGCAGACTTGTTATTATAGGGATTGCAAAAGCTAAAAGAGGGACGATAAACCCACCGGCCTGCTTTAGTAGCCGCTTCTTTTTCTTTATGGGTTGAGATCTGTCACTCAGGGTTCTTATAGCTTTACGCCACTTCTTTAATATGCCTTTTTGGCGCTCTTTCAGCGGAATCCTGCCTTTTAAGATGTTTAAAGCAATCTCGCCTATGGCTGTAATTAAATCATTGCTTGCATTGCGCAAAATAGACTTTCGGACAGCTGGGGTTGCCTTCACCAGAGTTTTTAAGAGAGCCCAGTTACGTCAAAGTCTCTCAGAAATCTTTACATCACAACGCACACAGCGTAGAATGTCTGATGCCAGGCTAAAATTCACTTTTTAGACGTGTTTTTCTTTTGAACATAGACAGCAGGCAACGCTGGTGGAAACAAGCCGGTCCTTAAGCGAAGTTCCTCAGGGGTATTAGCTCTCAAATCTACAAGCAAATACCCATAAGGTTCCCGCGTGGCATCCTCAAAAGCTTCTAGGAAAAAAACGTGTTTTTCCGGGATACATCTGACGAGCTAGAGTTAAAATTTGTAATTTATCTCGGGGGTTATTAAAAAGCACCATGTATTTTGTGTTTAAATTTATCGTACGGCTTTTCTTACCCTGGCAAAATATGTTTTGTACCAGGTAGAAAATGCTGAGATTTCTGTGGTGCACATACTTGGTAAAGGCTTTTTCTATCTCACAATTTTCACTAGCACTCTCCATGAGATCATCAACAATAGCCAAATTCACCTTCTCCGGTGGGAATAATTCGTCATCTACGAATGTATTCGGCAGACCCTCCACAAATCTGGCGTGGGGAAAAGAGAGAGAGATTTCATCATATAGTTTCTGCCAACACGAATAAAACCAAACAATATTATCAGGTTTCTGAGAAAAATTAGTTTCAATATTATACAGCAGTTGTTTTACAAAATAGCTCTTTCCAGAATTAGACGGCCCTGCTAGAATGCATGAGAATGGGTGTTGCAGGCGTGTATCCATCACCACAATACTCGGCTAATACCAAAAAGGCAGGGTTGTGAAACCGTCAATTAGTCGCCGCTTTGTATAAACGCACTTTTGTGTTTTGCGTAACGGCCTCGTTTCAATCTCCCAGTACTTTTTATTTCTTACAATGGACGGCTGCTGTACGACAATACGCTTCTGTGTATCTGTGTCAGAATTGCTCGGGTAGTCCAGAACTAGATCTTTTAGACTGTTGAAATTAATAGATTGAGAGTTACTGACATTTAGTGTTATCCCCTTAACTTTTAAGACAGTTTTACCGGTGTTGAGTTTGTATCCGTAAGTTTTGGGGCCCGCGGATACAAATTCTTTGATGTGTGTACCATCGGGTATTTCACTGGTCAGCTCCCCCAGGTAATCGCCTAAAGGTGGCTGCCACTCACCATCTCTCTGTACAAAATTAACTGAATCTGTGTCGTGATAAAGGCACCTCTCCTGCAGCCGGTCCAGCAGCGAATAGAGCTGTTGTAAAACACGCTATAAAAATGTTTGTGTTTTTGTTGAGTGTGTGGTGGCCTTTTGCGTATTTCCAGTTAATGGATGCGGTGTCATCATCAAGGAATTGTAACATCGAAATGTCATAGTATGGCAGGAGAAATACTTAAAAAGCTCATCTGGATCCCTAACAATACTGGTACATGATAGATTAGATCTCTGAGCAAACTTTCCCCATAAAGAATTTAAGAAAAGCTTGGAGATCTGTCTCTTACCAGGATTGACAGCTATATTTTCAGGCCGTAATTGGACACCTTCTTTTTCAAGAAAAGAGTCAATGTATTGCCTTTTCTTGTCGTCATCAGTGCACCAGCTAGGATAACCAGAGGCTTCCTGCTTATCCCTAAGATGTAATTTAATGCAGGGAGCAAACAGATCATCAGAGGTTTTAGGAAAATGCCATATTTCATAGATGTGTGCGATCCGATACCCTTTTTCTATCGCCATCTCGAGCTCTATAGTGCACCAGGTGCCTGTCAGTGCACGTTCTTCATCACTGTGGGCACAAATATCACCCTGGGAATTCACAGCGCATGTGTAGCAAAGGGGAAACATTAATTTTTTGGTGAGTTTTACCGGCAGAACTGGAAAAAATAAATCTCTCGGCGGGTAGACCTTGACTTTAGCAATGCCAAAGTTTTTTTTAATGAATCCAAAATTGTCATAGATGATCTCTGGGTGGCCTACAGGGTATGTTTTAGTTTTGTTTACAAAGGGGTACAGACTGGTGAAATCGTAGTAATGTAAAGTCTCCCCTTCTTCCAGATGGTGATAGAGCTTAATGGCGTTAGTTCGGCCGCCATAAAGCACATCACGGGGATCTAAAGGGACGGGAAATTCCATCTGGTGGAGAAATGTTTGAAGGTTAGAATCATTTTCAACCATTTCATTCCACTCATGCTCCCACATCACTCTTATTGTGTACCCACAGCTCTGTAAGTAGCGCTTTTTAGATAAAAAGGTGTAATATAATTGGCCGTAGGACGTGTTTGTGACCTTATTCATGTCATTTTCATTATAGCACACAAAACATCCGTGGTAAAAACACCCCTGAAATTCAAAGGCTATGTGTTGGCCACTAACATAGGCATAGCCATCTAGAAAATATTTCCCGACTTGTTTTTCACCGCCTCTCAAGGCGTGTCGGATGTCGATGTTCTCGGAGTGTGCGACATACATGAGCCATTGTATAGCTAGTGACGAGTAGCGCTTTTTTGCCTTGTGATTAGTGTTGAGCGATACCGTCCGATACTTGAAAGTATCGGTATCGGAAAGTATCGGCCGATACCGGCAAAGTATCGGATCTAATCCGATACCGATACCCGATACCAATACAAGTCAATGGGACTCAAGTATCGGACGGTATCCCTGATGGTTCCCAGGGTCTGAAGGAGAGGAAACTCTCCTTCAGGCCCTGGGAACCATATTAATGTGTAAAAGAAAGAATTAAAATAATCATCTAAGGCCCTTCACGCGCTGATTCTTAAGAAGGAAGGCTGCCGGAAAGAAGCCGAGGGTGAGTATATTCCTATTAGGTATATACTCACCCTCGGACGCGCCCTGCTTCTTTCCGGCAGCCTTCCTTCTTAAGAATCAGCGCGTGAAGGGCCTTAGATGACGTCACGGCTTTGTGATTGGTCGCAGCGGCCCACGTGACCGCTCAGCGACCAATCAGAAGCCGTGACGTCATCCCTCAGGTACTAAATTCCTAGAAGGGAATTTAGGACCTGAGGGATGACGTCACGGCTTCTGATTGGTCGCTGAGCGGTCACATGAGCGGCACCGACCAATCAGAAGCCGTGATGTCATGGAAGGCGCGGAACACACTCATTTTAAACAACGCAGGCTGCCGGTTACCAGCGGCGATGTCCAGGCTGCTTCGGAGAGGTGAGTATATCAATATTTTTTATTTTAATTCTTTATTTTACACATTATAAACTTCCGATTCCGATTCCCGATACCACAAAAGTATCGGATCTCGGTATCGGAATTCCGATACCGCCAAGTATCGTCCGATACCCGATACTTGCGGTATCGGAATGCTCAACACTACTTGTGATAATTATCACCAGGTAAAATGGCGATGGTCTTTTTTGGAAGAAATTTAAACCTGTACATTGCCATACGCACTGAGGCCAGGGTGATGAGCTGAAAAGGATCAACACATCTGCTCACTACAATCATTTGCTTTTGACGCTTACAGCATTTTTTAACATTTTTCTGTGTCATCTGCATAATACGCTCTCTATAGATCTCGCAGGCGTGTCTCAAAATTTCAACATCCTGTTTGCAATAAGATTTTAGCTCAGCCTTGAAGTCAAAAGTTGTATTTACCTGTGTCGCATGCCACTCCAGGAACTCTACCTTCTCACCAGGTGACATGTACTCCACCCCATAATATTTTACATCAGGTAGGGGGCCTACATAGTTTTGGTTTTCTCTGGTATTAAAAAAGTGGAAAATGTCCTTTGCCGCCTGGAAAGCCCATGGCCTGTGGTAATTTACTGAGTTTCATGGGGATAAAATTTAGAGAGTCTATGAACCTTATAGACAAATCGGGTAGCGTCACACACAACAGACGGCCACCTTTGGTTATCAACTTATCGTGACACGCCAGACCACTAAGACTAAGAACATGACTGGCAAACAACAGGGGGCGGGCACCAGTGGTGACCTTCAGGTATTGAACTTATCAACACGGTCATTTACAGAGACCCAGATTGAAGTGTTGGGTAGGGGTTTGAATTTTTCTCCAACTAACCCCTTTCACTAATTCGTAGTCATGAAGGATCTCCATCTGTTCTCCCGAAAGTTAATTCTGAAGAAACTACATACCAAAAACTATACATTTCATGGGTCCGTGACTGAGATAGAGAGGGAGGACTTGCAAGATCTCTTGGAGGAGCAAATCGCTGCACCCCAAGGTAGGTTTCCATCTACTATCATGCCCAGATCGACGAGGTTCCCCCCCTTGTCTTTGTGCCCGGCTATAGACATATTTACGTGATTGGTAACTGAAGATTTTAAATCTCTATCTTCAAAACGAAGACGTCTACCTTTTATCTTTTGCCGAAGGTCCACAAGGACGCCGTCAACCCACCGGGACGCCCGATCATGTCAGGTATTGATGGTTTGTGCGACCCCATATGTAAATTCATTGATTTTTACTTAAAACCACTTGTGGAGGATCTACCATCATATGTTAAAGACACGACGGACGTCCTTTCACGTGTTGACGGCGTCCTTGTCGATCCTGGGGTATTTTTGGTCACCGCTGATGTCTAAACCCTTTATACCTGCATTGACCACGAACACGGTTTGGCAGCAGTCCGCCTCTTCTTGGGATCCTCCGACCTGGGCGGCCCTATGTGTGATTTTATCCTCGAGCTGCTGCGCTTCGTCCTGACCCATAATTTTTTTGCATTCAAGGATATTTTTTATTTGCAGAAACGCGGCACAGCCATGGGAGCGGCCTGTGCGCCCTCGTACGCTAATCTCTTCCTGGGATCTTGGGAGAGATCTATTTTTGGTGATGGGGGCGCGCAGTCTGCGGGCAATGTGCTGTGCTGGATGCGTTATATAGACGATGTTTTGTTTTTGTGGGGGGGAGGGACGGCCCAGCAGCTCGAGGACTTTATGTATCAGCTGAACGAGAATCTGTTCAACATTACGTTGACATAACAGTTTGACTCTCAACGTATCAACTTCCTGGACGTCACACTGGAGATTGATGATACTCATCAGATCCAGACGGACGTTTTCAGGAAGTCGACTGCAGTTAATGCTCTCCTTCGTGCTGATTCAGCACACAATCCTACCACCATTAGGGCCGTCCCGGTCAGACAGTTCCTAAGGATGAGGCGGATCTGCTCCACCGACAATAGGTTCTTCACACAGGCAGAAGATTTAAAGGGATGTTTTGAAGCACGAGGATACAGCCGCAGGACTATTAAGCGGGGTTTCGAGAGAGCTAGGAGGACGCCCCGGAGGGACTTATTGTACTCAAATGGCAATAAACTCAAGACACGAACAGAAGAGAATAAGATCAGATTTATTACTACCTACAATCATGAGTGGTCCCATATGAGAGATATTTTAAATAAACACTGGCCAGTCCTGTTGACCGAGCCATCACTGACCTCTGTGCTGGGTGACTTTCCCTCAATCACCGCCAGAAGGTCGTCTAATTTGGGTAACCTATTAGTTCGTAGCCATTATGTTCCACCGGCTGCTAATCCATTTGGCACTAGGGGTCCGCTTCTTGGCACTTTTAAATGTGGCCATTGCCTTGCGTGTACTAACATGTTACGAACCTCATCATTTAAATCATCAGATGGCTCGAGGGAATATGACATTATACAGCATATTTCATGCAACACGTCTAATGTCATATACTATGCTACGTGCGGGTGTTCCCTGATATACGTGGGACTCACATCCAGGGAACTTCGGGTGCGTGTCCGTGAACACGTCAGGGACATCCGCGCGGCTTATAAGGTTGCTGATGACTCTAACCTGAAGACACTCCCCCACCACTTTAAACTGTTTCATAATTGTGATGTGGGGACTCTTCAGGTCAGAGGCATAGAAAGTATCCATTTGGGAGTCAGAGGTGGCAACTATAAAAAAGTTTTGGCGCAAAGCGAGGCCGCCTGGATTGTGCGCTTTGACACTATGGGGCCAAAAGGGCTCAATGAGTCTCTCAACTTCTCTTCGTTTCTTTGAACCCTAAATTGATATACCCTTCCTTTACATCCTATTAAACTCTTGTCCTATTGGGTATAAAATATCTAGTAACTTTGGTACTTATTGTATTTCCCGCATGTTCGTTCCTGGTTTGTGAGCTCCTCACCCGGATTTTTTCCTTGTGTTTTTACTCATTTTGTATTGTATATTAATTTCTTTATTTTTATTTTAGTTTTTTTAATCCTTTTCCTCACTTCGCTCTGGCATTATGGACATCATATAAGAGCCGGCTACACTTTCAAAGCTTCCTAAATATCGCATCTCCTCCAAGCAAAACTCCTAATCAGCATCTTATACATGGATCTCTTGAACTTTGCTGTATGATGGATTTAGCACTATGCATTTGTGGAATGAGAATCCGGGATCCGAGTGGCCATTTGATAATTTTACTCTATAGTAATTAATGTATTGCCACTATGTGATGGTCCCGTATGCAGTATTATGTGATGCGATTTAAGTGCTTACCTCTCATACTTCTATCCACTCTGTTGGTATGCCTTTATGTGCTTTCTGAGCTTTGATAGCTGTATATGTACCATTCTTCCCCGCCACAGCTGTGGTGCGCATGCACTGCATGCAGTTGTCTCGTTCTCCCCGTCTGAGCGGCGTCATTTTGGTCTCACGCATGTGCTGTGAGTAGGCCACCCATACCATCTGTGCGATGCCTGACGCCACCTCTGACGTAGAGTTGGGCGCCCCATGTGCGCATGCGCCAGTTACGCGGCTGTTATTGGCCGGGTTACACCATGTGATACGTCACATGGGCTGCAATTTGCCTTATTTGAAGGACTTTTTTCGGTTCAGAGTCACTTCCCCTTGATAAAGCTGACACTCGAGGTAGGCGAAACACGTGTCGGGGATTCCCGCTGGTTGGATCCGGTCCGGTCCACACTGCCCTTATACAAATCCATTGGTAAGCACCGCATTTATTATGACTTTAAGCTGTGATATACTCTTTATTCACAAGCTGGTTCCTATTATGTATCTATGGTTGCTTTCCCCCCTTTCTTTGGTATTACGTATGAGCGGTATATAGTGGCAGTCTGCACCGGTGGAGATTCACTTTCCCTTTTAACCATCTTGTTTTTATCATGTACTGACTTATTATGCACTTTATGCTTGTCAAATCAATAAAATTTGTTATATTTTGCACTACCTTTATGCCCTGTTGGTACTCCTTTCTTTCTATTTATATGGAGTTGGTTTGCCGCTTTGGCTGTGGGTTTTACAGCACCACTTTTGTGCTCTAATTTCCACGTTGTTCTATTATGTTGCCTGGCAGTGTTGTCATTCAATTCTCTGTGTTTATCACAGTTTTTTTCAGGTCCACTATGGATTTCCGGTCACGCGGCTCTACATGGCGTGCCCAGATAATTGATACGTTTAAGGATGGTTTAAATAGGGCCCGGACGGGCTGGGTGGAGATTTACAGGAGACCATTGTGCATTTTTAGGAATTTTTGAGAAAGAGGACAAGAGTATGGTGGAATCACGCTTTTCTCGAGAAATATTTGGAAGGGAGACTTATCCCCCGTGGGTTGAGAATTCAAGTGTTTCCATCATTCCCTGTAATGGATGAGGAATTTAAAAATAAGTGGGAAGAGCTCTCTATGAATTGTTCTTTTGGCTTCATAACTTTGCTCAAAGATTTGGATTTAAAGAAATTGAATGATATTGAGACGGAGAATGAAATGGTGCAGCAAACCCTGAAAAGGGATATGTCTGGAGATGCTATAAAAAAACTTAATGATGAGGTTGATGTGGAGTCACAAAAATGGGTGAACGAAATACAAAGCCTGAAGGCCAGGAAATTTAAACGCGATGTCCATGACAAACAGACTTGCAATGTATACAGGTGGCGCAGTTTGGGCGACCGGTCACGCCCCCGATTTAGAAACTTTTCAAGCTCTAGATCAACATCTAGATCAATCAAGTCTAATGTTTCTTATGATGAGAGTAATATCCCGCAGACTGAAAGCTCTAGAGATCAACCTGGACCAAAATCATCTACCAAAAGGATCGTGACACGCCAGACCACTAAGACTAAGAACATGACTGGCAAACAGGGGGCAGGCACCAGTGGTGACCTTCAGGTATTGAACTTATCAACACGGTCATTTACAGAGACCCAGATTGAAGTGTTAGGTAGGGGTTTGAATTTTTCTCCAACTAACCCCTTTGACTATTTTGTAGCCATGAAGGATCTCCATCTGTTCTCCCGAAAGTTAATTCTGAAGAAACTACATTCCAAAAACTATACATCTCATGGGTCCGTGACTGAGATAGGGAGGGAGACCTTGCAGGCCTTGGAAGATCTCTTGGAGGAGCAAATCACTGCACCCCAAGGTAGGTTTCCATCTACTATCATGCCCAGATCGACAAGGTTCCCCCCCTTGTCTTTGTGCCCGGCTATAGACACATTTACGCGATTGGTAATTGAAGATTTTAAATCTCTATCTTCAAAACGTAGATTTGATAATTTGACACACAAGCAGAGACAGGCTATTAATGAGTTGAAATCCTTTAAAGATGTGGTATATAAGCCCGCAGACAAGGGGGGGGAACATCGGGATCTGGCCATGTGACAAATATGAAAGGGAGGCATTTCGCCAACTGAGAGATGCCACCACATATACTAAATTGGCCTATAATCCGATGGCCTCCTTCTCGTCTCAGCTACAGACAATTCTTGGCAGAGCTGTAGATGAAGGGATTATAGATAGGAGGGTATTGGAAGGACTAACGGTAAGGTCACCAAAGACGCCTACCTTTTATCTTTTGCCGAAGGTCCACAAGGACGCCGTCAACCCACCGAGACGCCCGATCGTGTCAGGTATTGATGGTTTGTGCGACCCCATATGTAAATTCATTGATTTTTACTTAAAACCACTTGTGGAGGTTCTACCATCATATGTTAAAGACACGACGGACGTCCTTTCACGTGTTGACGGCGTCCTTGTCGATCCTGGGGTATTTTTGGTCACCGCTGATGTCCAAAACTGTTATGATCCGGTGACTTTGGAGCCGCATGGAACTTTCTCTGGAGTAGGTGGAAACTATACTGACCGCAAACCCTGAACTAACACCGCAACTACAAGTAGCCGGGGGGTGTGCCTAACAAACCCTAGACACCTCGACACAGCCGGAGGACTAAATAACCCTATAGATGGAAATAGGAATAATCCCTCGCCTCAGAGCAGAACCCCAAAGGATAGGCATCCCCCCACGAATATTGACTGTGAGTAGGAGAAGAAAGACACACGCAGGCAGAAAAACAGAATTCAGCAAAAGAGGCCACTCTAGCTAAATAGGGAAAGATAGGACAGAATACTAAGCGGTATTAAAACCCTTCAAAAATATCCACAGCAGATAAATACAAAAAGTTCCACAATCTAACTAAAGACATGGAATGTATATCTGCATCTCCTGAGAATCCAACAAGACTGAGAAAATACTGACACAATCAAGCTGGACAAAAAAACAATGAATAGCACGGAATTATTAAGCACACAGCATGTGTGCCACAAAAACAAAACCAGACACTTATCTTTGCTGATTTGGTAGAAAGGCAGAAGGAACCAAACAAGGACCAACACCTCCAAAATCATGGACAACTAGCAAGGACTAATGAATCCTGCAAGCCTAAATACCCCAGTCAGAACTGCAATCAGCAGATACACCTGACCAGGACTGCAACTCAGGGACAACTGCATTACTACCTACAACCACCGGAGGGAGCCCAAAAGCAGAATTCACAACAGTACCCCCCCCCCTTGAGGAGGGGTCACCGAACCCTCACCAGAGCCTCCAGGCTGATCAGGACGAGCCAGATGAAAAGCATGAACCAAATCAGCAGCATGGACATCAGAGGCAAAAACCCAAGAATTATCCTCCTGGCCATAACCCTTCCATTTGACAAGATACTGAAGCCTCCGCCTCGAAAAACGAGAATCCAAAATCTTCTCAACCACATACTCCAACTCCCCATTAACCAACACAGGGGCAGGAGGATCAACAGAGGGAACAACGGGTACCACATATTTCCGCAATAAAGATCTATGGAAGACATTATGGATAGCAAAAGAGGCCGGAAGCGCCAATCGAAAAGACACCAGATTAGTAATCCCAGAAATCCTATAAGGACCAGTAAACCGAGGCTTAAACTTAGGAGAAGAAACCTTCATAGGAACATGATGGGAAGACAACCAGACCAGATCCCCAACCCGAAGCCGGGAACCAACACACCGACGACGGTTAGCAAAACATTGAGCCTCCTCCTGAGACAACACCAAATTGTCCACCACCTGAGCCCAAATCTTCTGCAACCTGTCAACCACAGAATCCACTCCAGGACAGTCAGAAGGCTCAACCTGCCCAGAAGAAAAACGAGGATGAAAACCAAAATTACAAAAAAAAGGCGAAACCAAAGTAGCCGAACTAGCCCGATTATTAAGGGCAAACTCGGCCAACGGCAAAAAGGCCACCCAATCATCCTGATCAGCAGACACAAAGCATCTCAAATAAGTCTCCAAGGTCTGATTAGTTCGCTCGGTTTGGCCATTTGTCTGAGGATGAAATGCAGAGGAAAAAGATAAATCAATGCCCAGCCTAGCACAAAAGGCCTGCCAAAACCTAGAAACAAACTGGGAACCTCTGTCAAACACAATATTCTCCGGAATACCATGCAAACAAACCACATGCTGAAAAAACAACGAAACCAAATCTGAATAGGAAGGCTATTTAGGCAAAGGCACCAAATGAACCATCTTAGAGAACCGGTCACAGACAACCCAGATAACCGACATCCTCTGGGAAACCGGAAGATCAGAAATAAAATCCATAGAAATATGCGTCCAGGGCCTCTCAGGGCCCGGCAATGGCAAAAGCAACCCACTATCACGAGAACAACAAGGCTTGGCCCACGCACAAGTCCCACAGGACTGCACAAAAGAACGCACATCACGTGATAAAGAAGGCCACCAAAAGGACCTACCAACCAAGTCTCTGGTACCAAAAATACCAGGATGACCAGCCAACACAGAACAGTGAACCTCGGAAATCACTCTACTAGTCCATCTGTCAGGAACAAACAGTTTCCCCACAGGACAGCGGTCAGGTCTGTCAGCCTGAAATTCCTGAAGAACCCATCGTAAATCAGGGGAAATGGAAGAAAGGACCACCCCTTCTTTCAGAATGCCGACCGGTTCAAGAACCTCAGGAGAATCAGGCGAAAAACTCCTAGAAAGGGCATCAGCCTTAATATTCTTAGAACCCGGAAGATACGAGACCACAAAATCAAAACAGGAAAAAAACAAGGACCATCGAGCCTGTCTAGTATTCAACCGTTTGGCAGACTCGAGGTAAATCAGATTCTTATGATCGGTCAAGACCACAATACGGTGCTTAGCTCCCTCAAGCCAATGTCGCCACTCCTCAAACGCCCACTTCATAGCCAACAACTCCCGATTGCCGACATCATAATTGCGTTCAGCAGACGAAAATTTATGGGAAAAGAAGGCACACAGTTTCATCAAGGAACCAACAGGATCCCTCTGAGACAAAATGGCCCCTGCCCCAATCTCAGAAGCGTCAATCTCAAACTGAAACGGAAGAGAAACATCCGGTTGGCGCAACACCGGAGCAGAAGTAAAACGACGTTTAAGCTCCTGAAAGGCAGAAACAGCCGCAGAGAACCATTTCGCCACATCAGCGCCTTTCTTCGTCAAATCGGACAAGGGTTTAACCACGCTGGAAAAGTTAGCAATGAAACGGCGATAAAAATTTGCAAAACCCAAAAATTTCTGAAGGCTCTTTACAGACGTGGGTTGAATCCAATCATGAATGGCCTGAACCTTAACCGGATCCATCTCAATAGATGAAGGAGAAAAAAAAAAAAAAAAAAAGAAACCTTCTGCACCCCAAAGAGACACTTAGACCACTTCACAAACAAAGCATTGTCACGAAGAATCTGAAATACCCTCCTGACCTGTTCCACATGAGACTCCCAATCATCAGAAAAAAATCAAAATATCGTCCAGATATACAATCAAGAATTTATCAATATAAGTCCGGAAGATATCATGCATGAAAGATTGAAAAAACAGATGGGGCATTAGTGAGCCCGAACGGCATCACAAGGTATTCAAAATGGCCTTCGGGCGTATTGAACACAGTTTTCCATTCATCACCCTGCTTAATACGAACAAGATTATACGCCCCCCGAACGTCAATCTCCATAAACCAACTAGCCCCCTTAATCCTAGCAAACAAATCGGAAAGCAAAGGTAAAGGGTATTGAAACTTGACCGTGATTTTATTCAAGAGGCGATAATCAATACAGGGTCTCCAGGAGCCATCCTTCTTAGCCACAAAAAAAAATACCGCTCCCATCGGTGAAGAACATGGCCGAATATGCCCTTTCTCCAAAGACTCCTTAACATAACTCCGCATAGCGGTATGTTCAGGCACAGACAGGTTGAAGAGTCGGCCCTTAGGAAACTTACAGCCTGGAATCAAATCAATCGCACAATCACAGTCCCTGTGCGGTGGAAGAGAACTGGACTTGGGCTCATCGAATACATCCTGAAAATCAGACAAAAACTCTGGAATTTCAGAAGAGGAAGAAGAGGAGATGGACATTAAAGGAACATCATTATGAACCCCCTGACAACCCCAACTAGTCACAGACATAGACTTCCAATCCAACACAGGATTATGTACCTGCAACCACGGAAAACCCAGCACGATAGCATCATGTAAATTATGCAACACCAGAAATCGACAATCTTCCTGATGGGCCAGCGCCATACGCATGGTCACCTGTGTCCAAAACTGGGGTTTATTTTTAGCCAAAGGTGTAGCATCAATGACCCTTAGAGGAATAAGGTTCTGCAAAGGCTGCAAGGGAAAACCACAACGCCTAGCAAACTCAAAGTCCATTAAGTTCAAAGCGGCGCCTGAATCCACAAACGCCATGACAGAAAATGATGACAATGAGCAGATCAAGGACACAGATAACAGAAATTTAGGTTGTACAGTACTGATGGTAAATGAACTAGCGATCCTCTTTGTCCGCTTAGGGCAGGCTGAAATGACATGAGAAGCATCGCCACAATAATAACACAACCTATTCTGACGTGTGAATCCCTGTCGATCTGTTCTAGACTGAATCCTATAACACTGCATTGGCTCAGGACTCTGCTCTGAGGACAAGGCCACAGCGTGCACAGTTCTGCGCTCCCGCAAGCGCCGATCAATCTGAATGGCCAGAGACATAGAATCACTCAGACCGACAGGCGTGGGGAACCCCACCATAACATCTTTAACGGATTCAGAAAGACCCTTTCTGAAAATTGCCGCCAAAGCATCATCATTCCATTTAGTCAACACAGACCATTTTCTAAATTTCTGACAATATAATTCTGCCGCCTCTTGACCCTGAGACAGGGCCAACAAGGTCTTCTCAGCTTGATCCACAGAATTAGGTTCATCATATAATAGTCCTAAAGCCTGAAAAAAGGAATCTACATTAAGCAAAGCCGGATTCCCAGATTCCAGGGAAAATGCCCAATCCTGTGGATCGCCACGCAGCAGGGAAATAACGATTTTAACCTGCTGAATGGAATCACCAGAGGATCGAGATCTCAAAGCAAAAAACAGTTTACAGTTGTTATTAAAACTCAAAAATTTGGACCTGTCACCAAAAAACAAATCAGGAGTAGGAAACTTCGGCTCTAAAACAGGAGTCTGAACAATATAATCAGAAATTCCCTGTACCCTAGCAACAAGCTGGTCTACAAGAGAAGCTAATTCCTGAACATCCATGCTAACACAAGACTCCTCAGCCACCCAGAGAAAAAGAGGGAAGATAAGGCAAAACAAACTGCAGAAAAAAAAAATGACTCGACACCCTTCTTCCCTTCTACTGAGATGCATTTAACTAATTACTGGCCAGTTGTACTGTTATGATCTGGTGACTTTGGAGCCGCATGGAACTTTCTCTGCAGTAGGTGGAAACTATACTGACCACAAACCCTGAACTAACACCGCAACTAGAAATAGCCGTGGGGTGTGCCTAACAAACCCTAGACACCTCGACACAGCCGGAGGACTAAATACCCCTATAGATGGAAATAGGAATACTCCCTTGCCTCAGAGCAGAACCCTAAAGAATAGGCAGCCCCCCAGGAATATTGACTGTGAGTAGGAGAAGAAAGACACACGCAGGCAGAAAAACAGAATTCAGCAAAAGAGGCCACTCTAGCTAAATAGGGAAAGATAGGACAGAATACTAAGCGGTCAGTATTTAAACCCTTCAAAAATATCCACAGCAGATAAATACAAAAAGTTCCACAATCTAACTAAAGACATGGAATGTATATCTGCATCTCCTGAGAATCCAACAAGACTGAGAAAATACTGACACAATCAAGCTGGACAAAAAAACAATGAATAGCACGGAATTATTAAGCACACAGCATGTGTGCCACAAAAACAAAACCAGACACTTATCTTTGCTGATTTGGTAGCAAGGCAGAAGGAACCAAACAATGACCAACACCTCCAAAACCATGGACAACTGGCAAGGACTAATGAATCCTGCAAGCCTAAATACCCCAGTCAGAACTGCAATCAGCAGATACACCTGACCAGGACTGCAACTCAGGGACAACTGCATTACCACCTACAACCACCGGAGGGAGCCCAAAAGCAGAATTCACAACACAAACCCTTTGTACCTGCGTTGACCACGAACACGGTTTGGCAGCGGTCTTCTTGGGATCCTCCGACCTGGGCGGCCCTATGTGTGATTTTATCCTCGAGCTGCTGCGCTTCGTCCTGACCCACAATTTTTTTGTATTCAAGGATATTTTTTATTTGCAGAAACGTGGCACAGACATGGGCGCGGCCTGTGCACCCTCGTACGCTAATCTCTTCCTGGGATCTTGGGAGAGATCTAGTTTTGGCGACGGGGGCGCGCAGTCCGCGGGCAATGTGCTGTGCTGGATGCGATCTGTTCAACATTACGTTGACATACCAGTTTGATTCTCAACGTATCGACTTCCTGGACGTCACAATGGAGATTGATGATACTCATCGGATCCAGACGGACGTTTTCAGGAAGTCGACTGCAGTTAATGCTCTCCTTCGTGCTGATTCAGCACACAATCCTACCACCATTAGGGCCGTCCCGGTCGGACAGTTCCTAAGGATGAGGCGGATTTGCTCAGAGGCATAGAAAGTATCCATTTGGGAGTCAGAGGTGGCAACTATAAAAAAGTTTTGGCGCAAACCCGAGGCCGCCTGAATTGTGTGCCTTGACACTATGGCGCCAAAAGGGCTCAATGAGTCTCTCAGCTTCTCCTCGTTTCTTTGAACCCTAAATTGATATACCCTTCCTTTACATCCTATTAAACTCTTGTCCTATTGGGTATAAAATATCTAGTAACTTTGGTACTTGTTGTATTTCCCGCATGTTCGTTCCTGGTTTGTGAGCTCCTCACCCGGATTTTTTCCTTGAGTTTTAACTCATTTTGTATTCTATATTAATTTCTTTATTTTTATTTTAGTTTTTTTAATCCTTTGCCTCACTTCGCTCTGGCATTATGGACATCTTATAAGAGCCGGCTACACTTTCAAAGCTTCCTAAATATCGCATCTCCTCCAAGCAAAACTCCTAATCAGCATCTTATACATGGATCTCTTGAACTGCTGTATGATGGATTTAGCACTATGCATTTGTGAAATGAGAAACTGGGATCCGAGTGGCCATTTGATAATTTTACTCTATAGTAATTAATGTATTGCCACTATGTGATGGTCCCGTATGCAGTATTATGTGATGCGATTTAAGTGCTTACCTCTCATACTTCTTTCCACTCTGTTGGTATGCCTTTATGTTCTTTCTGAGCTTTGATAGCTGTATATGTACCATTCTTCCCCGCCACAGCTGTGGTGCGCATGCGCTGCGTGCGGTTGTCTCGTTCTCCCCGTCTGAGTGGCGTCATTTTGGTGTCGCGCATGTGCTGTGGGTAGGCCACCCATACCATCTGTGCGATGCCTGACGCCACCGCTGATGTAGAGTTGGAAGATATGACTCGTACTTTATTGTTAAGGAACTGATTTCTGAAAAACTACATGTACAGTTGATAGACAACACTGCCAGGCAATATAATAGAACAACGGGGAAATTAGAGCACAAAAGTGGTGCTGTAAAACCCACAGCCAAAGCGGCAAACCAACTCCATATAAATAGAAAGAAAAGAGTACCAACAGAGCATAAAGGTAGTGCAAAATATAACACATTTTATTAATTTGACAAGCATAAAGTGCATAATAAGTCAGTACATGATAAAAACAAGATGGTTAAAAGGGAAAGTGAATCTCCACCGGTGCAGACTGCCACTATATACCGCTCATACGTAATACCAAAGAAAGGGGGGAAAGCAACCATAGATTCATAATAGGAACCAGCTTGTGAATAAAGAGTATATCACAGCTTAAAGTCATATTAAATGCGGTGCTTACCAATGGATTTGTATAAGGGTAGTGTGGACCGGACCGGATCCAACCAGCGGGAATCCTCGACGCGTGTTTCGCCTACCGTGAGTGTCAGCTTTATCAAGGGGAAGTGACTCTGAACCGAAAAAGGACCTTCAAATAAGGCAATTTGCATCCCATGTGACGTATCACATGGTGTAACCCGGCCAATAACAGCCGCGTAACCGGCGCATGCGCACATGGGGCGCCCAACTCTACACCAGCGGTGGCGTCAGGCATCGCACAGATGGTATGGGTGGCCTACCCACAGCACATGCGCGACACCAAAATGACGCCGCTCAGACGGGGAGAACGAGACAACCGCACGCAGCGCATGCGCACCACAGCTGTGTCAGGGAAGAATGGTACATATACAGCTATCAAAGCTCAGAAAGAACATAAAGGCATACCAACAGAGTAGAAAGAAGTATGAGAGGTAAGCACTTAAATCGCATCACATAATACTGCGTACGGGACCATCACATAGTGGCAATACATTAATTACTATAGAGTAAAATTATCAAATGGCCACTCGGATCCCGGTTTCTCATTTCACAAATGCATAGTGCTAAATCCATCATACAGCAAAGTTCAAGAGATCCATGTATAAGATGCTGATTAGGAATTTTGCTTGGAGGAGATGCGATATTTAGGAAGCTTTGAAAGTGTTGCCGGCTCTTATAAGATGTCCATAATGCCAGAGCGAAGTGAGGAAAAGGATTAAAAAAACTAAAATAAAAATAAAGAAATTAATATACAATACAAATTTAGTATAAAAACACAAGGTAAAAATCCGGGTGAGGAGCTCACAAACCAGGAACGAACATGCGGGAAATACAACAAGTACCAAAGTTACTAGATATTTTATACCCAATAGGACAAGAGTTTAATAGGATGTAAAGGAAGGGTATATCAATTTAGGGTTCAAAGAAACGAGGAGAAGCTGAGAGACTCATTGAGCCCTTTTGGCGCCATAGTGTCAAGGCGCACAATCCAGGCGGCCTCGCGTTGCGCCAAAACTTTTTTTATAGTTGCCACCTCTGACTCCCAAATGGATACTTTTTATGCCTCTGACCTGAAGAGTCCCCACATCACAATTATGAAACTGTTTAAAGTGGTGGGGGAGTGTCTTCAGATCAGAGTCATCAGCAACCTTATAAGCCGCGCGGATGTCCCTGACGTGTTCACGGACACGCACCTGAAGTTCCCTGGATGTGAGTCCCACGTATATCAGGGAACACCCGCACGTAGCATAGTATATGACATTAGACTTGTTGCATGAAATATGCTGTCTAATGTCATATTCCCTCGAGCCATCTGATGATTTAAATGACGAGGTTCGTAACATGTTAGTACACGCAAGGCAATGGCCACATTTAAAAGAGCCAAGAAGCGGAGCCCTAGTGCCAAATGGATTAGCAGCCGGTGGAACATAATGGCTACTAACTAATAGGTTACCCAAATTAGGCGACCTTCTGGTGGTCATTGAGGGAAAGTCACCCAGCACAGAGGCTAGTGATGGCTCGGTCAACAGGACTGGCCAGTGTTTATTTAAAATATCCCTCATATGGGACCACTCATGATTGTAGGTAGTAATAAATCTGATCTTATTCTCTTCTGTTCGTGTCTTGAGTTTATTGCCATTTGAGTACAATAAGTCCCTCCGGGGTGTCCTCCTAGCTCTCTCGAAACCCTGCTTAATAGTCCTGCGGCTGTATCCTCGTGCTTCAAAACGTCCCCTTAAATCTTCTGCCTGTGTGAAGAACCTATTGTCGGTGGAGCAGATCTGCCATAGTGTCAAGGCGCACAATTCAGGTGGCCTCGCGTTGCGCCAAAACTTTTTTATAGTTGCCACCTCTGACTCCCAAATGGATACTTTCTATGCCTCTGAGCAAATCCGCCTCATCCTTAGGAACTGTCCGACCGGGACGGCCCTAATGGTGGTAGGATTGTGTGCTGAATCAGCACGAAGGAGAGCATTAACTGCAGTCGACTTCCTGAAAACGTCCGTCTGGATCCGATGAGTATCATCAATCTCCAGTGTGACGTCCAGGAAGTCGATACGTTGAGATTCAAACTGGTATGTCAACGTAATGTTGAACAGATTCTCGTTCAGCTGATTCATAAAGTCCTCGAGCTGCTGGGCCGTCCCCCCCCCCACAAAAACATCGTCTATATAACGCATCCAGCACAGCACATGGCCCGTGGACTGCGCGCCCCCGTCACCAAAAATAGATCTCTCCCAAGATCCCAGGAAGAGATTATCGTACGAGGGCGCAAGGGCCGCGCCCATGGCTGTGCCGCGTTTCTGCAAATAAAAAATATCCTTGAATACAAAAAAATTGTGGATCAGGATAAAGCGCAAGAGCTCGAGGATAAAATCACACATAGGGCCGCCCAGGTCGGAGGATCCCAAGAAGAGGCGGACCACTGCCAAACCGTGTTCGTGGTCAATGCAGGTATAAAGGGTTTGGACATCAGCGGTGACCAAAAATACCCCAGGATCGACAAGGACGCCGTCAAAACGTGAAAGGACGTCCGTCGTGTCTTTAACATATGATGGTAGAACCTCCACAAGTGGTTTTAAGTAAAAATCAATGAATTTACATATAGGGTCGCACAAACCATCAATACCTGACATGATCGGGCGTCCCGGTGGATTGACGGCGTCCTTGTGGACCTTCGGCAAAAGATAAAAGGTAGGCGTCTTTGGTGACCTTACCGTTAGTCCTTCCAATACCCTCCTATCTATAATCCCTTCCTCTACAGCTCTGCCAAGAATTGTCTGTAGCTGAGATGAGAAGGAGGCCATCAGATTATAGGCCAATTTAGTATATGTGGTGGCATGTCTCAGTTGGCGAAATGCCTCCCTTTCATATTTGTCACATGGCCAGATCACGATGTTCCCCCCCTTGTCTGCGGGCTTATATATCACATCTTTAAAGGATTTCAACTCATTAATAGCCCGTCTCTGCTTGTGTGTCAAATTATCAAATCTACGTTTTGAAGGTAGAGATTTAAAATCTTCAGTTACCAATCGCGTAAATATGTCTATAGCCGGGCACAAAGACAAGGGGGGGAACCTCTTCGATCTGGGCATGATAGTAGATGGAAACCTACCTTGGGGTGCAGCGATTTGCTCCTCCAAGAGATCTTCCAAGGCCTGCAAGGCCTCCCTCTCTATCTCAGTCACGGACCCATGAGATGTATAGTTTTTGGAATGTAGTTTCTTCAGAATTAACTTTCGGGAGAACAGATGGAGATCCTTCATGGCTACAAAATAGTCAAAGGGGTTAGTTGGAGAAAAATTCAAACCCCTACCCAACACTTCAATCTGGGTCTCTGTAAATGACCGTGTTGATAAGTTCAATACCTGAAGGTCACCACTGGTGCCTGCCCCCTGTTGTTTGCCAGTCATGTTCTTAGTCTTAGTGGTCTGGCGTGTCACGATCAGTTGATAACCCAAGGTGGCCGTCTGTTGTGTGTGACGCTACCCAATTTGTCTATAAGGTTCATAGACTCCCTAAATTTTATCCCCATGAAACTCAGTAAATTACCACAGGCCATGGGCTTTTCAGGTGGCAAAGGACATTTTCCACACTTTTTTAATACCAGAGAAAACCAAAACTATGTAGGTCCCCTACCTGATGTAAAATATTATGGGGTGTGTTGTGGACTGGTGATTTAGGAGCGACATGCGACGAGCTCTGAGCAGGTGGGAACTATACTGACCGCAGTTCCTGATCTTAACACAACACTAGAAGTAGCCGTGGGATCTTCCTGTCACTCCCTAGACACCTCGTCACAGCCTAAGAACTAACTACCCCTAAAGGTAGAAACAGGAAAGCTATCTTGCCTAAGAGAAAACCCCCAAAGGATAGACAGCCCCCCACAAATAATGACTGTGAGTGGAGAGGGAAATGACATACGCAGAATGAAACAAGATGTAGCAAAGGAGGCCAATTCTAGCTAGACAGATAGTACAGGACAGAACACTGTGCGGTCAGTAATAAAAACTAGAAAAAGGCCACCGCAGAGATTGCAAAAATCTCCACACCTGACTAAAGGCGTGGAGGGCAAAATCTGCTGCCCAGAGCTTCCAGCTTAGCTGAATAGTTCCATACTGATAAGCTGGACAAAAAACATAGAATGAGCTGAACAATAAAGTCCACAATAAGTGGACTGCAAAAGGAGAAGCAAGGACTTATCTTTTGCTGAACTGGTCTGAGTGTCAGGGAAATTCAAAAGAGCTGTGACTCTAAGCAGGAACAAATGACAACTGGCATTGAGTGAGGGAAAAGGCCAGACTAAAATAGCCGAGCCAGAAAGACGATCAGTGGAAGCAGCTGCTGATGCTAAATCCAAGAAGCAGCCATTCCACTCAAAACCACAGGAGGGAGCCCAAGAGCAGAACTCACAAAAGTGCCACTTACAACCACCGGAGGGAGCCCAAGAGCGGAATTCACAACAGTACCCCCCCCTTGAGGAGGGGTCACCGAACTCTCACCAGAGCCCCCAGGCCGATCAGGACGAGCCAAGTGAAAAGCACGAACCAAATCGGCGGCATGGACATCGGAGGCAACAACCCAAGAATTATCCTCCTGGCCATAACCCTTCCACTTGACAAGATACTGAAGCCTCCGCCTCGAAAAACGAGAATCCAAAATCTTCTCAACCACATATTCCAACTCCCCCTCAACCAACACCGGGGCAGGAGGATCAACAGAGGGAACAACGGGTACCACATATCTCCGCAACAAAGATCTATGGAAAATGTTGTGGATGGCAAAAGAGGCTGGAAGGGCCAAACAAAAAGACACTGGATTGATAATCTCAGAAATCTTATAAGGACCAATAAACCGAGGCTTGAACTTAGGAGAAGAAACCTTCATAGGAACATGACGAGAAGATAACCAGACTAAATCCCCCACCCGAAGCCGAGGACCAACACGCCGACGGCAGTTAGCAAAACGTTGAGCCTTTTCCTGAGACAACGTCAAATTGTCCACCACATGAGTCCAAATCTGCTGTAACCTGTCCATCACAGAATCTACACCAGGACAATCAGAAGACTCAACCTGCCCTGAAGAAAAACGAGGATGGAAACCAAAATTACAAAAGAAAGGCGGAACCAAAGTAGCCGAACTGGCCCGATTATTAAGGGCAAACTCGGCCAACGGCAAGAAAGCCACCCAATCATCCTGATCAGCAGACACAAAGCATCTCAAATAGGTTTCCAAGGTTTGATTAGTTCGCTCAGTTTGGCCATTTGTCTGAGGATGGAACGCCAAAGAAAAAGACAAATTAATGCCCATCCTAGCACAAAAGGCCCGCCAAAACCTAGAAACAAACTGGGAACCTCTGTCAGACACAATATTTTTCGGAATGCCATGCAAACGAACCACATGCTGAAAAAACAATGGAACCAAATCAGAGGAAGAAGGCAACTTAGGCAAAGGTACCAAATGGACCATTTTCGAGAACCGGTCACAAACCACCCAGATAACAGACATCTTCTGGGACACAGGAAGATCCAAAATAAAATCCATGGAAATATGCATCCAGGGCCTCTCAGGGACAGGCAAAGGTGAAAGCAACCCACTAGTGCGGGAACAACAAGGCTTAGCCCGGGCACAAGTCCCACAGGACTGCACAAAAGAACGCACATCCCGCGACAAAGAAGGCCACCAAAAGGACCTAGCAACCAAATCTCTGGTACCAAAAATCCCAGGATGACCGGCCAACACCGAACAATGGACCTCAGAAATTACCTTACTTGTCCATCTATCAGGAACAAACAGCTTCCCCATAGGACAGCGGTCAGGTTTATCAGCCTGAAATTCCTGAAGCACCCGCCGTAAATCAGGGGAGATGGCAGAAAGAATCACCCCTTCCCTAAGAATGCCAACCGGCTCAAGGACTCCAGGAGAATCAGGCAAAAAACTCCTAGAGAGGGCATCCGCTTTAAAGGGAACCTGTCACCCCCAAAATCACTGGTGAGGTAAGCTCACCGGCATCAGGGGCTTATCTACAGCATTCTGTAATGCTGTAGATAAGCCCCCGATGTTACCTAAAAGAGGAGAAAAAGACATTAGATTATACTCACCCAGGGGCGGTCCCACTGCTGGCCCGGTCGGATGGGTGTCTCCGGTCCGCTCCGGCACCTCCCATCTTCGTTCCATGACGTCCTCTTCGGGTCTTCGCACCGCGGCTCCGGCGCAGGCTTACTTTGTCTGCCCTATTGAGGGCAGAGCAAAGTACTGCAGTGCGCAGGCGCCGGGCCTCTCTGACCTTTCCGGCGCCTGTGCACTGCAGTACTTTGCTCTGCCCTCAGACCGGAGACACCCATCCGACCGGACCAGCAGCGGGACCGCCCCTGGGTGAGTATAATCTAACATCTTTTTCTCCTCTTTCAGGTAACATCGGGGGCTTATCTACAGCATTACAGAATGCTGTAGATAAGCCCCTGATGCCGGTGAACTTACCTCACCAGCGATTTTGGGGGTGACAGGTGCCCTTTAACATTCTTAGATCCCGGAAGATATGAGACCACAAAATCAAAACGGGAGAAAAACAGGGACCAACGAGCCTGTCTAGGGTTCAGCCGCTTGGCCGACTCGAGGTAAATCAGATTCTTATGATCAGTCAAGACCACAACGCGGTGCTTGGCTCCCTCAAGCCAATGTCGCCACTCCTCAAATGCCCACTTCATAGCCAACAACTCCCGATTGCCGACATCATAATTGCGTTCCGCAGGCGAAAACTTTCGGGAAAAGAAGGCACACGGTTTCATCAAGGAACCATCAGAATTCCTCTGTGACAAAACGGCCCCTGCCCCAATCTCAGAAGCGTCAACCTCAACCTGAAAAGGAAGAGAAACATCCGGCTGACGCAACACAGGGGCAGAAGTAAATCGACATTTAAGCTCCTGAAAGGCCTCAACAGCCGCAGAGGACCAATTCGTCACATCAGCGCCTTTCTTAGTCAAATCGGTCAGGGGCTTAACCACACTGTTAAAGTTGGCAATGAAACGGCGATAAAAATTAGCAAAGCCCAAAAATTTCTAAAGGCTCTTCACAGATGTGGGCTGAATCCAGTCATGAATGGCTTGGACCTTAACAGGATCCATTTCTATAGACGAAGAAGAAAAAATAAACCCCAAAAAAGAGACCTTCTGAACTCCTAATAGGCACGTAGACCCCTTCACAAATAAGGCATTATCACGAAGGATCTGGAATACCATCCTGACCTGCTTCACATGAGACTCCCAATCATCGGAAAAAATCAGAATATCATCCAAATACACAATCAAGAATTTATCAAGATAATTGCGGAAAATATCATGCATGAAGGACTGAAATACAGAAGGAGCATTAGAAAGCCCGAAAGGCATCACAAGGTATTCAAAATGGCCTTCGGGCGTATTAAATGCAGTTTTCCATTCGTCACCCTGTTTAATACGAATAAGATTATATGCCCCTCGAAGGTCAATCTTGGTAAACCAACTAGCACCCTTAATCCGAGCAAACAAATCAGAAAGTAAAGGCAAAGGGTATTGGAACTTGACCGTGATCTTATTAAGAAGGCGATAATCAATACAGGGTCTCAAGGAGCCATCTTTCTTGGCAACAAAAAAGAATCCAGCTCCCAATGGTGACGAAGACGGCCGAATATGTGCCTTCTCCAAAGACTCCTTAACATAACTCCGCATGGCGGCATGCTCTGGCACAGACAGATTGAAAAGTCGGCCCTTAGGGAACTTACAGCCAGGAATCAAGTCAATAGCACAATCACAGTCCCTATGTGGAGGAAGGGAACTGGATTTGGGCTCATCAAATACATCCTGGAAATCTGACAAAAACTCAGGAACATCAGAGGAGGGGGAAGAGGAAATTGACATCAAAGGAACGTCAGTATGTACCCCTTGACAACCCCAACTAGTCACAGACATAGATTTCCAATCCAGCACTGGATTGTGAACCTGTAACCATGGAAAACCCAGTACAACAACATCATGTAAATTATGCAACACCAGAAAACGGCAATCTTCCTGATGTGCTGGAGCCATGCACATAGTCAGCTGAGTCCAATACTGAGGTTTATTCTTGGCCAACGGTGTAGCATCAATACCTCTCAAAGGAATAGGGCTCTGCAAAGGCTGCAAAGAAAAACCACAGCGCCTGGCGAATTCTAAGTCCATTAAGTTCAGGGCAGCGCCTGAATCCATAAATGCCATGACAGAAAAGGATGACAATGAGCAAATCAGGGTCACAGACAGGAGAAATTTAGGCTGTACAGTACTGATGGTAACAGATCTAGCGACCCTCTTAATACGCTTAGGGCAATCAGAAATAGCATGAGCAGAATCACCACAGTAAAAACACAGCCCGTTCTGACGTCTGTATCCCTGCTGTTCCACTCTAGTCAAAATCCTATCACACTGCATAGGCTCAGGACTCTGTCCAGAGGACACTGCCATATGGGGCACCACTTTGCGCTCGCGCAGGCGCCGATCAATCTGAATGGCTAAAGACATAGATTCGCTTAAACCAACAGGCGTGGGGAACCCCACCATAACATCTTTAAGGGCTTCAGAACGACCCTTTCTGAAAATTGCTGCCAGAGCATCCTCATTCCATTTAGTGAGCACAGACCATTTTCTGTTGTGAACTTTACTTTTTGGCTCCCTCTTGTGGTCACTAGTGGTATGACACTGGGTTTGTCTTTCCCCAGCTTGGTACCCACCTGGTTCGTTAGGCCAGGGGTGTTGCTATTTAAACTTCCTGGATTCTCAGTCTGGTGCCTGGCATCGTTGTAATCAGTTCATTTCTGTTTGCTCCTGTCTGCTGGTCCTGGTTCTTTGCAAGATAAGCTAAGTCCTGCTTCCTTATTTTTGGTTATTTGCATTGTTCTTATTTTTGTCCAGCTTGTACAAAATGTGATTCCTGATATTGCTGGAAGCTCTAGGGGGGCTGATATTCTCCCCCCACGCCGTTAGTCGGTTCGGGGGTTCTTGAATATTCAGCGTGGATATTTTGATAGGGTTTTTTGCTGACCGTATAAGTCATCTTCCTATATTCTGCTATTAGTCAGTGGGCCTCTCTTTGCTAAAACCTAGTTCATTCTTACGTTTGTCTTTTCTTCTTACCTCACCGTTATTATTTGTTGGGGGCTTGTATCCAACTTTGGGGTCTTTTCTCTGGAGGCAAGAAAGGTCTTATTTTCCCTTATAGGGTTAGTTAGTTCTCCAGCTGGCGCGAGACGTCTAGAATCAACGTAGGTACGTTCCCCGGCTACTGTTAGTTGTTGTGCTAGGATCAGGTATACGGTCAGCCTAGTTACCACTTCCCTATGAGCTGGTTTTTTGTGTTTGCAGACTTTGTTGTAACCTCTGAGACCCTCTGCCATTGGGGTCATAACAGTATGCCAGGCCTAAGTGAATAGTTAATGCATTGCCGAAGTGGGATTAAAAGAAAGGAAATTCTGAGTTGTTTTTTTTTTTTTCTTTCTTCCTCCCCTTTTTCTCTGAGTGGCTTTAAGCTTTGCTGCAGACATGAATGTCCAGACTCTGATTACTAGTGTGGATCAGCTTGCTGCTCGTGTGCAGGGCATTCAGGATTTTGTTACTAGTAGTCCTATGTCAGAACCTAAAATACCTGTTCCTGAGCTGTTCTCTGGAGATCGATTTAAATTTAGGAATGTTAGGAATAATTGTAAATTGTTTCTATCTCTGAGACCTCGTTCGTCTGGAGACTCAGCTCAGCAAGTTAAAATTGTTATCTCTTTTTTGCGTGGCGACCCTCAGGATTGGGCTTTCTCGTTGGCGCCAGGAGATCCGGCATTGGCAAATATTGATGCGTTTTTTCTGGCGCTAGGATTGCTTTATGAGGAGCCCAATCTTGAAATTCAGGCAGAAAAAGTTTTGCTGGCTATCTCTCAGGGTCAGGATGAAGCTGAAGTGTATTGCCAAAAATTTCGGAAATGGTCCGTGCTTACTCAGTGGAATGAGTGTGCTCTGGCCGCAAATTTCAGAAATGGCCTTTCTGAAGCCATTAAGATTGTGATGGTGGGTTTCTCCATTCCTACAAGTCTGAATGATTCTATGGCGCTGGCTATTCAGATTGACCGGCGTTTGCGGGAGCGCAAAGCCGCTAATCCTCTGGTGGTGTTGTCTGAACAGACACCTGATTTAATGCAATGTGATAGAATTCAGACTAGAACTGAACGGAAAAATCATAGACGTCAGAATGGGTTGTGTTTTTACTGTGGTGATTCTACACATGTTATATCAGCATGCTCTAAATGCCTAACCAAGGTTGTTAGTCCTGTCGCCATTGGTAATTTGCAACCTAAATTTATTTTGTCTGTGACTTTAATTTGCTCATTGTCTTCCTACCCTGTTATGGCGTTTGTGGATTCAGGTGCTGCCCTGAATCTTATGGACTTGTCGTTTGCCAAGCGCTGTGGTTTTGTTCTGGAGCCTTTAGTAAATCCTATCCCTCTTAGAGGTATTGATGCTACGCCATTGGCGGAAAATAAGCCGCAGTTTTGGACACAAGTAACCATGTTAACGACTCCTGAACATCGGGAGGTGATTCGTTTTCTTGTTCTGCATAAAATGCATGATTTGGTCGTTTTGAGTCTGCCATGGTTACAGACCCATAATCCAGTTTTGGATTGGAGGGCTATGTCTGTGTCAAGTTGGGGCTGTCAGGGAATTCATTGCGATTCCCCGCCGGTGTCTATTGCTTCCTCTACTCCTTCAGAAGTTCCTGAGTATTTGTCTGACTATCAGGATGTATTCAGTGAGTCCAGGTCCAGTGTTCTTCCTCCTCATAGGGACTGTGACTGCGCTATAGATTTGATTCCGGGTAGTAAATTTCCTAAGGGAAGATTATTTAATCTGTCTGTACCTGAGCATGCCGCAATGCGTTCTTATATCAAGGAGTCTTTGGAGAAGGGGCATATTCGTCCATCCTCTTCCCCTCTTGGTGCGGGATTCTTTTTTGTGGCCAAGAAGGACGGATCTTTGAGACCTTGTATAGACTATCGGCTTCTGAATAAAATCACTGTTAAATTTCAGTATCCTTTGCCTCTATTGTCGGACTTGTTTGCCCGGATTAAGGGTGCCAGGTGGTTCACCAAGATAGATCTTCGTGGTGCGTACAACCTTGTGCGCATTAAGCAGGGAGATGAATGGAAAACTGCATTTAATACGCCCGAAGGTCATTTTGAGTACTTGGTGATGCCTTTTGGGCTCTCTAATGCTCCTTCAGTGTTTCAGTCCTTTATGCATGACATCTTCCGGAAGTATCTGGATAAATTTATGATTGTTTATCTGGATGATATTCTGGTTTTTTCTGATGATTGGGACTCTCATGTAAAGCAGGTCAGGATGGTGTTTCAGGTTTTGCGTGAGAATGCTTTGTTTGTGAAGGGCTCAAAGTGTCTCTTTGGAGTGCAGAAGGTTCCCTTTTTGGGTTTTATTTTCTCCCCTTCTGCTGTGGAGATGGACCCAGTCAAGGTCCGAGCTATTCATGATTGGACTCAACCCACGTCTGTTAAGAGTCTTCAGAAGTTCTTGGGTTTTGCTAACTTCTACCGTCGTTTTATCGCTAACTTCTCTAGCGTTGTTAAACCTTTGACGGATATGACCAAGAAAGGTTCTGATGTTGCTAATTGGGCTCCTGCAGCCGTGGAGGCCTTCCAAGAGCTGAAGCGCCGGTTTACTTTGGCGCCTGTTTTGTGTCAGCCTGATGTCTCACTTCCCTTTCAGGTTGAAGTGGATGCTTCTGAGATCGGTGCAGGGGCTGTTTTGTCGCAGAGAGGCTCTGGTTGCTCTGTGATGAGACCATGTGCTTTTTTTTCTAGGAAGTTTTCGCCTGCTGAGCGGAACTATGATGTTGGGAATCGGGAGTTGTTGGCCATGAGGTGGGCATTTGAGGAGTGGCGTCATTGGCTCGAGGGTGCTAGGCATCGTGTGGTGGTCTTGACTGATCACAAAAATCTGATGTATCTCGAGTGTGCTAAGCGCCTGAATCCTAGACAGGCTCGTTGGTCATTGTTTCTCTCCCGTTTTGACTTTGTGGTCTCGTACCTGCCTGGTTCGAAGAATGTGAAGGCTGATGCTCTTTCTAGGAGCTTTGTGCCTGACTCTCCTGGAGTCTCAGAACCAGCTGGTATTCTTAAAGAGGGAGTAATCTTGTCGGCCATTTCTCCTGATTTGCGACGTGTGTTGCAGAGATTTCAGGCTGGTAGACCTGACTCTTGTCCACCTGACAGACTGTTTGTTCCTGATAAATGGACCAGCAGAGTCATTTCCAAGGTTCATTCCTCGGTGTTGGCAGGGCATCCGGGGATTTTTGGTACCAGAGATCTGGTGGCTAGGTCCTTTTGGTGGCCTTCCTTGTGACGGGATGTGCGGTCATTTGTGCAGTCCTGTGGGACTTCTGCTCGGGCTAAGCCTTGCTGTTCTCGTGCCAGCGGGTTGCTTTTGCCCTTGCCTGTCCCGAAGAGGCCTTGGACACACATTTCCATGGATTTCATTTCAGATCTTCCGGTGTCTCAAGGAATGTCTGTCATCTGGGTGGTATGTGATCGTTTTTCCAAGATGGTCCATTTGGTGTCCTTGCCTAAGTTGCCTTCCTCTTCCGATCTGGTTCCTTTGTTCTTTCAGAATGTGGTTCGTTTGCACGGCATTCCTGAGAATATCGTGTCTGACAGAGGATCCCAGTTTGTGTCCAGGTTCTGGCGATCCTTTTGTGCTAAGATGGGCATTGATTTGTCGTTTTCATCTGCCTTTCATTCTCAGACTAATGGCCAAACGGAGCGAACTAATCAGACACTAGAGGCTTATTTGAGGTGTTTTGTTTCTGCAGATCAGGATGATTGGGTGACCTTCTTGCCATTGGCTGAGTTTGCCCTTAATAATCGGGCTAGTTCCGCTACTTTGGTTTCGCCATTTTTCTGCAACTCTGGTTTTCATCCTCGTTTTTCCTCGGGACATGTTGAGCCTTCTGACTGTCCTGGGGTGGATTCTGTGGTGGATAGGTTGCAGTGGATTTGGAATCATGTGGTGGACAACTTAAAGTTGTCACAGGAGAAGGCTCAGCGTTTTGCCAACCGCCGCCGCGGTGTGGGTCCCCGACTTCGTGTTGGGGATTTGGTATGGTTGTCTTCTCGGTTTGTTCCTATGAAGGTCTCCTCTCCTAAATTCAAGCCTCGCTTCATCGGTCCTTATGAGATTTTGGAAATCCTTAATCCAGTGTCCTTTCGTTTGGATCTTCCGGTGTCGTTTGCCATTCATAACGTGTTCCATAGGTCTTTGTTGCGGCGGTACGTTGTGCCTGTGGTTCCTTCTGTTGAGCCTCCTGCTCCGGTGTTGGTTGAGGGCGAGTTGGAGTACGTGGTGGAGAAGATCTTGGATTCTCGTCTCTCTAGACGGAGGCTTCAGTATCTGGTCAAATGGAAGGGCTATGGTCAAGAGGATAATTCCTGGGTGGTCGCCTCTGATGTTCATGCGGCCGATTTGGTTCGTGCCTTTCACGCTGCTCATCCTGATCGCCCTGGTGGTCTTGGTGAGGGTTCGGTGACCCCTCCTTAAAGGGGGGGTACTGTTGTGAACTTTACTTTTTGGCTCCCTCTTGTGGTCACTAGTGGTATGACACTGGGTTTGTCTTTCCCCAGCTTGGTACCCACCTGGTTCGTTAGGCCAGGGGTGTTGCTATTTAAACTTCCTGGATTCTCAGTCTGGTGCCTGGCATCGTTGTAATCAGTTCGTTGTAATCAGCTAAAACCTAGTTCATTCTTACGTTTGTCTTTTCTTCTTACCTCACCGTTATTATTTGTTGGGGGCTTGTATCCAACTTTGGGGTCTTTTCTCTGGAGGCAAGAAAGGTCTTATTTTCCCTTATAGGGTTAGTTAGTTCTCCGGCTGGCGCGAGACGTCTAGAATCAACGTAGGTACGTTCCCCGGCTACTGTTAGTTGTTGTGCTAGGATCAGGTATACGGTCAGCCTAGTTACCACTTCCCTATGAGCTGGTTTTTTGTGTTTGCAGACTTTGTTGTAACCTCTGAGACCCTCTGCCATTGGGATCATAGATCATAACAATTTTCTAATTTTCTGGCAGTATAATTCTGCCGCTTCCTGACCCTGAAACAGGGCCAACAAGGTTTTTTCTGCATGATCCACAGAGTTAGGTTCGTCATACAATAATCCGAGCGATTGAAAAAATGCATCTACATTAAGCAATGTCGGATCCCCTCATTCAAGGGAGAATGCCCAGTCCTGAGGGTCACCACGCAGCAGAGAAATGACTATTTTAACTTGCTGAATGGGATCACCGGAGGAACGGGGTTTCAGAGCAAAAAACAATTTGCAGTTATTTTTAAAGTTCAAAAACTTGGATCTATCCCCATAAAACAAGTCTGGAGTAGGAATTCTAGGCTCTAAAGCCGGAGTCTGAACAACATAATCTTGAATACTCTGTACTCTTGCAGCAAGCTGATCCACACGAGAAAACAAACCCTGAACATCCATGCCCGTGCCAAAATCCTGAACCACCCAGAGATTAAGAGGAAAAAAAAAAAGACAAAACAGACTAAAGAAAAAAAAAATGGCTCAGAACTCTTTTTTTTTCCTTCTTTTGAGATGCATTTAATTCATTTTTGGCCAGTTGTACTGTTATGGACTGGTGATTTAGGAGCAACATGCGACGAGCTCTGAGCAGGTGGGAACTATACTGACCGCAGTTCCTGATCTTAACACAACACTAGAAGTAGCCGTGGGATGTTTCTGTCACTCCCTAGACACATCGTCACTAGGGTTGAGTGACTTTCATTTTTTTAAGATCGAGTTGGGTTTTGCGAAAACCGACTTTGTCCAAAGTCGAGTCGAGTGAAGTCGGCCGATTATCGCGAAAAGTCGGGGATCGACCGAAACATGAAACCCAATGCAAGTCAATGGGGAAGCATAGTCGGCAGTGAGTGGAGGCCAGGAAAACACCTACAGTGCCCATTTTAATGCCAAAAACATCCATTCTTGTTTCTGAAGCTTGTCAATCTTAATTCACTTTATAATAATAGTTGGGCATTTGAAATTGGTGGTCATTTGGCAAAAGTTGTGGGGGGTAGGACTGGTTCAAGGTTTTAGTGGGCCCAGGAAACGTGGACTACGTCACGGCGGTGGAGCAGGGAGAGGTAAGTATTTCAACGTTGCAAGTGCTGTGATCCTGAGCAAGCAGGGGGGGCCCACTCATTCGCATTGGCACTGGCACAGGGCCCCTCAAAGTACAGCGGTGTGTTTGCACGCCGGGGGCGCCTCCCACCGGCAGCGACACTTTTGCGTACTCTGAGGGGCCCTGTGCCTGTGACGTCACCAACGAGTATGCCCCCTACCTGCTAAAGAAACCTGCACTTTCATCTGCACCTTCCTGTTTGTCCCTGTGTAAGGTGGTATAGTATGCGGGAAGGGGAACCTGACTTTCAGCAGGGTCAGATTGTGGCTGTGTAGCGTGCAAGGGGAATGTAGTGGTCTGGGTTAAAGTACCACAAGACTCATGTAGCACCGGCTGGGCAATGGGCAGGATGAGGAGGAAACACTGATATAGGCCCAAATAATAAAGTGGGCTAAATGCAATTCAAAAGTGGTAACAGGACTAACCAGGCAGCATTGCTTAGTTCAGTGGAGGACAACTGTAATGAGAGGCAGACACAGTTAGTAGGCCCAAATAATAAAGTGGGCAAAATAAAGTTCAAAATTGGTAACAGGAGTAAACAGGCGGCACTGCTTTGTTCAGTGGAGGACAACACCAGGGAGCGGCAGACACCGTTAGTAGGCCCCAACCACCAATTTTTTTTAAAAAAGCACTTAATGAGAGCCAGAAGGTTGAAGCTCAGATTTATACAGTGGAGGACAACACCAGGGAGCGGCAGACACCGTTAGCAGGCCCCAACCACCAATTTTTTTAAAAGAACACTTAATGAGAGCCAGAAGGTTGAAGCTCAGATTTATACAGTGGAGGACAACACCAGGGAGCGGCAGACACAGTTACCAGGCCCCAACCACCAATTTTTTTAAAAAAGCACTTAATGAGAGCCAGAAGGTTGAAGCTCAGATTTATACAGTGGAGGACAACACCAGGGAGCGGCAGACACCGTTAGTAGGCCCCAACCACCAATTTTTTTAAAAAAGCACTTAATGAGAGCCAGAAGGTTGAAGCTCAGATTTATACAGTGGAGGACAATTTGAATTAGGGACTGCAGACAGACTTAGTAGGCTGTCCCCTGTGGACCATGCATCCACCACATTAACCCATTGCGCCGTAATGGACACGTAACCTTCCGTGGCCATGCCTACAGGTCCATGCGTCTGTTGTCAGGTGCACCTTTGTACTCACAGATTGCCAGAGTGCATGGACAATGCGGTCTTTTACATGCTGGTGGAGGGCTGGGATAGCTTTTCTCGCAAAAGAAGTGTCGACTGGGTAGCTCGTAGCGTGGGACAGCGTAGTCCATCAGCGCTTTATTAATATTACATAAAATAAAGAAATAGGCTCTATGCACTTTGAAATAGGTTCCAGGGGTACACGGGCAGCATTGGGGTGGTCAGCGGAGGAGGATTGCAAGGAGGGACCGCAGACAGGCTTAGTACGCCTACAATTAAAAAAAAGTGGCTCTATGCACTTTGAAATAGGTTCCAGGGGTACACGGGCATCATTGGTGTGGTCAGCGGAGGAGGATTGCAAGGAGGGACCGCAGACAGGCTTAGTACGCCTACAATTTAAAAAATTAGGCTCTATGCACTTTGAAATAGGTTCCAGGGGTACACGGGCAGCATTGGTGTGGTCAGCAGAGGAGAATTGCAAGGAGGGACCGCAGACAGGCTTAGTACGCCTACAATTAAAAAAAAGTGGCTCTATGCACTTTGAAATAGGTTTCAGGGGTACACGGCAGCATTGGTGTGGTCAGCGGAGGAGGATTGCAAGGAGGGACCGCAGACAGGCTTAGTACGCCTACAATTAAAAAAAAGTGGCTCTATGCACTTTGAAATAGGTTCCAGGGGTACACGGGCAGCATTGTTGTGGTCAGCGGAGGAGGATTGCAAGGAGGGACCGCAGACAGGCTTAGTACGCCTACAATTAAAAAAAAAGTGGCTCTATGCACTTTGAAATAGGTTCCAGGGGTACACGGGCAGCATTGGTGTGGTCAGCGGAGGAGGATTGCAAGGAGGGACCGCAGACAGGCTTAGTACGCCTACAATTAAAAAAAAAGTGGCTCTATGCACTTTGAAATAGGTTCCAGGGGTACACGGGCAGCATTGGTGTGGTCAGTGGAGGAGGATTGCAAGGAGGGACCGCAGACAGGCTTAGTACGCCTACAATTAAAAAAAAGTGGCTCTATGCACTTTGAAATAGGTTCCAGGGGTACACGGGCAGCATTGGTGTGGTCAGCGGAGGAGGATTGCAAGGAAGGACCGCAGACAGGCTTAGTACGCCTACAATTTAAAAAAAATAGGCTCTATGCACTTTGAAATAGGTTCCAGGGGTACACGGGCAGCATTGGTGTGGTCAGCGGAGGAGGATTGCAAGGAGGGACCGCAGACAGGCTTAGTACGCCTACAATTTAAAAAAAATAGGCTCTATGCACTTTGAAATAGGTTCCAGGGGTACACGGGCAGCATTGGTGTGGTCAGCGGAGAAGGATTGCAAGGAGGGACCGCAGACAGGCTTAGTACGCCTACAATTAAAAAAAATTGGCTCTATGCACTTTGAAATAGGTTCCAGGGGTACACGGGCAGCATTGGTGTGGTCAGCGGAGGAGGATTGCAAGAGGGACCGCAGACAGGCTTAGTACGCCTACAATTTAAAAAAAAATAGGCTCTATGCACTTTGAAATAGGTTCCAGGGGTACACGGGCAGCATTGGTGTGGTCAGCGGAGGAGGATTGCAAGGAGGGACCGCAGACAGACTTCCTAGGCCTAAAATAATAAAATAGGCTCCATGCAGATTAAATTTGGCAACAGGGGTACACAGGCAGCATTGGTGTGGTCAGCGGAGGACTATTGGAAGGAGGGACCGCAGACAGACTTCCTAGGCCTAAAATAATAAAATAGGCTCCATGCAGATTAAATTTGGCAACAGGGGTACACAGGCAGCATTGGTGTGGTCAGCGGAGGACTATTGGAAGGAGGGACCGCAGACAGACTTCCTAGGCCTAAAATAATAAAATAGGCTCCATGCAGATTAAATTTGGCAACAGGGGTACACAGGCAGCATTGGTGTGGTCAGCGGAGGACTATTGGAAGGAGGGACCGCAGACAGACTTCCTAGGCCTAAAATAATAAAATAGGCTCCATGCAGATTAAATTTGGCAACAGGGGTACACAGGCAGCATTGGTGTGTTCAGCGGAGGACTATTGGAAGGAGGGACCGCAGACAGACTTCCTAGGCCTAAAATAATAAAATAGGCTCCATCCAGATTAAATTTGGCAATAGGGGTACACAGGCAGCATTGGTGTGGTCAGCGGAGGACTATTGGAAGGAGGGTCTGACACAGTTAGTACTCTCAAAAAATAAATAGATGTTAATGTCTCGCAAAACAACAAAACAAAAAAAAAAGGGTGGCATACTTAGGTACTGTGGTGGGCTCCTCTGCTGAGTTTCAGACAGTTATTTGGCGCTAAGTATTTACTGGTGTCAATATAAGACACTGACCCTGACTATTTTAACTAGCATCATACATGTCAGCAAATTGGTATTGTCAGTGCCAGGCATTGAAGGATGTCAGCGCATAGACTAAACATTGGTGGAGCTGTGAGAGATAATTTAGCACGTGGAAGAGCACAGTTTGAGCTGGGGGGGGGGGAAACTCTCTTGTGGCCGGCGGTACAGGCCCAGGGCCCCTCATGTTACAACGGTGTGTCTGACGTTGGGTGCGCGCCACCACCGCCAGGGACACTTTATTGTACTATGAGGGACCCAGTGGCAGTGTCGTCGACCAAAAGCAGGCACACCCACCTCTTCAGACAAACGGCACTCTAACGGGTGCTTGCGCCAAGTGGCGAGACCACGGCCCCATGGGGGGAGTAAGTGCATTTAGGGAGGTGAAAACATGTCGTATTCTGGACAAACAGCAGCTGTAAATTAAGAGATTGGAACAGTCAGTAACACCAGTCCCAAAGCAAAAACTTTTTACAGGAAAGCTAGGTGTCAGCCGGGAAAGGTGGGGCAAAATAATTTGAAATCCAGGAGTGGTTCATTTTAATGAAGGTTAGATTATCAACATTTTGGGTAGCCAGAAGAGTCCTTTTTTCGGTTAATATTGAACCAGCAGCACTGAATACTCTTTCTGATAGCACACTAGCTGCTGGGCAAGCAAGCTCCTGCAATGCATATTCTGCCAATTCAGGCCAGGTGTCTAATTTGGATGCCCAGTAATCAAATGGGAATGACGTTTGAGGGAGAACTATTGTGTATCCGCTTTTTGGGCTCCCCTGGTGGTTGCTGGTGGTACTGGTGACTTGTTTGCACTTTGCTGCTTCTGTTCACCTGCTTCCATCAGCGTTTGGGAGTTTCCTATTTAGCCTTGCTCTCCAGTCATTTCCTTGCCGGTCATCATTGTAACCAGAGCCTTCGGTTGCATGTTCCTGCTACTAGTCTGCTGATCAGCTAAGTGGACTTTGTCCTTTTGTTTTGTATCTTTAGTCCAGTTTGCAGTTTTGTTTTTCTCTGTAGCTGGAAGCTCTTGCAGGCTGAAATTGCCACTCCTGTGTCATGAGTTGACACAGGAGTCTTAAAGTAATTTCAGGATGGTTTTTTGAAAGGGTTTTCAGTTGACCGTGAAGTCCTCTTTAGTATCTTTCTGCTATCTAGTAAGTGGACCTCTCTTTGCTAAATCTACTTTCATACTGTGTATGTCTTTTCCTCTTATTTCACCGTTATTACATGTGGGGGGCTGCTATCATCTTTTGGGGTATTTCCCTAGAGGTAAGCCAGGTCTGTTTCTTCCTCTACCAGGCTTAGTTAGTCCTCCGGCTGGCGCGTGGCATATAGGAAGCCGTAGGTATGCTCCCTGGCTACTATTAGTTGTGTGGTAGATTTAGCTCACGGTCAACTCGAGTTTCCATCACACGAGAGCTCGTTCGTTATTTTTATGTTTCTTACGTTCCCTTGCCATTGGGAACCATGACAGAGAACATCGATAAGGGCTGAAAAATAGTTAGTAACCATACTGGACAAATATTGTCTCCTGTCACTTTGAATAGATGCTGCAGTACCTGTCCTGTCTGCGGTCATTGCGAAATCACTCCACAACCTGGTCAGAAAACCCCTCTGTCCAACGCCACTTCTGATTTGTGCACCTCTAACACCTCTGCCCCGTAGCCCCCTGCGGCTCGTGTGAGAACCATCACCGGCGCTGTGTGCTGGGAATGCCTGCATCAAACGGTCTACAAGAGTAGCTTGTTTGGTTGCCAATATCTGTTCGAGGTTCTCATGTGGCATGATATTTTGCAATTTGCCTTTATAGCGAGGATCAAGGAGGCAGGCCAACCAGTAATCGTCATCGCTCATCATTTTAAGAATGCGTGGGTCCCTTTTGAGGATACGTAAGGCATAATCCGCCATGTGGGCCAAAGTTCCAGTAGTCAAATCTGCGGTTGTGCTGGTTTGAGGGGCAGTTACAGGCAAATCTACGTCACTTGTCTCCCTAAAAAAACCTGAACCCGGCCTTGCCACACCAGCAATTTCCATTGGACCCGGAGAAGCTCCCTCATTTAAAAAATACTCATCCCCATCATCCTCCTCGTCCTCCCCCTCTTCGCCCGCTACCTCATCCTGTAGACTGCCCTGACCAGACAATGGCTGACTGCCATCAAGGCTTACCTCTTCCTCGGCTGCAGACGCCTGCTCCTTTATGTGCGTCAAACTTTGCATCAGCAGACGCATTAGGGGGATGCTCATGCTTATTATGGCGTTGTCTGCACTAACCAGCCGTGTGCATTCCTCAAAACACTGAAGGACTTGACAGAGGTCTTGGAGCTTCGACCACTGCACAGCAGACAACTCCATGTCTGCCATACAAATGCCTGCCCGTGTATGTGCATCCTCCCACAAATACATAACAGCATGCCTCTGTTCGCACAGTCTCTGAAGCATGGGCAGTGTTGAGTTCCACCTTGTTGCAACATCGATGATTAAGAGATGCTGGGGAAGGTTCAAAGACCGCTGATAGTTCTGCATACGGCTGGAGTGTACGGGCGAACGGCGGATATGAGAGCAAAGTCTGCGCACTTTGAGGAGCAGGTCGGGTAACCCCGGATAACTTTTCAGGAAGCACTGCACCACCAGGTTTAAGGTGTGAGCCAGGCAAGGAATGTGTTTCAGTTGGGAAAGGGCTATGGCAGCCATGAAATTCCTTCCGTTATCACTCACTACCTTGCCTGCCTCAAGATGTACAGTGCCCAGCCATGACTGGGTTTCTTTCTGCAAGAACTCTGACAGAACGTCCGCGGTGTGTCTGTTGTCGCCCAAACACTTCATTGCCAATACAGCCTGCTGACGCTTGCCACTAGCTGTCCCATAATGGCACACCTGGTGTGCAACAGTGGCAGCTGCGGATGGAGTGGATGTGCGACTACGGTCTGTGGACGAGCTCTCGCTTCTGCAGGAGGACGAGGAGGAGGAGGAGGGGGGGCCAACACCTACAGCCAACTGTTTCCTAGACCGTGGGCTAGGCTGAACTGTCCCAATATTGCTGTCCCCTGTGGACCCTGCATCAAGCACATTCACCCAGTGTGCCGTGATGGACACGTAACGTCCCTGGCCATGCCTACTGGTCCATGCATCTGTTGTCAGGTGCACCTTTGTAGTCACAGATTGCCTGAGTGCATGTACGATGCGCTCTTTTAACATGGTGGTAGAGGGCTGGGATGGCTTTTCTCGAAAAGAAGTGTCGACTGGGTAGCTCGTAGCATGGGACAGCATAGTCTATCAGCGCTTTGAAAGCTTCGCTTTCAACTAACCGGTAGGGCATCATCTCTAATGAGATTAGTTTAGCAATGTGGGTGTTCAAACCCTGTGTACGCGGATGCGAGGATGAGTACTTCCTTTTCCTAACGAGAGTCTCATGAAGGGTGAGCTGGATTGGAGAGCTGCATACGGTGGAACTAGCGGGGGTGCCGGTGGACATGGGTGACTGAGAGAGGGTTGGAGATGGTATTCTTGCCGGTGCCCTACATGCAGTGTTTCCTACTACTAACCTGGTGATTCCCAGACTGCTTTGGCCTGGCGACGAAAGCTGCACAGATACTGCAGGTGGTGCGGGAAGTGGTGGGCTTACAGGGAGGGAAGGGATGTAGCGTTGCTGACTAGCTTCATTGGCCGAGGGTGCTGCAACCTTTAGGGACGTTTGGTAGTTAGTCCAGGCTTGCAAATGCATGGTGGTTAAATGTCTATGCATGCAACTTGTATTTAGACTTTTAAGATTCTGACCTCTGCTTAAGGTAGTTGAACATTTTTGACAGATGACTTTGCGCTGATCATTTGGATGTTGTTAAAAAAAATGCCAGACTGCACTCTTTCTACTATCGGATACCTTTTCAGGCATTGCAGACTGAGCTTCTTTAACCAGATGGCCATGCTGTCTGTTGTGAACTTTACTTTTTGGCTCCCTCTTGTGGTCACTAGTGGTATGACACTGGGATTGTGTCATGATCTCTGCAGGCAGAGATCATAGCAAGCCTATAGAGGGACAAGCTCTCGGAAGATGGAACTATACTGACCATGAACTAAGCCTGCCGCGCAACTAGAAATAGCCAGGTAGCATTTCCTATTTATCGCTAGATGCCCAGCTCTGGCCTAAGACCTAAATAGCTAGCAGAGGGAAATATAAGACCTGGCTCACCTCTAGAGAAATATTCCAAAGAAGACAGTAGCCCCCCACATATAATGACGGTGAGTTCAGATGAAACAACAAACGCAGCAGGAAAATAGTCTTAGCAAATTTGAGGTCCGCTTACTAGATAGCAGAAGACAGATAGTATACTTTCATGGTCAGCAGAAAAACACTAACAAAACACCATCCAGAGATTACCTTAAACTCTGGCATTAACTCATAACGCCAGAGTAGCAATCCCTGATCAACGAGAGCTTTCCAGACACAGTAACAAAACTTCAGCTGTGAACTGGAACAAATAGGCAAAACGAAACATGGACAAAAGTCCAACTTATCTAGTAGTTGTCTAGAAGCAGGAACAAGCACTGAGAGGCATCAGATAACATTGTTGACCGGCAAGAAACCACCAGAGAAATGAGCTTAAATAGCGACACCCACTACTGATGGAACCAGGTGAAACAGGAAAGAGGATGACAAGTCCAATTCCACAAGCGGCCACCGGGGGAGCCCAGAATCCAAATTCACAACAGTACCCCCCCCTCAAGGAGGGGGCACCGAACCCTCACCAGATCCACCAGGGCGACCAGGATGAGCCCTATGGAAGGCACGAACAAGATCAGAAGCATGAACATCAGATGCATTGACCCAAGAATTATCCTCCTGGCCGTAACCCTTCCAGTTGACCAGATACTGGAGTCTCCGTCTGGAAACACGAGAGTCCAAAATTTTCTCCACAACGTACTCCAACTCACCCTCAACCAACACCGGAGCAGGAGGCTCAACTGAAGGTACAACAGGTACCTCATACCTGCGCAATAACGACCGATGAAAAACGTTATGAATGGAAAAGGACGCAGGGAGGTCCAAACGGAAAGAAACAGGATTAAGAATCTCCAATATTCTATAAGGGCCGATGAACCGAGGTTTAAACTTAGGAGAAGAGACCCTCATAGGGACAAAACGAGAAGACAACCACACCAAATCTCCAACACAAAGCCGAGAACCAACACGACGATGACGGTTGGCAAAACGCTGAGTCTTCTCCTGGGACAACTTCAAATTGTCCATAACCTGCCCCCAGATGTGATGCAATCTCTCCACCACCGCATCCACTCCAGGACAATCCGAGGATTCCACCTGACCGGAGGAAAATCGAGGGTGAAACCCCGAATTACAGAAAAACGGGGACACCAAGGTGGAAGAGCTGGCCCGATTATTGAGGGCGAACTCTGCCAATGGCAAAAAAGCAACCCAATCATCCTGGTCAGCAGAGACAAAACACCTCAGATATGTCTCCAGGGTCTGATTAGTCCGCTCGGTCTGGCCATTAGTCTGAGGGTGAAAAGCAGATGAAAAAGACAAATCTATGCCCATCCTAGCACAGAATGCCCGCCAAAATCTAGACACAAATTGGGTACCTCTGTCAGAAACAATATTCTCAGGAATACCGTGCAATCGGACAACATTCTGAAAAAACAGAGGAACCAACTCAGAAGAAGAAGGCAACTTGGGCAGAGGAACCAAATGGACCATTTTAGAGAAACGGTCACAGACCACCCAGATGACAGACATCTTCTGGGAAACAGGCAGATCTGAAATAAAATCCATCGAGATGTGTGTCCAAGGCCTCTTAGGAATAGGCAAGGGCAACAGCAGTCCGCTAGCCCGAGAACTACAAGACTTGGCCCGAGCACAAACGTCACATGACTGCACAAAGACTCGCACATCTCGTGACAGGGAAGGCCACCAGAAGGATCTTGCCACCAAATCCCTGGTACCAAAAATTCCGGGATGACCTGCCAATGCAGAAGAATGTACCTCAGAGATGACTCTGCTGGTCCAATCATCCGGAACAAACAGTCTATCAGGCGGACAACGATCCGGTCTATCCGCCTGAAACTCTTGCAAGGACCGCCGCAGATCAGGAGAAACGGCCGACAAAATTACTCCCTCCCTAAGGATACCTGTGGGTTCAGAATTACCAGGAGAGTCCGGGTCAAAACTCCTAGAAAGGGCATCTGCCTTAACATTCTTAGAACCCGGTAGGTATGACACCACAAAATTAAAGCGAGAAAAAAATAAAGACCAGCGCGCCTGTCTAGGATTCAGGCGTCTGGCAGTCTCAAGATAAATCAAATTTTTGTGGTCAGTCAATACCACCACCTGATGCCTAGCCCCCTCGAGCCAATGGCGCCACTCCTCAAACGCCCACTTCATGGCCAAAAGCTCCCGATTCCCAACATCATAATTCCGCTCTGCGGGCGAAAATTTGCGAGAAAAGAAGGCACAAGGCCTAATGACGGAGCAGTCGGAACCTTTCTGCGACAACACTGCCCCAGCTCCGATCTCCGAAGCGTCAACCTCAACCTGAAAAGGCAGATTCACATCAGGCTGACGCAACACAGGGGCAGAGGCAAAACGGCGCTTAAGCTCCTGAAAGGCCTCTACAGCATGAGGGGACCAATTAGCAACATCAGCGCCTTGTCTGGTCAAATCAGTCAGTGGTTTAACGACATCCGAAAAACCAGCAATAAATCGGCGGTAAAAGTTGGCAAAGCCCAAAAATCTCTGAAGACCCTTAAGAGAGGAGGGCTGAGTCCAGTCACAAATAGCTTGCACCTTGACGGGATCCATCTCAATGGAAGAGGGAGAAAAAATATACCCCAAAAAGGAAATTTTCTGGACCCCAAAAACGCACTTAGACCCCTTCACACATAAAGAATTAGACCGCAGAACCTGAAAAACTCTCCTGACCTGCTGGACATGAGAGTCCCAGTCATCAGAAAAAATCAGAATATCATCCAGATATATTATCATAAATTTATCCAGAAAATCGCGGAAAATATCATGCATAAAAGACTGGAAAACTGAAGGGGCATTAGAAAGACCAAAAGGCATGACCAAATACTCAAAGTGGCCCTCGGGCGTATTAAATGCGGTCTTCCACTCATCCCCCTGCCTGATCCGCACCAAATTATACGCCCCACGAAGATCAATTTTAGAGAACCACTTAGCACCCTCTATACGAGCAAACAAATCAGTAAGCAATGGCAATGGGTATTGATACTTAACAGTGATCTTATTCAGAAGCCGATAATCAATACATGGTCTCAAAGAGCCGTCTTTTTTTGAGACAAAGAAAAACCCAGCTCCCAAGGGAGAAGAAGATGGACGAATATGTCCCTTTTCCAAAGACTCCTTTATATATTCCCGCATAGCAGCATGTTCCGGCACAGACAGATTAAACAAACGACCCTTTGGATATTTACAACCCGGTATCAAATCTATGGCACAATCGCACTCACGGTGCGGAGGTAACGACCCAAGCTTGGGTTCGTCAAAGACGTCTTGATAATCAGAGAGGAACTCAGGGACTTCAGAGGGAATGGACGACGAAATAGAAACCAAAGGTAAGTCCCCATGAATACCCTTACATCCCCAGCTCAACACAGACATTGCTCTCCAGTCCAAGACTGGGTTGTGAGACTGCAACCATGGCAATCCCAGTACCAAATCGTCATGTAAATTATACAGCACCAGGAAACGAATAATCTCCTGGTGATCCGGATTGATACGCATGGTTACTTGTGTCCAGTATTGTGGTTTATTATTAGCCAATGGGGTGGAGTCAATCCCCTTCAGAGGAATAAGAGTCTCCAAAGGCTCTAAATCAAAACCACAACGATTGGCAAAGGACCAATCCATAAGACTCAGAGCGGCGCCAGAGTCAACATAGGCGTCCGTGGCAATGGATGACAAAGAGCAAATCAGGGTTACAGACAAAATAAACTTAGACTGAATGGTGCCAATGGAAACAGACTTATCAAGCTTCTTTGTACGCCTAGAGCATGCTGATATAACATGAGTAGAATCCCCACAATAGAAACACAATCCATTCTTCCGTCTAAAATTCTGTCGCTCGCTCCTGGACAGAATTCTATCACACTGCATACTTTCTGGCGTCTTTTCCATAGACACCGCCAGATGGTGCACCGGTTTGCGCTCCCGCAGACGCCTATCAATCTGAATAGCCATTGTCATGGACTCATTCAGACCTGCAGGCACAGGGAACCCCACCATAACATCCTTAACGGCATCAGAGAGACCTTCTCTGAAAGTTGCCGCCAAGGCGCACTCATTCCACTGAGTAAGCACAGACCATTTACGGAATTTTTGGCAGAAAACTTCAGCTTCGTCTTGCCCCTGAGATAGTGCCATCAAAGTTTTTTCTGCCTGAAGTTCCAAATGAGGTTCCTCATAAAGCAAGCCCAAGGCCAGAAAAAACGCATCCACATCGCGTAACGCAGGATCCCCTGCTGGCAATGAGAAGGCCCAATCTTGAGGGTCACCCCTGAGCAAGGAAATCACAATCCTAACCTGCTGAGCAGGGTCTCCAGCTGAACGAGACTTCAGGGACAAATAAAGCTTACAATTATTTCGGAAATTCTGGAAGCTAGCTCTATTCCCTGTGAAGAACTCCGGCAAAGGAATTCTCGGGTCAGATACCGGAGCATGTACCACAAAATCTTGTAAATTTTGTACTTTCGTGATGAGATTATTCAAACCCGCAGTTACACTCTGGAGATCCATTATTGTCAGGTGCACAAAGAGCCATACAGAGATTAGGAGGAGAGAGAGAAAAAAGACTGCAGCAAGGCAGACTGGAGGGAAAAAAAAAAAAAAAAAAAAAAAAAATTTCCAGCAGACTTCTTATAACTCTCCTTTCTCAACCTGGGTCTTTAACACTTTATGGGCCGGTCAAACTGTCATGATCTCTGCAGGCAGAGATCATAGCAAGCCTATAGAGGGACAAGCTCTCGGAAGATGGAACTATACTGACCATGAACTAAGCCTGCCGCGCAACTAGAAATAGCCAGGTAGCATTTCCTATTTATCGCTAGATGCCCAGCTCTGGCCTAAGACCTAAATAGCTAGCAGAGGGAAATATAAGACCTGGCTCACCTCTAGAGAAATATTCCAAAGAAGACAGTAGCCCCCCACATATAATGACGGTGAGTTCAGATGAAACAACAAACGCAGCAGGAAAATAGTCTTAGCAAATTTGAGGTCCGCTTACTAGATAGCAGAAGACAGATAGTATACTTTCATGGTCAGCAGAAAAACACTAACAAAACACCATCCAGAGATTACCTTAAACTCTGGCATTAACTCATAACGCCAGAGTAGCAATCCCTGATCAACGAGAGCTTTCCAGACACAGTAACAAAACTTCAGCTGTGAACTGGAACAAATAGGCAAAACGAAACATGGACAAAAGTCCAACTTATCTAGTAGTTGTCTAGAAGCAGGAACAAGCACTGAGAGGCATCAGATAACATTGTTGACCGGCAAGAAACCACCAGAGAAATGAGCTTAAATAGCGACACCCACTACTGATGGAACCAGGTGAAACAGGAAAGAGGATGACAAGTCCAATTCCACAAGCGGCCACCGGGGGAGCCCAGAATCCAAATTCACAACAGGATTGTCTTTCCCCAGCTTGGTACCCACCTGGTTCGTTAGGCCAGGGGTGTTGCTATTTAAACTTCCTGGATTCTCAGTCTGGTGCCTGGCATCGTTGTAATCAGTTCATTTCTGTTTGCTCCTGTCTGCTGGTCCTGGTTCTTTGCAAGATAAGCTAAGTCCTGCTTCCTTATTTTTGGTTATTTGCATTGTTCTTATTTTTGTCCAGCTTGTACAAAATGTGATTCCTAATATTGCTGGAAGCTCTAGGGGGCTGATATTCTCCCCCCACGCCGTTAGTCGGTTCGGGGGTTCTTGAATATTCAGCGTGGATATTTTGATAGGGTTTTTTGCTGACCGTATAAGTCATCTTCCTATATTCTGCTATTAGTTAGTGGGCCTCTCTTTGCTAAAACCTAGTTCATTCTTACGTTTGTCTTTTCTTCTTACCTCACCGTTATTATTTGTTGGGGGCTTGTATCCAACTTTGGGGTCTTTTCTCTGGAGGCAAGAAAGGTCTTATTTTCCCTTATAGGGTTAGTTAGTTCTCCGGCTGGCGCGAGACGTCTAGAATCAACGTAGGTACGTTCCCCGGCTACTGTTAGTTGTGTTGCTAGGATCAGGTATACGGTCAGCCTAGTTACCACTTCCCTATGAGCTGGTTTTTTGTGTTTGCAGACTTTGTTGTAACCTCTGAGACCCTCTGCCATTGGGGTCATAACAGTATGCCAGGCCTAAGTGAATAGTTAATGCATTGCCGAAGTGGGATTAAAAGAAAGGAAATTCTCAGTTTTTTTTTTTTTTTTCTTTCTTCCTCCCCTTTTTCTCTGAGTGGCTTTAAGCTTTGCTGCAGACATGAATGTCCAGACTCTGATTACTAGTGTGGATCAGCTTGCTGCTCGTGTGCAGGGCATTCAGGATTTTGTTACTAGTAGTCCTATGTCAGAACCTAAAATACCTATTCCTGAGCTGTTCTCTGGAGATCGATTTAAATTTAGGAATTTTAGGAATAATTGTAAATTGTTTCTATCTCTGAGACCTCGTTCGTCTGGAGACTCAGCTCAGCAAGTTAAAATTGTTATCTCTTTTTTGCGTGGCGACCCTCAGGATTGGGCTTTCTCGTTGGCGCCAGGAGATCCGGCATTGGCAAATATTGATGCGTTTTTTCTGGCGCTCGGATTGCTTTATGAGGAGCCCAATCTTGAAATTCAGGCAGAAAAAGCTTTGCTGGCTATATCTCAGGGCCAGGATGAAGCTGAAGTGTATTGCCCGGATTAAGGGTGCCAGGTGGTTCACCAAGATAGATCTTCGTGGTGCGTACAACCTTGTGCGCATTAAGCAGGGAGATGAATGGAAAACTGCATTTAATACGCCCGAAGGTCATTTTGAGTACTTGGTGATGCCTTTTGGGCTCTCTAATGCTCCTTCAGTGTTTCAGTCCTTTATGCATGACATCTTCCGGAAGTATCTGGATAAATTTATGATTGTTTATCTGGATGATATTCTGTTTTTTTCTGATGATTGGGACTCTCATGTAAAGCAGGTCAGGATGGTGTTTCAGGTTTTGCGTGAGAATGCTTTGTTTGTGAAGGGCTCAAAGTGTCTCTTTGGAGTGCAGAAGGTTCCCTTTTTGGGTTTTATTTTCTCCCCTTCTGCTGTGGAGATGGACCCAGTCAAGGTCCGAGCTATTCATGATTGGACTCAACCCACGTCTGTTAAGAGTCTTCAGAAGTTCTTGGGTTTTGCTAACTTCTACCGTCGTTTTATCGCTAACTTCTCTAGCGTTGTTAAACCTTTGACGGATATGACCAAGAAAGGTTCTGATGTGGCTAATTGGGCTCCTGCAGCCGTGGAGGCCTTCCAAGAGCTGAAGCGCCGGTTTACTTCGGCGCCTGTTTTGTGTCAGCCTGATGTCTCACTTCCCTTTCAGGTTGAAGTGGATGCTTCTGAGATCGGTGCAGGGGCTGTTTTGTCGCAGAGAGGCTCTGGTTGCTCTGTAATGAGACCATGTGCTTTTTTTTCTAGGAAGTTTTCGCCTGCTGAGCGGAACTATGATGTTGGGAATCGGGAGTTGTTGGCCATGAAGTGGGCATTTGAGGAGTGGCGTCATTGGCTCGAGGGTGCTAAGCATCGTGTGGTGGTCTTGACTGATCACAAAAATCTGATGTATCTCGAGTCTGCTAAACGCCTGAATCCTAGACAGGCTCGTTGGTCATTGTTTTTCTCCCGTTTTGACTTTGTGGTCTCTGTTGTGAAATTGGATTCTGGGCTCCCCCGGTGGCCACTTGTGGAATTGTACTTGTGTGCATCATCCCCTCTGTTCACCTGCTCCTATCAGGATGTGGGAGTCGCTATATAACCTTGCTCCTCTGTCAGTTTCATGCCGGTCACCAATGTAATCAGAAGCCTTCTGTGCATGTTCCTGCTACTAGACAACTCCTAGCTAAGTTGGACTTTTGTCCTTGTGTGTTTTTGCATTTTGTTCCTGTTCACAGCTGCTGTCTCGTTTCTGTGTCTGGAAAGCTCTTGTGAGCGGAAATTGCCACTCTGGTGTTATGAGTTAATGCTAGAGTCTTAAAGTAATTTCTGGATGGTGTTTTGATAGGGTTTTCTGCTGACCATGAAAGTGCCCTTTCTGTCTTCATGCTATCTAGTAAGCGGACCTCGATTTTGCTAAACCTATTTTCATACTACGTTTGTCATTTCATCTAAAATCACCGCCAATATATGTGGGGGCCTCTGTCTGCCTTTTGGGAAAATTTCTCTAGAGGTGAGCCAGGACTGTCTTTTCCTCTGCTAGGATTAGGTAGTTCTCCGGCTGGCGCTGGGCATCTAGGGATAAAAAACGTAGGCATGCTACCCGGCCACTTCTAGTTGTGCGGCAGGTTTAGTTCATGGTCAGTATAGTTTCCATCTTCCAAGAGCTAGTTCTCATATATGCTGGGCTATGTTCTCTCGCCATTGAGAATCATGACAGGTCTCGTACCTGCCTGGTTCGAAGAATGTGAAGGCTGATGCTCTTTCTAGGAGCTTTGTGCCTGACTCTCCTGGAGTCTCAGAGCCAGCTGGTATTCTTAAAGAGGGAGTAATCTTGTCGGCCATTTCTCCTGATTTGCGACGTGTGTTGCAGAGATTTCAGGCTGGTAGACCTGACTCTTGTCCACCTGACAGACTGTTTGTTCCTGATAAATGGACCAGCAGAGTCATTTCCGAGGTTCATTCCTCGGTGTTGGCAGGGCATCCGGGGATTTTTGGCACCAGAGATTTGGTAGCTAGGTCCTTTTGGTGGCCTTCCTTGTCACAGGATGTGCGGTCATTTGTGCAGTCCTGTGGGACTTGCGCTCAGGCTAAGCCTTGCTGTTCTCGTGCCAGCGGGTTGCTTTTGCCCTTGCCTGTCCCGAAGAGGCCTTGGACACACATTTCCATGGATTTCATTTCAGATCTTCTGGTGTCTCAAGGAATGTCTGTCATCTGGGTGGTATGTGATCGTTTTTCCAAGATGGTCCATTTGGTGTCCTTGCCTAAGTTGCCTTCCTCTTCCGATCTGGTTCCTTTGTTCTTTCAGAATGTGGTTCGTTTGCACGGCATTCCTGAGAATATCGTGTCTGACAGCGGATCCCAGTTTGTGTCCAGGTTCTGGCGATCCTTTTGTGCTAAGATGGGCATTGATTTGTCGTTTTCATCTGCCTTTCATCCTCAGACTAATGGCCAAACGGAGCGAACTAATCAGACACTAGAGGCTTATTTGAGGTGTTTTGTTTCTGCAGATCAGGATGATTGGGTGACCTTCTTGCCATTGGCTGAGTTTGCCCTTAATAATCGGGCTAGTTCCGCTACTTTGGTTTCGCCATTTTTCTGCAACTCTGGTTTTCATCCTCGTTTTTCCTCGGGACATGTTGAGCCTTCTGACTGTCCTGGGGTGGATTCTGTGGTGGATAGGTTGCAGCGGATTTGGAATCATGTGGTGGACAACTTAAAGTTGTCACAGGAGAAGGCTCAGCGTTTTGCCAACCGCCGCCGCGGTGTGGGTCCCCGACTTCGTGTTGGGGATTTGGTATGGCTGTCTTCTCGGTTTGTTCCTATGAAGGTCTCCTCTCCTAAATTCAAGCCTCGCTTCATCGGTCCTTATAAGATTTTGGAAATCCTTAATCCAGTGTCCTTTCGTTTGGATCTTCCGGTGTCGTTTGCCATTCACAACGTGTTCCATAGGTCTTTGTTGCGGCGGTACGTTGTGCCTGTGGTTCCTTCTGTTGAGCCTCCTGCTCCAGTGTTGGTTGAGGGCGAGTTGGAGTACGTGGTGGAGAAGATCTTGGATTCTCGTCTCTCTAGACGGAGGCTTCAGTATCTGGTCAAATGGAAGGGCTATGGTAAGGAGTAGGGTTGAGCGAAACGGGTCGTTCATTTTCAAAAGTCGCCGACTTTTGGCAATGTCGGCGTCTCATGAAACCGAGCCGATCCCAGCGTTGCATCGGCCATGCGGTACGCGACTTTCGCGCCAAAGTCGCGTTTCAATGACGCGAAAAGCGCCATTTCTCAGCCAATGAAGGTGAACGCAGAGTGTGGGCAGCGTGATGACATAGATCTCAGTCCCCACCATCTTAGAGAAGGGCATTGCAGTGATTGGCTTGCTTTCTGCGGCGTCACAGGGGCTATAAAGGGGCGTTCCCGCCGACCGCCATGTTACTGCTGCTGATCTGAGCGTAGGGAGAGGTTGCTGCCGCTTCTTCAGAAGCAGGGATAGTGATAGGCAGGGTACATAAAGCTGCAAACCGCTTGTGCTGTAGCGATTTCCACTGTCCAACACCACCTTTTGTTTGCAGGGACAGTGGAAGCTACATTTTTTTTTCCTCAGCGCTGTCGCTCATTGGGCTGCCCTAGAAGGCTCCCTGACCCTGATAGCTGCGTTGCTGTGCCTGTGTGTGTACGACGCTGTGCAAACCAACTGCTTTTTTCAAAGCACAAATCCTCTTGTTCCTTCCTTTCTGCACAGCTATCTTTTTTGTTTGTCCACAATTTTTATTTAATTTGTGCATCAGTCCACTCCTTATTGCTGCCTGCCATACCTGGCTAAGATTACTGTAGGGAGATAGTAATTGTAGGACAGTCCCTGTTTTTTTTTTTTTTTTGTGGGAGATTAAGATTGGCATTTCTGCTAGAGTGCCATCCCTGTGTGTGCCATCTCTCACTCAGTGGGCCATAGAAAGCCTTTTTTTTATTATTATTTGGTTTCTAAAGTCTCCCTGAAAAAAAAAAAAAATTCAAACAGTGGGAGATTAATATTGCCCTTTCTGCTTGTCTGCCACTCCTGACTCCTGTGTGTGCCATCTCTCACTCAGTGGGCCATAGAAAGCCTTTTTTTTTATTATTATTTGGTTTCTAAAGTCTCCCTGAAAAAAAAAAAAAATTCAAACAGTGGGAGATTAATATTGCCCTTTCTGCTTGTGTGCCACTCCTGACTCCTGTGTGTGCCATCTCTCACTCAGTGGGCCATAGAAAGCCTTTTTTTTATTATTTGGTTTCTAAAGTCTCCCTGAAAAAAAAAAATTCAAACAGTGGGAGATTAATATTGCCCTTTCTGCTTGTGTGCCACTCCTGACTCCTGTGTGTGCCATCTCTCACTCAGTGGGCCATAGAAAGCCTTTTTTTTATTATTTGGTTTCTAAAGTCTCCCTGAAAAAAAAAAATCAAACAGTAGGAGATTAATATTGCCCTTTCTGCTTGTGTGCCACTCCTGACTCCTGTGTGTGCCATCTCTCACTCAGTGGGCCATAGAAAGCCTATTAATTTTTTTGCTTGATTTGTGTTCTAAAATCTACCTGAAAAAAAATCACTACATCAATCAGTGGGAGAAAAATATTGGCCTCAGGGCTTGTGTGCCACTCCTGACTCCTGTGTGTGCCATCTCTCACTCAGTGGGCCATAGAAAGCCTATTTTTTTTTTGCTTGATTTGGGTTCTAAAATCTACCTGAAAAAAAAACACTACATCAATCAGTGGGAGATTAATATTGCCCTTTCTGCTTGTGTGCCACTCCTGACTCCTGTGTGTGCCATCTCTCACTCAGTGGGCCATAGAAAGCCTATTAATTTTTTTGCTTGATTTGGGTTCTAAAATCTACCTGAAAAAAAAACACTACATCAATCGGTGGGAGAAAAATATTGGCCTCAGTCAGGGCTTGTGTGCCACTCCTGACTCCTGTGTGTGCCATCTCTCACTCAGTGGGCCATAGAAAGCCTATTAATTTTTTTGCTTGATTTGGGTTCTAAAATCTACCTGAAAAAAAAAACACTACATCAATTGGTGGGAGAAAAATATTGGCCTCAGTCAGGGCTTGTGTGCCACTCCTGACTCCTGTGTGTGCCATCTCTCACTCAGTGGGCCATAGAAAGCCTATTAATTTTTTATTATTTGGTTTCTAAAGTCTCCCTGAAAAATAAAAAAAAAAATAAAACAGTGGGAGATTAATATTGCCCTTTCTGCTTGTGTGCCACTCCTGACTCCTGTGTGTGCCATCTCTCACTCAGTGGGCCATAGAAAGCCTATTTATTTTTTATTTTTTTGTTTCTAAAGTCTCCCTGAAAAAGAAAAAAAAAAGAAAACAGTGGGAGATTAATATTGACATTTGTGCTTGAGTGACAGTCCTGCGTGTGTGGCATCTCTGTGGTTTGGTGCCACAGAAAACAGAGTGTGTAACATTGTGCCTGATTTTCCTTGTGGTCTCACCAACCTGTTAAGGGATATTGAAATCATACTGAAGTTATAGCTCACCGTGTAAGTTGTTTGACAGCAACAAATAAAGTTACTTTGGTTAAGATTTTAAAACAATGAGGAAGTCTGGTGCAAGAGGTCGTCGTGGGCGTTCATTGTCAGCTGGTAATGATGGTAGTGGTACTGGAGCATCAGGTGGTCGTGGGGATAAAAATATTCCACCTAAGTCTGGAGCTGTGGAGCCAGTTTCATCGTCTGGCTACACAAGGCCTCGAACGCTCTCTTTTCTGGGAGTACGAAAACCGCTTTTAAAGGCGGAGCAGCAACAGCAAGTTTTGGCTTACATTGCAGACTCAGCCTCTAGCTCTTTTGCCTCCTCTTCTGAAACTGGTAAATGTAAAAGCAGCGCGTCGCTTGTGGATGTTCACGGTCAGGGACAAGTCGCTTCCTTGTCCTCTTCAGCAAAAACTACAACAAGAGAGAAGGATGCAGCAGGCGACACAACGGGTTACTCCATGGAGCTCTTTACACATACCGTCCCTGGCTTAGAAAGTGAAACACTTAACAGGCCATGCCCATTACAAGTAGATTCGGACATGGAGTGCACTGATGCACAGCCACAGCCAGAGTACTATGCTGCTCCTTTGACTCAGACCACCACATTGCCCTCTCAGGGTACTGATCCACAATCAGACCCTGATGAGACTATGTTGCCCCGCCACGAACGCTATACCACCGACCGACACAGTGACACAGACGAAGTTGCACATGAGCTCGAAGAGGAGGTAATAGATGACCCAGTTGTTGACCCCGATTGGCAGCCATTGGGGGAACAGGGTGCAGGCGGCAGTAGTTCAGAAGCGGAGGTGGAGGAGGGGCCGCAGCAGGCATCAACATCGCAACAGGTTCCATCTGCCGTGCCCGTATCTGGCCCAAAACGCGTGTCAAAGCCAAAACCTGTTGGAGGACAGCGTGGCCATCCGGTTAAAGCTCAGTCTGCAATCCCTGAAAAGGGATCCGATGCTAGGAAGAGTGCAGTCTGGCATTTTTTTAAACAACATCCAATTGATCAGCGCAAAGTCATCTGTCAAAAATGTTCAACTAGCTTAAGCAGAGGTCAGAATCTGAAAAGTCTAAATACTAGTTGCATGCATAGACACTTAACCACCATGCATTTTCAAGCCTGGACTAACTACCAAACGTCCCTTAAGGTTGTAGCACCCTCGGCCAATGAAGCTAGTCAGCAACGCAACATCCCTTCCGTCACTGTAAGGCCACCATTTTCCGCACCACCGGCAGTATCTGTGCAGGTTTCTTTGCCAGCCAAAAGCAGTCAGGGTCAGGGAATCACCAGTTTTGTAGGAGGAAATATTGCATCTAGGGCACCGGCGGAAACAATACCGTCTCCAACCGTCTCTCAGTCTGCCATGTACACCGGCACACCCGAAAGTTCCACGATCTCCAGCTCTCCAGTCCAGCTCACCCTACATGAGACTCTGGTTAGAAAAAGGAAGTACTTATCCTCGCATCCGCGTACACAGGGTTTTAACGCCCACATAGCTAGACTAATCTCGTTAGAGATGATGCCCTACCGGTTAGTTGAAAGCGAAGCTTTCAAAGCCCTGATGGAGTACGCTGAACCACGATACGAGCTACCCAGTCGACACTTTTTTTCCAGAAAAGCCATCCCAGCCCTGCACCAGCATGTTAAACAGCGCATCGTCCATGCACTCAGGCAATCTGTGAGTACAAAGGTGCACCTGACTACAGATGCATGGACCAGTAGGCATGGCCAGGGACGTTATGTGTCCATCACGGCACACTGGGTGAATGTGGTGGATGCAGGGTCCACAGGGGACATCAATTTCGGGACAGTTGTGCCTAGCCCACGGTCTAGGAAACAGTTGGCTGTAGGCGTTCGCACCCCCTCCTCCTCCTCCTCCTCGTCCTCCTGCAGAAGCTACAGCTCTTCCACAGACCGCAGTCGGCCAACCACTCCATCGGCAGATGACACTGTTGCACACCAGTTGTCCCATTATGGGCCAGCTACTGGCAAGCGTCAGCAGGCTGTATTGGCTATGAAGTGTTTGGGCGACAACAGACACACCGCGGAAGTTCTGTCCGAGTTCTTGCAACAAGAAACGCAGTCGTGGCTGGGCACAGTAGATCTTGAGGCAGGCAAGGTAGTGAGTGATAACGGAAGGAATTTCATGGCTGCCATCTCCCTTTCCCAACTGAAACACATTCCTTGCCTGGCTCACACCTTAAACCTGGTGGTGCAGTGCTTATTGAAAACTTATCCTGGTTTCTCCGACCTGCTCATCAAAGTGCGTGGACTTTGCTCACATATCCGACGTTTGCCTGTACACTCCAGCCGTATGCAGACCTATCAGCGGTCTTTGAACCTTCCCCAGCATCGCCTAAACATAGACGTTGCAACAAGGTGGAACTCAACACTGCACATGCTTCAGAGACTGTGCCAACAGAGGCGGGCTGTTATGTTTTTGTGGGAGGATACACATACACGGGCAGGCAGTAGGATGGCAGACATGGAGTTGTCAGGTGTGCAGTGGTCGAAGATACAAGACATGTGTCATGTCCTTCAGTGTTTTGAGGAATGCACACGGCTGGTTAGTGCAGACAACGCCATAATAAGCATGAGCATCCCCCTAATGCGTCTGCTGATGCAAAGTTTGACGCACATAAAGGATCAGGCGTCTGCACCAGAGGAAGAGGAAAGCCTTGATGACAGTCAGCCATTGTCTGGTCAGGGCAGTGTACAGGACGAGGTAGCGGGCGAAGAGGAGGTGGAGGACGAGGAGGATGATGGGGATGAGTATATTTTTAATGCGGAAGCTTTCCCGGGGGCACTGGAAATTGGTTGCGTGGCAAGGCCGGGTTCTGGTTTTTAGAGGGACACAAGTGACGTAGATTTGCCTGAAACTGCCCCTCAACCAATCACAACCGGAGATTTGACAACTGGAACTTTGGCCCACATGGCGGATTATGCCTTACGTATCCTAAAAAGGGACACACGCATTACGAAAATGATGAACGATGACGATTACTGGTTGGCCTGCCTCCTTGATCCACGCTATAAAGGCAAATTGCAAAATATTATGCCACATGAGAACTTGGAACTAATATTAGCAACCAAACAATCAACTCTTGTTGACCGTTTGCTTCAGGCATTCCCAGCACACAGCGCACGTGATCGTTCTCACACGAGCTCCAGGGGGCAGCAGACTAGGAGTGTTAGGGGTGCACACATCAGAAGTGGCGTTGGACAGAGGGGTTTTCTGACCAGGTTGTGGAGTGATTTTGCTATGACCGCAGACAGGACAGGTACTGCTGTATCAATTGAAAGTGACAGGCGACAACATTTGTCCAGTATGGTTACTAACTATTTTTCATCCCTTATCGATGTTATCCCTCAACCGTCATTCCCATTTGATTACTGGGCATCAAAATTAGACACCTGGCCAGAATTGGCAGAATATGCATTGCAGGAGCTTGCTTGCCCAGCAGCAAGTGTCCTATCAGAAAGAGTATTCAGTGCTGCAGGTTCAATATTAACCGAAAAAAGGACTCGTCTGGCTACCCAAAATGTTGACGATCTAACATTCATTAAAATGAACCACAACTGGATTTCGAAATCTTTTGCCCCACCTTGCCCGGCCGACACCTAGCTTTCCTATGAAAAGCTCTTGCCTGTGGACTACTGTGAATTACTTTTCTAATGTCTAATTTTCTGCAGCTGATTGTCCAGCATACGACATGTTTACACCTCCCTAAATGGCCAAACTTCCCACACGGGGCCGTGGTATCGCGACTTGGCGCAAGCACCCGTGAGACTGCTGTTTGTCTGAAGAGGTGGGTGTGCTCGCTTTTGGTCGACGGCATTGCTACAGGGTCCATCATAGTACAATAAAGTGTTTCTGGCGGTGGTGGTGCGCACCCAACGTCAGACACACTGTTGTAACATGAGGGGCCCTGGGCCTCTACCGCCGGCCACAAGAGAGTTCACCCACCCCCAGGTCAAACATTGCTCTACCACTTCCACAGTTATCTCTCACACTTCCACCAATGTTTAGTCTATGCGATGACATCCTTCCACACCTGCCACTGACAATACCATTGTGTTGACATGTATGATGGTACTTAACATAGTCAGGGGCAGTGTCCTCTATTTACCACAGTAAATACTTTGCGCTAAATTAGTAGGTCTGAAACAACGCAGAGGATCCCACCCCTGAACCTAATGATTGCACCCTTTAGTGTTTTTGTTTTGTTTTAATGTGAGACATTCACATTTAATTGTTGTTTTTGACTACTAACTGGCAGACACTCATTACAATCGGCCTCCGTTGACCAGACCACTGCTGCCCGTGTACCCCTGGAACCAATTTTAAAGTGCCTACAGCCAGCCCATTTTATTGTGTTAGGCCTTTGAAGCCTGTCTGCAGTCTCTCCTTCCACTAGGCCTCCACTGACCAGACCACTGCTGCCCGTGTACCCCTGGAACCAATTATAAAGTGCCTACAGCCAGCCCATTTTATTGTGTTAGGCCTTCGAAGCCTGTCTGCGGTCCCTCCTTCCACTAGGCCTCCACTGACCAGACCACTGCTGCCCGTGTACCCCTGGAACCAATTATAAAGTGCCTACAGCCAGCCCATTTTATTGTGTTAGGCCTTCGAAGCCTGTCTGCGGTCCCTCCTTCCACTAGGCCTCCACTGACCAGACCACTGCTGCCCGTGTACCCCTGGAACCAATTTTAAAGTGCCTACAGCCAGCCCATTTTATTGTGTTAGGCCTTCGAAGCCTGTCTGCGGTCCCTCCTTCCACTAGGCCTCCACTGACCAGACCACTGCTGCCCGTGTACCCCTGGAACCAATTTTAAAGTGCCTACAGCCAGCCCATTTTATTGTGTTAGGCCTTCGAAGCCTGTCTGCGGTCCCTCCTTCCACTAGGCCTCCACTGACCAGACCACTGCTGCCCGTGTACCCCTGGAACCAATTTTAAAGTGCCTACAGCCAGCCCATTTTATTGTGTTAGGCCTTCGAAGCCTGTCTGCGGTCCCTCCTTCCACTAGGCCTCCACTCACCTGACCACTGCTGCCCGTGTAACCCTGGAACCAATTATAAAGTGCCTACAGCCAGCCCATTTTATTGTGTTAGGCCTTCGAAGCCTGTCTGCGGTCCCTCCTTCCACTAGGCCTACACTGACAAAGGTACACCTGACAACGGACACATGGGCCTGTAGGCATGGCCACGGAAGGTTACATGTCCTTTGTGGCTCAATGGGTTAATGTATTGGATGCATGGTCCACACAGGGGACAGCCTGCTAAGTCTGTCTGCAGTCCCTAATTCAAGTTGTCCTCAACTGAATAAAGCTGAGCTTCTACCTTCCGGCTCTGATTAACTGCTGTTTTTAAACACATTGGTGGTTCCGGCCTACTAACGGTGTCTGCCCCTGCCTGGTGTTGTCCTCAAATGAATAAAGCTGAGCTTCTACCTTCTGGCTCTGATTAAGCTTTTTTTTTTTTTTTTTTTTAAATTGCTGGATGGGGCCTAATACCTCTGTTTGCTGCTCCCTGGTGTTTGTCCTCAACTGAATAAAGCTGAGCTTCTACCTTCTGCCTTTGATTAACTGCTGTTTTTTAAAAAAAATGGTGGTTGCGGCCTACTAACGGTGTCTGCCCCTGCCTTCTGTTGTCCTCAACTGAATAAAGCTGAGCTTCTACCTTCTGGCTCTGATTAACTGCTGTTTTTAAAAAAAAATTGGTGGTTACGGCCTACTAACGGTGTCTGCCCCTGCCTTCTGTTGTCCTCAACTGAATAAAGCTGAGCTTCTACCTTCCGGCTCTGATTAACTGCTGTTTTTAAACACATTGGTGGTTCCGGCCTACTAACGGTGTCTGCCCCTGCCTTCTGTTGTCTTCAACTGAATAAAGCTGAGCTTCTACCTTCTGGCTCTGATTAACTGCTGTTTTTAAAAAAAATTGGTGGTTCTGGCCTACTAACGGTGTCTGCCCCTGCCTTCTGTTGTCCTCAACTGAATAAAGCTGAGCTTCTACCTTCCGGCTCTGATTAACTGCTGTTTTTAAACACATTGGTGGTTCCGGCCTACTAACGGTGTCTGCCCCTGCCTTCTGTTGTCCTCAACTGAATAAAGCTGAGTTTCTACCTTCTGGCTCTGATTAACTGCTGTTTTTAAAAAAAATTGGTGGTTCCGGCCTACTAACGGTGTCTGCCCCTGCCTTCTGTTGTCCTCAACTGAATAAAGCTGAGCTTCTACCTTCCGGCTCTGATTAACTGCTGTTTTTAAACACATTGGTGGTTCCGGCCTACTAACGGTGTCTGCCCCTGCCTTCTGTTGTCCTCAACTGAATAAAGCTGAGCTTCTACCTTCTGGCTCTGATTAACTGCTGTTTTTAAAAAAAATTGGTGGTTATGGCCTACTAACGGGGTCTGCCCCTGCCTTCTGTTGTCCTCAACTGAATAAAGCTGAGCTTCTACCTTCCGGCTCTGATTAACTGCTGTTTTTAAACACATTGGTGGTTCCGGCCTACTAACGGTGTCTGCCCCTGCCTTCTGTTGTCCTCAACTGAATAAAGCTGAGCTTCTACCTTCTGGCTCTGATTAACTGCTGTTTTTAAAAAAAATTGGTGGTTCCGGCCTACTAACGGTGTCTGCCCCTGCCTTCTGTTGTCCTCAACTGAATAAAGCTGAGCTTCTACCTTCCGGCTCTGATTAACTGCTGTTTTTAAACACATTGGTGGTTCCGGCCTACTAACGGTGTCTGCCCCTCCCTGGTGTTGTCCTCAACTGAATACAGCTGAGCTTCAACCTTCTGCCTCTCATTAACTGCTGTTTTTTTTAAAAAAAAATGGTGTTTAGGGCCTACTAACGGTTTCTGCCCCTCCCTGGTGTTGCCCTCAACTGAATACAGCTGAGCTTCAACCTTCTGCCTCTCATTAACTGGTGTTTTTTTTAAAAACAAAATGGTGTTTAGGGCCTACTAACGGTTTCTGCCCCTCCCTGGTGTTGTCCTCAACTGAATACAGCTGAGCTTCAACCTTCTGGCTCTCATTAAGTGTTTTTTAAAAAACAAAATGGTGGTTAGGGCCTACTAACGGTTTCTGCCGCTCCCTGGTGTTGTCCTCAACTGTATAAAGCTGAGCTTCAACCTTCTGGCTTTTGGCCTACAGTAGCAGATATTAAACTGCATTTGGCCTATTAGTGTGTTTGGGCCCTTAAAACAGTGTCTGCTGCTCCTGGGTTTGCTACTCCACTGAACAAAGCAATGCCGCCTGTTTAGTCCTGTTACCAATTTTGAACTGCATTTAGCCCACTTTATTCTTTGGGCCCATATCTGTTTCCCCCTCATCCTGCCCATTGCCCAGCCAGTGATAGATGAGTCTGCTGGTACATTGACCCATAATGCAACATTCCCCGTGCACGCTACACTGCAAGATTGTGACCCTGCTGAAAGTCAGGTCCCCCTTCCCGCATAAAATACCACCTTACACGGGGACAAAGAGGAAGGTGCAGATGAAGGTGCAGGTTCCTTCATCAGGTGGGGGGAGGAATACTCGTTGGCGACGTCACTGCCACAGGGCCCCTCATAGTACGCAAAAGTGTTGCTACCGGTGGGAGGCGCCCCCGCCGTGCAAACACACCGCTGTACTTTGATCGGTGACTACCCAGATAACGGTGCAGCTACGACACTTAAGTAAGCCCACCACGAAGTCCATCCCGACCATCTCCCAGGGCCTGTCTGCCACTGGCAGGGGGTAAAGTAGCCCAGCAGGCCGTTGCCGAGTAGACCGATTCTTGGCGCAGGAGACACATGCCCGAATATTATCCCCGACGTCACGAGCCATATGCGGCCACCAGTATGTTCTCGCCAGAAGCTCAAATGTCCTCTTGATCCCGAAATGTGTACCCTCCTTGGACAAAGGAGCCCAACAGAGAAACTCCGGTCGCAAATTTGATGGTACAAAAGTCTTGCCCGGGGGAACAGACTCTAGTGAATCCGGAGCCACGGTTCTCAGGCTCTCAGAAGGGAAAATAAGCCAAGGCTCCTCCTCCTCTGATGACACTACGGAGCGGGAGAGAGCGTCGGCACGAATGTTCTTCAACCTGGAGAAAAAAGTTAGGGTGAAATGGAACCGGGAGAAGAACAGGGACCATCTGGCCTGGCGAGAATTTTGCCGCTGGGCTGTCTGTTAGTACACAAAATTTTTTTGGTCTGTAAAAACTTTAGGAGGTGTCTCCACTCTGAGAAAGCCAACTTCATGGCTAGCAACTCCCTGTCCACGATGGAATAATTCCTCTCCGCTGGTGAGAAGGTCTTGGAGAAGAAGCAAGGATGCTTCCGACCTTGAGCATCCTTTTGGAAGAGGACTGCTCCAGCACCAACGGATGAGGCATCCACCTCTATTATAAATGGCTTATCTACATCGGGGCGATGTAGGATGGGAGCGCTAGCGAAGTGTGACTTAATAGTGAGTAGGGCCTTGGAGACCTCCTCCGACCACAACTTGGGATTTGCTCCCTTCTTGGTGAGGGCAACCAAGGGAGCTACCAAAGATGAGAAGTGTGGGATGAACTGGCGATAGTAATTAATGAACCCCATAAAGCGCTGCACTGCTTTAAGAGAATGGGGTTCTTGCCAGTCCATTACAGCCTGTAGCTTGGCAGGATCCATAGCCAATCCCTGGTCAGAGATGATATAGCCAAGGAAAGGCATAGACTCCTGCTCAAACACACACTTCAGTTTGCCCGTAAGAGGTCAAAAACTTTGCAAACATCTCTCTGATTGGAGTCAATATCTGTAGAGTAGATGAGAATATCATCCAGATAGACTACGACCGAGGTGGTGAGCATCACCCGGAAGATGTCGTTCACAAAGTCTTGGAAAACGGCTGGGGCATTACAGAGTCTATCAAAGAGCTCAGCTATCAAGGGCAAAGGATACTTATTCTTAAGTGATGGCGTTAAGACCCCAGTAGTCTATGCATGGACGTAGTTCTCCCCATATTGACAGCAGCATCAGAGGGGCTAAACGCCCACGATCAATGCTAGCAGGGCGTCACCTTTCATATTGAGTTGACACCCACATTTGATCGTGACGGTGCTTTGTGTGAGCTCATATGATCCCACAGCACTGTACATATATGGCGCATGTTGGGAAGGGGTTAAGAAAGAAGTGTGTAAAGACAGAAGACACAACCTTCAAAGAAATCATGCATTTTGGAAATTAAGAAAAGTAAACACTGAATCAGAAGGCAAACATTTTAATAAAATTCACAATACTAATAACAATACCACACACAATACAATACAACCACTCACCGATTCATCAAACCTACATACTAAAGATGACCTGCTAATAGTTGTTATCACATTTTACTGTCTTTATAAGTATAACAGCAGCTCTAGAATGTTGTCTTTATGTTGTTTTTTATCTATTTTGAAACACTACTGCTTTTGACAGAACAAACTTGACATTTCAGTCTGTCTTAAAATATTGTGCACAGGGCAACAAGCTCAGAGTACAAAACCAGCACTAAAACTACATATAAATTATGCAAAAGGAATCAATGAAGAAAGTAACGCAATAAAAGGAACAAATAATATCATGTCAAATGCATACAGGTTGCTGGGGAGAGGATGTATGCCTACAAAAAAGTGCTGAATGATTGCCCACTGTCCTTAAAAGGTGATGACACCTATGGTGATAATTACAATCAGTTCCTTCTATAAAATCTTGCAATGGCTTTAAAATATAACACATTAAGTAGCAATGAAGAAAGTGTTTAAGTAGGAAAGATGGATATGCTTCTTAGACCAGCTAATTTTCCTTACTGCTCAGTTCACAGATCTGGGGGTATGACCTAGAATAATGGCCCAACAGACGGAACTTGATAACATTTCACCTGAGAAGAGCTGACAAGTGTCCATTCAGTTTTTATTATATATAACAGTAAAGGCATAACAATAATTTCCAAACCATGAAATCTTTGAGATCTCTTAGAGCCACAATTACAAAAAATATATAATGTGACTCATTAGAAACACATATATAAGACACTTTATAAGCGTGTCCCGAGGAACACTCCGGTATAAAACATCAGAAAATATAAAAATAAGTATTTTGCTTATAAAAAAGAAAATACTGGAGAGATATCAAATGCAGACATTTTAACATTAAAAACAAAAACACATACAACAAAAAACTGGTACAGTACAAAAATTGGCCACCAGCTACAAAAACTTTCTCCTGCAAGTAGTTAACTGAAAGGTTTTTTTCAGTTGAAAACACAGATATGGCATCCACCGAGTGTTGTCCTGTCGCGTCTTCTTTATATTATTGCCAAGAAGCTGCAACTGAATAAAGCTGTGCTTCAACCTTAAGGCTTTCGGCCTATAGTATCAGATATTAAACTGCATTTGGCCTTCAACTTTGGTTACGGCCTACTAACGGTGTCTGCCCCTCCCTGGTGTTGTCCTCAACTGAATAAAGCTGTGCTTCAACCTTCTGGCTCTTATTAACTGCTGTTTTTAAACACATTGGTGGCTCCGGCCTACTAAC